>NC_134950.1:38937958-39621530 GCF_965638725.1 Aptenodytes patagonicus
AGCATTTCTCAGACAGCCCCGGAAGCACCGACCTCCCCTCAGCCCAGGTGTGAGGCGCTGCCGCCCGCCCGCGACGGCGGGAGGCTGTGCGCCGGGCGGGGAGGCGGCACTTCGGGGCTCGGCCCCTTTAAGGAGCGCGACACCGTTGTTAGGCAACGGCCGCACAACAAACGGCTCCCGCCGGAAGGCCTCGCGGAGCCCCATTGCCCCCCGCGGGGACGCCCAGGCCCGGCACCGTGGCCCGGACCCGGCACCGTGGCCGGGGCCCCGGCCGGCGCCCCCCACCCCACCCCGTCCCGTCCCGTCTCGCTCCCTGCGCCGCCTCCCGGGCCCGTCCCGCTCCCCGGCGAGCCGCCCCTGTCCCGGCCGCCGCCCGCTCCGGGCTGTGAACAAGGCGGCCGCTCGGCCTCCGCGTGGCGGGGCAGGCAGGCCGGGCTGCGGAGGGAAGGTCCCCAGGCACTGTCCCGATTGCACCGCTCACCGGCGGCCGCAGCTCTCTCCGCGTCCCGCGCGCGTTACCGCCTCCCCGGAAACCGGCGGGCGGCGCCTAGCAGCGCCCTCTGCTGCTCCGGAGGGCGGCGCGGCGCGGCCCTTCTATCCCGCAGCCGCCAGCGGCTCGCCTCCTCCCCGGGCGGGAGCAGGGCCGGGGTCGCACTGGCGCGGCTTTAACCGGCGAAGGGGAACAGGAAGGGAGGCGGCGGCGGCGGCGGGCTCCCCTCAACGGGGGCCTTCGCGGGCCGCTTCCCGCGAAACACCGCTTGGCCGACCGGCCCGGGCGGCGGCGAGGAGGGAGAGCGCACTGTGGCTCCCGAACCCTTCTGTCGGGCCGCAACATGCTATAACCGGAGCACGCCGAGCAGCCCCACAGTGACCCGCAGGCTCCAACGGCGGCTGTATCGACCCGGCCGAGGCGCAGAGCCGAGCGCTCCCGCTGGGGGCGCAGCGCCGCCCGCCCCGGGCCTGCGCGGACCGTACCACCTCCCCCCGCAACTCCCCCCTCCTCGCTTGGTTCCGCCGGCGGCCCGGTGCGGTGGTGAGGCGGGCCAGGGCCGGGCCCGGTGTGGGGAGCGATGGCGGCGGCGGGGAGCGGCGCCTCCGGGAGCGGAATGGCGCAGAAGACGTGGGAGTTGGCCAACAACATGCAGGAGGCGCAGAGCATCGACGAGATCTACAAGTACGACCGCAAGCAGCAGCAGGAGATCCTGGCGGCCAAGCCCTGGACCAAAGAGTGAGTGAGAGCGGGGCCGGGCCGGGCGGCGGGGCCGGAGAGGCGGGCGGGCGGCGAGGGCCTGAGGCGCGGGCCCTGATGGCTTCCGCGGCCTCTCTCTTGCAGCCACCATTATTTCAAGTACTGCAAGATCTCGGCGCTGGCGCTCCTGAAGATGGTGATGCACGCCAGGTCAGGGGGCAACTTGGAGGTGATGGGGCTCATGCTGGGCAAGGTGGACGGGGAAACCATGATCATCATGGACAGCTTCGCCCTGCCGGTGGAGGGCACCGAGACTCGCGTCAACGCTCAGGCGGCCGCCTACGAGTACATGGCTGCCTACATTGAAAACGCAAAGCAGGTAAGGAGAAGCAGCAGAGGGTGTTTCTCTCCTTCCGTGGTGTGGCTGCGGATCTTGTAAGCTAATCGCGCAGGAACATGTTCTGGGGTTTGCAGGCTTCCCCGCCTTCCCCCCCCCCCCCCCCCCCCCAGTGATAAAAGCGGCTGTCCGGTTGCCCTGTTTCTTCTCAAACGTGGCTAAGAGAACTGCGTCAGCAGCAAAGAACACAGACCCCTTTAAACATTTTCACGTATATATTTCCATGTGTTACAGTAGGTCATCAAGTACTGGATTCTTCCTTTACAAATTATTTTCATTGCTCAGGAAGTGTTTTTGTGGCTGCAGCTGGTGGCTTGTGGATGGAACAAGGAGGGAGTGTGTTTCTAAAACAACTGATATAATACGTGTTCCTAAAAACATGTTTCTAGAAACAGTATGCTAAATTAAATATAAAATATGTATGTGTCAGAGATACTTACTATTTGTAGATCAGAAATATGATGTTTATTCTTACCTTCTTGCTTTTTGAAGTCTTACTGCATAGCCATGCTGCTGTTTTCCATAAAAATAAAGAAAAGACATTTGTGAAGAAAATGCCAATGAAGGAATAAGTAAGTTTCCGTGCAACCTCATTATTCATACTTATAATTTGGAAATTTTGATGAACTGACTCAGATGTCTCTTCCTCCTCTTCATCACCCTGTATTTAGAGATCCATGTCATATTAAGCCTGACTACGCAGTAAAATTCTCACATGCAGAAGGATAACAGAAATATGAATCTGCTTTGTGGCTGATGTAGAAACCAGCACAGCACATCAAAGCACCTGCTGACATGCTTCTTCCAATACAGGGCAATCCTATGCTATGAACGAGCATTGAAATAACTCTAACTCTCCAAGTTCAAATAGTTTTGAGGCCCATTTTACCCTGTGATTTTTCTTTAATCTTCAAAGTATTTTAAACGAGCTAAAATTAGAAGCTCCTTACTTATTCACTGGAGATAACAGAGAAGTATTTGGGTTATTGTGGAGAGTTTTACTTATATTCACAGCCTTACATAGAGTTAGAGATATTTAAATAGATGTGAATTAGGCTGGATCATAACATCAGAAAAGAGTAAACATAATCCAGAAGTAGGTATATTCTGGGGCTTTTTTTAATAATTAATCTCTGTTTATGAGAAAATTTAGAAATAATTTATTTAATCTAGTTCCTTTTATCTGGAAGCTATTAATGTCATGATACTAATACTGTTTTTGCAGAAAAGTAGGTAACTTGAAAAGATGTCTTTACCTAAAGACATATTCATACTATCCAGTTCTTAGGTAGAAATAATGGGTTTCAAAATAGTAAGTATATAGCATAAAATTAGTGTTTTTTAAATACGGTTAGTTTGTCTTATGTTTAAAACAGTCCAGGTTTGTGTAAGGAGTACTCATATGATAGGAAACATTTTTTTCTGGTTGTTTATATTGTACAGTTTTGTCTATAGTCCGTTTCGCAATTTTGAAATTGAACTTGTGTGCAAATATAATAACTCAGCTTTACTGGTGCTCTGGCAGAGTTTGCATGCTGGCTGTTCCACATTCGATTTTGGCAAGCAGTTGTTCCTAGAATAACTCTTTTTAATATTAGATTGCAAATTGATACGTTCCCCTGCATAAGTACTTCACAGATGCCAGTGTTCCAGTTATTTGCTTCTCCATGGGCAGGATGTGGTGCTAACACAGTCAAAATGTGTTATTTGGCTTTGAAAAATAACACACGTTCTTTAGTGTTTTGTTGGTCTCTCCTTCTCTACTATGGGAGATGTACAGAAAATATAAATATTATTCACCAATTCAAAAATAAAATAAATGTTCCATTCAGTAGGCAGTTTGTCTGTTCTGTCTCATCTTAACATTTTTCTGATTTAACCTTCCTGACATACTCAGTATTTGGCAAAACCAAGCAGGTGATGCATCCAAACACACAACTCTCAGTTAAGAATGGCATATAGGGTCATACCAAAATTATTCAACTCAGTGTGGAGCAGCCAGTAAGCAATTCCTGAGAGAGGATTACAGAATTAGGTCCAGTGGTGGGTGTTTGTTCTCCTGGGGTTTTTTTATGTATGTATGTTTGTTTGTTTGTTTTTCTTCCCGTATTTGTAGAGATAGCCAGGGGAATTATTTGGAAACTCCTATTTTGAGTTTTTCTGATCCTAAAAATCTCAAAAATTCATCTTTTGGCTTTCACAGCATGCTCTGGCAATGATTTCTGTCACTCTGGTGTTCGAAAACATGCCGCTTTGAAGTTATTTTTTAAACCTAGCAACAATCTCTCTATATGCCTCTGAGATGCGTTACTGTACTAAATAATGAACATTCATTCTCTACTGACATACCACACATTATATGAGATTAGATATACTTATGTCATATCCACCCTAAGAAATTTCTCTTCCATGCTGAAGAGTCCTAGCTTGCTTACCATCTCACCACGTGGAATCTCTTCTGTACTTCAGCTGTCATTGAAGAAGGAGCTCCTGGCTCCTTGAAGTTCTTTGTTCTGTGGTAGTAACTGTAACAGAGAATGCTAATACTAGAGATTTTATGGTTTCTAGGAAATATTTTACCAAAATAAGGTGTATGTTTAGTATCTAGTTTAGTATTAGTAAGTTAGCATCGCGGGCTGTGTGTGTATTCTTTATGCTCTCACCGCGTTGTAGTATGCTGGAAGGCCCAATAGAGGGCAGCTGGTACTTTTGGAATGGAGGTTAACACTGGGTTTGTTTTCCTTCACTGCTGTTAGGTTGGTCGTCTAGAAAATGCAATTGGCTGGTATCACAGTCACCCCGGCTATGGCTGCTGGCTCTCTGGGATCGACGTCAGTACCCAGATGCTTAATCAGCAATTTCAAGAACCCTTTGTAGCAGTGGTTGTAAGTACTGGCTGATAGTTGATAAAACTGCATAGCAAATTGTGTTGAGGGGGGAATAATTTTAGATTTCTGTCCGTTAACATTCTAGTAGTGTGTATTTTTGCATGATGGAAGTGTTTTATTGGTGTTGGTATTTTAAATTGGTGTTGGTATTTTAAATTGGTGTTGCTCCTTTTGCTTTGCTGGCCGCATACTGGTCAAACCAGGAGTATTGCTTACCGAGGCTGTTTTCACTGCGTTGTTCCAGGTATGGTAGCTCTGTACAAATCCATACATTACTCTTAACTTAAAGTCCTACTTGGTACTTTTGCAGAAAAATGTATTGAGCAATCCATATTCAACCTCCTGCAGCAGAACAAAATTCTGTTTCTTTTGTTCTCTTTGTTGCTTCTTCTGTCGAAATAGAGCAAAGCGTGTTCACGGAGTTCCGTTACTTTGCATCTAAAATGCCTTTTAAATTAAATCGGTGGCATAGTACAAGGTAGAAGACCCCAGGAAATCTATCTTTGAAGAAAAGATCTGAAGAAACTCTTTGGGCCCTTCAGGGTCTTCCAGGCTTCGGAGCACATTTGAAATCAAAAGTAAACCTTATTTTAGCTACTACTTGTATAACCATTGCTACTGAAGGAAATAAAGGAAAAAAGACTGAAATTAGTCAGAAGGAATATAACTCTGATGGCAGAATTACATTAAAAAAGGATAAATGACCCTTAAGAAGTATTTCCACCATGTGAGTTCTCCTATGTTATGACATAATTTCACAGATTCAGAACACTTTCCTTGGGACTGCTTTTTCCTCCCCCCTCCCCAAATTACTTTTAAAATTAAACAGGGCATCAGTAAGTATGTTAGCAAGGAGATTCCTTCATTAGTTTCCTGTATTTTCCACCAAAATACAGCAGATCACACAATACTATTTCTTACCTCTAGTGGTTATAAGATTAAAATGAAGATTTTTTTTATTATGGTTTATTGATTGCTCTTAAGTGCAATTTCTTTCAAGTATTTGGGAAATAAGGAAAATGAGGTTGAAAAAATGGTCCATAGAAGGCTATTGATATTCCCATCTTTTCAGAGTCTCATACCAACAGATGCCAACTGAAAAAGTACTGTTTATGACAAAACTAATACAATTTGCACTAATTATGTTTCTGAAATACAATTACTGTAAAGTTAATTTATGCCTGTAATAATTTATAAAATGCATATAACAAGCATTATCTGTATTCCTACAGATTGATCCAACAAGAACAATATCTGCAGGAAAAGTAAATCTTGGAGCATTTAGGACATATCCTAAGGTAAATAGTTAAAATTATCTAGTGCGTGATCACTAAACTGTCTTTAAATTAATAGATTGGTTCTAAAGATTACTGCAGTTTGATCATCTGACAGTTTGATCTGCTGTACTGTATGTCATTGTTCATTCTGGAAGAAGGATGTGCTGATATACTGGGTATTGCGTGTCTTTGGAAATTGATCACATTTACAAAGGTTGACTTCTAGTTTGTTTTTCATAGATTTTTGGCAGTCTTAAATCAAATAGACTGACTAGATAGTGGAGCTGTCCTAAAATTATATAGCTCAATACAGCCATTTTTAATGGATATAGTTGTCGGTAGCATTCATCAAAATAGATTTATGTTAATTCTTCTCTATCATTTTTTAGACCTAAAACCAAATTTTAATAGCGTGTTTTATGTGTTGTAATCTGCTTTTCATTTTAGAAAAGCAGGATTCAAAACTATCTACTTAACTCTTTTCAAATAAATTTTACGAATCTTCGCAAAATAACGTACAAAAAAAACGAGTTAATTAAACAATGTGGAAAGGTTAGGCTAAAAACTAGGAAATCACATAAATATTGGAGATCTAGATCTCCAAATGCAGTCTTTTGTTTATACTTCTGGCAGAGCTATAACTGTGCTATTTAATTTCAATCTAAGAAAGTTCAGGTATATCCTTCAAATTTCCAGTTATTATTGACTCATCAAAAACTTCAGCTGACATTACATACAGTAAAACTGTAATGAACAAAAATGATTGTGAGAGATTCCCAGTTGCATTCAAGCATTATTTTTGTGTTGACAAATATACAAGAGATCTTCTTAGAACAGTTTGCGATTCAGAGAATATTCGCTTCTGTAGGCAAAACCACCTCATAAATACTTCCAGAATTTTGAGCAGGGAGAAGAATCCTGCACCTGAAAACCAAACCGTATATAGAAAATGCATGTTAGAAGCGTATTTTTAGGGAGTCCTCACAGTGGTTTGTGGGCAGTTCTTGCCTAGTCAGTAGCTGTGAGTGGCTAAATAAGTAACTGAAGTTTTAGGTATCCCTAAGGCATATCCAAGGCATGGATGTTCCTTCCCTCTTCTCATGCCTCCTCTCTTCCCTCAAAAGAGGATTGAAATCACTTCCAAGAATAGGTAGAGAAATATTATCTTAGAAGAAGCTCGCTCTTTCTTTGATCTAAGAAATGATCCAATCATAGCTTGCCACCTTACTTGTTTGAAGAATCTCAACTATTGACCACTAGTTTGCTTCCAGCATGCTTTTTGATAGACCTGCAAATGTAATGACTGCTAGTAAAGCCAAATGTAAATCTGAGATCCAAGAAAATTCCAAATGTCAGGCTACAGGGGGAAATTTCATTTTCCCTAGGAAAAATAAACTAGAATTGCATAAACTAGATTTTTTGTGAAGTGCTTTCAAAGAGTTTAGGCATTTTAAAAAGTCCCAAAATTACTGTGTCATCTTTGCCCTTTGTTGAATTTTTAGGGCTATAAACCTCCAGATGAAGGTCCCTCTGAATACCAGACTATTCCGCTTAATAAAATAGAAGATTTTGGTGTACATTGTAAACAGTAAGTAACATAAAAACTACTAACTCTAGCACAAGTTCTCAATTTTTGTGTTTAGGTTAGTGATTCAGTACGGAAAAGTACATTTCTTGGAGTGTTTCAGATCTTGAGGTTCTTTGTTGCTTTAGCACTGTTGGTTTTGTGAAAAAGTGTTATTGTTATTTATTAGGAGATATTTTAAGGGCGAACTGTTACAAAGATGGAAGATGAACCTGGTTAAAAGCTTTAGCAGTTGATTCCTGAACACCTTTAAGTAGTGGTGCTTTCTTAGCGCAGGGAGGAAAGGGTCAGATGTAGATTTAGCAGCAGGGCTAAGGAGACTGTAATCTGTCAGCTCTTCTGAGTAGTGGCAAGTGCTGTGCATCTTTTTATCCTGCGTCACTGGGCATGTTAAGATTGTTTCTGTCTTTGGTAGGATTGGAAAGTACAGCTGCTTCAAGGATAACATCAGCAACAGGAAGAATTACCGCTTTTTCTCTCTCTCCTGCTAGTTTACTGTCCATGAATTAAAAAGGTAGTTTAGTTTTAACCATCCTTTCTTTAACTGTTCTATCCCCAGCCACATATTCCTCATTTCATACCTACGTTTACTTACTTGGCAAGCATTTGTTTTGCCAGGTGAGTCCCCTGATCTGGTCCATCTTGTGGGAGCACACACGTTCTTGCTGCTTAAGCTAAGGTGGGATGGAAAGTAGAGACAGATGTTGGAGACACAGTGTTTGCAAAGAACAGCTAAGGAAAGATGGGACTGCTTCTTTCAATAACGACCTGGTTTCAATTCTACCTTCAGCTGTAGAACAGCTTAAGCATCTGTGTACAGAGAACTTGAAGATCTCATTGACACCAGTATGTCCTGTAGGCTGTTGCATAATTTTTTCACGGTTTTAGTGCATGGATATCTGTTCTTCAGTGCATTTATAGCTGCATGCAAAGTCTGACCCTGAAGAGATGAAGAAATTAAAACAATTGGAATTGGTCTTCCGATCCAATTTGAGGAAAAAAACAGAGCAGTAGCTACACAGAAATCTTTGTAGAACTGTAATGTTCCTGTCATTTCAGAGTAGTCCTTATAAGTCTGGCATTGGCCATAAACCCATGCTTTTAAGCTTGAAAGGATGATATGTTTTATCCTTTCTATTTTAGAGGTGGCCAATTTGGGAGAGCTCATTTGGTGGTTTTTTTGAAGTTGGAAGTGCTTAATAGTTATCATTATAATCTCCATCTCAGGAAGTTGTCTTCTTGTACAAGCCATTTCTTTCCATCCAAACCATGAAAATATTTTCCAGTCTTTCCTAGAAGGAAACAGCAGTTAGGCAAAGAGAGGGAATTAAAACTGGAAATTTGTCACGTTACTGAATTCCTAATAATACAAAAGACTAGACTGGTGGTGTCCTCTCAGTAGTATGGGTAGTCTAAGAATTAAAAGTTTAGAGAACTTGAATGAACCATAGAGCCATAGAATCATTTAGGTTGGAAAAGACCTTTAAGATCATCGAGTCCAACCGTTAACCTAGCACTGCCAAGTCCACCAGTAAACCATGTCCCTAAGCGCCACGTCTACACATCTTTTAAATACCTCCAGGGATGGTGACTCAACCCTTTCCCTGGGCAGCCTGTTCCACTGCTTGACAACCCTTTCGGTGAAGAAATTTTTCCTATATCAAGTCTAAACCTCCCCTGGCACAACTTGAGGCTGTTTCCTCTTGTCCTATCACTTGTTACTTGGGAGAAGAAGAGACCGACACCCACCTTGCTACAACCAGGTAGTTGTAGAGAGTGAAAAGGTCTCCCCTGAGCCTGCTTTTCTCCAGGCTAAACAGCAACAGTTCCCTCAGCCGCTCTTCATCAGACTTCTTCTCTACACCCTTAATGATCCTGTCTGTTTGGAATGCCAGTGACTACTAATTGCTTCGCAGTAGCAGTCTGGATAATCTTAAGTCAAACTTCTCTCCTTTAATTGGTGTTCAATGCCCAATGTGAAACTGCTTCCATTTAATCTTTTTAAGTAAGTTTATTACACTATTCCTCAAACAACTTTGATTTCTAATTTTGAATCTGCCACACATCTCTTTGAAGAACTGACAGTACCTCATTTTTCTTAGCATATGTGAAATAAGGGTATTTGTTCTTCAAAAATATTGAAGTGTGGTGTGTTGGTAGATTTTAAAGCATTGTTATCTCAGATGGAATTTCTTACAGAAATACCAAGCAAAATACCTTTCCAGAGAAATCAAGAGATAATAGGATTATTGATAACCTGCTCAAGAATTTCCTGATCAAAATAAAGTTTAATATAGCTCTCTAATGTTGCAGTAATTCACCTACACTAATGACTTTGCATAGCTCAGCTTTCTATCCACTTTATCATCTCTTGTGAATTCTGTAGCACCACTAAAAACTGGCTTTCAGAATAAGTATGGTAGAACATAAGATTATTTGCCTGTTTGTAACATTTACTGCTATCAAACATTCCTAATTGAGTTAGAGGTGATATATGCAAAACTGCAGTCATCTGTAAGTAACAAGTATTACAGTATTGAAGATTCCAAGCATGGAACAGGGCATCATTGCATTGCACAAGAAGTTGTTAAGAGAATAATTAAAAAAATCTTGCAATCTCATTAAATAGAACACAGCAGTATGTGTGGGAATTATGTGTACCTGTATTAAAGCTATATATGAAATACTTACGGAACATCTTTTAGAGTTAGAATTGGAACTGGGGGTAACCTTTTTACTGTTCAGTGCTTTGAATTTTTGAAGATATTTGCCATTGATAAGGATTGTTTGAGATGGATGTATTTTGGGTGTCACAGCCAAACAAGACATGTTTAGATGGAAGCTTATTTTGTTTGCATGTTTGTTTTTAAAGGTATTATGCTTTAGAAGTCTCGTACTTTAAATCATCTTTGGACCGTAAATTGCTTGAGCTTTTGTGGAATAAGTACTGGGTGAACACTCTCAGTTCTTCTAGTTTGCTTACTGTAAGTACCATAGTATGCTATCATGTGCATGTATTAATTCATTAGTGCTGAAAGCCAGACCCTCTACTGTAAAACGCTTAATGGGACACTGGTAGATATAGAAACACATTAAGAATCTATTCGTCAGATTAAACAAGAAAGGAAGGCTTTCCTAATCATAAATACTGAAATGTTCTTTATATCTGCTCTTTAGAAGTAGAAGGTGGGAATAACTTTTATGTTTAATTTTACTGACTTATCTAGATGCTTAGATTTTGTCTTAAACACCTTTTAACCTTCTATCTCTTTACAGCACTGGAATGAATAGTATGCCTTAAAATAATGGCATTGAATAAGTAAACACTTTAAAAAAACCAACCAAACAAAAAACCCCACCAAAACCCAAAAAACCACAATGGAACTGTTAAAACGAGGTTGCAACAGAAATACTGCAGGTAGACCTTCAATGTAACAGCTCATCATCAAAACCTTCCTTCTGCAAAAGCCAATTTTATGCCTTTTCTCTTGGTCAAAACCAACTGAGTTTTCCTTACTCTTTCGTAACTTAGGACATGGGCTGAAAGTAATAGAGAGTGCCCATTTCAGGCTTTAGGTATTGAGCGTTTGTCAGATGTTCAGCTTCTGTTCTCTCAACCACCACTTGTGTGCCACTCGTGTTCTGTATCACTTCAGTTGCAGATAGAGGTTAAAATGTGCAGTACTACAGTCTTAAAGGCTCTTTTCAGGTTTTGTTTATTTTGTGTATAAATGCTTGAATTTATAGCTTAGAATTCAATATGTTTATCACCTTCTTTCTCCTAAGAATGCTGACTACACCACTGGCCAAGTCTTTGATTTGTCTGAAAAATTAGAACAGTCAGAAGCTCAGCTTGGAAGGGGCAGTTTCATGCTGGGTTTAGAGACTCATGATAAGAAGTCAGAAGACAAACTTGGAAAAGCAACAAGAGACAGGTAAAATAACGCATACTTGTGTTCTTCCCTGTAAAAAGTGTTATTTTGTTTTAAACTTTTTATCATGCTTTTAATTGTAACCTACCAATTCAATTGTAACCTACCAAGATTATAGATAAAAATGATTAGATTATAGATAGGAATGAGAGACTCCAAATGTCACTAGTTATTTTTGAAAGTTTAGGAAGATCTTGCCTTTATTAAACCTACAATGGCTTTTCAATCTTTGTTTCTGGAATAAATTCAACTCTAGTTTGTAGTTCATTAAACAAAAAAATCCCCGTTAAATTCCATCAGTATACGGCAAACCAAAAAAGATGTTTTCTGTCAAATGCAAAATGGTAGCATTGCTAGAAAATAGCACATTTTATGTGGCTAATCAGGTTTAAACTAACAGTAACTAAAATTATTATATAGAACATGATTTTAAGAACTAGTGCTAACAGTCCAGTAAGTTTAGTTTATACTTGGGTAATACTTTCATTCACTTAAGAACTCCCTTTTTTTCATATTTCTTAATTAATACCTCCTTTTTCCACAAATAAGGGGGTTTTTTGTTGTTTTGTGTTGTGTTTTGTTTCTAAGAAGTAGATTACAGACATTCTGGCTTTTATATTTAGCTACCCTGCCTGATAGCAAATACTTGCTATTATCAGTTAATTAACTTATTATCACTGGGCGTACAGCATTATTTCAAAGAAGCTATAGTGTTTTCCCTCGGTGTTCCTGATATGTTTGTTGGTAATCAGCTCTTTTCTTTTTTGAGCTTTGAAGTACAAAAGTTGCTTCTCACTAATACTTACCTCTCTCTCCCAATAGTCTTAAGAATGATATGTGTGCTTAGACTATCTATATAATGTTACAGTCACCATTTTTCCAAGTAAAATCTTTAACAAAGGGTTATGGTGTCCAACAAGTCATATAGTATCTTGGGCTGTTCAAGAACATTGTATTTGGCAAATTCCAGACTTCGAAAACCAATAATGCTGCACTGTACATGCTAGTACAATCTCAGGTCCATCTGTGGAGAAGACAGGACTCACCTGCATGCATCTTAGGAGCGTTCTGAGTGAGGTATAATTCCATTTAATAAGGAACAATTCTGTAGAATCCCTTGGAACAGACTGCAAAAATGGAATAAAATCTGGGACGTTCTACTTTTCAGATTTGGAGGTTTTCTGGTCCTCTTCCTCATCATTTTCTCCTGATACATAGAAGAGTTTTCTTGTATTCTCTTCCCTCCCACCCCCGCCACGTTAGCAATATGTGCCATAGTACAAACTTTACTAAGGAACTAATTTTTGACATACCAGATGAGTGGTGGGTTCTAATGATAGGTTAAAAAATCAAGAGACAAAAAGGAGGCCTTGTGTGAAGAGACTGATTTATAAATAAATTATTTACATCTTGCTCAGTATGACTCAGGTGAACACGGGCTTTGCCTTAATAAAGAGAGGAGTCATCTTGTGTTGGACAAATCTTTGTTCCCCAGTAAGCAGTGGGGGAATACCTGCAAATGTAGTATGGTCATTGCTAAATAGAATCAGAGTTGCTGTTGTGCTAGTGTCTTCTGTGCATTTGTTTCCTTGTTATGGAAAGTTAACAGCTGTTACAAGTTTTCTAACAAATGTGATTGAGTTGGAGGGGGCTTGACTTTGTAGAAGTTAATACCCATTTAGACTATTCTAGTTGCAGAATACATTTGCAATGGAGTTAAGGCTGTTGCTAACTCACAACAGCCAGGTTACGTGATACCTCCCAGTTCCTGTAGTGAAACAGTTACAATAGTGAAACAGTTACAATAGTAATGCTTTAAAGACACGAGAAGGATGGAGTTGCTGACAAGTTTGCTTTGATTTTGATCCCTGTTTGGTGTCCCATAATACTGACCGCATTTTATTTTCTCATTACTCTCATGTGCTTACAGTTATTCTAAGGAATAACTCCTCCTCTGATCACCCTACTATATTATTTCTTGCAGTGTTTCTAGAGATCTTTCTTTTCTGTTTTTATTTAGTCATCGTCAGTAGTTAGTTTATAAATTGTAAGACTGGAAGGGATTGTTGTTGTCATCAATTCTGCTTTGCTGTGTAACAGAGGCTACTGTAGTTCCCAAAATGGATTGTAACACTTTTACAGATGCATGTTTTTCTTCAACTAATAATCTTTCCTAAGAAAAGACAGTAGAAGACTTGTACAGACACCAGGACAATTGATTCAGTGGCACCTAAATTACTTTCAAGAAATAATGTTGCAAAGTTTGCTAAAGGATTATTGGGTGTACCTGTTTTAGGAAAAACAGTAGGGTAAGACATTAGCATAAAGGTGCTTACACTTGGCTGTATGATCTTTTCTGTTACTGTGCATACACATCTCTCAGAGCCATTTTCTAAGAGCACATACGCATTAGCCAAACTGTGCTCCAAGCCAACTTCCTTTGCCCAGGATTCCTTTTATCTATCTAGTAGTAATTTGTCCCTATTCTCCATGCTTTCAGGGCTGATTCATCTTTTGCATTTGTATATTCTGTTCTGAGACATTTTTATTTGTTAGTTTGACACTACATCCCCTTAAGCCAGGCACACTGGATGAAACTTGGATCAATAGGAATCCTCTCAGCTGTTTGGGGGTTTTGCACGTTACATATTTTGACTAATAACTGATTAGCTCTATAAACTCTTCCTTTAATGTTCTCTGTAAAGTTTCTCAGAGGAGCTATGGTTACTGTGCACTACTGGCCTAGGGTTGGGCAAAGGAGATAAGGTAGCCTTCAGGTATTGGTAACAGCTGGTAGCTCCATTCCCCCAGGGCTGGTTTGTTTTTTTTTTTTTACTTTTTGGTTCAGATGACCACAGAGCTCACTTCCTGTTGTTAGTGTAAGATGTCCTAAATTGCCAGACAAAGAAGTTTTCTGGAATTGGTCTTTGTGTGTATAGTGCTCATCAGTTTGCTTTTGAAGTAACAAAAAGCTGTTGGCAACAATGGCTAAACTGCTGTGTGTGACTTTTCCTTTCTGGACAGTTGTTAAGATTCATGGGGTTATGGGCACCCTGAACTTCCAAAACAGCTGAATATCTTCAAATAAAATGACAGTTCAGTTCAGTGTTTGGCCAACGTTGAATTTATGCTTGTTTTTCAGCTGCAAGACCACCATAGAAGCTATACATGGATTGATGTCTCAGGTTATTAAGGATAAACTTTTTAATCAAATTAATATAGCTTGAAGTGCATCACCAGCTGATATGCATCTCCAAAGCAGAAAAAGTCATGGTTTCTTTCGCTTGGACTTGTTCAGTTTGGGAAATGAAGCTGGAGTGGAAAATTACTCATTTAATTTGTAGTACTTTAATATTTCCCACCTGTCTGACCAGTTTTAAAGAACAAAATGTTCTGAAATGTAGTGCAACTTCTTGTTCTTTATCATAAAACACAACCAGTTTGGAGAATTGTTCCAAAAGAAAAATAAATGTGACTCACTGGATTTTGCTCTTAGGTATTTATCTCTATTATCCAACTGCAATAAAACAGTTTTGAAAATGAGTGTTTGGGGGCTTGAATTTTTTGGCAAACATTCATTTCCTCTTACTCTTTTTCTGATTGTTCCGTAGAAAAGCTTTGTCCACTCGGTTAGATGAGCTAGGTAACCTATGCAGTATAAGAAGTTTGTTTCTCAGATTTTCATTTCTGTGTTTAATTTTAAGAATCAAAATCTCATTTGCTTATCTTTTCACAAGTTATTAAATCTAATGGAACCTTTCCGGATTTAGTTTTACTGGTCCAGCCAGAAATGGTTTCTTCTCACAGTGATGAAACATTCGTGCATGATACAACAGTATTTTGCTTGTAGCTTCACAGTTATGATGGACATTTTATATTTCTAAGTAGTCAAGTAACGACCAGTTCTGCAGTGAAACTAATAATACAGTTATGTACCATTATTTTTCTCCTGCTCACCTTCTATTGCTTGTCATAGTCACTTGTTGCATGCAAAGGAACAAAATGAAAAATTATTATCTCTGAAATACACATTAGGCTAATTTAGGGTCACAGATACTAAAATGCATTAATCATAATCGCTGGCTTACAACATGGTGCTGCTGCAGGGCTGATCTAAGTTTGTTTTGGAGGCTTTCATACTGCATTTCAATAATTGAAGATGTTTGGATTTCTTTTCAGTTTTTATACTTAATCCTGAGTTTCCTGGGGGTTTTGGAATGTTTACTTTTGGGATAATATATAACATGCTTTATACAATATGCCATTACACTTTATACCTTAAGTAACTGATATTCCTTTTCAGCCTTAACTCTGCCTTGATGTGGGTTTTGTTTTTGTTTTGGTCTGGAAATTTTAATAGCTATTATTCATTTGGGGCTTTTCATGCAAATGGATTCCAGTGTATTTGAAGCTGAGATGCAAGTTATACAATGGAAACTTTATCATTCAGCCTGGAAAATGCAGATACCCCGAAGCAGAAATTCATCAAGAGTTTTGAAGCAGCAGCATCCAACAGCATAGGAAAAACATACTTATGCGGAGCTAGTAAAGTTGAGATAATTATCAGATGTGCAGTTTGATAGGAGAACAATTTTACGCTTCTCCCAGCATGGCAGTGGTGGTGGGGAGGCAGGAGAAGAAAGCTGTGGTATTTTAATATTCAAAGCTATTAATTTTCTTGGAAATGGCAGCGATAGACTCCTGTACAGGCAAGCACAGTACATAAGCCCACAGCAGTACCTCTTAAGTTCAAGGAAGACACAGCAAGTGTACCTGGCCAGTAACTTTTCCTACTTATTTTCTTCCACGGGTTAAAGTTTGTGAGACTTTAAATTTTAGCACACAGCCCTTGTCCCACTCAATATGTGTTTACACAAAGAAGTATGCTGCTTTTGTGAGATAAATACCTATTAGGAAATATAACCTATGTTGCCACTTTATAGAATTCTCTTTGCATAGCATGATCCAAAAGTTTTAGACACCTGAAATATAAAATAATAGTTTAATCTCATATTAGTCTATTTAGTGTATTTAAACTGTCCTCATTTGTGATAGCAGTGAGCTGAAATTTCATGCACGTAAGCTCAGACTGAATGTTTTTAGTCACAGTTGGCTTTAAAATACCAAGTTGTTTTATAAACTATAGGAATATGAATGCTGATGCTTGAATGCTGATGTAAACAGTTGTCCATTGAGTCATGTGTTGTTACTTGCTGAGCATAGTGTTATAACTCAATTTAAAATGATACATGTAGTGTGGCTATACCTGTGCCCTGTGCAGGATCCTTTCTGCACCGTTCAGGAACCAAAATAACAATGCCCTTGTCTTTGATTAACCATTTTTAATGCTAGCGTTATTCCAAATTCTGCCTTAACTGAGATCAGAATTCCATGCGTTGAAGATCACTGCCATAAAGGAGTCATCCAATATGTACGCGCACGCACACAAGTGTATCCTAAATGATGGAGAATCATTGAGGGATAGAAGGTAAGCCTTAATTCTACCAAATAGTTTTGAGACCTTAAAAGTATTAGGAATAAAGGTATTCTTGAAAACAATGCATGTTGTATATCAGCAAATACGTGAATTCGTTCTTCCACATATGCACCCACTTTTTATTTAGAAATTAGTTTATGCAAATGAGTGCCACATACCAGGTAATTATTTTGACAGCTAAAGTAATTCAGTACATACTAAAGCACATGCAAATAGGTTCTCTTTATTTAACTTCTTGAGACAAGCATGCATACAAAAATTCTGAGCGCCTTTGACATTTTAATAAATAAAAATTCAATGACCACAATTAATTTCTTCATCTGACAGTATTTGCCAACAGATATTAAAATTACGGAATGCTGAAAATGCTGAATTGTGTTTGAACTTCTTCCCTCTCCTCTTCTTCTGTTTTTCTTTTTTCAATTTGTCCTGTATGCTCACCTTTCTCATGTATGCAAATTGCATTTTTAAACAATTTATACATTCTAATCTCAAGAAAATCCAAAGAAATTATGCATATTTGTAACAATCAAATACCAAGGACTAAGCTGTAATTCCTGATGAGTACCAGTTTGCCTTTATTGTGCGCAGGCTTTAAGAAGAGCCTTTCAGATTTATTCTGTGATTACTGGGACAGTCAAAGATGCTTCATTGTCCTATCAGACCTCCTTCTCCTTTGAAGTTCCCTTCGAATGTTTGGTAAGAACTGGAATGGCAGCTCCTATAAATTAATTTTCTTGCCTGAAGATTGAATGGTTGTGTCTCTGTTGCCACATGGAACCAGAAAAAAGACATAATTTTTCTTGCCTTTTTTTTTAAATTTGCTGAATGAAGCAATGCAGCTGTGAGAGACTGGCTTCTATTTCTGTTCACCCGTTGTCCTAACTTCCAGTCCACCTAAAATGCAAATAGGCAAGAGAAGGTAAGGGGTTATGGGAAACACCCTGCTGGTTGGCCATCTCTAACAGCAGCCATAGGAGTGCTGCTGGGGAAGAGCACGTGAACCTGGCCACTTTTTTTACCTGTTTTGAATGGATCTAGTAGCTTTATAGAGTATTTCTAGTTCTAATAGCATGGCATGTGCCGATTAACAGTTTTGTTTGCCTTACCCTCCACCTTTATGATTTATTAGTTTTCATCATATCGTCACCTCAGCCTTCTCTTCAAATTGAGAAGTTTCAGGTTTTTCATGCTGTTGTTACAAAGCTGCCACTTTGCCCACTTGATTTTAGTTGGCTTCCATACCATGTTTCATCCTGCTTTGTGCTTGACACGCAGAGCCCAGAACTGCGCTGTACTCAAGATTGGGGTGCACCAAAGTTTTATAGAGAGGCAAAATAGTTCTCCCTTGTTCTCAGTACCCTTCCTGGTGACACCCAGTGTTTCGCTGACTTATTTGGTTGCTGCTGCACATCAAGCTGATGATTTCACAATCTTAAAAACTGCTTAAGTTTGAATTGGTAGGTACAACTCTGGAAGGCATTGTGCAGGCATGGTTCAGATTTTCCCAAGATGCATTTATTACATCGAAGCTCCTCTGCCACATTTTTGCTCGCTCAGTTTTGCGAGATCCTTTTGGAGTTCCTCACCATCAGCGCGGTATTTGACTACCCAGAAGACCTAAGTTACCAGCTGAAAATTTCGAGATATTTAGTTATCTTTAACTCTTCGGTTTCATCTGATTGACATGCTCATTTCAGAGAGGAGTTTACCCCAATGATACTGACTGTATTTTATAATATATTGTCATACTTCTGGACAGTAAAGTCAAATGCAAGATACTGTGCTATGATGAAATTCAAGCTTGGCTTGTCTTTATAATTCAGTACAATGTGTAGCCATCGTTTCATATTCTGAATATCCAGAATACTGCACAGGGAATAGTAACTCAACTATAGGACAAACTTTTGAAAATAAACACATTGGAGGAGAAATGTTGAATTGCAGTGACTGCAGGGAAGAATGTTTTGCTCTCTAAAGGCTGTACGCTGGAGAAGGAGATGGTTTCAGGCCTAGTGCATGAATGATGAGGTGCAGATGTAGGGCTCATGCATGCGTAATTATTCATTTATCTTGCATATGCCTGCACTGTATCTGACTGCCGTGTGTGTATACATATATAAAACTGAAAATAAGCACTTCAGAAACTTGCAAAGTTGTATTCCTGGATTATTTTAAAAGTAACTAATGGCAATAGAAACATTTCAAACATATATATATGGTATATCTGAGGTATCTGGTCATGCAAAGCAGGGATACTTCTTTTTCTCAGATTTTATATGTAGCCAAGACATGAAATTTTGCTTTGAAGTCCCACATAAACAATTGGATTACCTACTCAGTAGATACGTTCTTAACTAATCTGTAAAAAGTAACATCTGTGCTCTGGTGGCATTTGCTTTAGGAATGTTTGTGGATAGTGTTTAACAAAACTGTAAAAAGCTAAATTAGGTTATCAGGCTGTTAGGGCCAGTTTTTCTCTAAATAATTCTGCATCCAGCAGCCCCCATTTGTACCACTAAGCACCCAGATTTTGAAAAACTTGGTACTTATTCAGAGGGAAAATGGGAGTTACTAGACATTAAGTGTTTCCCTAGGTCTCTTACATTAGATGTCTGCCGGAGACCAAGCCTTTCTGAAGGTTTAGCCCTAATTGGGAGTTTTAAGCAATAATCTTGATACACTGAAGAAAGCCAAATTTTAGAAAATGTTTTGGTCCCCAAAACTCTCTCTGGCACCGTTAGCTGCCAGTATCTGGATTTTGTTACAAACTCTGTAATCTTTATTCTTATAAGCAATCTTTGTATGAACCTCACTGAAGTCAAGAACTGTTTTTGCTTTAGAAAAAGCTAATAAAAAGGCTAACCTTAATCTTTTGCTTTTGAGCAGCGTCACAGCGTCGCAAGTTCTTCAGTCATCCCTTGCCTCACATTCACGCCAGGCCAGAAGAAATATTCCTTGAGCTTTTCATAAATTATCTTTGATTCTAGTACTGGAATAACAGGCAGTTGTGAGCTGGCTACAACAGCTCTGTTCACCGTCTATCTCAGATATTCCCTGGAAAACTCTCCTTACCCCACAATGTCTCTGTTCAGACCCTATTTTACAAGGGACTCTCTTGTTTTCCTTGCTGTCAGTGGCAGTTTGTGCACACGGGCTCAGATGAAACAGAATGAGCTCTTTTAAACTTGCTATTCAGTAAGGGAAGCATAATTTTCTTGCATTTCTATCACACGTGCCTTTATAAAGCTTTGACTGCGTCTGGTTTTGGATATTTTGTTTTTACCTTAACCTGTCTAGTGTTTCATGAAACTTCAGCGCGGCAGGCTATTCCTGCAGATACAGCAGCTTTAGAAGGTATAAGGTTGCCATGAACTTGGGTAGTGGATCATTCCTGCACAGCGTAGTACCTTGCCCCAAGGCACACAGTGTTTCTATAGTACTCCTCCATTTATTATGAACTGTAATGCCAGTTGATTATTTAATGTTGATTATTAAAAATGCAAGAATCCAAGATGTAATTGTTGACATGTTCCTATTTTGTTTATAAGGTTAAAAATATACTAAATATAATTAAACATTAATTACCTTATTTTCTCCCCTTTGCTAAATTTTGGAGATCTTTTTATTTTAGGTCAGTGTTTTAAAATAAGCTTAGTATGTTACTTTCTCTTTGATAAACATACTATTTATTTTATCTATTTTTATTGCTGTGCCCCAAAAAGTCCAAATCGGAATTGGACTCTCATTATGCTACTAACATATAATTAACATGATATGTTTATATACAGTATTTAAAGTATTTATTGAAATCCCAATGTAAAAGGTTTTGTATATCATACCATAAACTAGGTTAAGATACAACGACAAAAACAAATACTTTCAGAAGTACAAAACCAGACAAAATTTAAATACTGCAGAGTTGAGCTAGCATCATTTTAAGGGTGCAAGTCCCTAAGAGGTGAAAATGATTAAAATATGGGGTGGTAATACATAAGATTAATTGCATGCATGTAGAATTTTTTTCTTGTGTCAAGTCTTGAAGAACTGACATCAGAGAGTCTCCGGGTAGTTGAAGGATTTTTCTGGAGTTAAAAACAATTATGCTAAACCTTTAAGGAATTAATGAAGTATCTTGTTCCTCGGGGTGTATTTTTCATGAGCTGTAGTTTTACTTTTCTGAGCCTAGGAATAATATCCATGAGGAAATATGTAATTTAGGAAAGTTAATTTTGACCCTAAGATGAAACTTCTAACATATGAAATATTTGCTGTGACGTTTGGTTTGTTTTTAATTATGAAAAATTGCTTCATACAGGGCTTTCTGAAAACTACAGTATTCTGGGAAGTAGCATGGTCCAGTGGATAGGTCATAGGACTGTATCTCAGGAGAATTGGGTTTTCTTCATGACTTTTCACAAACCAGGAGTGCCTAAACTTTAGCAAGGCATTTTTGCCAGAGCTAGTGTCCGTTTTCCTTTATGAAATAATAAGATTGATCATTAGCCTTTTAAAAATACAGATGAAAAAGGATATGTAACTATTACCATTTTTATGTGCTAAAGGTCATCGCTACATCTCCAGTTTGTCAGACATTACCACCTTAAATAACAATTCTTAATAATGCTGTCAGCAAAGAATGTTTACTCTGTTTTGCAGTTTGTCTGTTTAGATCATCACTTAGATAGGAAATGCCTAAGCCCTTTGAAGGGATTATAAATACATTGTTTTAGGAACTCTTTGTTTTCAACCGAAACATGCATTCAACTCCTATGTAATTTGTCCATCATTTCCTGTGTGAATTTCTGTTTGTTTTAGACCCGATTGCCTCAGGGCTTGTGTATAACTGCAGTGGCATTACTTTATTATAAAAGGAAATTAATTTATGTGCCTGCATCTAATGGCATGCAATCTTTAGTGATTACAACCATCTGAACTTTTTTCTCCAGCTGAGGACAAGTTGCATTCACTTACTATATCATTTGAAGTTAGAATTAAACTTATCTTTTTAATCTGTTTCTAAGGGAGGCATTTTCAGTCTGAGTTCCACAAAGCTGGAGATATAACTGGAGAAACCTAGAGGTACTAAAACGGCAGATATTCTTCCAACTTAAACAAGACGTATGTATTCTGTATGTTGATGCAAACTCCAAACTAGCTCTTCATTCTACCAAGTTTTTGTGGAACATCTTCCTTTTCCACTTTAAAAATTCTTCTTATGACAGCTAGGTAAAATTCTGAAAGTGGCAAAAAAGGTTTAACACAAATATTTATGTAAAACATCAGCCAGAGACAAATAACGTGTAAATGACATCTTACATCTATTCAAGAACAAAGAAGAATGACTCAGATTTGCTCTCTATACAGTGTTTGACAAAATAATGCTGAGATACCAGTACATCTTCTGACTGTTTCTGAATAATAGCAGCATATAATAATTTTTACTTTCTCTTCCTGGTTTGTCTGTCAAACTTTATTACAATATTTGGAAAGCTGTTGCTTTCTCTATGGTGAAAATTGTAAAAGTGTGTTTTGAATTATTTCTTATCGCTCATCTTTGGAGACAGAATCTCGCATTTCCCAAATCAACACTGTAGTCTCTGCTGGAGGTAAGGTACAATGTTCATAAAAAAACATTATAAACACTATAAAGATAAAATGTTTGTCCTAACAAACAGACAGTTTTCTAATAACTTTTACTTCCAGGCTCTAACAGATTTTAATGCTAAGAGATGCAGAAAGGCTATTTCACTTTTGGGCATCTGCCAATAATATTAATGACGATAACAGTTTTGTACTAATAACAGATCTTAAAGTTTTATAATAATAATTATCCATATTGGGCTTCAGGCCTTGTCTGGTATTGCACATATTTTAACTTGATTTCAGTTGTATTTGCAGAAATAATTTCAGGAATTTTTGTAACAGCCAGCCTGTTATCTATCTCATTTTAACCATGTTAGTGGTTTTCTGTCTTAGCTCCGGTTTTGCTTAGGCTTGCACAGTTCTGTTGGTATCAGCAGTCAGTATGAGCAAAAGTGTTAATCCAGTCACGGAAGAAGTGATGAGGTATAACCAGTGAAACAGCAGTAGCATGAGACATGAAGCGTGCATGGTCAGTGAGGAGAAGGCAGCACTGCGGGGGCAGAACTCCAGTCCAGCGCTCCTCCAGCACAGGGAAGAAAAAGCAGCTTAGCTTTGAATGCGTCATCTGTTACTCGTGCGTGCATGAGATCCTGCTCAAATAAAATCAAGAATCAAGAGGTGTTGTCAAGTAGTTGTCATGCAACAGAACAAGTCCAAGAATGTGAAGCACTGCACGCAAGGTTCGGGCTTTACATAAGTAATTATTCCAGGTACCTCTCTCACCTAAGCCACTTCCAGGGTAGAAATATAAACATGTAGAGTTATGCTGCCATACACCTATTTCAGAATAAGTTTGACACATGGACAAAGCTGAGGCAACTACATATTTACCAGAATTGTTATTCATGAGCAGTAAAAATAATGATGCCCTGTCTCCTGCAGTATCTTACTCCCTGGTGACCGTTAACTAAAAGGTTAGTGGGTCATAGCTGGAGTTCCCATCCCCACGTCTGTAACAGACCCTCCACGCTGCTCCAGCTCTCCCTTCTGCCTGCCGGGATGTGGCTGAATGAAGGCTGTCGCATTTCCGATGGAGGCAGGCTAATGCCCACCCGCCAGGTGAGCAGGTAACCGTCCAGGTCACGCTTCAGCCCCTCCCTCAAATGAGGACGCGAGGCTAGGAACCTTTTTTTCTAACCAGTTGTTGAATTTTGTAAAAAAGAGAAGAATTTATTACCATCCGATGCCTGTCCCCTTTGCCAGTTTTAGCCAGAGTGGGCTTGATAGGTTTAAAAGTTACTAGGCAGTATATACAGGCAGCGACATCAAGAACCGATAAGCATCATGTCCTTAAGAAACCAGGCTGACAACATCAGACAATGGATTATAGCTTTACTTTTCAGACAAAGACATTTCAGCACAGCTCTCTGCAAGCTCATTAAAATTAAAGCACTGTTTGCTCTGCCCTGTTTTGGAGAACCTTATATTTGCTACCTTTGAAAACATAAAAACCAAACCAAATTTAAATTCAGTGGAAAAAGTTGTTTCAGACACATTTTACATATTAAAACCACTATACTGAAGAAACTGTGTTGATTCCATTTTATATAGCTGTCTAGCCACAAAAGAGGAAGGCAAGAAGCACTCAGGAAAAAGTCTGACTGAATAAAAGGTTTGAAACCAGACCCTGAAACAGTTTGTCAGAAATTCTTGGGCTTTAATTTAATGTTTTACAATTGGAAGTGTGAGTATCTTCTAAGGACGTTTGTCTTAGTCATTATATGACGCACCCCACATATAGAATCCATACACGCAGAAACAGCTCTGCGCAAACTGCATGGTAGTGCTTATGCAAGGGAGGCTCTTAAGGTGTTTTATGTCCTTAGAAGTAAATTTCAGTTCAATGTTCCAATCTGGAACTGTAAGAAATATAGCCATCAATGATTTTACACAGGTATTTCCAACAGCTTTTTTGAAGACAAGGACTTTTTGTACTCAGCCAAACTACTGCCATCCTGGAGACTACACAGATGATTGTTTAATACTTTGTGCCACCAGATGAGAATCCTATTTCAAATCTTAATGAACAAATACTCTCTCTGAAACTTCTCATAGCTTTTTCTGCCTTTAAATCAAATTACTAACAGACAGCCCTAGACACCTGCAAAATCTACAGCCATGAGGGAGAACAAACTAAGTCCAAAATTAACTTTCAGAATATTAACATACTTTTTTTACAGAAACATTTCCCAGAACAAGCAGCTCCAGGGCATCCTCAGTTTGGATTCCACCACAGAAATAAGGACCTCTTATGATCTTTTGTATCCTCAGTGAGAAGGATATAGGAAATTTGAGGTTGGAAGGATGGGACACTTTATACCTTGTCTGCATTTCTAACAAAGGTCAAAGTAGAACATGCTTGCTCGTAACAACATTTTGTGCCATTTTTCTTGTAAGAGAAATAAAGTCCTAATCTTGGTTTCATTGGAAGCAATATATTTTGTCACTGACCATCTGATGCACTTCTATGTTCCAGCACAGCAAGCACCTAACATGTATAAAGTTTTATTGACTAGAGTGAGTTATTCATATGCTTAATTGATAGAATCACAGAATGGTCAAGGTGGGAAGGGACCTCTGGAGGTCATCTGGTCCAACATACCCAGTCACACAGGGTCCCCTAGAGCTGGTTGCCCAGGACCGTGTCCAGATGGCTTTTGAGTATCTCCAAGGATGGTGACTCCACAACCTCCCTGGGCAATCTGTGCCAGTGCTTGGTTACCCTCACAGTGAAAAAGTATTTCCTGATGTTCAGATGGAACCTCCTCTGTTTCAGTTTGTGCCCGTTGCCTCTGGTCCTGTCACTGGGCAGCACTGAGAAGAGCCTGGTTCCATCTTCTTCATTCCCTCCTATCCAGTATTTATGTGCATTGATGAGATCCCCCTGAGCCTTCCCTTCTCCAGGCTGAACAGTCCCCGTTCTCTCAGCCTTTCCTCAGAGGAGACATGCTCCAGTCCCTTCATCATCTTAATGGCTCTTCGCTGGACTCTCTCCAGCATGCCCATGTCTCTCTTGTACTGGGGAGCCCAGAACTGGACCCAGCACTCCAGGTGTGGCCTCACCAGTGCTGAGCAGAGGGGCAGGATCACCTCCCTCCACCTGCTGGCAATGCTCCGCTAATGCAGCCCAGGAAACCATTTCCTTTCTTTGCTGCAAGGGCACATTGCTGGGTCATGTTCAATTTGGTGTTCACCCGGACCCCCAGGTCCTTCTCTGCAACGCTGCTTTCCTGCTGGGCGGCCCCCAGCCTGTGCTGGTGCCTGGGGTTGTTCCTCCCCAGGGGCAGGACTTTGCACTTCCCCTTGCTGAACTGCACGAGGTTCCTGGCAGCACATTTCTCCAGCCTGTCGAGGTCCCTCTGGATGGCAGCACGGCCCTCTGGTGTGTCAGCCACTCCTTCCTGTTTTGTGTCATCAGCAATTAATTAATTCATTTTAAAAGGCACCAAAAAGGTTAATACTGATTTTAAAAAAAACAAACAACTCCAAATTGGAATAATGTTTCATCATAGGAAAAATATATTAAACATTTGCTGTTTTTTATAGAACATTGCTGTTAAATACAGTACCTACTCAATTTATTAAACTGTTAACCCTCCTAATTTAAGCATGGGGGAAATGAGCCACGTAATTTTGTTTTTGCCAGTAATTCATGCTCACAAGAATGCCTGGCATGCAGGAAGAAGGGGTAATACCTGATGGAAAACCTGCAGGTAAACAAAATTTAAGAACACACAGCATTATTAAGATATTAATAAGACAACAAGCTCTTCATATGAAAGATGTTGTTCAAAGTCCATTTGCACTAGCAGGTTTCAAAGTTTTCTTCTGGGATATTCCCCTGTTGTGATTTCCTCTTCTACAGACTCCCGAGGTTGGCTGACAGGCCCCAGCTAGCCGAAGGGTCACCCCCGGGGCAGGACATGCCTGTGCCCCGACCTGTGGCATGGCAACCCTCTTTTGCCTCAGAGGCATAGCCAGGCCCGTGACCGCAGGCTAAAAAGCAACACCCACTCCCCCGCCCCAGCGCACCCTTGCGGACACACCAGAATTACTGGTCTAGCCAGGGGAGGCAAGGCCACTAGCGAGCCCGAGCAGCCCTTTCCCCGCAGGGCGCCTCAGCCCGCCGCCCAGAGCCGTTGAGACGACGGCCTCGAAGAACGCCCCGTCCCCCTCCCCGCGCTCGACCCACGCGAGGCCGTGCGCGGCCCCCGCCTTCTCCCCGCCTGTGCTCTCTCCTCAACGCCGATTGGGTGGGAAGGGCGCGCGGCGCCGGCGCCGGCGGGAGCCTTCTGCCTCCTCGGCTGTTGGCGTGTGGTTGCCGCGGCAACCAGGGGCGGCGGAGGCGCGAGCGCCTCCTCGCTGCCCGCCGTCCCGCTGCCGCGGCCGGGAGGTGAGGGGGAGAGCGGGGCCGGGGCAGGCCGTGGGGGGCTCACCTGGGCCGGCTGGGGAAAGGGCGGTTTCCTCATGGGACGGACGTTGGGAGCGGATCCTGCCTCTTCCCTCCTGCCCCCTACCTGTCCCTCTTGGCTTACGGGCAGGGACATCAAAGCAGCTTTTCCACGGGTTGTGGTGGGTGGCGGTTGGTCCTTGTCGTCGTCAAGCCTTCTGCCGGGGTGGGGGAGACGGGAACGACCGTGTCAAATAACACGGCTCTAGGAGCTGGGGGATCGAGGGAGACCTGCCTCACGGAAGGCCCCGGCGCTGGCAGCCCGGCTTTCCCTCTGCTGTTACTGCTTGCTTTGGAAGGAGGTCTAAGAAAAGGCTCTGAAAGGTATTTTTATGTAAAAAGCAAGAAAGAGGCAAGCTTCTCAGTAAAAAAAAAAAAAAAAAAAAAAAAAGTCCTTTCAGCTTTCCTTCCCCCACCTTTAAAAAAAAAAGAAAAAAAAAAACCCAAACCCCATATGAATAAGGGGGAACTACTGAGCTTCAGCCTTGCTTAGTAAGTAAGCAAGTTTCTTCTGTCTTCACAGTTTCAATCTTTGCTTTTCCTCAGTTTCTCATAAATGTAATACTGCCAAGGAGGATTCTCCGTGCCTTGGTTTCTGTGGCTGCGTGAGTTTTAGTATTGGGATGGTTTTTGCTGTCTCCTCAGTTGTTTTGATGCACTGATGTGGGGGTATTATGCATTGGCTAAAATACATAATGTACATTGTATTATGTACTGGCTAAAAAAGCAACCTTTTTATTCTGAGTTGTTAAGTTATATTTGTTAGGGTATTTTTATCCCCAGACACATCCAGTTCGAAATATGTGTCCTGCCTTCTTCCCTCCCCCCCCATTCCCCGATTTATAAGCTCACTTGGAACAATGGCCAGAGCTTAAAAAAAAAAAAAGTTGGTTTTGTTGTGGGAGCCTCTACAGTATGCCTCAGTGCGAAAAACTGTTTTTCACTGTGCATAACAAATACACATGCAGTTGTGTGCACGACAAAAGGGCTGTGCAGCTGTATAAAGAGTACTGTAGCTTTATACCACTTCTCACAGCCTGTAAAACCTGCAATTAAGTGATGTATTTTCTAACTAATAATTAGGTTATGAGCTGCCATTAATTAGTTATTTCTGTGTGAGAACTACTTCTGCTGTGGACCATTGTGCTCATATTTCTATATGAAAAAGATGAAGACTAGGGTACAACTTTCTTAAACACACTGAAACAACAAATATAACAATGTATTTTAAATGTTATTTAATACACGAAAAGTTCAAAAAAATGACAGCAAGAAAGGGGTAGGTTTTTATAAGCAGCAAAGACTATATATAAATGTGTCACTGTAAGCAAAAAGGGAATTAGTGGGGAAACATCAGATTTGAAGTATACGTGTAAGATTGGGGGTACAAGTAGTATAACATTTTCCTTTTTGTTTTTAAGGCATTTTATAAAACTACTTACAAGAGCACGTGGAATACACTATTAAAAGAAGCAGTAGAGCAGTTTGGCCTATTACAGAATTATGGTTCGACTAACAATGGACCTAATTGCTAAAAGCGTCAGTCACAAGAATCGCAATGAAGAGGACTTTGGACAGTATCTGCGAAAAATAACTCATCTGAATTTATCAGATAAAAATATAGATGCAATTGTAAGATTTATTTTTCTTTATTCCTTTTAACCTGGCTACTCAAATGTTTTGCAGTTACTGTTATGATGAGTTGTTTATAGTTGGGGAGACAAACAAGCAAAGCCAAGTTTCTATTTCATAACCTATATTATGTTTTAACATTTATATTGACTTGCAATTAAGCCTTAATGATACATCTGTTTGGAAACATGCTTCAGCATTCACTGCTGTTACTGTGTGGAACACTACTTGTATGTAAAAGTGTTTAAATGGATTTAAAATGCATGTGCATTTGAAATGTGAAAATAATCTTTCAGGTGTAACTTTTCATATAAAACATCGAAGCGGGTGACTGTAACTCCAACAGTCTGCAGGGTTTCTTATTATCGACCTGACACTTTTTTCTTCATGTGGCAAAAATCTTGTTGAAGTATTTTACTTACCTGAAACTGTGGAAATACATATCATCTGTGTAGCAGACAAGAAGGATATTATCAGTACACTAACTATTTTTGCCAATAATTAATTAAAATAGAAAAACCATGTAAGCAATTACACAAGAGAGATAAACTGAAGTGTTAAAGTGAAGTATTTTTTGCAGTATTTCACAGAATTATTATAGAAATGTGCAGCTCAAAAAAAAAAATCATTTTGCTATCTTGATTATTTTATACAGTTGCTACATTGTAAAGGAGCTTTCAGGAAGTCACCAGAATGGAAATGATAACCACTTACTTACCTCTTTAGCCACTTAAGAAAGAGAATATTTCAGATTAATCATTTAGACCTGACACTTTTCCTATAGAATATAGCCAGGCTGTTGCCATTGAATCAGTAGGTGTAGGGCTTTGACAGCAGTGCTTTAGCCCTGTTGAAATCTAGCTATAGTGTTCTCGGAGACTTTAGGTCTGAGGTTAAAAAACAAAGTTCATATTTTCAGCAACAGTTTGTTTTTTTATTTAAAGACTTGTATTTATTGATGGTTACCTTTACAAAAAAACAAACTGTGGAACAGAAGATGATGTAAGGAACTAGTAATTTTGCAGATCAGATTTTATTTTTATTTAAAGGAAGTAGTAATGATATTACATACTATTAAGTGAAACACTTATTTTATTGTCATTGATGCCATTTTTTTTTTATAGTCTTGGGAATTTTACAAAGAGTTGTTAACTAGCAGCACAATCTTTTCAATCTATCAGTGATTTATTCTTTAGATTTCAGAGGAAGTCTGAGAAAGGAAAGGGGAGTTCAGGAACAGGATATAAGCCAAGTGAGGTTAACAAATTTGGACTGGTGTAGTGGCTTTTTCAAATTAGTCAGGTTAAAATCTACATTTTTTTTTTTTAGATTGCTCCCTGGGGCTTATTAATTTAAAAAATAATCCATGACCTTCTCATTTCAAAGACTAAACCTGCAAACTTAACCCAGTCCTCCTTCCTTTGAGTTTAATAATAGGAAATTTATACATGTTTCAGTAAGTCCTGAGTTAATTCAAATTCCCTCAAGATACTGAGCACATTTTGAAATTGCTGAACCCTGAGTAACTGAATTGTTGTTGTGTATGGTGGAGTTCTGCTTTAAAAGTGTGATTTCAGTCAAGAACATTAAATAGCTTGTTCTATGTGAACAGATCCATGCAATCAAATGGGTTTATTCAGCCCACTCCTAGGAATGTGCACAGGCATAGCAAGTTACTAATTCGATCAGTCCATTTGATTAGGACTGGTTCATCAGGTGCCATAGAGAAGTTTTACAGAAACCCTCATAAGAACACGTGACCTTTTAATTATTTAAGAAGAATACATTCAAAGAAACTTGACATTTGAGTGGAATCTTAGACTCAGAAGTGTATTAAATTATATTGAAGTGCAAGTTTTTGTATAAATCAGTACTCCTTTGCCAAGAACTGGTTTCCATTGCATCACCGAGGTTTGATGGAGACAACTACACTAACAATTGTGCTTTTCTGAAATCCAGCTGATGAAGGCAGGGAAGGGAATGAAGTCACACAGGATGTGATGTACCTGCTGATGATGGCTGTAGTCCTCAGCTTCTATACGGCAGAACAGTAATGATAGATTTCAGTCTTAAATCTATGCAGGAGATGATTACTGACACTCAGTTTTTGTAGGAAAAATAGTTGTTGAAAGCGTTTGTTAAAGATGAAAATGTATAAATCATGCAGCAGAACTTAAATATAAAAACAATCAACAGCTTCCAGAAGCCAGCAGTGAGTGAACTCTATGTAGCGTTAATTTGTTATTGTTTATTTCAGGGTGACCTCTCTTTGTGTAAAAATCTTAGAGTTCTGTATTTATATGATAACCAAATCAGTCAAATCCAGAACTTGGACTTTGCTTCAAATATAACACACCTTTACCTTCAGAACAATTGTATTACATGTATAGAAAATCTCTCATCGCTGAAAAACCTTGAAAAACTGTAAGTTGAAAATCGTGTATTTATTTTACTAGTAAAAGAATAATTATTACACTAAGAAATGAAAAAATTATGTAGCCAGTAAGGTCCTTTCAGCTCTTAAATGTTGCTTTTCAAATAAAAGTAATTGCTCATGATTTTTTTAATGAAGTGTTCTATAATATAAGTGATGGCATATCATCTAACATTTATTTGCATTTAAATTATTTTCCTTTTTCAGCCATTTAATAATAATAGTAGCAATATATAAAACCCCTAAAAAAACTTTGGATGTTAGCTGTATGTTCTACTCACATGCTAGGTTATTTACTTTTTCTATTATAATTTCCAAGTATTATTCAATAATACTTAAAATATTTATTTTTTTAATATATTGAGGCCTTGTGTTAGCTTTTGCTTTCAAAGGATATTAAATCTATTTTGTGTTCTATTCTGCAGGTATTTGGGGGGCAACTGCATCACTGTAGTAGAGGGTTTGAATAAATTAGAAGAAATAAGGGAGCTACATATTGAAAGTCAACACCTCCCTCTTGGCGAAAAGCTTCTGTTTGATCCAAGATCTCTTAGGTCCCTGGCAGTAAGTACATTTTGTGAATTTCAATGAGCCGTTAATCAGTGGATCAGTATTTTTAAGAGAAGTGATTAGGACTTGATCACTGTGTGTTTTCCTTTTCTCCCAATTGGTGTCATTCTTTCAAATTCTACCGAGGGACTCCCATCCCAGTTCTCATATAAGCAAGGAGTCCAGCAGATTCTACTTCTTCATTTATTTTTCTGTGAAGGATGGAAATAAGAAGAGAGAGAGAGGAAGTAAGGAAATGTGTGGATGCCCTATACCAACAGAATGTGAATAAACTAAAAAAAGGGGTAGGAATTTATCAGTTATCTTAGTCGACTTAGTTTGTAGTGAATTACTTTGTTGATACTTCTCTGATTTGATTATTACATTAGTTTGTTTATTGCCTCCCGTACTTCTCTAGAGAATGCAATGGCAAAAGGTGCAAACAGCCTTTTTTCTGGATATTAAGAGCAACACAATCAAAAGCATTCAGTTTTAGTTCTGCAGTTTTTCTGTGTTGTGGTATTGTAGCCAAATGTTTGGGTTAATACCTATCCTAGACTGTAGTCTTCATTGTACTAGCCTGATTATCTTGTATAAACAATGCATGCTTTACAACGACTGTGCCCTTGAAGAAGAACTAGAAGACTGATAAAAGGGGAAAATCCTGCCCTAGAAAGCGTCCGGAGGCTAGCTGATTGCCAAAGAAACAAGAAATCAGCAAAACACTGCAGTAACTAGGGGAAAGGTAAAGGCGGCAGGGGGAGATCGCGACCACCAACTCAATTCAAGATTGGAAAGACTTGCCCCTCCACACCTGCAAGGAGCATGCGTGCTAATTTACATAGCAAGCAAGGCTAATTTGAACATAACTAACCAATGAGCATGAATTTAGGCGGGCTTTTACTAATCATGTAACAATATAAATATGCTGTAGTTCTTTTGTGTAGTGTGCTAGCTTTGTGGAATTACCACCTAGCACCCATCTTTGCGCAAACATGAGCTAAATAAATATCTCGGCTCTGTGTGTAAGATTGGCTTATTGCACACCGGGTACTGGACCCTGCTTGTGGGACAACAGTATGTCAAGATTTCAGGAAAGTCAGCTTTTGAAGTTTTCTTTCAAGATGTTAATTGCTCAGTAAACATCAAATGTATTGTTGAAGTGGTTAAAAAAATAGACTTTATTTACTAATAGATGTAGTTCCATACTAAAAAAAAAAATCATCTTGCTGTGTCTCCCAAAGTGTAGTCAGGGCTTGATGAGCTTTTTTTGTGAAGATGAAGAACTCACTGAAAAGTGAGTTCTTTTGTTCTTGTGTATATCATAAACATTTGACCTAGCTCTAATTCTTGCTGGTTTGAGATTAAGTAATCCAAGACACGTATTGCCGTTTTCCTTTAATAGAAATGAGCCATTCCTGTGGGAGCACTTTTACTTTGTTCCTTCTGTATTGGAGAAATGATGAAAGTAGAGGGAGTTTATATAGTTATAATCTTCCCGGGATAGCTCATATATTTCAGTGTTTTTCAGCATCCTGGCCTAGAGTCACTAGCATTTTGTTCTTCGTGGCTTTTATTTAAGGTCTTTTGGTGTGGTGGTTTTTTGGGTTTTTTTTTAAGAAACACTTTGCCTTCTTGAACATGTAATATCTTTATGGAAGCTACATGTAAAAACATTCTATTTTTACTCTTCAAGTGCTAAGTGTTTGGTCCCTCTTTAAGACATCACTTCTTACGTCATCTTCTTCTATCTGTTTCTGGCTCTTAATGCTGTCAGAGATGAAAGAGCCAAAAAACCATGGGACCATATAGCTCACTGTGTACCACAAGCAAATGTTTTGATGATGACAATATCATGAATCTTTTGACTGAGGAGATTAAGTTTATGCACTGTGTGTATCAGGATGATACTGGTAACTTCTGCCTGCAATGTAGATCTTGGTTAGATTTTAGAAGGGGGTTACGTTTCCTGTATACACTGCTGAAATAGACATTTTCTAACTAATGGTAAATCCCATATCTAAACTCACTCGATTAGGTGCCCTTTTTCATCTTCTAGAGATATAAGCTTCTTGTTCCTTTTACATGAAACTACATCAAGTATTTCCTGAGATAAACACCTGAAACATTTACTTTTTATCTAGAATGTAAAGATCTCTCTAACTATTCTCTGTTACAAAAGGCAAAGTGCATTATGTGACTCACTAGTGTTCCAAAGAAGGGGCAAGGAATAGCGGTATCTATACCAAGAGGTTTGTAGGATCAGGCCTGAAGGAAAAACAGTATAGTCCAGCTGTTAAATGAGACTACGTGGGTATCAGATATGGATTTCAGCTCTGTGCAGTTCAGATGTAACCTTGGAAAAGGCAGTCAATTTCTGTGTTTGTTTCGTACTTCAAACATAGAGTTAGTAGCACTTGCAGAACTCCGTAAAGCATTTGAGCATGTTTAGAGAAAAACAAAAATTCTGTATTTACTAAGAATTCCTGAAATAATTGAGAAATAATCTTACTTTGGTTTGACTTCAAAACCAAAATAAACAGCATTGTAGGACAACATGCAAGGCCAACATAAAACAATGTGTGAGGTATGTGGTAGTTGTACTTGCATGTTTCTGCTTCGTATGCTTGTTCTTCCTTTAAGAGAATTTTCTGTAAGAATTTACAACTTGACTCATGCATGGCATGAAAAAAATAATTTTCTTTTTCTGCTTTTCTTCCTCCAGAAATCTTTGTCTGTGTTGAATATCAGCAATAACAACATTGATGAATTAGGAGAACTGGCAGTTTTGGAAAATCTTTCTTATCTTAGAGCAGTTGACAATCAACTTCAACATATGAAGGTAATAAATATTTGTTCTATTTAGTATGGAAATCAGTCAAATTCATCTTTATCACTAAATAGATGAGTAAAAATAAACTTTACTTCTACAGTTACTGAACCTCTGACTTTCCAAGCATGCTGTCTTTTCTCATCCAAAAATCTTGTTGAGATTAAAAATGGAGAACCGTTTATTATGTCCAAATGTCCTTTAATCCTACGTAAAGTGGCAATTGTGCATGCATCTCTCAACTGAGTATTAAATGCATGGAAGTTAGAACTATAACATGTCCAAAATGTAGAGTTAGTGTGTATGTTTTGGCCATCTGAGTGACTATCAGTGGCTTAATTTGCAAAGATGACGTGACCATTGTTTATTAATAACCTTGCAATATTTTACCATATTACAGTTTTTAATTCTCTATTCTAATGTAAATAAAAGCCGCTTCTTGGATATCAGATCATCTAGCTGATTTTGCAGCCATTTTAATATCAAAATGACTTTTTGACTATTGTTGCTGGAGTAGCATAAGAAGTATTTGTCATGAAAGTATACAATGAATTTCTTTCATAAATTTCTGCTAGGGAAAGACATGTCTTCATAAGCAAGAGCTCTAACTTGCTCTAACTTCCACAGTAGCAGCTAAAACAAATGAAATAAAAGTATTTATGCTCTTCCTTTTGCAGTAGTGAATGTGGTTCAGAGAGAATGTTCTAGACATACAATTTCCAGCTTATCTTCTCAAAAAGGAACAGGAGTATGTGCCTTGTCACTTATTATTATTTTTAGAAGTTATGATGTCTTCTACTTCTTGACATAAAAAGCAGTTAAAAAAAGAATTTTAGTGTCATGCTAGTAACTGAACATCAAATTTATGTTGAACAGTATGCTGACACCATCATTGCACGGTGGAGGCATGGAACAAACTTTATAAATTACTTAATAAACACTGTTTGCATTTAATATAAACCATCGGCATCAGTGTTCTGCTTTTTTTGAATTTTTTATTTTTATTAATAAATACTAAAATGAATTGGCTTAAATCGTAACCCAAATCACCAAGACAAAGCCTTGATTAAAGTAAACTCTTTCATTACTGGTTTGCATACACATTCTATTTCCTTAGAAAAGTTAACTTTCACTGGTTAGTAATTATTAAAATAACTATTCTTATTACTTAGAACACTTAATATCTTTTACATTAAATTTGGCGGTTCTTTTTACTAATGAGGAGATTCCAGTACTTTGTGTGCATAATCTAGCAATTTTCTAGGTCAATATACTTTATTTGGACTCTTCATTTTTTACATTTTAATATTAAAAAATGTTGAATGATGCATTTCTTTTTTACTAGAGGATTATTAATGTATTGTATTTCAAGCTGTGTTTCTGGCTGGCAGCTGTGATCGAATTAATATCGGAATACAATTCATGTAGGCTTTTGCTGAGTAATTAAAAGCATATTGAATGTGTTGGTTACATCAAACTAACAGTAAGCTTTTTTAAATAGGTAGTCTCTCCAAAGCTTCCCTTTTGAAAAGGATTCCTTTTCTAAATAAAACATATTACAGTGATTTTTTTTATTGTCTTTTTTTCTTTCTTATAAATACAAAAGACTTCAGTTGTGATGATCTCAAAAGAAGATTGTCTTAGCCAAAGAACCAATTATTTTTAAGAATGAGGATGCCAGTTCAGAGACAGCGTTTTCAGTATCTCAGAGGAAAAACCAGTATCTTCTGAAACAGAATAAGGAGAAGACAAAAAGACTGTATTATTCAGTAACTGTGTATATATTTTTTAATCATTATTAAAAGTCATTATTGCAACATCAGGAAGACCAGAGTTAATATTTACCCAAATCAATTAGACATTTAGATTTCCATGTTACATGGTCACAGCTTTTGAAAAATTATGTGGTTAGCATTTGAGTTAGGTGCTGCTGCTGCTATCAGTTACACTTGGATCAAGCTTCGGTAAATTTTGAAAGTGACTGTCCTGTGTGTTTTCTAAACAATCTCCAAGTCTTGAAAATATGGAGCAGGTAGGGTGTTTCTATTCATATCCTTGCAGACCTGTAAAATCAATGACCATACTGAATGTGTCTAACAGTGTGATGCAGCTGGATATCCAACCTTCCAGCTGCAATTACTGTGTTTTAGAGATTACATTTTAGTAGGCTCTACTTATCACTAATATAAATTCTTATTTAAATTAAAAAAAAAAAAAAAAACAAAAAACTGTTGAAAAAGCAGTAGGCCATGCAAAGTATAAAAAAAAAAGTCAGTTTTAGCTCTGTTTAAGAGGTTTTAACTTACAGTGAACATCTAGCAGGACAACAATTTCATACATCCACTAACTGTTTAAAAAAATAGTTGAGGGAAGTTTTGAGTATGTTTCAATTTTTTTGCAACCTTGAATTTGATGATTCCATGGCTTACATGATTCTACAGCTATGATAGCTGAAAGGATTTTAGGGGGTATACAGTTGTACTACATATGCTTAATTGCTTCTGCTGGCTGAACTTGTTACATGCAGCAAAGGCTCTTTTATTCCCACACAAGCTGCCTCCATTCTCCTCCTTCTTGCCCCTCTGTTTTCAAAACTCTGAAGTATACCTCTTTTTCATGCCAAAGGCTCTACATCCCCTGTTTTCCCATTCCTGCTTCCCCATTACTGCCACCAAGAACATTCCCAGGAATGTTTGGCATTGATGAGAACCTGTGGCAGTGCTGCATGACAGAGAAGTGCTGAAGAGCTCTGTACCCAGCTCTGCTTCAGCCGGTGGGATGAGAAGCTGTAGCGAAGCCATCCAGGTCTTAGCAGGGCTGGTCAACAGCAGTGACCTGTGTAGCAGAGATAGATGGCAGCAGGAATAACATGGAATCTTTGCAAAAGAGGGAAATGTGAAAGGCATAAGAAATGCATGAAATGCAATCTTCTCATGTACAGTTTTCTCACTTGTGTGTAATTAAAATAATTATTTTATATCTAAACATTTATCTCAGTTTTTTCACATTATTATGAAAACCCGTACTTCCTTGCTTTTCAACAAAGCCACGTTGATTTCAGCATAGTTGAAAATTAGGGCTAGTAAATTCAAGCACTTAAGGTTCTGGGTAGTTCAGGGCATTGTTAGCATAATTAACAGACATCAAGGCATATGACCTTGTTTCACATGACTGAAGTTTATATAATGCAGTCTGAACGGTAGACAGAATGAAATTAAGTAATTTTTCTCAATTCAGACAAAATAACTTCCTATGACTAGCTACCACATGTAAAATGCATGTTTTAGGTCAGTTATCAAGAATATAATTGATTTTAATAGATTGGCTTTTCTTTGTTTTCTGTTTCTTGCTACTTCATTTATTTATCCTATCGAGCTTCTGGTTTACTTTAGTCAGGTTCACAAGGACTTCTAGGCTGCAGTGTATTTGGGTTGGAATACTAAGGGAATTTTTAAAAAACACTATTCCTATTTAAAAAAACCCACAACTGTTCCTGTTTACAAAAAGCCACAATATTCTTTGTTTATTAATTACATTTGTTTTGGGAAGATTATGACTTGTGTATTTGGATAGATAGAGAAAATATAGCTAGAAATACCTATAAAATCATTAGAAATAAAAATCTGTATTTCAAGTCTATAATTTATTCAACCCCTGTCCGATATTGATTATGACAAGAGGATATCACAAAAGATGAATTCATTCGCCTCAGAATTGAGTCAGGAACAAGAGAAAAATTATAGATTTTCTCAAATAGATTATGACAGGTCGTCAAAATGGTGACAAATTGCTGTCTGTAGCTGTAGTTAGGGCAGTTGGACTAGACTGTTTCCGACAAAAACTGGAGCATAGTGGTCAAATACCAATTCTGAAATGGCCATCATTAATTGGTAAGAATGTTATTGCCAGCACTACAGCTGCCTACTGAGGCACTCGCCCTTCCCCCTCTCCCCACCCCCCAATGGAATATAATTTGCTCGTCAGTATTTTGTAGCAGACCTCAAAGTGATAGCATGACATGATCATTTATCAAATGGAGACTGCCCAGAAGAGTGTCTGGTCCCTTTAGTACAGCTTATTGAAAGGCTGGGAAGTGAAAGCACTTTATTAGAGACAGGAAGGCAATGAACAACTAGAGCGTATCGAAAGGGTAATCATATTTCAGCACAGGATTAGTGTGCTCTTAGATAAACATACACTGGAGTAAGCATGTTCTGGGTCATTTATCAAGTAAGTAACAGCTAACAAAAATCTATAGGACTCTTTGTACACACTCATCAGTTAAACTGTATACATTTTATTTCAGTAATAGACAATTTTGTGTTGCAAAACTATTACTTGAAAAAATTCTTTCTAGTGAAATCTCGAACACATTACAGATTTCAATGACAATGCCTGAATGCTCAGGTAAGAATAAATAAATACACTTGCTAAATGCTATTTCTTTATAAATAAGCCTAGCCTAAAATATTTTTCACCCAAATTGTTGTGTTAAGTGTTCACACCTAAACTGTGGGGGCTATCATATTGCTATTCTGATACACGCTGATAAAGCTTTGCTGTGTAACTTTGAGATTTATCAACATTTCTTCATGTGGACTGGTCCTCAGAGTTTCTTGCAGTGTTTTATCAGTCTTGCTCCTCACAGAACCAGACTTTTGCTCTTGTTTTTCTGAAAAGACGTTATCATCACTGGATAACAATAGATGATAGATGATATCAGCATCATTATCATTAGACGAAAAATGATGTGGTTTGGAGGTATAAGGCTGTGCTGCCACTTCCTCTTCCATGTGATTTTTCTAAACGTGTATTACATAACCCACAGAACATTCCCAGGAGGATTTTCTACCAAGGGAGTAAAGCCTGCAAAACCAGAATTCTGTTTGCTTGCGTTACCCAGGTGATTTTCTAAATTTGAAGGCGCTAAGAGATATCTACATTGCTAGATACTTCATTATTGGCATCAAGCTACAAAATTCTACAGGCTTTGCAGTTTAGAATCTGTCACATCGTGATTAGTAGATTTTTTCCAAATTATTACAACTGTGGAACATAAATTCTCTCTCCTCTTGTATTCATACAGATCGTTTTGAACCCCTTCTTAAGCTTTTCACACATGTAAGGAAGCCTATCAAGAATGACAGTTAAGTGAAATTTTGAAAAGAAAGTATTTCAGAAAGTAGGGTGTCTGAGTAGAAAGGACTAATCTGCTAAGCTTTGCATCCTTTTAACTTGAATTTATTGTATTTAAAAGACAGAAGTAGTTTTATCTAGGTCATACTGCCCTTGGGTAACCAGACAGAAACACAGATGGAGAAAGGTATATTTCAAAAATTTCACTATTTGGGCCAATACTATAACTGACCACCCACAGTGATGTAGGGGGGGATTACTGTTTCTCCTGTAATACACAGTTTTACATATATATAAAGAGAGAGGCAGTCTACTGTGGTTTGCACGATTTTTAGCTTTTTTTAGTTTGTTCTTTCTCTGTAAAGTATTTATTCTTCCACAATTTTTTCAAATTCTAATCAGACACTGATACTCTAAGGGCTCTGTGAGACCATGGGGATGCATTAACAGACATTACATATCATACAAATTTTTTGGCTGGTAATTCCTCAGCTTTAGGTGCTTGTGAGTGGGATTGTAGTGGTAATTTTCCATAGCTGGCATTACTGTATCCTTAAAAATGCAGTTTTCCAACTGCATCACCATTTCTTCTGCACAGTTATGATATATTCGGGGAATGCTACGCACCACTCTATTTGACAATGCACATTCTTAATGTGCATATTAATACATGAATAGTCTCATTGAAGTGTTTCATTATTTCTGTGTGCAGGATTTGGGCCTGGCTGAAGAAATCGCATTACTATTGAATTTTACTCTGGAGGGGGAAAAATAATCACAATGTTCTGATCTTGTATCAATTGCAGGATTTGGAGGTTGTATTAAAAAAATGGACAAAGCTACGCAGAATGGATCTTGCAGGAAACCCCATCTGCCACAAGCCAAAGTACAGGGACAGGATTGTAGTACAGTCACGAACTTTAGGTAAAAAATAAAACCAATAGCCAGCCCCAAAACCCACCCATACCCCTCACTGTTTTAGGAAATAACTGATACATTAATCATTCTTGAATTGCACTATGTATGTAAACACAATTACTGCCATAGATATTTATGTCAAATGACGAATTTTTAATTTATGTACAGGTAATGTAGCTAAAACTGCTTATGTAATCAACTGCACAAACCATGTTGCTTAGCTTTTGCTAGTAGTAGTAGTAGTGATTCGTTTTGCAATAGATGATTGATGAGATTCTTATAAGACAGTAAGGCTTTTTTGTGTTCATATTCCAGATGTTGTGAAACTGATTTTCAAAGCTAAGTTTGTCTACCCCCCTATAAGCCTGTAGTAGTTGCTTAGGTGTTTTAGTTGCACAGTCAGAGTTGTACAGGTCATACCTTACTATGTTTGAATTTGTTATATAACATTTGTCCTTAAACTTAAAAGCAGTTTACACTTATGTTACGGATGTATTTGTTAATCTTAACCTTACTGTGATGCAGTTTACATTATTATTTTGAGATAGTTTTAGCATAAAAGGAAGCAACTTAGTCTTCTATATGTAAGTATTCATACTGTAGAAACAAGTAAAAAATATCTGCTCATTTTTTTACTTTTTTGGATAAAGGTGGCAATTATCTTAAAAGTTGTAATTACAGAACTTGTTCTTCTTTTTTCTGAGAGTACAAAATGCTGGCCATTAAGAAAAAGCCTATCTGAACAATGAAAATAACAGTGCCTTAGGACAGTTCTAACGCAACCTAAATTTGTGGCCAAAAGAGGTATTTCATTTGGTCTGACTCAAAAATGCAGATGCAACCAAGGAAACACAGAGCATAAGCCTTATGGCACCTAAGTGAGTAAAGTTAACTCTAAAGAGCCAAATCTGTCCGTCTGTCTTTATGATCAGTAGGATTCCTTGATTGCTAAGACATGCAGTTTCTCTCTCTTAACCTGAATTTCTGCATCTGTATATATCTTGTGTAAAAAGCATAGCTTTTCTTCAAAACTTTCTATAAGCTGTTGCACATTAACTGAATGTGAAATTATATGTATTTCCCTTGAAAGTTATAAAAATAATAGGTGCTTTCTTTTGTAATTAAGACATGTCAACTCACTCTTGCAGCTTGAATTTGAATATGAAGCTGTACTAGGTATTTTTTTTACCAAAAGACTAAAAAAGATTTGAAGAGAGCAAATGTAGAACCAGTACACATTTTGTACAGCCTTTTAGTTAACTTCGGGTATCACAGAAAATGTTCTCTTTGACAGAATCCCTTGATGGGAAAGAAATTAAAGAAATGGAAAGACAGTTCCTAATGAGTTGGAAAGCCTCCAAAGCTGCCAGGAAAAAAAACAAAGAACGAATGACAAATGAACATGCAGCCTATCTACATTTTTGTAAGCAAACTAATCAATTACTTCATGATTATTTGCAGTATTATAGAAACAATAAAATAGAAGCTAACAGTAAATATACTAGGAATGAGACTTGTACTGGTGGTGAGACCAAAACACAGGAGTAGAAATTGAACTTTTCCAATAAAAAAATTAATTTTAGCACTAGTTCATGTGGTGTTTTTTTTCCTTCCATCCCAATCTCCCAGAATTATGGAAAGGAGTAGCTAATACATTTTGAATGTTTGTAAATATTCATGATTACTTTCCATATTAAAAAAAAAAAAAAAGTGTTGGGCATTCTAGAATAAATATGCATGAAATAAATACATCAGACTTTTAAAATGTGTTTGTTGATACTTACTTGATCTGTGTAAATTCCCAGTCCTTTTAAAGGCCTTCACAAGATACATGTCTAGGAGAAGTAAAAGTTTTAAACTTGGAAAGAAAAAAAAAAAGTTTTGGAGGAAAAAAAGCCTTAAAGCTAAAAGAAAAGGCAACAAGTTCTTGAAGCAGGAAAACAAATCAGTTTTGAAACTCAAGCAAAACCTGAAATAAACTTTGAGTTTTTTAAAAAATGGTGGGGTGGGGGTTGTTGTTGTTACAGAGTTGACTGCAGATTAAAACATAAGTGACTTAACAGCATGTCTTGCCATCTTGCAGTATTTGGAAACAGACATTAGACTTCAAATTACTCAAAATGGTTTGAATGACCATAATTATAAAATAAAATAAAATAAAATTGGTGACAGTTTCACTGTTGTTTTCAGAAGATAAACTGTGATATGTAACTTGGGGGAGAGAGCATGTTCCTTATAGCCATACTATCTCAAATTATTAATTCATGAAATGTCATGAAGATCAGTTATTTTTGAAGACGTGAAGTGAAAAGCACTCAGCCTGTCAGTCTCAGCCCCAAGAAAGTTGCAGTCTGCTCAGTGTTTGGAAGCCATATGTGAATGGCAATGGTTCTGAAAGTAATACTCTGTCTTCTGAATAACTACCGATATAAGGAGGTGCTATGTAATTGAATTTACTCCCTTTCAAATAACTCCACCTGAATATGAATACCTGCTTTAATATTCACCTTCGTCAGTGTTTGCAGCACCTTCCATAATTTCATACAAATTTTTCCATTCTCGATTATCAAATTTGAGGCATTTTACCCTAAGGCTTATTACACTGTTTTCTATAACAAGATATATTGGAACGTGTGATCAATCATACTGAATATTAAAATAGATACGGTTTGACTTGGGATATCGAATTAATCCTTTTTTCTTTGTTTTCTGCAGCTGACTTTGAAACACCTTATCCTATTCTTCCCTTTCACTACAGTCACTCTGTGAAAGAAAAAACAAATGCTTTAGTTTTGTCTGAGATGCACAAAGTTAAAAGAAAACCTCTGCCAAGAATCCTGGAAAAAAAATAAATCAGATGAAAACTCAGGTATGTTCCTCAGACATCTTCCGCTTAGTTCTGTTGGTTATTGCATGTACAGCTCTTACTGAATCAGTTGGAAAACGAGTACATGAAGGTAGAATTTCATATGAAATCAGTTTCAGGTTTTTTTAACCAGGTTATAATTGTTGTCTTTATTTCTTTGAAAGACAGGATAATAGATTTCAGCTTCTGGTTATAAATCAGTAGACTAGCTAATAGTAATAACTTTACTCCAGTGTAACTAGTTTCTGTCATATGCATTTGATTGTAATCTTCCACAAAGGTAAAATAATATAGAAGTTAATTCTTGGAAGTACAGTTACTGTCGACAACATTGGTGAAGGTTGATCCCGTGCACGCAGTAATACGCAGAAGGAGAAACGATCACTTTTCATCATTATAGCTTACTTCTAATAGACGTATTCCAGTGTATTGTATGTTTGATTAGCATTTTCCTGTAGCATCGGCTCAAGACCATCAAGATAATCAAGAAAGAAAATCTGATGTGTGTGCCTTAGAGACATTTAGACATTAGATGAATTTCAACAATTCAGAGTTTAGCATATGTATTCCTTACTCACATAAGCAGCCTTGCGAACTCCAATGCAACTGTTTGTGGAAATAAAATCTGCTCATAGGGATTTGCAGTTTGGGACCTATAGTTTTCCCAGTTTTACCTGTAGTAATAGTTTAGTTCAGTATTTGGGACCTAATATCATTCCTTCCAGATTTTTAATGTTACTTTTAGCCTAACTGTTTTATTATTTATCAGCTGTACTGGCCAACAAAAAAAATCATCATTTCTGCAATGCTGTAGATTAAATAAATAAATTCAACTGACACAGGTATTCTTTTGTAACTAAATTACTAAATGTAGTGTTTTATTTTGCATTCAAATCAGAATTTATTAGTATGTTTGAAAATTTAACTAGGCAACATTTAATACTATTTTATTCTTGACAACTTACCACTTTCCATTCCATCAGTTTTGTTCCTACTGAGTATTTCTTTTGACTAAAAATAGCTGACTTTCTCTTGAGAAGGGAAGAAGAATTACAAATCGCAGAGCTGCTATCTTCTGAAGTATCATGATATATTCTGGCCTAAAAAGAGACTGAACTTATCATATATGTGCCCATTCTTAATTTTTTTTCCTGCTGCAGAAGTGGAGAAGTTTAAAAACAAGAACTGCAGGAACAATGCACTAGTTATCACAAAATAGTACTACTACGTGATTATCTTCCAGTGAATAGTCCAGGCTTGTGAAATTTAGAGGGGTACAGCCTAATACTCATGCCATACAAACATGCATTTTTTTCTTTTAATTCCATTGTAAAATGAGTTTATTCACATGCTTAGTGTTCTGTCAGCCTGCATTTCATCTTTACTAGCATTCTGTCTTTTGGGCGAGGCTGAATAAAACTAGGCTTTTCATTTACCATTCCCCTTAGTTCTAATAAAGGATGGAACATGCATGTACAGCAGCTCCCAGAGAGTTATTTTCTTCAGTGTAAGAACTTCTGCTATCTCCTTGGAGGTAAAACATTCTGATTCTACTCTACTATGTTAAAAAGCTGACCAATTGTTGAGCTTCTTTGCTTGACAAAAATTTTGCCAGTGTTAAGAAGCTGGAGTATAGTCCTGACCCTGTTGAAATCCCTTTTGACCCTAGAAAGGCAAAGATTGCATCTTCCATACTTGATTGGCATAAAATGTCTGTATTTGTATTAATTTACATTTGCACATTAAACAATTTGAGTGATTTTGTTTTGGTTTGGTTTTACTGTTAGTCTAGAAGATTTTACTCTGATTCACATAAAGGATAGAAGAAGCTACAGTCAGATGACTTGCATTTAATATTTTCAAACATTTTTTAAGTGGGACTTTTATCTTGGACACTGAAGGTTGCTGTACATTACAATTTCATATGTATTCACTGATCTTGAGATGTATTCTAATCTTGTTACTAGTGGAATTCCATGGAAACCAAAGAGAATTAGTTAAAGGTTCGTGAATTCTTTAAAATTTTTTTTTTTTTGAAAAAAATAACATACAGAAATAATAATTCTCAGAGTATATGCAGATATGTAATAATGACAAATCACAGTATTCCCTTGCCAGATCCAGTAGTTAGGAATATGCATAAATGTGCCCACATGTAAAGCGAGGAAATTTTGTCAAACTGAACAAATACCTGTATTGTTTAATTGAAATTCAGTATCGGACCAAAGAAATTAGTGAATTTTAATCCTACCCTCTGTGTTAGTCAAATAAATTATTCCAACAGATGTTTCCTCTTACCCTATACATGCTAGGTGATGTTTGACCTTGGCAACTGAAAAACAGGCATTAAATACCTTTTTAACCTACATCTAAGATCCACTGAGGATTACATACAGCTTGAACAATGAAAAAAGCCACTTATTACTAGATTACTGAAATATGTCATTAATCTTTCTTTTTTGATGATATAAAAACAATAGCAATTTTCTATTGGATTTTAAGTTAGTTTTGAACATTTAGAGAGAATTATGGATATTGGCAGGAAGTAATTAAAAGAAAACAAATCACTTAACTATTTTAAAGATACCTAATACCTTCCAATGGGATACACTATTATTAATTTTCCCTGAGTAGAGAAGTTGTTGAAATTTTGATGTTGTAAACTTAACCTGTAACCAGCAGTTTCTGCCCACATTTCCTTACTCGTGCAATTAAATATCGTAGTAGGTATTCATAGCAATATCGTAGCAATGCAGAATTTGGTGGGAAAGTCACCTTTTGTCTCTCCAGTTATGTGATTAGCAATATGGTAATATCTTTAAATGATATAGTCAGCATATAATAAGTACACTGGATTGTGTCAGCTAATCATAAGCCACTCTCCTAGCCACCACGCACATCCTGTATAGTTCAAGTTCTAGTTCAAATGGAAGGAACTTGCCGTGAGCAATGTTAGTTCTCCCTCTTCTTAGCTCTTTGGCAGGTGCTCTTAGCAACATTGTATTTATTTACTTATTTAATTAATTAAATTTATGTGGTCTGAAATCTATATAGAGTAATGTATATTTGATAACAGGTAAGAATGTACACGTTCTGCATGCGTACGGGGCTTTTGTTTATATGAATCTAACTGGCATTATAATAAGTAGAATTATTAAAGCCTATTATATGACAGTTTTTTGGGGAGGGCTGATACTGAGATTATAATGATTGTATACCCAAAACATAATTTCTACAATCATATGTTTATTTCAGAGTACAGAATATAGTTCTCTTATTTGAGAGGGCGGTGGGGGAATATGTTACCTCCAGGTAACCTAAATCTTGTTATCTTACTGAATATCAATTTCAGCAAACTTCTGAAAATTCAAAAATAAAAAATATTTTCAGCCTTGGCTTCAGAAAAAGGAGAAATACAGAGTTAAGGTACAAACCAGTACAATTTTAGCTGTGCATCCTAGAGCTGGTTTTAGCCGTGCACCCTAGAGCTGGTTTTAGCCACTGAATAGCCTACAAGCACTCCAACTGTATTCAGAATTAGGTGCATTAAATATTTGGAGATACCAGCTGGAACACTTAGGCAGGGCTGAGAGCATGTTTTGAACTGACCTGGAGTGCCTTTTCCAGCAGCTATAGCCCGTCTCACTGCCTTTCCTTGGTGGTGGTGTTGAAGGAAAAATGCAAACATCTCCTCAGTGAGGTCTAGAAAGTATCAATCATCAATTAGTGATGAAGGCTGTGGAAGACAAATGTAAGGAATTTACTTGCTGTTGAATATGGGATGTGAGAAGAGGCACTGTAATGCTAGAAAGTGTAAGGATGAAGAGATGGAGTGAAGTTCTGAAATTAAATGGTGTTGCTGAAGCAGAGGTATTTGAATGGAGATCAGGTATAAACAGTTTCTAGTTACTGTGGCCCATGTAAGGTTTCAGCAGGCGATTCACCAATTTAGTGGTTGGTTCCCTTTTTTCTGGAAGATATGTGCTACCTGGAAAGGTGAGTGTGAGGGCATTTGTAAGACCGTAATTAACGTTACAGTGTTGTGTATCGTCATGGTATTTTCTGTATCCATGTTTACAGTCTTGCTGAATTAATTCAGCTGAATGTGGTGCTGAATGATTCTGCCCATGATAATTCATAATCTGTTTAGAAGGAAAAATATAACTCTTGTTACAAACATGCAAGATTATGTACAAACAGCATTATCTTCTCTCTAAACTTAAATTTCAGTAGTGGTAATTAAAAATCAAAACAAAACGAGTAGGTCTAATATGTGCCAAATCTGTAGTACTTAACACTGCCACATCATTCAGCGTCCCAAAGACAGTGATAAAAAGCATCCCTTTTTGGCCATGAATCCTGCTATTTACCTGGAGACTACTGATTTGGAAATTATCCTTTCTTTCCTGTGTCCATGCCTCCCCACTCCAGTTCTCTGTGCTGCTGGCTGTGCCCAAAACTGGGAAAGAGAAAGGATCTAAAATACAGTAACAGAACACATGCCCTAGTAGACCCCCTGTGCCCTTGGAAAGAATAAATGCTTTTTCAAATCACTGAGAGAGAGTGTGCATCTCCCGATGAGCAGATTGCCAGCTAGACCACAGGTACTCCTACACGTCTGGGTGACCAGGTGTCACATAGGCACATTCTTGTCGGGAGGTATGTGCCCGCTGATTGGCAAGCTGGCAGGAGCACATTTGCTTGCATTAGTCTGCCTCCTCTTCCAGGAGATACGTGCTATTTCCCAGACCTTTAGAAGACCAAATGGCACGTGCAACTCGTCAGCCAGTAGCAGGCCAAAAAATTACCGGGGCACATCTGGGTCTGCAGGCTGTGATACACGTTCAAGAACGCTGAAACCCAGACTGTTTGAAACCTTCTACGTAAAATACATGAATATTTAGAATAATTTCAGTTGGAAAAGACCCTTAAGATCATCAAGCCCAACCGCAGGTCAACAACATTTTAAACAGAATGCATATATAGAGAGGGCTATTCAGTGACTTTCGAGTGAGTTGTGTCTTGTAAATGGCTCCATCAAAACTGTATCAGGAATGAAGTACTACTTTAGGATGGTAAAATAAACAAAAAGCAAACTCAAATCTTTGCATATCTATTTTTCAGGTGTTACGTGTTCATTATAGTAGTTATTAGATAAATGAAACGGACATCCAGTTTGCAGTGTTTACTTTTTTCCTATCCTTAGATCTTTGTTGTCAGTACTTTTACAGACTACTGTTAAGATAAAAACTCAAAACTTCGTAACATTTTCAGTCTGCTGCGCTAGCGTTGCACATTTTTTATTGTGTAACTAATTTACAAGATTATAAAAATCACTTTTATATACAGAAAGCATGAATCAAATTAACAAAGTAAAGAAATGATGCTGTGTTTTCAGGTTTTTAAAACAGATACCTGCATGAGAGAGTTAAAAAGTAATTTGAGGTTAAAATAAAGACTGCTACTTGAATAGGGGTGTATAAATAAATTCTGTAATACCTCAGTATAACTTTGGAAGCTATTCAGTTGAAGTCAGTTCCAATAAACTAATTTACTGCAATGATGCAAACACTGTTTCACTCTTTGCCTTCCTGTATCCTACCACACGTTCTGTAGGCATACTCCCGTATCTGAAACGTTGAAAGCAGTTGCTTCAGCAAACTTGAGGTGCAAACGCAATCATTGTGCCCTCGTCTACCAAGATGAGACGCCACATTTTGGAGGACAGCATTACAACCACTAGTTACATAGTAACAGCTATACCTCCTCGAATTCACTTCCAGCACCTGGGATGCATCCCATCCAGTTGCAAAGACATGGATACGTCAGATGTGCCTTAGTGGTTTCTAACTCGATCGTCATCTACTGTTGGCAGTACTGCTCCCCACTAAAAACTGTTCCTAGGACCTGGGAGGTATGAGACCAGGCCTTGCCAGTAAAGATTCTGATGCTTTCAGAGCAATCCGCAGTACTGTTGCAGCTTTTTGGTGTGTTAGAAGTACCAAAAGGGAAACAAAGTAAGGCATCCGTGCTTCAGCACCTCCCCTTGGTACTGCTCTGACCCTCATACATAAGCTTTGTAATCACTGTGCACACATTTGAAATTTAAATCAGTAACCAATGAAAAAATCCTATTTTTCTTAAATGTCACATTAAAAATAGTGCAAGGTGTAAGTTAATTTAATGCCATGTTATTTCTTTATATATGCAGATATAAAGCAGTGTGTAGAACTGCCTGTGATACAATCATAAAGTTCTGAAGTTGGAGAAGAAGGGGGAAAAAATAGCCAAAAAATTGAGTCAGTGTTGAAGATGTGCCCATTGATTTTGCAGGACGAGGATTAAGACACGTGATCTGTTAGTTTGGTGGTGTGGTTTAACCCGGCAGGCAGCTAAACACCACACAGCCGTTCGCTTACTCCCCCCGCAGTGGGATGGGGGAGAGAATTGGGGAAAAAACAAGTAAAATTCGCGGGTTGAGATAAAGACAGTTTAATAGGACAGAAAAGGAAGGGAAAATAATAATGATAATGATAAAAGAATATACAAAATAAGTGATGTAGAGTGCAGTTGCTCACCACCCGCCAACCAATGCCCAGCCAGTTCCCAAGCAGCGGTCACCACCCCCCAGCCAACTCCCCCCAGTTTATGTACTGAGCATGATGTCACATGGTATGGAATACCCCTTTGGCCAGTTTGGGTCAGCTGTCCTGGCTGTGCCCCCTCCCAGCTTCTCACTGGCAGGGCACGAGAAGCTGAAAAGTCCTTGACTAGTGTAAGCACTGCTTGGCAACAACTAAAACATCGGTGTGTTCTCAACATTATTCTCATCCTAAATCCAAAACACAGCACTGTACCAGCTGCTTAGGAAGAAAATTAACTCTATCCCAGATGAAACCAGGACATATGGGAAAGTACATCATTGTAATTCAGACTGTAACTGATAAAAATAAGAGGATCTGAAAGTCTCTTCCATATTTTCCTTATGATTTTTTATCTTCGTGTACTGTGCAAAGTAGCTATCCTGACTAACAGAGCTCTGAGGGGAATCAATTAATATGTGAACGACCTGCTTATTTACAGTCACTAAATGATAAATGTTATATATTGTGACAGCAACAAATAAATTGTACTTTGCCAGAAGAAAAAAACAGTGAGTTTTTACTTTAAGTCACGTGGCCTTGAAGGATTCTAGGAGTTCACTGCTAAAAAAATATGTATTTGAACCTTACCTCTTCAATCAAATAACAGTGCAACCAGAGACTACAGAAATGACTGACTACATCTTTCTGTTCTCTTAATTCTGAGCAGAATTAATTGCTGCATCAAAACCAAGATAAATCAGAGCCAGCTGTGAAATGATCCATATAATAGACTAATACTTCAATTCAGAAAGAGAACTGGAGCAATAAGATCTTCCTTTCTTGGAGAGTTAATACATTAGACTGTCATGGTAATCACTAATTACACATCCTGTAAAGTTGGGTATAATCAGTTACACATAGTTTGTAGTAAAATGTTTTGGAATAAAAGACTGAGTCTTATCTGATTTCATTTATATGAGAAATTGCTTTGATTATTACTAAGATTTTTGTTTCTTGTGGAACTTGAAAATTATCAGTACTTGATACAAATTTATCTGGCCAAAATTGTCAACTGTCACCATTTTTGCGTGTGGAAAAAGATGGTCAATTGTGTAACACGGGAATCTGTAGTACTCCAGATTGTCAGATTATGTCAATTCAGATTAGTCTGCCCTCAGGTTTGGCATTGGTTAAAAAAAGGGGCTTTCACGGCACCAGTCGATATCCTCGCAATAGGTAAAGACCTTTTTTTTCGTCTGCAGCTTTTGATAGCACGGCTTATAAATTTTGTAGAAATGTTGTGTGGTCGTGAGGAGCATTAATGAAGACAGGAGCGACAGGGGCTTTGGTGTGGTTCTGACGTGAAGACCTCATCTGTCTTCTCTGATCTCTCTGATGTAGGTTGAGGAGGAATCTGAAGTAACGGCAGAAGTAAGTTCAATTCTAAAAGCCAGAAGTTACAGGATGTGAAGATTTGGCCATTACTGGATTTTTTATTTTTTTTTTCCTCAAAGCTTACAAAGAAAGGTATTGGCGTCTCTTTGGATATGTTACCTGTGTCTTTGTAATCTCAAAACCAGACAGAATGAAGTATGTTGAATTTAACACTGCCCTTTAAGAGCATTCAGAAAAATAAGATGACTGCCTATTTATTTAGAAGTAATGCTTTGTATTAAAAGCATGTAAAACTATCAGCACTCGGTAGGCTAAACTGGTTGCCTGTGTCTTAAACTTCCTCAAGAAAGGAGCTGTTTTTAACCAGTGTCTTACCTAGTTTGTGACCCGAATACCCGAGTAGCTGCTTCTTTCCATATGCGATACTCTTAACAGTTATGCAGAGGCATGCTTGTAGTCTCTTACTTCAAGAAGAAAGGAGCGATTAGCGCATGATTTTTGAGAAGATCTGTAGTCCTAAAAAATAATTTCCATCATTTGGATTTTTCCATGTTCTGGTGAATAACGTGGAATAGTTAGGAAAGAAGGCACGGGAAGATTAATGATGTCTATGCTGATTAATTTTTGGATTGGGAGTCTTACACATTAATTTGACTTCAAATTCTGTTTTAAGTGACTGGGACTGGAGTTTGGCTGCTTTGCATGAGTTTGAGTAAGTAAATGAACGCTCAAGACTTCCGATATAGGAAAATTCCAAACGGACAGATAAGGAAAGGAAAACCCAGATTGTAAATTGCCCCTGGAATAAAACCTTTCCTAATGGAGTTTCTCTGTGTGAATGTCAGCTCGGCATCTTATGCTTGAGACCCTCCCTGAAATAAGAAAGGAATTTTTCATGAATAAGGAAATCAGGATCTGTCTTTCTGCATTCAGTGTTTTGTGTATTTTTGTTTATGTCTTACTGCCCTTTGATAAAGATAATTCAAATAAATTTAACTCCTGCGTGCATTCTCTCCTTGAGTAACAAGATCTTTATCTTCATTATAGAGAAAGAGATTTCCAAAACTAAGGTAGTAAATGAGTGGTACTATAACCCTGAGGTGCCACTTGCTTCTGGTAAAGCTAGTGAGTCATTTGCCTTCAAAACAAGCAAATACAAACCAATAAATAAAGCTCTGATGTGTAGCTGTCATTTTTAGTCCATTACTGAAATTAGTATTAACCGAGCGTGATACGTCTTGTTTTAGCTGTCGTCATCAATGATACTCAGGTCGAGGAAGACAGAAAAGCACACGTTAAAAAAAGGTGCTTCTTGTTTAGGCAATTCCCGGAGAAGAATGTCAGCACTTTTGGTAAGCGTGTTTGAAGAGGCAGCTGCTGGATTACTGACTCAGTGCGGTGCACTGGGAAGTCACCTCCTGATCTTTATGGCATGGCGTTATCTTTCCACCTTACGCTTCCCTCTGCCTGACACACACCCGTTTGAAAACATTTAATGGATTTTTAGTATTTTGCAATGTGGGTTACGCTGTGTAAGCCGTTTAGAGTGTGACTTATTTTTCGTAGGTTCTGAGTATTTCTGGCTTTAAGATTTTAGTTTCTTGTACATTAAATAAAATACTTAAGACCTGAATGAATTATCCCCTGTACCAAGCGGGCCATGGGGTTTCAGGCAGAGAGTCCTGCAGCCAAGCAACTCCCGTCTAGCTAAAGCAAACCCCTATCAAGGTCTTCCACTGGTGAAACAGCAAAGTGGGTCTCGGTCTCTCTGGATCTAATCTCCCTCTCACGTTTTATGTTCTGTAGTAGCCTGGCTACATCCCAGCTGCATACCTGTGTGTTTAGTCCCGTTCTTTGGCCTGCTCTAAACCCCTGCATTTTAAGTCCGCAGTTCCCCTTGAGTGCAATCATTCACGCTGTCATTCGATGCATAAATATTCACACTTCTCCGGCTCCGGCAAAGCCAGCCCTTAACCTGCTCGGCTCCCGCTCTGCTCACTTGCCCTGGCTGCAGCAGTGCGCTTCTCACGTGGCTGCTAGCGAGGGAAAACCGTGAGCCGGATCTCCTGGGGTTCTCGTCCTTCACCCTGGTTTTCCTTTCTCTTTTCTTAGAGTGAGAACGGCCGAGCTAATGGAGACCCTTTCAAATTGGACACCTTTCTTGTGATCTACAGTGGGATAGTTTAGAAGTATTTCCTTAAATATTTGTGGGTATGAAATGGAATTATGGTGGGATCTCAGTGTCTCTAAGTCTTTAAAAAAACCCTCAACACTTATTTTAAAATATTTGGCTTTATGACTGTGGATGGGAAAATCTAGCGAGAGGACAATTTTAAAGGGGGGGTAAGAGATAGCATTTGAACTTTTCGATTGTTTTATGGTTGTTAGTGAAAATGTTCATCAAAAATTGTAATTCAAAATGGAGTTTTGATTAAGACAGCTAAACTGTCTGACATTGTAAATGAGCTGACATTCACACAGAGAAACTCCATTAGGAAAGGTTTTATTCCAGGGGCAACTGTCTTTTTGGAAGCTAAACTACTTTGATCAGCAAATTTGGAAGGAGAGATGAAATTTAAAATGCTTGTCCTATTTTCTTTTTCAGTGTTAAAATCTTTCTTACAGCATACAGGAGAGGCACTGATGTGTTGTGGTATTCCAGTATTCAGAAGCAGCTCTACCTTTAGCAATTTAGAAAATACAATAAAAGGCATTTTGCGACACTGTAATATAACACAGTTAACATAACTGCAGAATATGCTGCGGTCCTACAATACACTAACAACATGGCATTTGAAGCCAGGGGAAAAAGGTATTTAACTGGAAATTTTCAAAATATTTGTTTGGATTTGGAATGCACTCCCATCATGAAATGTTGAGTTTTCCCCATGAAGCAGAAGTTCTGAATTTCAACCTATTTCGACTCTCCCGTGGCTGTGTCTCGCCTTTGATTTGCTCCCAAGCTACAGCCGGAATCGGTGGGTCCTGATCAGATACAGCCCGTGTGTGGCTTTGCGCCCTGACTGTTTTACTCGGACGAGCGACAGTTCTGCTGGTCCGTCAGTAGTACCAATACCCCCGCTTCACCTTACCAGCAGACAAACATACTTGTTAAGTCCTTATACAGAAAGGGGAAAGGGAGAAAATGAACAAATTGGAAAGAAATACCATGAATGTTCATGCTGAATTGTAGCTGTAAAACCAGAAAATAATTTGACGTGAAGGGAGCAAAGTGTACCTGGATAAGCATCACTCTGTCTCTGGTAGAACTTTTTCTTACCTAAATCACACTGGAAATCTGGCTCTTCTGTGACCCTGGCATTGCTCAGATTTGAAATAGACTGTGGAAGGTAAGGCAGGAAAGTAATTCTCAGACATTTAGCTGGGGAAGAAGAAAAAACAGCTGCAGCGGCTTGTTACGGCTTTAGATTTCAATACAAGTTGCTACAAGAAGATAATCGCTGGATCTCTTTGTGGCTACCACAGAGGACAAGCCTTCTGGTGGGAGAAAGTCTCGATGGGGCAAAGAGCAATGATCTCTACCTTTATGTTGTTTGGGCTTTTTTTTAATATGTCTGAAGCACCTCCTCTTTGGTAACTGTTAGCAGCCAGGGTCGTCTCTCCAAACCCCGCTCACGAATCTCACTATGCAATCTCTCTAACCGCGCTCTGCAGCAAAGCTGGATTGGGAGTTGCCAAAAGGTGGTAATGGGGGTTCCACCACTTCTCTTCCAACTCTTTCCACTGGATTTCCTGCACTGCGGCTGAACTTTATGTGTGTACAACGGGACAGTCAAAAAAATACATAATGTTGTGTCATTAATTGCATTAGAGCAGGGAAGAAGGGCACAGCGCTCACGATCTGCTAATTTAGGGTGGCTGGGAAGTCTCAGGCAGTTAGGACACCTACCGTTAAGTCCTCTATCATTGACCCATATTAACATTGCTGAGGGTCCCATAGTCTAGTTAAAACTCCTTTTGGAGTGGACATTTCTTGGGCAGGCAGACCTAGGACACCTCCTTGGGATATGGGAGAGCTGATTCCCAGACTCGTGTGCTGGACCTAGTCACCACACATTTGGCAATGACAGAAGGAAAGAGGAGCCCCAGGGGAACTGGGGCTGGAAGGCAGGTCTCCCTGCTCCCTGGGGAGCCCAGGATCAGTTCTCCCCTATCACACCACCATGTCAAGTGAGGGTGTTTTCACAAGTGAGGTGCTTGTTTGAGCCCCAGAGGCTAGCTGAGTGAATTTCTAAGAGGTTTGAGCTGCAGAAGGGTTTCGGCAATGCTCACTTGTGCCGGAGGCAGACCTGGAAACCTCGGGGCTGAAACGTGGGGTGGGATGCAAGGCTGGCTCAGCAGGGCTGCTTGGAGGTGCCTCCACTGTCCTCCAGGGAGCCGCAGCCTTCGTTCTTCTGGGCAACAGGAGGCTGAAGGATGGTGCGTGGTGCAGGGGAAGCCCATAATCATGGCCTTGTCAGTACTGACAGAGTACCTTTTGTCAGAGTAACTCCTGATGGAAGAAGGGAAACCCCTACTCAGGCAGCCAGCGCCAGGCAAGGGTAAATGTTGAGGCACAGTTTCAGGTTTACTAATTAAATTCGTCTCCCTTAAATTTAAGCAGCCCGTTAGCATCCCATGCCATCCAGCCCTCTCCATCTTGGCGGAGGTGGCTCCACGGGGCCGTGGATACCACCCCGAGGGCAGGAAGGCCGGCGGGGCCTCGGCGGGGTGGTGGGGGCGGTTGGGCCCGGGCAGGGGCAGGGGCTGGGGCTGGGGCTGGGGCTCCTGCCCGCGGGCAGCTCCTGCTCGTCCCCCTCAGCGCGGTTGTGAAATCCTCGGGCCGGAGCGTTTTGCTGGGACGGGCTCGCCCGCTTCGTGCCGCCCCCGGGGGCCAGCGGCTGCGGCGGCCGCTCACCGGGCGCCCGCCGGACGCTGCCAGGCCCGGGCCGGGGCCGAGGCCGGGGCCGGGGCCGGGCAGCGGCGGAGGCCGCAGCAGCCCCGCCGGAGGCGGCTGAAGGCAGGTGCCCGGCTCCCCCTGCGCGGCCGCGGCTCGTCCTTCCCGCCCCTAAATCATCCCTTCCCGGGCCTTCCAATTATCGCTGAAGATTAAGTCCTTAATTTTCTTGGCTGCAAAACCGGTGACGAATCGCTCAGACTTTGTTTTTCTACTGCTCCCGAGGCTTGATTTATTGTGTCTCCGTTATCGCACAATCAGGCTTCGTTCAAAATGTTTTTCTGGGCTAATTCTATACCCCCGGTATTTATTTTGACTGTCTCTTCTCATTAGCGTTACTAATTTTTAATTGCTCCCCGTTCACTTTTAAATCGCCCCTCTGCCCGCCCGGTCGCGCCTCATCCCGTTCGTGTTTCCACCCCGCCTTTGGACCCACGCGTGTGGGTCGGTCCCCCGCGGGAGGCGCCCGGGCAGCCACGACCCGCTCCCCCCGCGGCTGCGGGACGGAGCCTCGCCCGGGGGACACGACCCCCCTCCCCCCCCCCGGGAACCTCCGCGAGCCAGAGAAGCGGCGACGGAGCGGGGGGAAAGGACTTGCTTTTAACAAACCATGGCCTGAGCTGCCAGCCCAGCGATTAAATTACTCTCCTCCAGCGAAACCGTTACTTTATCCCAAGAAAAACAGCGTGTACAGGGCGAGCGGCGGCGCGGCGCGGCGGACTCCCTCTCCCCGGCCCGCCGCCTCCCCCGGCCGGCGGCGGGGCCCGCACGGGCACTGCCGGCAGCCGGTGCCGGGCGGAAGGCGGGGGGGGGGGGGGGGGGGGATAAGCTTGAGGCGATGCCGCCCCCCGACAGCTCCGTGATTAATGACCCACCCGCCCGCGAAGGGGCGGTCGCTGCCGCCCGGGCTGGCGGGGAGGACCCGGCGGCCAGGTGCGACCCAGCCCCGCCGCACCCACCGGCCGCGCCGTCTTATAAGCGGCGCCGCGGGGCGGGACGGGAGGCGCTGGGAGGGGGCTGCGCCGCGCAGACCCGCTCCGCACCGGGCGGGAAGGGTAAGTTCACCGCCGGGCCGGGAACCGCGGCCCCCCCTTCTCCTGGTCGTCGGCGTTGGGTCGCCCCGATGCCGCGGGGAGCCGGGTTCACCCGCCGGGGGTGCGGGACGGGGACGCAGCGGCCGCGGTGGCGCATCTCTGTGCAGCCGGCGGGGTTTCCGCAGCCTCCCCTCCCCTCCCCGGGCCGGCGGTGCGGGTTAGCGCCTGTGCTGCCTTCGCGCACGAACAGGCGAGTTCCTGTATCGCTGCTCCAGAGCAGGTATTTTCGTTAACTGTTACCGGAGTTACGCAAAGGGCAAGGTCTTCTTAAAAACGATGCAAAATAATACAGGTTCACTACGCTTTTTCCCCCCAAGGAACAAGTGAGAAGGCTGCGAACAAGTTTTATCTAAGGTTTCCACCTATTTCTTTTCAGTTTGCGTACTCTGCTCTGGCGTTTTCGATCTTTTCCTTCTCCATGTGGGCAGGTTGCCTTCATCACCGTTTCATTCACACGGAATATAGGACTGAAATAAGTGTTGTGCTGTTTTCTGTGGTAAACTAACTCGATTTCAAACCGATTACGCCTTTGTAACGTCGTGTGAAAGCAGGAATGCATCTGCCCGCATTAGAAATACTGCAATAGAAATGCTTTAGAAATAATGTAAATACTTTGCCTTCCTCTCACACCCCCATTTCCAGGTCTCTCCGCACGCCAGGCAGCAGGTGGGTGTTTGCAAAGATTACCGCAATTACCTTAAAAAAACCCAAACCTCTTTCTTGTAAAATTTTAAAGGAGATTACATGGAACCTGGCTGTTGCCCAGAGGCATTTTACTGACTTTAGTTTTCAGCAACGGTCCTTCGGACCGGGAGGTTTGGGCGACTCCTCGGTTTACAGGGAGAGCAGCACCCGGAGGGTGCACCCTGATGGCATCCGTGTGAAGAGTGACGCTGCCCGGGCCCGGTGCGTGGCAAACGCGACCTTGGCTCAGGAGCCACCGTGTCTTGGCCGCACACGTGCGCGCACCTACAGCAGTAGATCCTGTGTTTCTGTGTAGCAGATTTTCGCGGGCCGTTTGCTGTATGTACGCGATGGGAAATCTGGCAGTGAAGAAATTTAATTCAGAGGGAAATCTCTCACTTCCACAGCTGAAACTTTGCCTTTTTTTCTCCGTAGGCCCAGGATTTCATCCGATGTAGATGTGCAGCTCCTAAAACAAACTTCTACTTCAAGCGGCGCCCAAGGAAATGAGGTTTGTAGGTACGTGCATTTCTATGTACTGTATGTCACGCAAAGTCATTCTAGTGCTAAATTTGGTTATACACCAACACAGCAAAATCAAAACTGTGCGTAAACCAGCCTCGGTCCTGTGTTTCGGTGGATGAGCAGGTATTTATACTAACCCGGTCTGCCTGCATCCTTGTGTAATTCGGACTTTTCCAGTAATCGGGGAAGGCTTCTTCGTTTCAGTGGGATTTCGATGGGATGGCAAATGAGAAATCCTGCTGATAAACCTGAAACGCCAGGCTCTTCTGCCGTATTTCATGATTGTATTGACTCTGCAGTGGCAATAGAGGTGACTTTTTTCTTTGCCACTAAAATGCATCTAGATCCGACTGTGACTTAACACAGCGAGAAAATAGCAAGAAAAAAAGCACATGGGACTTTTTTTTATTTTAAGTTAAAGGAAATAGCCAATTTAAGAACTGTTTTTCAGCCCTCGCTCAAGACAAGCTCACGTAGACTTAATGTGAGTTTTATTTTATATAGGTCATAATTATCACAATAAACAAGAATAATGAGATTTTTTTCCTTTGGTTTACGGTTATAACACGCAGTATTTCACAAATAATTTCAGTCTAAGCTGTACTGCTATTTAAGAGAACGTTATCTGATAAAACTCTGCGAGTCAGATTAACAGCAAGTTAATCACAATAAAACACCAAAAAAAAGGTCTTCTAAAACCATCAAATTTGAGCATTGCAAAAAAGATTATTTAGAAGCCTTTCCTCTTCTCTGCTGTAAATCCTTGACTTGGCTCATTGTCTTGGGGTTTTTGCTGTTAACAGCTGCAATTACACAGGGACATCAGTGGGACTTCAGCGTTGTGCCTGAAATGCTTTGCGAAATCAAGGCCTGACTTTTGTAAACGTAGATCTTCAGTCATTTACGTGCATCAATTTTATTTAAATTTTTAAAATTACATAGTGTTTGAATGAAATTAAAAGTTTTAATAACTTGTTCTTACCCTTGTTGTCTAGCTGGGCCATCACAGAAACAGCCGCTCCCAACACGTGAAAGCTGGCTCTGAGACGTCTAGAAGGGCTGCTTGACTGAGGACAACAGGATCAGGTATTATTTTAGCTAAGAAGTGCTGCACTTTGGGGAATATTGATTGAATTGCATTTTACTGAATGAATGAATGAAAGGACTGTGAGTTTTATTGCAGGCAGAGCTGACTGACTGTCTTTTCTGAAAGTTGGGAGAAGACCTTGCAGTCATTATTTTCAGCTTTGCGCAAAAGGAGCTTTTTGCTGTTGTTTTCAAAGGCTTCTTTTGCCCCCCAATGGCCAAAATCCAGTTTACAAGATGTTTTTGATGTTTGAAAACATAGAAGCTACGGGATAAGCACGGAAATTCCTGAGTAGCGTTAGGGGTGGGAGGACAGAAGTCAGTTCCTGATCCTTTAAAATCGTGGACCGAGCTTCATCCTTCAAAAACTCGTACTATGCTCTGCGGCTCCATTCAGCGCTGCATCTGAAAATGGTATTCTTCTTTCTGTAATCCAAGGAGCACTGATCACTTAAAAGACCGTCGATAAAATGATGGCAGGTAAATAGAAAATATACACACAGTTCCATGTGCCAAATTATACAAATAATGTGTTTATTAAAAAAAAAAAAATCATTTAGCCTAATTTTTAGTTGGTTGTAAATGGAAACCACTGTGGCAGTGCTGCTCAGCGTTGCCTGTTGGGTTTTGTCAGAAGAGCCAGGTGATCTTTGGGCTACGAGTGATTCAAAGAAATTGCTCTGTGTAATACTGTCCCCCCAAAAAATTAAATCTTTGAAGAGTTTAACTTCTGTTTCTGTACCTGTGTGTGACATCAAATCTATAAGCAGCGAGTGGAGAAGCAGCTCACCCAGCTGCACAGCGGCATCCTGGCTTTTCCTGGCACGGGCAGCACTTGCATTTCTGATAATCTTTGTGTTTAGAAAGCATTCGCTTCAGCACAGCATAGTGGCTGGCTTTAGAGATGCTCTTGTTTGGTTGCAGGACCCTCCCTGCCGGGGAAGTCACCAATGGACTGTGGACACTTAGCTGAGAGCAGCGAGGAGATCTCCGGCCTGGGCGCAGAGCCCGATTCCCTGCTGCCTTCTGCTGCCGGCAGCAATTCCTGCCCGCCCTCGGCGGCTGGGCAGCGGGCTGGGCCACCTCCTGGCAGACCTGCCGCCACTAATGCCGCTCGAGAGCGCAGTCGGGTTCAAACCCTGCGCCATGCCTTCCTCGAGCTGCAGAAGACTCTTCCCTCTGTGCCACCCGACACCAAGCTCTCCAAGCTGGATGTACTCCTCCTGGCCACCACCTATATCGCACACCTCACTCGCAGCCTTCAGGATGAGGAAGAGTCACCGGGAGAGGGCTTGGGTACCCTTCGAGGGGATGGATACCTCCACCCTGTCAAGGTAGGAGAGCTGAGGAGCAGCTACCGTCTTCTCTCGGTGAAGAAGTAAATAGGTGTTAAAGATACTTAGATGAATCTAGAGATTTCAAGCTTATTTACCTTGCCAGAGTTAATAGATGAAAAGACTGCCTAGACTAACCATTGCATCTAGGTGCTAGGGGCCTGATGGAAACGTCCCGGAGCTTCGTCCCTCTAGCTTCAGGGACTGTGCACAAAAATATCAAATACGGTGTAGGTCCAAACCTAGTGGGACTTGGTCCCGTGGAAGTGAAGGCGGAGGGCAGCACCAGAGGAGTACCAGCACCTCCTTGGTCCCCGCCTGGAAACCTTGGCAATCCCCACCAAACCCATCAGAACCGGCTGTAGGGGATGTGTGTGGTTGAGGTGACGTGCTGTCCCACAGCGGCGACCCCAGCCATGGCTGGGCCTGCTTTGGTTCTCCTGCTGAGGCAGCCAGGGTATGGGAGGTGGCGTTAATTACTGTCCACGTGTTAATTCCTTCTATGAAAGTGCTTTTCTGATGCACTTATTTCATCTAGTTGGTATACGCTGTTGTTACTTTTCCCTTCGTCAAAAAAATTCACGGCGATGCAGAGGGGATGAGAAAGGGGAACTGCTCTTGGAGGGGACCTGGGGCTGGAAACTGGTTTCACATGCATTGCTCAGTCACTGACGGGACTCTTAAATACCGCGGGGTATTTTCTTTGGCTCTGGTCTCAGGGAGCGAGTTAGAGCACTGGTGTGTTTCTTTCTTCTTAAAGTCTGGTGAATTCAGAATGATTTAATTAAGATTAATTTGTGAAGTAATCTCTAATTCCTATAAAGTGACTAATTCAGAGTGTTTCTTGTTCACAGTGTTGGTCACTGTAAAAAGCGTGATGTGAACGTAGGCTTCTGAGGCTGTTTAAATGATTAGCAGGCTCATTAAGAAAGCAAAACCTTTACATCAATTAAAGATGGCTATAATTTTAAGGAAAAAAAAATAGTGATGTATTTCAACATAAGTTTGAAGTAGCTTCTGTTAGTTCCCTTGGTCAGAGTGAAAGGACACAGGTCTTTTACGGTACTTCTTATCAGCTGCCAACTATTACTGGCAGAAAAATACTTTTAAATAGTTACTACAGCAGTTAAATGATCCAGATGCACATTTCCCAGGCTACTGGAATACAGCAGTACTGGGTTCATCTAGCAGTTATTTTTGATAATCTTATTTATGTGCCATTTACCCGTATTTAGTTTTGTAACGATTCTGAGTCTAACCAATCTTTCTAATATTCCTGGTAGTAAATTAATTTTTTAGTTGGCACTAGAACAAGTGTCACAGACAAATCATAGTACATGCTTCAAAAAAACCCCCGAAGTGCAGGATATGAGATGACTAGTACAGATGAGGACTGTAACTACACTCGTATACATCAAGCACAGTAAATACAAATAGTGAGGAAAGTAAAATATCCAAGTACGGTTGTGTTTACACCGAACAAAAAATACGGTTGATGACTTTAAACGCAGATGTCTTATTGGCAATGAATTTGTAACGTTACTCTTGAAATAAAAATACTGAATGAGGTCGCACAGTCTTTCCAACTGAGAATATGCTGCTCCTCTCTGTCTTTAAATAGAGGAGCTGAGGTTTAACTGCAGTATTAAGCCCCTCTGGTTTTCAGAGCTCCCTTTCATTACACACCGGAAAGGTTGCCAGCCTGTTCCCCAAAGCGCCTTAAAAAAACTGTATTCTTTTGGAACAACACGCTGGCTGTGTTTCAGGTATTTTTGCATCAGATGCGTATGACAAGTTGTCTTTTCCAATACCCACCTCTCTAATAATGAACTCGGCACATCAGACTGGAGCCGAATGCTTCCCTCCAAGAGAAGGGCACGCAGCTGCAGTCACCCTCACTGCAGGGCCGTTTGCAGTAACTTAACTTGCTCGGGTTAAGAAACTCGAGCTGTAAGAACAGATACGTAACACCAATGCAACCGATTATTCCAATAATCGGTGAATGGAAAGATGAATTGTCTCATCTGAAACCGTTGGAGCTGACAAAGAACAAGAAGCTGTCAGTGCCGAAGACTGCCAAGGAGCAATTACATTAAATTCCCTCTAACGCAGTCTCTAGCAGCTCCTGTGCTGCGGTCGGTGTTGCGGGGGCCGGCCGGCACGAACGGGTACACGCACGGGGCTGCAGTCTCTGCAGGCGTTGGTATGTCCCCATAGCATCCCTGGCACTGTAAAGAGGAATGCTTTGTTTTATTCTACCAACAGAGCATCTGCTATACAAGTTGTGGCACGATGACTGACCGGCATGACTTACTCCTGTGCGTTGGGTCCCGAGGGGTTTAGGAGCTGTGCCTCACGATTAATTACCAAAGAAAATACTCAGGCTGAGGTTCCCTTACCCAGCTTCTAATGACATTTTCCAACAGATAACAAAATGGACTTTCTGGCGATAAGTTTCCCGTTTTCTCACGTTGTGGTTCCATCAATGTTTAAAGCTTTGAGAACCGCATTCAGGCTGCACAGTTCCCGTGTGTCTCAGCACTGTGCTTGTCTCTTCTCTTGCAGAAGTGGCCAATGCGTTCCAGGTTATACATTGGAGCTACAGGGCAGTTTTTGACTCACTCGGCACCAGGAGACGGCGCAAACCAAGGAGAAACATCAACAACTTCACAAATCTAATCTCCCTTCTCGCTTCTAAAAAAATGTTATTTATTACACCTTTTATATATATATATTTAAGTTAAAAAAATGGTATCTATAGACAAACTATAATTCCTGAAGTGCTGTTTGTAGAGGAGAAGGAATTGATTCTTAAATGTAATTAATACCTCATTAAGTTAATGTGACGCATCATTGGTTTCTATCATGGAGGACATTGCTGGGATCTGAATTGGGGGAAATGAAGGCGACTGCAGTCAGCACCAACAGGAGAGGCAGCCACAAAGGCAGAGCTGCTAGCAGAGTAGGTAACCTCACCCCCTCCGGGACGAGCGGTGAATGGGTACACTGTGGAAAAGGGGGGGAAATGAGCGATGCAGTATTGGCGAAGTACAGAGCAGTACAGGCTTGGGTGAGAAGCAAAGGGCGAGCCTGAAAATAGCAATCGAAATCCTGCGTGCGCTTTCTTCACCGCACGAAGCTGATGGCCGAAATCCCTCTGACCGCAGCCGTCAGGTCAGGGCTTCATCCTTCAGATAACCTTAAATGTATGTAGTTATTCCTGAAAATGTGGATGCATGTTCACCTTGAGTAAAAATGTGCCGAAATCTATCCTGCGTACACACAGCGCTAGGTACAGCGGGCACAAACTGCTCTGTACACTAAGTGTTGCTTGTATTGATCCGCGCGAGTGCGTTGCATGTTACAGGGTTTAAAATGCGTTTGTTACCCCAGTACAACTACTTGTCTGCTCAAGATACCAAGGTTCGTTTATCTTGTCTTTTAGCGGGTTCATGCATTCACACAAATGAGCCTTAAGAGTTGGCTTGTTCATAGCACATTTTTCACTTAAAACAGCTTCTGTATTTGGGCAAGAAAAACTACTGCGCAAATACCATCTAATGTATCTGTTCTGTAAAACGCTGTACTTCTCATAGTTTGTTATTGCTGAGGTAAACATTGCATTAAATATTATTCAATGGACATTAGGTATTTATTGAGTTGCAAAATCTGTATCAGTTTCTCATTGTACAGGACTGATAGCTTCTACTAGCAATACTCTGCAATTATAGTAACTTCTTTCTGAAGACTTCTTCACAGTTTACTTTTTAAAATGACATCTGGCAGAAAAGGAAAACAAATACTAGAAAGAACAACCTTCATATATATATATATATATATATATATATATATATAAAAAATCATTTTCTTGCTTTCATTCTTGAGTCAAACTCGTGACATCTTTCAGAGGTGCTGAGCATGTCATTGCAAACCGAGTGTCCAGTATCACAGAAAACCAGGCCTCTGGTGTAAAAAAAAAAAGTATGTAAAAAATTAGCAGAGCCGTTAGAGTTGGACAAACCAACTAGGATATGTGAGAGTTGTAAAGCGTGGTAAAATCTGGAACTCCCCTCCACCCCTGCAGCATTCTGAGTTTTTAACAAAATTATTCTTTTAAATAGTAAAAATACTTTAAATGGTTTAAACATATATATTTAATATAATTAAAATTGTAAATAAGAAAATACATGCCTAAAATAGTTTAAATACATTAAATTATATATTATTTAAGTGGCTTATTATGAGAATGATGTAGCCAGAACACCATTCAACCACACAAATTACTGTATTTTGTGAAAAAATATGTACCAAAGGGCAGTTTTGCATAGACCAGTATCTACCCTTATGTAAATAAGAGTCTGACTTTTTAAAGAACTGTGCTCACTTTCCATAGTAGTAAAAAGTGGGTTAGCAAAACCTCTGACTATTGGGACAGCTATTTGTATTCAGAGGTATTAATGAGGACATGCGAAGGAGTTGTAAAGGTGAGGGTAGTTAAGTAAGATGAAAGCGTGACAGAACAGTGAGGGTTTCCAGGAGTACTTTGCTGTACAAGGTGAAGGCGTGAGACACAGCTTATGCTTTAGGCTGATAAAATGCCAAGTAGCAACGAGAATTCAGTCTAGTTTTGTATGTTACGAGATCTAAATGAACGGCATCGGGTCAGGGTAAAAAGGACAAGCGGAATCTCGGCCAGAAGTCACTGTCAAACCTCGCGCTGCCACCGCGTAGCAGTGGCCTGGTAATAAAAACAAATCACGTGTGAATCACGCATACAAAATGGCGCGGGGAGAACACAAAATGCGGTGATGTTTTGCAGCAGTTGCATGCTCCTACCTAGCAGAGAGGTGCTGGTTACTTTACAGGCTCTTGAATAATACACCTGGAAGGGACAGAATTCAAGAAACAAACAAAAAAAAAAAGGAACACCCCCCCCCCCTGTTTTTAAAGGCTTCTTCCATTAAATGTAATTGGAAGATTCTGACTGCTTGTTCAGGAAGTAAGCATGGAAAATGGATAGGAATAAGGGTTAGAAACATGGAAAGTTATGAATGGATGGCTTAGAGAAAACACCTTTACTCAGACTTTTACTGCAATACAGGCGGGGTTTTTACAGTGGCCAGAAGCCAGCCAGTGAAATGGTGCAGCAAACACCGGAGCTACTTTGTACCCACAACATTTGTACAAATTGTGGCCACGTACATGACAATGCAAAGACCATTTTAGAGCATTTTATAGACGTATTAAAGGACAGTAAGAATATGCATAATTACCAAAGCAGTTTTTTACTTGAGAAGAGCTCCCCATATATATGAGTTGGGATTTTTTTTTTTTTCTGAGACAGATTATTCTGCATCACCTGCAAATTTTTACGCCTTTTCTTCCAGAGCCAAGACACCAGGTTAGGCAACCTGCTTCCTTTGACCAGTGCAAGAGCTCTTGTCTGCCAGAAATTTACACCAGGATCAAAACAGATCCTCTGAACCCGTTTGCTTCAAACCTGATGTTTGGATCGAACGCTGCATTTCTCAGGAAGGGTTCGTATCCTTGTGTACTGAAATACAACAGTTTGGCATTTGGCACTGGAAATATGCATGCGTTTAGGAATAAAATTCTACAATGTTCACGCACTGAATCATAGAATGGTTTGGGTTGGAAGGGACCTCTAAAGGTCATCTAGTCCAACCCCCCTGCCGTGGGCAGGGACATCTTCAACTAGATCAGGTTGCTCAGAGCCCCGTCCAGCCTGACCTTGAATGTTTCCAGGGATGGGGCATCCACCACCTCTCTGGGCAACCTGTGCCAGTGCTTCACCACCCTCAGCATAAAAAATGTCTTCCTTCTATCTAGTCTCAATCTACCCCCCCTTTAGTTTAAAGCCATTCCCCCTTGTCCTGTTGCAACAGGCCCTGCTAAAAAGTCTGCCGCCATCTTTTTTATAAGATATTGCTTGATACTGCTATCAAAAGGACCCGTTTTTCATGGAGATCTTTTAGCAAACCTCAGTTACTGCCATCACAGCTTTTCCTTCAGAGGGATGGGACTGGTAAACTCCACGTGGCCATACGCAAATAACCTGCCTACGCCAAACCTGCTGCATACAGATCTTTTTTTTTTCCTCGTACACACAGCTGTAACTGCAACACTGTGCCCTCCAGTCATACACTGCCTTCTCTTGACACATACCCTGCCAGTCACTCCTTCTTCCCTTAGAGACCGTTAGGACAAAGCATTCATTGTGCTTGCGCAAACTAAAGAACGACACCGCCAAAAAAGATGAACTTTCCACGGCTTCGACTGCTAAAAGACCGACCGTTCGGTGAGAACGGCGGCAGCATTTTAAGGTTGAGAACGCTGGGTTTGATTAAGAATACTGTTTGCTGTATGCAAGACACCCCACAGAGAAAGCGAACGCGCTCCCACCTCAGGTAGTCTCGTTTACGTTCTTAACCCGCCTGCAACAAACTCTTCGGTTTTCCCAGCGAAACCGCGACCCCGTAAGCTGGGGGATCCGCCATAAATGCAGACTCCCGCGTTCGCTGCCGGCTCCTCCAAACCCCAGCCGGCACAGGAGGCTGCTGCAGCAGGCGGCCCCCGGCCCCCGCCGCCCGTCAGCGGCCGCGCCGCGCCGCGCCGCGCCGTCCCGCGCTCCAGTTCCACGCTGACGAGCCCCTGCGGATTTTCCGCTGCCTAAATTACGTGCCGGTTCTCCTGCCCAAACCCCAGCGAAAGCACCGTTAAAGCGGCTGCTGCGGGACTCCCGCGGCTGCCGGTCCAAAGGAACCGGGCCGCCCCTCAGGGCTCCCAGGGCCGGGGACAAGCGCCGCTGCGGCGGCGGCCTGAGGGCGGGAAGCCACGGCGCAGGGACGCGTGTGCCACCCGCGGGGATGGCGCCGGGGGCCTGCGAGGACACAGCCAGGGCGGGCGCCCGACACCCCCTCCTCCGCGCCGGACTCCAAGATGCTGCCGCGACGCCGGGCACCGGCACCGGCACCGGCACCCCCGCCGCCCCGGCGGCCCGCCCCACGCGTGCGCATGCGCGCGCAGCCACGCCCAAGGTCTCGGCAGGCACCGCCCCGCCGGAAAGTGCCGCGGTGCCGCGCGCCTTCCCCGCCCCCGGCGCGCGGCGTATTTAATAGGATTTCGCCGCAGGCTCGCTCTTTCCGCGCGCCCTGCGGCCCTGAGGAGCGGGGGGGGGGGGGGGGGGGGCGAGGCGGCACCGGAGCGGCCGCGCCGCGCCCCGCCCGGGGTCCGGGGCGGGGGGGAAGGACGCGGGGTGTGTGGCCTGCGGGGCGGCTCAGGCCTGCGTGCCGCGGGACCCGGCCTGCGTTCGCGGTGGCCGTGCTGTGGGAGCCCCTCTCAGCGGGCGCTCGTCGGTGGGGCTCCCGTGGGGGAGAGGGGCGCCCGGCAGCGTCTGGCGGCTGCGGCGGCGCCGGCTCGCCGTGCGCGCGGTGCCGCGGGTACTCGGCCGCGCGGGCCGGCCCGGCGGCGGGGGCTGCCGGTAGCTGCGTGGCTTGTGAGCCGTTCCGTGCGTGCTTCGGCCTCCAGTATCGGAGCGGCAGCGTGGGCCGCCGTGTCTAATCCCGCTGCACCGGGGCGGCCACGCGGGCCCTCCGGCAGCGGCAGGCCGCTGGCTTGCTTCCCGGGGGGCGTCGGGAGCGGCCGAACCACCCGCCCTCTGACTTGCTGCCGCTGCCTCCTCGAAGCGGCTCCTCAGCTCATCGGTCCAAGCACAGTAGAGCGATTTCTAATTTTTTCTTTTCGGAGGAATTAGTAACATCCCCTACTGTTTAATGTAAGAAATCCCATTCTGGCAATTCAAAACAACATAATCTCAACAATTGAAGGGATGGATTGCTGGCACTGTCTTCTAAACAGCGTAAGCCATCATTTGAAAGATGAGTGATTGTCAGACTGTTTTAACTGTATCTTGGTTTCGGTTGCCAAGCGTAGTGACGGTGTACTAACAATTGGCTTTGTCTGGATGCGGGAGTTGTTTAGTTCCAGCTGGCACTCGCCAGCCACGCAGGCTTTCCAGGGACGTGAACGTGCGTATGTCTTGTGAGGCTAAGATGGACCTAATTAGTACGCGTCACTGTGGTGGTTACTTCGAGTTAACCCTTGGTTCATCAAGTCTTCAAAGGAATGACAGATGGGACATGCAAAGAGACTTGGTTTTGCTGATAAATCATTTTCATTGGCAAATTCATGTCCTAATTCTAAAGATAAATTACCTTTTTTCCCCTTTGGGGAATTTGGCAAGTGTTGTATGGTGACCCTGACGATGCCCTTCTTGGCTTGTAGGCATGGATCCAAAATGGTGGGTTCTGGCAGGGACAGGACCCCAGGGGTCTCTGCAGTCTCTGGGGTAATGCCCTCCTGCCAGGACCACAGCGCAAGTGCTGACCTTAATTCAGCCGATAGGAAAACATGTCACTAAGTTCCCCTGAGTGCGGCACGTGAACCAGGGTTAAAGGCTGTACCCTGGTGGGGTACTCCTCTCCCCAGCGACGGCTGTTCATTAGGAGCAGCATAATAGCCCTGCAATCAGTCATTCTTTGCGCTGGAGCTTGCTTTAGGTAAAATGGTCATGCCTCTCTTCAACCTTGATCTCGGCTGACGCTGGCTGTAGTTTTTTCCCCAGGTAATGGTAAAGCCAGCAATTGGGTTGCTCGGTAGGTTGGTATTTCTTTGACTGGCTTCCTTTCCCCAAGGAAGTGTGGGTGCTTTCCGCTACTGGCTCGGTAGCGGAGTTCTCCGAATCAGACATCTTTTATCTCTTGTCATTGTTTTAGGCAGCAAGTGAAGCGAAGAGATGAGTTTGTTACCAGCTTTGGGAATCTTCAATCTGGACTCTGCCACGCTGTTACCTTGCAAGCAGAAAGGTGTCACGTGAATCCCGGTGCTACAGAAGTAATTACTTCTTACCGTAATTAAGAATGCTGAGGAAAGCCTCCTGAAATAGGTCTAGATTTCTGAAGCTGTTTTATGGCTTGTAAATTCTCTTACAGATGGAACAAGGAGGAATATGATAGCTTGCATGTAGGGTTAAGAGGTTGAAATTCTAACAAAAGGTGTTATGACAGCTATAAAACCTCTAAGACTTGCTCCCCAGAACAAAGCAGGTGCAATCCAAGAATCCTGGAGGAATCAGAGGGGAGAGGTTTGTAATAGATTGGAGCATCTAGTTCTTAACTGGGGAGAGAAACAAGACTTCTGCTTTGAAGAATCAACCGATGCTAGTTGGAAGCGAGAGATGAAAGTGAAGAACGGTGTGCTCGAATCACCATCTGCTGGCACTTAACCGTATCAGTCTGTTGGGATATATTCCAGAGGGAAAGGCGACTGTGGCAGTGAGCTTTACCTCTAGGAAGATACCTTGGCATCTGGGGCTTGAATGTAACAACAGGGCGGGGCCTGCGTTTTTGTGCCCAAAGAGAGCTTTTTTCCTCTTGTTCCTGGCTATGCTGAAGGCATTCTGTGCTTAACAGTTAAGACCAAGGTTCTGCTTTGATTTATAGAAGCGCATCTCTTGAGACAAACTTAACAAATCCCCTTGTTTGATACCTGGAAAAAAAAATGACACCAGTCTTCTCACAGGCAGGAAACTGCTTGCTGGCATAATGATGATGACTCTTTGCCGTTTACCCAACTGAATTTTGTGATGAGCAGTGTTGTATCTGATGTGCCAGCTAATCAGTAGGATTTTTCCAGTTTGATTTGCTACCGTCATTTCTGATTTCATTTATTCTTTTAAAGGCGCTGCGACATCGGATGACTTTCTCCTCTGTCTTTGAGCCTTGTGTATGCGCATACAGCCAACAGTAGACTCCATCCACTTCTAGAAGCATGGGTGTTTAAGAAGGTAAGTGGCTTTTTTACCGTGCTACTAGAGTACTCGGGCTCCGATAAGCTATGCTGCTAGATGGCGAAGGCCTGTACTGGCCACATTTGCTGCTGTCTGGAGCTGTGCTGGCTTACATCAGCTGAAGGCATGGCCTGTTGGGCAAGGGCGCTTTTGGACTACTGACTGACTATGCTGTCCTTTACTTGTGGTACTGCTACTAGTCTTCTAAGTTTTGCTTAAAGCATCATGGGAGAAGCTGGGGAGAGGTACGGATAAAAAGTTGTGCTCTTTTTGCAGAATTTTTTTTCCTAAGGCTATACATTCCTTAATATGGCTTGTCAAAAATAGTGATTTATAAAGGAATTCTATTTAAGTCTATTCTAGAAGTAATTTTGCTGGCACAGTGATGAAATCTTTGCCGTTTACCCATCTGACTGGTTTTTGATGTGTATCTTTGAATCTGAAATGCCAGTAAAGTTAATAACTTTGTATAAGATTGATTAAGCATACAGAAAACTGACTAACTTATTTTGAAACTTTTTTTTTAAGCTTGAAAACAGCAGCCTGAAACGTGGAGTTCTAATGCGCTTGGAAATGCTTTCATGGCCTTTCCTGCTCCTCAGAAATACTGCTTGATTCAATAGTAAGGCAGAGGAGTAGCTGTTTTGTGAAAACGCGTGAATAATCCTCGAATGAAGTTCAGGTGAGAGTGTCACTCTAGAAAGGGAAGTGGCTCTGTGGATGCTCTTAGAACTTAGTGTGAATATTTAAGTGTACCAAATAAATGGGACAAAACTGAATAAATCAAGGGTTAAAACATGTAGGAAAACTTGTGTTATCGTGTCTAAATGGGAGTGTTTACAATGTTAGCGGTGGCAGCTTTTCTGCTTACCTCCAAGGCAATGCGTGTATGAATAAAGTCCTGGATTTCTGTTTTCAGTGACTGTAGTTTTTTGTTGAGGCTATGTGAGCAATAGCACCATGATCCTGCTGGATGACATCCTGGGTAGGAGTCCCACCATGCCTTCAGTATTCAGCTTGTCCAGATTTGACAGGAAGCCTGTACAATTTTTCTGCTGCTTTTTTTTTTTTTTAACATGGGCCTCTTGGATGTAGAACTTGCTCAGTATCATGTCTACTGCTGTATCCTTACTAGGAAGATGAAATACAGGGAAGTCCACAGTTGGAGAAGCATACTGGAGCTCAGACCCCTCATCTTCTACCATACCACTCTTTACACTTGTTTTTGCAATGAGGTAGAGTTGAACTCAGTGAGCTGCCTACCTACCAGGTCATCTAGTAACATTTTTTTCACCTTCTGTAGGGTTCTACTATCCCCTGCAGTCTATATAAAGTAACATGGAAATACTGTTTTTTTTTCAGATTGCAGGAGCATACTAGCATCCTGGTCTAATATGTTGCTGTGATGTAAAACTAAGACAGAGAACAGTATGGTGATACTTTTATACCTTTTAGAACATGAGAAATAATTTAAGAAAGTTGGCTTAGACTAGAAAAAGAGTTTTTAATGTACTTAAAACTATTTACCCCTCAGTGGGTGACACATTTGAAAAGAAGCAACAAGAGAAACTGCAGAGAGTTCACGTAGTTGAAATGAAACATTAGATTCTCAAGTCCTGGTTTGTTAGCTGTAGTCTTAGCAAAAACCCTGCTTTACTCCTGTCGCTTAACTGTGGGTGAACAGTGGTAGCCAGGAAGAGAAGTTCAGGTTGTGGCTTTATTCTGGAGCCATGGCCTCCCAGGATGAAGGCATCATTCCTGCCTTCAAAAAATACTGTCACAAAACTTGTAATTGAATCTTGTCAGCTACGCTTTATTCCTTAGCAAAACAGCACTGAACTGTCTTACAAAAATATTAAAAACTTATCAGTTGTATGTTTCTAACTGCAGTCTCTCAAAAAGCTAAAGTAGAAGCTTCAGGCTTTACTCACAGCATGGAGTTTTCACTCTTCGTTAACGTTAGTGTGAATTCCTGGGCCATATGCACCAATAAACTTCAGCAGTTGATGGTGACACTGCATTAGGTAACTATCTCTTTGTTGCAGGGAGTTTTCATCACTGAGGTCAAATGGAAATACAGGATTTGGTGCTATGCATAACGCAGACTTGCCTAAGCAAAGAAGAAAACAAGACTTACGCTAAAAGACTTGATAAACTCTTGCCAGGACTTTGAAGGTAAAAAAGCTGTGACAGATTAGTTAGTAATGCAATCTTGCAGGTTACCATTTTTAAGCATTACATCATAATTCTTGGCTCACTGCCAAATTTGTGTGTGAACAAATGTTACTGTGCTGCTAGATAAATGAAAAAACCCCTCAACTCTTGTCTTCTCTTTCCCCTGGGAGGGAAATCTGTCTTTAGTTTAACCTGGACCAATGTTAGAGGAGCGATGCCTCATATAAGCCAGCATAAAGGATTGGAGGCTTGGTGCTGGCCTGTGGCCTAATTACATACAGCATTGAGACTCTTAGCAGGAAAGTCAGCTGAAAGACTTTTCTTGTATCAGTCTTCAACGGTGGAAATTCTGGACTTTGATTTGAAATGAACTATTATTGCAATAAATTGATACAAACTTTTTTCAACCTGCCAAAATTGAAAACAATGTACCCAAGACTAAAGACTGAGTTACATTATTTACCGTGTTTTAGGGTAAGAGATGATTCAAGTAACAAGATGGCAATCAACGCATCTTCCTCAAGTACTTTCTTTCTTAAACTTAGTTTAGTATGTGCCTTAGACAGTGAAATCCTAAGAGATTAATATAAGCATGTCAGAAATAACAAATACTGCAGACATGAATGCAATACGTATTGCCCTGTTTTGAGCATTCTGTGAATCAAAAGTTAACACTGGAGTGTTGTTTTTTCCATACTTCAGCTGTGTAAACTTCCCACAAATACTGTGCAGTTATACTTGTCATGGGCAAAGTACATATTATTATGCATGACTTTCTCGTGCTATGAAAGCAGTGGAACTTGGCATATTATCTACTGTTAATACTTCTTTTGCTTGCATAATACAAAACTGTGATAATTTAAATCCCATTTTTTGTTGTTCTAGATAGCTTTAATAGCAATAATTGTTTCTTAAATCACTGTTCTTTTGCCTGGCAAAAGTTCTTTAAACTTTTTTTTTTTCAACATCAATATATAAAATAAATGGTAAATAAGATTCTTCACGCTTGAACTTTTCAAAACTGAAGAGTCTTGTCTAGCTTTTCATTTAACAAGCTCTTGAGCAGGTTAGCACAATTTCTATTTGAAATGTAGATGTGTTTCCTTTACTATGAAAAGTAGGACATACAGAATTTTTAGTGCAGATGCTGATAATGTTGATCCATGAATAGAACCTCTTCTTACTCTGCGACTTGCAAGATAGTAGCCCTGAATGAGGTTTTCTGCTTCTGAACTCAGTTCAACATGAAGATTCTTAGCAAACAAAATAAACTAGAGAGAGGGTATACATTTTAAATATTTAACTGGAAAATAAAGAATTTACATTTTTCACACCTTTTAACATACCAGTGGCATAGTAATATAGTTTGGACAATATATTCTACCAATATTTTTATAAAGACAGCTGTCACCATTCAGCTATGCATAAGGATAGATCTCGGATACTAAACAGAATCATCTGTTAGTTATACTAGAGATATTGACAGTTTATTTAGAATGGATTATTAACTTTTACTACTGATTGTAAACTATTCTGGTCAAAAGTAGGTATTGGAGAGCTGTTCTCATATGGATATTAACCTAGTATGTTTTTCAGATGCAAGATCAAACTGAATTTATTGTGCTGGCCCTTTTAAAGAACTGAAGCTAATTTTATCAATGATCCCATTAGTGCTAGTGGGAATATGGTGGCGGGAAGGGTAGGAAGTGAGTATTAACGGGTTTAAAAATAAGCAATCGGACTGTGCAGAGAGAACCTTCCGATTCCAGAGATAGTATGATGTTCCCAAGTATAACACATTTCTAAATTATTGGGTAGTGGCTGTTACCTCCTCATAATCCTGCATTCTGAACTGCTGTGAGACTTTGTACAGCATGGCTTCAGGATTAATGGCTTTTTTCAAGATGTGATGTACAAGAGAAGACGGTTGACACGAAGGAAACTCCCTGTATATCAAAAGCCCAAAAACATCTAGAAGGTTAGGTGGAATCAAACTCACGTCCTAAAGAGAAGACCCAGAGAAAGAAAACAATTATATTAGTTTGGCCTTTTGACTTGTAGAAACATTGCAGTTTTTTCAATCTGAAATGTTCAATATCCATATATACTGAGTCCTGCAAGATTATCTAGCGAATTACCTATAATACATACAGTAAAATTTTGTTTCAATAGTAATTGTCAAAAGCTATTCTGAATAAAACAAATGATACCTAATTTTGGGAAAGCTAGCTCATTTTAGAAGATACTTGAAGTCACTGAAGTTGTGACTTTTTGGGAAATACTAACAGATTTGATTGTTTTCATTTTTTTTATAAGTTGAAGTAACCATAAACACAAATGACTGCTATAGTACAGTTACAGTCATAACAAGGCACATGCTTTACCATCTGTCCGATTAAAAAGTTATCCTTTTGTATATGTTTCTTTGAGGAAGAATCTACATCTACAAAAGACCAAAAATTGGTCTGAACTGAAATAGTAACTTGTTGGTCGGCCTCTTCTCCATACTTCTTCCCAGGAATGAATACTGTTGTCGTTCTGCTCTCTAGCACTAGGACAGGACAAAATATGTCAGTTATGTAATCGATCTAGTTTAACTATAAATTCTAGTCCCACACACATACTATCTGAAACCAGTCATGATTATGTATTTCACTGAATTGTCACGATCAATGGATCTCTCTAGTGTAGCCTCTGTAGCAAATGTAAGCTTACAAGACCTTGGCTTTTTTTTGTCCTTGTTTCTTACACAGACTGGTTAAAAATAGCTTATAGATCTTCCCAGCATTTGAGGGCCGTAAGCTGGGGAACAAACCTAGCCATGAATTTGCATGTTTGTTTTGTTTTGTCCCCTCATTTGTTAGTAGGTGTGAGATTACCGGACTGTAGAAGTTCAAGTTTATCCTTTTTATATGAAGATAAGTCTCCTATGTAACAGATACCACCCTTAGCCAGCACAGCACTGCAAGCGTGAATACTAGCACTTCCAGTTCCATGTTTATCTTTGGACACAGAAGGAAAAATTTCACTAGAAGGTGGGTGTCGTATGCCACGAGGCAGAAGACATATGCTGTAATTCAGAAGCCTAGAGGATTAAATAATTCTGTCAGTCATAAATCATGAAATTATTGTTGTTTTCCAAAACTTAAACAACTTAATACTATACTTAATATATATAAATACCATTACAAAAGACTCACTTAGAAACAACAACCAGAAAAACCCCTTAAACATAAAACCAGTGTCAAAACTAAATGTTTAAAGTCACTTTGAATATAAAGGTAGAAGTCCAAGCTTTCTCGCCAACAGGACTGTGTTTCTTACAGATTTAACATACGAGGCAAATCACGGTTTGCAATAGAAGTAATTCCTAGGAAGCCAAAGAAGTCTCATAATTTAACCCCATATTGTTAACTCCTATTCCTATTGTAGAGAAACTTTTCCAGTGATTTAAAAGGGTAGAGGATTAGCAATCCTGGCCATCTGGGAAAAATGAAAAGGCTGGGAAGTTGCAAGCTCTGCCTGGGTTATCCCTTCCTCCCTCCCCAATTCTTTTTGAGAAAGCAGGTATAGAATTTCTTTTTCATCCCCTATGCTATGTTCCTTGGCACAAAGAGGTTGCAGATTGTCTGTCTGGTTCCACAATCAAAGGCTCCTAATGATTTTAAGATGACAGAGCATGATTTATCCTGCTATTAATAACTGGGAGAACATTATTAATTAAAAGCAGTAAGTATTAATAAATAGGCTATCATACCAATATAAATATGAAGTAGGAAATACCTATTTTGCCAGGCTACCGACAATAAAATACTATGTGCACATGCAAGACAGTACAAATGATAGTACTGACCAAGATGTACAGTGTGCAACTGTTTAATATTAACCAGACATTTTGATTCTCAAAACACTCTTCAGTTCCTATCATTTCTCTTATGAAATCTTACTCTCAACCTGGGGAAAGAAATCCTGCAGCCCACATTTTTTTCAAATTTGAACTTATTTCTACAGCTAAATTTTGAAATGGTTAAGAAAGTATTTTTTTCCACAACAAAAAAATACTAATGAATTTGCTGAAGAACTCTCAAATGAAAATAAAATTCATGCCACTTTCAAAGATTTTTTAAAAAAATAAAAATGAAGCCCTGTTTTGAGTTGGGGAAGGAGAAAGTAATTTTGTTTAAATTAACGTAAATTTAACGGTGAGCATATTATACTTTTCTGCAGTGTTTGTGAAATTGTGTTAACAGTTAGTAGTTGTGTGAAGGGGTAAATACATGAAATGCATAAATACAGAAAAACATTTTGTTTAAGGTAACAACAGCCAGATTTATGACCTATGTGTAAAGATGTACATGACTTTTGATACCTTATCAGTATAGTGTTTATGAAAAAGAGTGATAGAAATGTAAGTATCTATTTACACACTGGTTATTAACTGAGAACACTGATAGCTGGGAAGTGGTGATGAAAAGGCTTGAAGTGACACAAGATTTGAAAAGTAGAGCCCTTTGCTTTTATCACTACCAGCTTCTGGGACAGTCTTCGGTTTGCATTTTAGAAGAATGTTTTGTTTAGCAGAGCTCAAACAGTGCTAAAGTCTTACTGAGATCATTACAAGAGTGTTAACGGGTTTTATTATTAGTGAAGTTCTGATCTAGATTTATCACTTGAAATAAATAAAAGTGTCCCAGGGATAAAAATTGGGTATTTTTACTAAGTCGGAGCCCTGTATATTCTTTTAAAATATAGTCTATTTAGCCTTTCATGTAAGACCAATACTATTAAAAATACTCATGTTTTTAATTCTAATTTACATGAAAAATAAGGAATCTCTTTACCTGTCAATTACTAGCGTGTCACTTGTCACAATCAACAGATCCAGATAATCTGCATTTTCTTTTTCACATGTCTGTACTAGACTCAGCAATATTGCGAGTTTAAGAGTATTGTAAGTGCCTGGTGGAACAACTTGAGAAGCAAAGATATTGGCAAGGATGGCAGTAAACCTCCAGCATGAACTTGAAGTCAGTGAGAGCAGGTACTTAAAATTGTCACTGACAAACGAAGGACCTAATGAAAACAAAATACAGGTTAACAAACACTTCATAAAGAGAGCTATGCAGATACATTAAAACAAATCACCATTCTAGTCTTGATACAGAACTTAGAAAGAACGAATATGTTTATGTGTCATGGTGTAACCTCAGCCGGCAACTGAGCACCACACAGCTGCTCGCTCACTCACTCCCCGCCCCACCCCGGTGGGATGGGGGAGAGAATCGGAAGAGTAACAGTGAGAAAACTCATGGGTTTAATAATTGAAATAAAATAATAATAATAAACAAAGCAAGTGATGCACGATGCAATTGCTCACCACCCACTGACTGATGCCCAGCCAGCCCCGGGGCAGCGGCCCCCCCTGGCCAGCTTTCCCCCAGTTTATGTACTGAGCATGACGTCACATGGTATGGAATATCCCTTTGGCCAGTTTGGGTCAGCTGTCCTGGCTGTGCCCCCTCCCAGCTTCTTGTGCACCCCCAGCCTTCTCAGTTGGTAGAGCATGGGAAGCTGAAAAGTCCTTGACTAGTGTAAGCACTGCTTAGCAACAACTAAAACATCAGCGTGTTATCAACATTGTTCTCATCCTAAATCCAAAACACAGCACTGTAACAGCTACTAGGAAGAAAATTCATTCTATCCTAGCCGAAACCAGGACATTACATATTGAGCACAAATTCAGAATGTAAACATCTGACACGATTAATTTTACTACTGAAAAGGTAGCAGACATGATCTGCTAAAGCTGATGGAATAAGAAAGAGTAACAAACTGAAATACCGGGTTCATTTAATGTATGATTTCGAAGTACCTTTCAATGGATAGGAGAAGTTGGAAAGAGGAAGTTGAAGAACCGCACTAAAATAATTACGTTGTTTCCCAATACATGGAAACTGGGCAAAAGATATTCTCAAATAACAGTAAGCGTACATTTCAGACTGTAAGAGGAAAGTCCCAGAGTGGTTTCATAATCCGGACCTCTAGATGATAGAAAACTGTACCAATTCTCAAGATTTTGTTCTAGAAGGTTTTCCAACATTTTTAGTCAATTTTTAATGGGACTTTCTTACCATTTGGTTTACAGAGCTGTACACTATTGACTTCTATACATGCTGTAGCTTGTAAGCCATTTTGTACACAAGCTGGAATTCCTATAATCTTGTAGTGGTTTCCTATTTTCATTTTATTGGCCAGTTCATCTAGAAATTAAGAAAAAAAAAAAAGGGGGCAGGGGGGAGAACTACCTGCAGATGTGTTAGGGCATAAAAACAGTTCTAAAGATATGGTCAGAAAACTTCTCTACACATTCTGAACGGTTTGATTTTATGATTTAATTGCAGAAAACAACAGTTGAATGCAAAAGGTAAGGAAGGCACACTGGGTGAGGAAAAGTAGATTCCTGATAAAGAAAATGGGTGATACATTTAGTTCTGCACTGAACAGAAAAACGGATGGTTGTTTGCAAGTATGCGTTCCTACTCTGAAACGTGTGGTGACACCATTATCAGTTATTGTCCTATAAAATGTCAGTGAAAAAAACCACAATAAAAAGGAGATCCAAGCTAAACAGATTTCAAAAAGACACACAAATAGCTTTGGGAACCTTTGTATTTCTGTGCATTTAAAAAAAAAAAAACAAACCCATATTTATTTTTTGGAAATGAGAGTTAGGTGCAACCAAATATGAATCTCAGCTGCGAGACCCTGTCTAACCTCATTGATCACTGAAGCTAGTGGAAATTTAATGCATGCATAACTCGCAGTATCTCATCCATAGATTCTGTTTTATAACAATACATGCATATTGTCAGTTTTTAAGTGTTTCTCATCATCTTGGAGCTATTTAGTTTTCAAGAAATTAACCATACAATTCCATAGACTTTTGGAACGGCAGGTTTGTTTTTTTTTTTAAGAGAATTAATGTAAGTATGTTGGTGAGTTGTGATTTTAGTTGGATATTCACATTAGAAATCATTTACTGTTTGCAGTGGAAGGTAGATGTAGTAGAAACCAAAAATCCTGATGGAATGCGGAAAACAGCTAGATTGAGGAAGGATGTTAAAAATGCATGAAGTTAGTACAAAACAGTATGACCAAAGGAAGTAGAAAGGAGGAAAAAACAAGCTACAGTTAGTATGCGCTACTGCAGAGCTGGCCAGGGGATTTTATTTAAACGAAGGTATAAAAGTGAACACAACAGTTTTGCCATGTGCAGTCACCTGCGTATACTGTTAGTCACCTAGCTAGTTTTTCGTATTATTTCCCCCAATTTTATTAAAGACCTGCAATATAAATTATGACTTTCACTGTTTTATCCAGAGAAATGGACCTATAAGGAAATTGCAAGGGATTATTACAGTTCAATTCTAAAACATTTTTGACAAAACTCCAAAATTCAGCTTACCTCTCAAGAAAACTGTAAATGTCTGAATCCTAAAATGTGATTTATCATTGGAATATCCTTTCAAAGCATTAAGAACTTTTGCATCAATCATTTCAACTATTTGTTTATCTTTCAAAATAAAGGCAAAGAAAAGGTTAGTTCTCTTGAAAACTGTACGGGTTGGTTTTGGTTTTTTTTTTTGCTTTTTTTTTTAAAGGGCTGGTGTATTTTGGGGCTTTTTCCACTTAACCATTTTGTTTACTTACTGTGTAACAGAAGTAGGAAAGTAACAGATCTAAAAATAAAACTACATAGAATTTACCACCAAGTACTCTAAATTTCATGTCTTCCTGCAGTGGCGAAGAACACAAACTACACACAAAATCATTCCTCACTGTGGCAGATTCTGTAGCTCCAGGCAGATGCACTCTTATGTACCTAAAGCCTAAAAAAAAAAAAAAGTAAAAAAAAAAAAATTACCAGACATTTAAAATGAGGACATGGCTTTCATTTTAAATTTCCCATTAAGTATAGAAGTGCTTAAAATACTGGACAGTGAAATTCCAAATTTATCGTGTTTCTTCAGCTGAGCATACGTTCATATACTAGGCTTCCACTAAAATGATCTGTATCATTTATTAGGCTGACCACAAGATGGCAGAATTTCCTATTGCACGTTCCCAAGCGGAACAGCTTGGCCTGGCTTTCTGAGCCACAGGGAGCGACTGCCGCTTCTGCCTTGCGTGGAAATGACATGGGATATGGATATTCATTATTAGTGGTACGTGCCCTCATAAAGACATCATTATGATTTATTCTGCAGTCGCCTAACTGGGATTTCGCTTCTCTTTTACAATTTTATGGTCTCTGTTACAGGAAGAAGCAAACAAAACAGCCTTAAAAGTACTTAAGGCCTAATCCTGCAACGATGCAAGCACTTCAATAATATTACTCAAAGAAGTAGTTCCACAGAAGTCAGCTACTCATTAAAGCAAACTTGTTCAATGCTAGAAGCTTTTGCCAGTCACTTAAGCATACCGTTCTGTGGTATTTTTATATAAACAGAAACACAGTTTCCAATTAAAAAAAAAGTGTTCTACTAGTTTAGCTTTTTTTTTCCCCTTTCAGGTAATTTATTAAATTATATTGGCGACAGATCTTTTCTCATATAAACTATCTTCAGCATTAGGAAAATGGATTGCTGGCATAGCTATGCTCCCAAAACATTTAATAATGCTGAGCAACCACTGGCAAGGTGCACTGCGTTCAATTAATAAAAATCATGCTGTGCTCATTACAAAAATGTCTGCATAATAATACTGCATAGGAAAGTGCCTTTTTCATGCTAGGTTTTTAATCTCTGGTAAGTTATCAAAATTATTAAAAAGCTTTTGAAATAGTACCGATTTTTTTTTTTTTGTCTTACTACCTTCAGAAAATGGACAGGTTTCCTCAGTACAAAGAAATCTTGCTCCTTGTGTATATTTTGTTACTGTTCCCATTGCAATCGCTATTCCTTCAGACATATAAAATCTTTGAGATGTGTGATTAAAGGGAAACGCAGAAAGACTCAGAACATAACTTGGTAAAGGTGGCAAATGTGTTGGTTTCAGCAGTATACTAATCTAACAAGAAACACAATTACATTAATATCATAAAAATATTTTTTTTAATTTAAAACTGCTTTACTTACATGGACAAACACACAATGTGATAGATAGCTATTGGAAAAAAATTTCAGAAATGTATGAAGTGTAAGAGTAATTAGGTTTCATATTAGTTATATCAAAATTCTGCAATATGGTTGGGTGAGACTTCCAGCTATTTTTAATTACAATTAATACTACAACCAAAGGGAAAATGAAAACTGAAAAGTTAATACAAAAACAGTATTTGTTAATACTTCACCATACTTAAAAGATTTAAGATCTAAATGGAGGAAAACAGTGCAGACTCACCTGGGCCTCTGTCTGCAGTTGTTCAATTAATGATAATGTCTTAATAGCTATGAAACATACCTGTGATTGAAAAATAACTTCATTTTAGAAAGGAAAATCTAGTTAAAATATAGAAGATGTACTTTTGTCTACTCTTGTCTATAAATATATACTTACTGACTGAAAAATCTGTGCAGCTTGTATGGGATTATGAAGAATGTAGTTTCCAAGAGTTGCATCTAATTCAGCAATATCAGAAGGATTTATTGAAATAATGAAACGGTAAACAGCGTAACTTTGTTTTGAGTCTAGAAGCAAAAAGTATCTTAAATAAAAGTAACAGAGATTTGTGTAACATTACATACCAATTTAACAGACTATCTATTGAGTGAGTAATACCATTGTATCTTTTGCAGTCGTGCACGAATTTCTGAAGGCCACCACTTCTGTCAAGGTAAACAAGAGCAATTTCCCTCATTTTCTGTATTTCATGATGCATCTTCCAAGAAGGATCTTTGCACTCTTTATCAAAATGTTGGAATAAACTGTGAAGAAACGACATTAGAACTGGCCATGCTACTGTAATAATAAAGGTGTATATTAACAAAGCCATACAAAATTAAAATAGTCTCTTTTTCAAACGGTGCAATTCTTGCAAGGGTTTTTAAAATTCAATGGAAAGTTCCTTCCAACGGCTGAAGCATACTACATTCCCCAAGTAAATTCCTGAAGAATGCTCTAATGTTTTATTTTCTCAGTGAATTATTTCACTGCCCAGTTCCCTAACCCATGAAATTAAAGCTTGCATTTAATTTATCCTCCCCTATATATTTTATAGGTATAATCAGCCTATCAAAAGTAAGACTTAAATTATCTCCCTTATCTGAGAAGTCTGTCATAGCTGTTAAAAGTGTGGAACTGGGCAACATCTTTTCCCTTTTTTAAATCTGACTTTCCTACTCTGCTGTTACCTCCTGTAGGACCCACTTAAGGTGCTGATCTTGCAAAGACTTATTTCCATCCATGTAACACAGAAGATCGAGTCCGATTCCCATAGACAAAACTTTCACAACTACAATTTTGGTTTGGAGGCTGACTGTGCTCTTCAGTGCTTGTTTTCATTGTGTATTACCCACATCTCTGCTTTTTTTTTTTTTTTTTTAAAGTAGAATCTCATACCATGAAGCACTACTTTGCTGAATTTAGAGGGAGAATTACTAAGGCCAAAATACGGTATTTTGGATATACATACCTCTTTTACCGTCTTAGAGATTTTCTTCTACAGTGTCCTTTGTCCTCTCTGTAGATGACCAATATGAAATGCCACTTAAATCTTCAAAAATAAATTTAGCTACCTGGTAAAGGACAAGACACAGAATTATTGGGCTGATGAGGAAGCAAAGCTCATAGCATATGAAAGATCCCTTGTAGGAGTTCACAGAACCAGCTTCGGGAAGACAAACGGATCAACATCTGAGAGAGGAGTAACGATACCAGTGCAACACTAGCATGGCAGCAGTGTAAACCCTGTCATCTGAGAACTGTAGGCTGGTAGAGGTGTTTAGTGCCTGAAGTATCAAATTTTAAGCACAAATTGAAAGAGAATTTATAGTAGGGATTTTCTTTTCAGTTTCTTTAGGATTACTCCTACACGATTATTGCTCCATCCCTTGAAATCTTCAGCAAGAAGGGATTAAACACACACACAGAGATGCACCGTATCTCCCTGGACCCTGTACTCCCCGGGCTAAACGGAAAGGACACCAAACATGACTAGGAAGGACTAAGCTATGGCCCAGGTCACAGTGCACTAAACACTGTCATCACCTCAGCTTCAAAAAATAAAGTCTGACCAGTCCCACTGCCGGGGTGACCGTGTTCATCAGTGCCCCCACAGCCAGCTAACCCCACTCAGCTGCACTCCAGCGTGTGACACCGCACAACACCCAACACGGCCCTCCTGGCTTCAAGCTCCTGCCGCCAGCACCCCTTCCTCACAAACCTTACCTGCGCTCACCCCAAAATATTTTCCAGGCTTCCTATGCCCCCCTCTTCAGCACTGCTGTGTCGGCAGCAATGGGCACCGAGGGCGACCAGGCTGCCCACACCACAGCGGGGCGAGGGGCCATGACGCCTTCTCCCTACGAGGGCGCTGGTATGCCCGCAAGAGAGGTGAACGGGACCATTTACGAGGCGGTGGCGAGGGGATCGACAGCCGCAGGACGGGGCTACCGGTGCCGCTCCCTCACCCCCTCAGCCGGTACCCGCCGTCGCCCGTTGGCGGGCTCGGGCACAGCCGTGAGCCAGCGGCACCTCGCGGCCCAGGCGGGAAAGGCGCCACGCCTCCCCCTCCGCCCGGCAGCCGCCTGCCCCACCGGGCTCAGCCTCCCACTGCCACCACTACCAGCCCCCTAAAGGGCAGCCCCCCTCCCTCCGTACCTAAGCGAAGGCAAAACCCAAGCCCACTCGTTACCCACAGCTGCGCGTCAGCCACCACCTCTTCTGGATGACTCTGCCCGATTAAGGACACAGCTACTGTGGGGTGCACTGCCCTCGCTTTACTATGGCCAGTCCTAGGCAGGTCACTAGAAAAGGGTCAGGCACTGACAGCGTAGTAAGTACTAAAAGACAAAGTATTTGTAAAACCATTTTCTCTCTTTCATTAATAAATATTGCACATTTAACTAGTGAGCACAAAGGCGGCACCGTTCCTTTGCTTCTACAGCACCAGAAGAGGCCTACTCCTCACAGGGTTCAGCTGTACCTTTCTGGAAGGGGAGGAACAATCCCCTTTTACTACAGACAGGCAAAAAACCCCTGCATTAGTCACAAACAGACAAATTTTACCTCCCTTTATTACGTATCTGCCAAAACAGGAAGGGAATACCACAGGTGGTTCCTGTGTAGGTTCTTCGACAGTCTCCTATCTAGGCTTTACCACAACTAGCGCTTCAGATTTCACTTTTCAGCACAGGAACCCAGCCGTCTTACTTTGAAAACCAGCATCATGAAATGCAGAGAGATGCAGAACGAGAGCACTAGATACAAAAGTATTGTGAGGCTTTACTGCTTCATGTTGTACACAGTCTGTTATCTTTGGAAGTCCTAATCTGACTGAGGCATTTCACTATATGAAATTATAGTAGAAGAAACAAAATGAACTTAAGTATTGCAAGTGATACATTTAACACATTCACACTTCGCCAGAAAGGCAGAGCCTGCTGAAGGAAAAAGTTTAATAAGCAATTATTAAGCTACTCTCCCAGAAATAACTTCAACTACCACTGCCATATTTTTTTTTTTAATTAAAAAAGGGGGGGGGAACCCCCAAATTTATGACGACCAAAAAAAAAAAAAAGAAAAAACCCCTCACCCTAGTCAGGCAGCTAGGTATAGACATCTTGGAAATACAAGACAAAGAAACTAAAAGGGGTGCTAGCTCCCACAGCAACAATTTCTGAAGTATCCCCTTCTCCTTCCCATCTCTCTACAGTACTGTACTTCCTTGCTGGGAGAAGCAGAAGGCAGCTACAGTACGTGCTTCCTTGCCATAAAGAGAAGGTACTAAAGAGTAGCCCACAATCATTTAGGAGTATACAGACTAAAAACTCAGTATGAGGATGGATACTTCCTTTCTTGCAATCAATTTCTGCTTTCCAGTCCATCAGAAAGACATGTTTTTTAAAAAAAAAAAAAAAAAAAAAAGGATAAGGCTGTTGCTTCCAAATGATTGTAACTGCAAGAACAGGACTCATGTAGTTGTTGGTTGTCCTGAACAGCTGCATAGCTATTTCCAAAGAGCAGCACTATGGAAAATGAGCGCCAAGCCACCAGTCCGCTCCCACAAATGGTACGGTTCCCTCCTCCTTTCCACGCCAACGTCAATTCTTACTTTTTACCCCAGCCACTTTCCAACAGCTCATGTAGCAACTGCTCAGCATCACTTAAGCACTATGCAGGAGACAGTGCTATAGGAGATACTCCCTGAGACAAGCAAGGAATCCTGTTTTAGTTTCCACTTGTCTGATGTTTCACTGTTGACACAACATTAATTTCAAAAGAATTACTATTTGATACACGCATTTCCCCAATATTCTCAATTTTTAACTGATCTTGATGCAATATGGACAGCATGTATCTTAGTTCTTATTTTGTCAAAAATGAGATGATTTTAGATATTGAAATTTATCTAACATTTAACTCTGGCTACTCATCAGTGTCTTCTCAGACTTCTCTCAAATCAAGGCATTTAACTGAATGTATTTATGAACAAAGAAAAACACAGAACATTTTTGAAGTAGCAGACAAAAATAAGTTGTTATTTACAAGTAATATATATAATAAAACTACTACCGTGATAGGCTTTTATACACTGTAACTGCAGTCAATTTTTGCATTGTTTAAAAAAATTTCCTTAAACAGAAATTGTTCAGAATTATCAGTTTGTCCATACACGTGTATGTTACGAGAGATACAATAGCTTTTCACATTCTAAAAATTATCAGCGTAATTTACATTTTTTTCCCCCTAATATCAAGTGAAGATTTAAAAATGGTGCAAACTGGAACACAAAGACAAGTAGCTATGAACGCTGAAATACAATCAATCTGGAACATATTAGTGTTTCAAACTATAAATCCGTGAGAAAAATCGCTAATATTTGGCATGATCCCCTCACCGCCCACCCCCAAAAGGTCAAAGCAAGATAGCCTTTTAAAGTAACAGTGATTATTGCATATTGTATCTTTGGAAAAGCAAGAGTTTTAACCAAAAATATTTTAATGTAGTTGAAATATAGACATATTTATCTCAAGGAGGAAAGAAAAGTAGAACACATGATCAGTCATGTTATCAAATCAATCCAGTTTGTTCTTGCTGTGAGTAATTCCCCATACCTCAGATAATCCACTTGAGTGAATGGGTACTTCAGCAAGGGCAAGAGCAACAATCCAGTTTTACATGATCAACTTTTCATTCTGTAGAAGTCCTTTAAGAATCTTGGTCTTAACTTATATTAACCCCTCATTTAAGTGCTGACAGGTAAATTAACATGTATTTCAAACTGATATAACAGGGAAAACATTTACCTTTTTTAAACCAGGACATACAAAAGACGATTTGCATAGTTACAATTCAAGCACAAAGTCACTGTAAATAGGTACAAAAGCATTTATAAATTTACTAAATTTGCTGCTGTCTGTGCCAGCCAAATCTTAGATAGGTATGAATGTAAACTTGAAGGGATTGAGGAGAACAGTCAGTGTTTTTGCTTAAAAAATATGTAGAGAACGCTTTTTAAAGGTTTTAAAAAATATTTTCTGCAGCAGGAACGAACAGTTCAAACCCCAAAGCAAGCCATCCAAAATGCCCAAATTCCTCCTATACAGCAGAGAAAGTTTGTTCATAGGTTTCAAACTTACATACAAAACGAGGCACTAGTTACACTATTTTGGAATGTGTTCATAACCCTAACATTTCAGTTCACCGCAAGACTTCCAAAACACTGTTGGCTTCTAACTTCCTAGGAAAACATGTCTTCAGAAGGTGGTGCATATGAAAATCCAACAAATGCATCGTCTGCCTCTAAGACACTGGCATTAACAATGTTGTAATCGGAAGAAACGCAAACTGAGTATGGGACCATTTCTTCTGTAAACACGGCATCAAAATTCCCAATATCATCTGGTCCAACCTAGAAAACAGAAAGATCTATCAGTTGTCATATTAATACTGTGTTTTAAACTTGTGTTGTCCTTTAGATTTCAAATTTAACTCTTGAGGCTATGTCATTCTTTCCTCTTTAAGCACAGGAAATTTAAGGAAGCACACCACAGCATCCCTGAAAACAGTTATTAAAAGCCTGCTTGTTTCTTTTAGGCTGGCATTCAGGCCAAAGCTTACACACCTTTATGATCTGATAAACCTAAGAAATGAAGAAACGTCTCTTTCTGAAATGACTGTTAGGGAGATGCAAAAACTAACACCCACCCCCCCCACCCCCCAAAAAAACCAACCCAAACCAAACAAAAAACCCAACCCCAAATATCAAAACCCGCCAACAAAAAAACCCCAAACCACACCAAATTCTCTTTCTCCCTTCTCCATCAATAATACTTTAAGTGTTAAATTCTAGCAACAGTACTGTTAGATCAGCTTCCCAGTAACACACCTAAGAACTAAAGCATAGTAATATTTAGTCACATCGAGAAGAGACAAGAGAGCTAAGGCTTCTTCACCAAACAGACACAGGCTCAACAAAAGGTGATGCTCTGATGTGACTTTAGGAAGGACTTCCCCCCTCTCCCCCCAAGTTTTTGGACAAGCAGTCACAGGTTGACACAGTTTAAACTAATGGGAGGATAAAGAAAAGCTGCAACTAAGGCTTAATAACTACAAAAAAAGCAGTAAATCGGTCTTTTGGAAAGTCTTCAAATAAAGAGGCTATCTGTATTTTTTTCTTTGGTCTTCAGACCCCACAAAAATTGACAGTACTTTGACAGGAACGAGCAGAGGGAACAGTGATATGTCAAACTGAGTTTTAAGTAAAAAAAGACAGTATCACTGCTCAAAAGTGTGACAGCTCAAAAGGCCAGTCAGCACCGGGGGGTTCCCATTCTTCGCCATTCTGAAACGAACATTCTTTGCAAATAGATGAGCCCTCAAAGGCGGAACGTTGGCAGGTATGAACTAAAACAGCACCGGGCACCTACCACATTAGGATTAAATGGTGGCGGAATCTTCTTCTGAAGAAGATCAGTCCAGCTGAGAGATTCAAAGAACGGGTGCTTTTGAATTTCAAGCTGCAGTAAGGAATAAAGATTTTTATGTATTTCAGAAATCCATCCTGTGCATCATAGTAAATACTACTTCAGACTGCATGCACATAAGGAAGTCAAGTCCTTCATCAGTTTATTTATTCACAGTTTACTTTGCAATAAAAACTGTAGTTGGTAAAAACAGCAATTAAAATTTGTTAGTCTGCCTCTACAAACTGGTTTCCTTTTCAGATCATATTTTCTGCTTTTATGCCTTAAAATCAACCACCTTGAAGTCTACCACAGAGCAAGAATGTTTTCTGTCAGTGTCTCTGCTCCTGCCTTAAAGTTTCGTTAGTTTTTGTAAAGCAGATCATTGTCTGAGAAGCGGCTGCTTCAACAACTCTGCAATATGCTTACAGTTATGAAGCAGCAAACAGCTATGCTAAACGCTACCATCCTTTCATCTTGTTCCACACTATGAGAAGTATGACATCATAATCTAAATGCTCTGTTACAAGGTCAACAGACTACCTAACGTTAAGGCTGCAAACACGACTATGAACATCTCACAATTAATGGATGGAAGAAAGAAGTCCTTCTAGATCATTCCTCATCGCACAGTTCTGAAGACATATATACTTTCTCACATCACCTTCTTGCAAACAAAGGTTTTGTTGTTACACTGGGAAAACATTTGCCATGATTTTAAGGCTAAAAAAAAAAAAGAGCTGCTGTTTGCACGGTACTAGTCTTCCTCTTTATCTGAAGACTGTTTTTCATGTAGTTAGTTAAACTGACATTACCAGAAGATAGCCTTTTCTTTTATTTCCCAGTTTCACAATGAACAGTGAAACCTACCTTAGTACACCTTAGTGACTGCTACACCAGGAATTGTGTTTCCTTTGCTGGCAGGTACAGCAGCAACCAAGCTCAAAATACTTATATCCCACGACAATCATGTCTCTCCTATCCCCAACAACTTTCAGGGATTGACCACACTAGCGTCTTTAATGAAGAAATAAAAAGAAGGAAAACAGAGACAGAACAGAGCAATCTCTATCTCCACCTATTAAACCTGTGCTGTGCACATAAATTGGGTCATGTCCCTTTAAATGAAGTACTGCTTGATAAATTAGGACATTACATACAAAATCTTCCCTTGCTCCAAGTCTGCTTTGCCGATCTTTCTCCAAAAGTTCTTCCAGAATAGACCAGGCTGTAAGACTGATTCCTGGGCGCAAAACTAGGGGTTTATGAAGAATATTCTCATACATCTCAGCAACATCACGGCAGTAAAAAGGAGGCTAAAAAATAAAAGTTATACATGAATTTGAAGCCACACGCGACATTTTGTTTCATGTGTATGGATCCATAAATAATTCTGTAAGAAACACAAACTGCTAGCAGTGAAGAAGAAATCTACCTCTTCTTATGCACTGCTAGCTTCTAATTCAGTCATCACCATTGCCAGATCTTAACACTTGATAGCTTCCCCACCCACCTCCTCTTCTCCTAATGTGTTCTCACACTCCTAAGTGGCCATAGATGCCACCCAGCTTCAAAGTTCCCATCGAACTTGCCTGAAAAGAACATGGGAGTGGAAAAACAAATTTAACTCCCTATTTAAGGTCCTATGGGAGGAGATAGAACTCAAGACAGCTAACAGAACAGATTGTTACTGGAGTGATTGCATATGACTAGAAGAAGCACAGTAATATTTTTTTGGTTTAATGCTGCATCAAGAAGTGGAAAAGCTAGGGGAAATTCTGGGAGACCTAAGTAAAAAAAAAAAGTATTTTATTTATTCCAGTATTTAGCAAAATTTCACTTATAAGTTGGGTTTTTTTATTGGGTATTATCACTGTTGATGCAATGTACTCTCTCATTCCCTCAAAGTGATGACTACTTGTCTTCATTGGTGTTGATGACCAGCAGTTCACTGGAAAGTAAAATTTTAGACATCAAGAGGCAATGCAAAATCCAAAAGAGAACAGGTGCTACGTTAGGTATAAGACAAACTGTTCATCCATTTAAGTGGAGTATTTCAATAATTTGCAAAAGTTAACATCTTTAACAACACTCCAAGGTTACTTCACATAAAGGGGAAGGAGGGGGGAAGCAACCCCTGCCCCCCACATATTAAGTACATACCAGCCCATAAAGCATTTCATAAAGAACTGCACCAAGGCACCACCAGTCTACTGTGTTGTCATAGGGCTGCTTTTTAATGACTTCTGGTGCAAGATACTAAAATAAAAAAATAAATAAAAAAGTATTTTAGAGCATTAGGCTAGCAAGAATAAAACCTAGGTTTTAGTCACATCACAGTAAACACCTTCAGGAAAAGTTGCTTCATAGCAATTGTAAGACTGCTAAGTATTTATCTTATCCTTCAACAAACCTGGCAAATACTTCATCACCATCTGGTCATTTACCAAGTAGGACAGCTGTTTTCCCAACTGAAACAATACTTCCCACACACTATTGTTTTGCCAAACTACTTTGCCACCTCTGTTATGAAGCTTGTTTACATTTCAGATAGGTTGCTGCACTGTTGCAGCAGCAACATCTCTCAGCAAGCTGGCTACTAGCCATGCCTACTCTGCCATCCTCAGCCTGTATGCTCTCCACCCAGTACATAAAAATGAAAGGAGAAGATCTTAATTCTGCTTCAAATCCATCATTATTGAGAAATTGTATGACCTATATCAAAATTGTATGACCTATATTAAGTTTCACTGTAAATCTCGATGAGGGCATGAGTTGCGAGTTGCTAAATTAGACATTCTTGTCAAATAGGTATCACTTGACTGATCTGTGATATACATCCAATACCATCGAACACTGAATGTCAATGCTAACTGGTTTCCATCTGCCTTGCAAGAAATCTACTCAGCATCTCAGAGCTTACTAACACTACAGCGCAAGGACAGCCACTTCATAATATGAGACTATTCTTTGTGAATATGTAATATAAAATTACTACGGATGGATCATCATCATCTCAGTCCTCGTCTACAGCACACACAGTTTCTAACTTCTCAAAACAAGAGGATGATCACTTCTATCATTCCAGTATCCAAATTCTGAAATTTAATTTACAAATAGATGATAGCATTGTAAGACAAGGCACAGACTGAAACTCAGTTTGATTACATCAGTCTTTCTCAAACTTTCTGTATGTGTGAGTGCCCTGTAACTCATTTGTCTACAGATGACCCTGCAAAAGCATGAAAAGCAGCTGAAATATTTTGAACTCAACTACTTAAGCTTTTTCTAATCTTTCACAACCTCCTTTGAGCTTTTTAGGTGTTGGAACTCACCGAGTCATTCAACTCAGTGTCTAGAAACACTGAGAAGATCATTATACTTCCAGCAGGATCGTGAAAGATTTGAATATGAATCTTGGATTAGAAAGGCTAATACACAACTGCTATGTTTAGTCTTGGTATTTTTAAGAACTCATATGAAGCAACAGCATTAGCATCCTCCTATGTTGCAATTCATGCAAGTCCAAGGTAAGTGTGAAGACTAAGCCTCTGAACACGGGGGAAAAAACCCACAGATTTTCTCAAACAGATCCAATGTTCTATATATTGTCCTTTGAACTTCCCAAAATATTCAACAAATATTGTTTCAGCTCACATTTACCACTCAGCTTGATGGATTCCTACTCTGATCATAACTAGGATAAGTTGTCACATGTTGCCACCTGCCTTTTTTTTTTTTTTTTTTTTTTTGAGTTCAAACGTTTCAGCTAAATGCTACTCCTCACTCATCCTTCACTGCCTTCAAAGGCCTTTTCTGTAATTTAAAGTATGTTTATCAAATTCTCAAAGCCACTAATCCTGGCATCTCAGTGAATCCCTCATATGTGTTCAAGACTTCCAGATTCTGAGTCTTCCAGCCTAGTTTTCTTAGTAAAAAGAGACAACAGAGTAGAATTAACTCAGTCAGCAAGTTCAGTTTCACGCATATGCAAAATTTGCTCAAGACTCACAGATCTTAAGTCCTTATAAACTTACTAAAAATCAGTGGCAGAATGTGCTAAGCAGATTCATATTGCCAAATCTGTTGCAGCCGTTACACAAGCTAACTGTCCTGTGTCTAGCCAGCAGTCAGGAGACATGGGAGGAACAGAATGTTTGAAAAGGGCTGGAAAAAAGGAGGAAGAGATGCGTTATGGGGATGTGGGTAGTAAGTAGGAGACACTGTGTATTAGTAAAAAGGACAAAGAACAGATCTGCAGGAAGCTTGTCTTTGGTTTGGTTTCATGGAAGAGCTTGTTAAAAGAATGCAAGTCTCCAACAGTACAAAATGGAGTATTTGATCTTCCAGTTACACAAATAATAATAGTCATTAATTACTAGTCAGAAAACCACGAAAGTTGCCAACATACTTCTGGTGTCCCACAAAAAGTTGCAGTGGTATCAGAACTTGCAATCCCTTCTTTACAAAGTCCAAAGTCTGTCAACACAATGTGACCCTGTTTAATAAAGAGCAGTATTTTAAAAACAGAACATGGTCAACATGTCAATACACGTAAGTGTCAATTTTGTGAGAGAACACAGAAAACCAAAAATAATATTGCCTACTTACTAGTGAATCTAGGAGAATGTTTTCTGGTTTTAAATCCCTATTTTAAAAAAGAAAAAAATCGTATTAATTCAAAACAGCAGTCACTAACACAAGAGCTTCAGAGGCAAGGACTTTTATTCTTCAGCTGAAAGCTTCCAAGTTTTGGTGAAATTCTTATGTTCAAGTTTCCCGTAAGATGATTTCACGTAGTGTTTTTTATTCAGTAATTTGTCCTATTTTGAACTTCTGCAGGACAAGGATACATTTCAGAAACTTACCTGTACACTATATTTATGGAGTGTAAGTAGCCCAGTGCACTGGCTATTTCAGCAGCATAAAATCTGGCTCTGTGCTCAGGAAAGGAACGTTCTCTTTGTAAGTGAAAGAACAGCTGTAAATACGCAAATAGTAAATAAGAACATTACACACAAAACCCCAGGTTAATAACATATAATTTTAACAGTAAAAAGTAATTTTATTTAGCTGTCCATAATAGGATTTTCAAAATTGGGAGAATACTGATCACAGCCCATTGTAAAGGATCATTTCGTTCCTCCCACCTAGAATTAGCAAAATAGAGAGACTCAAATCCAGAACGCAACCACCACATACCTCTCCTCCATTAACAAAATCCAGGACAAAGTAAAGCTTTTCTGTTGTTTGGAATGAGTAATGTAATCCCACCAAAAATGGATGTTTCACATTTTTCAAAAGCACATTACGTTCAGCCATAATATGTTTTTGCTGTAAGGAAGTAAAGATCAATAAGTAAACAGGAATGATTCTGTAATTAAGGGAAAAGGGAAGGGAGGTGGGTGGAGAAAGAGTATTTCTCTTCACCTCTTTCCTATTAAGAACAATTTTTTTCTGCAGCACTTTGACAGCATAGTATTTCCCATCCAGTTTTCGTTTTGCAAGAAGAACCTGTGAAATTCAAAACAAATGAAGAAAAGTGCTTGTTGCAGTTCACGTTTTATTAGTAGTATTTTCATCATTTCAGCATAACTGGAAAGTATTCGTGCTATTTTTTCACAATAAAGTTTCTTTGCTTTTAATATAGTCAATCAGCAATATCATCATCAATAGAGTGAGCTTACAGTTCAGTAAAATCTGTCATGATAGTGTTATCATGAAAGACCGAATTATAACATTTATTTTCCAGGACCTGCTGAATCTCTATCAAGACCAATTTCAGCTGGTTTTGTAAGTTTTACAGATAATTTAATGGAAAACAACTTGAAAAATAACCTGAAAACAAAGATTTAAAGAGGGATTCTCTGTTGCATCTTTGTAGAATATCAATATTTCAGTCACTTTTCAATGGGCTGTCGCTCACACTGCTCCATAGCATTAGGGGTTTCACAAACAGTCCATGCCAAAGGGAAATACACAATTCGTACTCCAGCTGCTGCATAAGCACAGGGGTACCTCCCTTCCTCTCTGGGGGAAACAGAGGATCCCTATTGCTCTTAACGAGAAAGGGAAACCCTCCCTTTTGTTACTCCCAACAAGTGACAGAGGCAGCCAACTGCCGCAACAGGGAAAAAATGGCAGGGCTATAAAGAAGCAGCAACAGGGATCCAATACGACAGTTTATACGCCACCCTAGACTGACACCACTTCCAAAACCTCTGGCCAAGTCTCGCCAACAGTCACTATGCACAAGACACCAGCTAGCATCCTTGCACCAGGATAAGACACAGTAATAAGAAAGCTCACCTTGCCAAAGCTGCCTTTCCCAATGACTTTCAGGAAATCAAAGTCTGTTGGTTTAGCACTGAAAGATATTTAGGAAGGAGACAGGTCATCTGGGTAGAAATTACAAGCTTTATAGCTGTACGGCTGTCTAGTGTAGCCCTTGAGTTGTAATGTGAGAAGAACAGTCTGTTAGCACCTTCCTTTATTCTTCATTCTACCCAACACCTAGACTTCTGCAGACCTTTCCCTTGGGAGACGACTCCTCTGCATTTTGCAATTCCATTTTCCTCCAGGGAAAGTGTTCAAGTTGCATCCTTCGAGTTTATTTTATTTTGTAAGTTTAAGATGTAAAGGAGGAGCAAGTGGATTCTCAAGCTTACGTGAGGGAAGGAAGGACAGACCAAGTTTGTTATCTGTTCTCTCTTTGCTTATCCCATCCTTCCCTCCATCTATTCCTCTCTCATTTTAAATTACAGCAAGAGGAGGGACGCCCTAACACCTTCCTCTTCTGTGTGGGTATGTATGAACTCACTCTCGTTTTTTCCACTTCCCACATCACCACTCCTTTCAGTTATTTCCCAGGATTCCCTCACTTTTTCCTAAATACAATGCAGAGATATTTTTGTCAGCAAAACAATTATCCATGTTTTCGAATTCCAAAACAACAGTTACATCACCATACACCTCTCCATTTATTGCCCCTGACGGGAAGTACTCTTAAATTTCATTTCTTATTGTAATCTATTAAGCATTTTCCTCCTGTTAGCCCAGAACAAATCTGTGAGGGAAGCAAAACCAAAATAGCAGTCATCTCCTAGATGAGAAAAGCACAGATTCACACAGAACTGAGAACAGAAACTCTACAGAAGACAGCAGAGAAGCAAATTATGACGGCAGTAACTAGGTTTGTAGTATCAACAAGGCAAGCTGCTCCTTTGCCATGCATTAAAACAAACTTGTTTTCGGAAACCATTCACATTCTTAACAGTTGTGCAACCACTCCCAAGACTTGTCATCTTTGCTACAGCATCCTTAAGTAAAAGGATAGCAGCCTAACAAGATCGGAAGCTTAAAAGGAAAAAATATTTTAACAGCGGTTGTTTATGTAGCACAAGATTCAATGTTTTGCTTCCTCCTGAGCAGTACAAATTAATAAATAAAGGCATATAGCCAAAGAACTTTTCATACTATTAACTATTACACTCAGTCTAATTTTTCAGGTTTTAAAATTAATTTTAATAAAATTTCATTAAAATAAAGATTTTATATTAAATTTAATTTCATTTTAATTCAATTTAATTGAAACCTACTGAGGATTTCCAGATGGTCCCAAGTTGATATTCTGTGAGGTAGAGTTTAGCTGTTGGGAGAGACAAAGAGGTTTATTTTTAATTTTTTTTTTTTTTTTAATTCTCTCTTGTATTTCAACCAATATTAATTTCAAAATACTCTACTAATTTGCTCAATCCATACCTTCACACTTGTTACATTAGATTTTTGAAGAGATCTAACATCCAGATTGGGAACTTCGTGAGTTGAACTATCTGGCCATCATCACCTTGTCACATATTATTTCTACACACATCATATTCAAGGATGAAGATAATAAAATAATTGTGTCCAGACACAGAGGACAAGATTAGGAACAAAAATTTAAGAGCGTGTCAACAAACAACTTGTTCCTCATCCAGAATTTAACCCTTTCTGTATTTGCTCTAGGAATATATTTTCTACCTTTTATTATAAATTTTCCAAGACCTTACCAATAAAATAATTTTAAACCCACACTGTTTATGCAAGCAGCATTAGTGAAAGACATGGTGCTTAAAAAAAAAAGTGAACATTCTCCCCGCCCCAAGAAAAACATTACCGACCTTTTCTATCCTGACATTAAAGGTTAACTAACTCAATTCCAGGAATGGCATGACTCTTACCAGTACACACCCAGGCAGAATTTGTAAGTTACAAGGAGAGGAGGAAGCCACTGTCATTTAGGTAATTTTCTCCCTTTTGTTTCTGATTAAAAAAGCAGTATTTGTACCCTCATTGTGGTTTTGGACTTTATCAGAGAAGGATAAACTGCATTCAAAGACAAGTCACCTGGGGACAGGCTAGCGGGCATCACAAAACCAGTACTCCTACAGCAGCAGAGAATGCCCCGACAGCAGTGCTGGATACTACTATTCACTAATAAGAGCCAATCACACAATAGTACTGGACAGTTTTAAAAAAGCTACTATATAAGTTTTAAGATTTTTCTTTTCTTGAGGGCTTGTTTTTGTTCCTTATTCTTCAGCTTCATCACTTACAGTAACGAGAAGGTGAATTTTCTATCAAAAAGTATGGTCCATTAGCTCTCTTCCTATTTTGGAATTTGTTGTGGCATGACACATCATTAATTTTCCACAGAAGGTTTAGATCATTCCACATTACTTAAAATACCTTTCAAAGGAGGAGGAAACGGGTATTTTAAATTAGAGTTTTGCTGCATGCTCACAGTGCTGTCAAGCACTTAAAAAAAAAAGGCAGCAAAGACTGGCATCTTTGGAAGTGAAACTTTCAGAAAACACTAGATCTGCTGTGGATCACACACAAACCAAAACAACAACTCTTACATCTTTAACAGGGGCTGAATAAGAAGAAAAGCACTAAGATCACATCTGTATGCCAAGAAGTAAGCCATAGAGAAAACAAGTTTAAATATGGCACTTCTGCCTTCCTAGAAATACTACTTTTTTCAAACAGCACTGTTTCTGGAGGCTGTAAATTAATTTTCAGAGAATCCATCTAGCTATGTAGTGGCTTTTGTGACAAAAGAGGCTTCAGACCTCACACAGTGTTATATGTGAAATGATATCAAATCCATCCTTGCTCCTGAGGGACTTTTAGAAAGACTGCATTCCCCCCTCCCCCTTCCCGAGAATTGTATTTCTCCCCCTATTTTAAGAACACCAACACACAAGCAAACAAAACAACGATTAAACATTCAATCTCCCCTGCTCCTTGCCAGATGTTCTTAGCAAGAATCTTTGAAGAGATTGCAAAAACGGTGACAGCTAAGCTATGACTAAAGCTGTGTTTCTTTAACCCATATAGCAAGTGGGGAAGAAGCAAGACAAAGCTAGCCATCACTTTTACCCCTCTCTGCAGTTCACATCTGACAGAAAAGTATCTTGCAGCCCACAGTGGAACACATTTGTTTAAAAGAGCACGGAGGGGATTTGCTGCGAAACAAACCAGTAATTTTCAGTAAACAATATAGCTAAGATTGCCCTCAAGTAACTAAAATTTAGAAGACACTTCTACTTCTGTTTTACTACCTTCCGACTGCTCCTTTCATCTTCATCCTCAGATGGATCCGACTGGTGTTTTGGGTTATCCATCTGAAGAAATGCTCTGACATCTGGGCTAGAAACACAGTTAACTTCATTAGCACACCAATAATCTGCATGATTTTCAGCCATAACTATAGGAAGCATAGGATTAAACAGCAGTGTACAGAGCAGTTACTCATCACAAAGTTTTATATTTAAGTTCTGGTAATTAAGGACTGTGTACAAGAAATGCTTTTATAGCAACATAATTCAACTGCTAAATGTGTTACATACAGTACATAAAATTTTCCACTTCCAAAAAACCTGACATGTTAAAGTATATGTATGTGAAGACTTCATAAGGAAATGCTCTGCAGAACTGCATTGAAAGGTAATTATCAGAAGAAAGAACACTATCCAAAGTATGAGTTCTAACTGGCTAGCAACCACCAGGAAACCAACTTTCTTTCAAAAAACTGAAAAGTTTAAAACCGTTTTTAGTTTTCCAAAATTAATGAAATAGTCCAACACAATACAGAATGAAATAAATAGTCTGTATCCCAGAGAGAGATGCATGTCCCAAGAGGCACATGGTAGGAACATTCCTGTCCCCATTCACTTTAAAGCGGAAGATGGAGATTTTGTATTCAGAACGCATTCTAGCTGGGCACTGACAAGACAACGTAAGAAATCCTTCCAGTCAGATGCAGAACAGAAACACTATCCTTCAGGAACCAGCAAGAGAGACTACAAGCTTCCCACAGGAATAGGGGGAAACATCCCTAAGGAGATGCATTTTAAGGTCAGCATTGGTTTCTAGGTTCTGTCTTGGTGGGGCCTGGGGGAGGAGGACTGGGACAAAGGACAAAGTAAAAGAATTCCGAGAACCCACTCCCAGGAGGCAAGGCTTACCCAACAGTAAGTTCAAAAGAAAGTAATGTCTGTCTTAACCATAGCACAGTGAGGGAGTGAAGAATAATGTAATACAAGTGAGGCAAAATTAATTCCTAAACAAATGGATATCACGTATAGCCTATATACCACTTGAAGAGATGACTTGAATCTTTCAAGTTCCTTCAGTTCACTAAAGGCAACCTGCTTATCAAGGAAGAATCTTACCAAAATTTTAGAGATAAAGTTCTTTGAGAAGGTCTCAGGGCAGCCACCGACAAACTCTGCATAAGCCGAGTTTCAGTACAGGAAAAGCACTAACTTACTATGGAGCTGCTCTTTTATCTTATCCCTAGTATATATAAAATAGGGTAGTTTTATATAAGAAGCAGACACACTTGCTTTGCTATTTTCAATCCATTTCACCCTCCACATTTCTGTAAAGTGAGGATCAGAAGAGATGAGCTGTTTCTGACATTCCTTCAGCTCCTGTATTTCACATTAGCATTACTGAACTTAATTCATGTCCTATGCTATCTGAGGCTCCCAGTCTCCATTGCTTACATTCTGTATTCCTAAACCCTATTTGAAATCTGTTTCAGTTACCTTCAGCCTTTCAGGTTTAAAATACAGCAACAAGACCGGTCACACAATTTCCCACCACCATTTCAGTTTAATTCTTCCCATCTTATATGAACCCCAAATTCTGACCTATTTCAGGGTCTGTTTTGCATCCTGAGTCCCAGGAAGACAAAAAATCACTGTGGTTTGAATATTGTAGTAATATTGGCTCATGATGCAACAATAAGTTTCAAAATCTTTGGATATCATAACATCAAGAATATAAAGTTATGGCTAATGCTTTTCACTAGACAGAACAACAAAACCAGACCTTAATTACCTTTCAGCATTAATTATTCTGGACAACTGGGTGATTAAATAGAGCATGTTGTAATACATCTCAAATAGTTACTATAGTAACTTTGTCCATGACTGAATTCACAGCAGAAAAAAAACCCAGCACATTCACAGTAAAAGGCTGCTGTACAGTTGCAGGGCATTCAACAATCTCCGCAATACATGGCAGCCAGAAACATAACTGATCAATGTTACATTGTTCACATTTGTAAATTTAAAAGCACTGCAAAGAAATAGTGATTAAAAAGAAAAAGTTTAATGTACCAATTTCTTAGCCAAGATTGCAGCAAATTATGCAAAACGCTATACAGATTGGTAGGACTTCTATGCTGTATTAGCTCACAAGTATTAACTCAATGTATTTTAAAATACACTGAAACTATTCCTAAAATAAGCTCACATATCAAATTAAAAGGACCAAGAAAACAGTTTAAAGGGATGCTCGATATACATTGTACATATACTACCAGCAAAAGTTATTCTTGTCTGGATTTTTATGATTGACTGGATAAATTTAGTTTATGGATTATCTCTGAAATCCACGAAGGGGTGTCAAGCTCTGCCTAAATACGGTTCCTTCTGTGATACTTGTTCTGCATTAGCCTTCCTGCAGAAACATATGAAGCGGCACAAAAATTTTGGACACACCCACAAATATGAACAAGCCCAAAAAGTTACACAAATTTTGAAGCAAAATGGTAAAATTGTCAGTGACAGAACCTTAATGTTTAAGACACACTTTATTTAAATAATGGTGCCCAGCTCCTCCCTCTTCTCCACTCACCTTTAAAAAAAAAAGTGAAACACTGCTATCTTTCCTACAGAAAGCAAAGGCTCAAAAAGCCACAGTGATTTTAAAAGAGCACAACTAATGTAATGCAAGGTTTGCTTTCCCCAACATGGACTGCAAGATCTTACAATCCAGGAGTTTCATACTCATTTTTATATTCATCAGACTTTGAAACCAGAAAAATCTAGTCACTCTGGTATTCTTCTAGGGAACAAATGCAGAACCCTGCTTCTCACTTAAGGAAGTGGTAACTCATTTCCCCATAGAGGTTGCAGGGTATTGTCATCCTTGAGTTCTTCAAGTGTTACGCAAGTGTTCTCATTTTCATTAAGAAGCTACTTTGGACTACTTAAAAATAACTACGTTACATCTTTAATGCATTCTCTATTATACATTCGGATTCAAACAAATTTTCTTTGGATATGTTCTGATAGACAATTAAATGCGTTACTTTTTCAGTGAAGACCTGCATTTGAGGGGGCGAGCAGCCCAATTTGAATAGTTGCTCAGTGATTTAGGGGGCCTCACAGTGCTCACAAGTAACCAACTCCCAGCTCCTATCCAGTCAGCAAGGGCAATGCATTATCAGACCTCTATCCCTTCTGACTTTTTTTTTTTTTTTTTTGCAACATCTGCATTCTATCCGCAGGAGCAAGTTCTCAGCTTGAAGCTAGTCCACTTAACTCCCAATTTGGTCTAAGCCAATCCATCTTGCCCCATATTCCATCTGACAATGATTGCAGGAAAATCCTTATCAACCATTACAGGGTCTCTCTAATCACTCTAACGCACTTTAGGTTTTTGTTGGGTTTATTATTGAGCAGAAAGGTTTGGCTTTGATACAATATTCAACAAACATGTTAGACCCAAGAACAAAGTCCACTGAAGGAAGGGGGGGTGGGAAGAACACAGTGCTGCATGTTTCAGAGAATAATGTAAATATTACCATCTTGGACACACTGAATCTGACATCTGTACTTTTCAATTCAGATGTTCAGGTGCCTTCCCTTCCAGAAATGAGGACATCATCATGAACCATCCTTAAGCTTTTAGTGAAACAGTTTTCCTAGGTAGGACTTAAAAATGTGACATCCTGATACTGGTTTTAATGCTTAAAAGATGTAGTGGAAGGTGGACTTCCTTAAAGTTCTGTGAGAATGCATAACCCCCTAAGTCTTTCTTGTACATTACTAACTTTACATGACTTATTTTACCTAATATCAAATTTAATTACCACATTAAAGCGAAACAGTCTAAGAAAGCAAGGATGTGGACTATCTGTGAAGACTCAGTCACCACATATTCCTTGAGTAGTTTCTAGCAGATTTTACAAAAAAAAAAAATCATTACAACCACGGTCATAAAGTTTTGGTATTTCTTCACTAATAACATTCATTGGCACATAGAAAAGGTGACAGATTATGTAATTGTTAATATGATTTGTTGCAATGGAGCACTGCAAAAAGTAAAAGCTCACTCCAGAAAAACAAAGTACCCTGCAGTTATTAAAAGAAAAACACAGAAATTACTATAAAATTAAATGCTTTTGCACTGAATTGTGAATTAAAGGCTTGCTTTTTCTCCCACATAAATCACTTACTTTAAGGGTGGGGTGGAGGAGAACAGCACAAGACAAACTTCAGTCTCTATTTTGTTTTTATTGTAGAACTATGCCTAATAAGCTTTTTATTTAACACACTTTCAACAGCACCAAAACACTTTATAAGACCTATTTCTCAATACTGATTTAAGTTAGTTTTAATGGATCAGACAGGCTAAGTGCCATGTTAAAGAACATAAGATTCAGCTACAGACGTATTTGAGCGTAAAACAATTTTAAAAGCTCACAAAAATTTAAGAAGGCAAGTGGATTTGAGGTTTAGCTTTTTTTTTTAAGCACACAATTTTGTGATGGGCATAAAAAAAGAAAAGTACCATTTTACCTTTGGAGAACAAATAATAGTATGTTTTGAGACAAAGTATTTTGTAGTTGGACATACTGACAACCAAACAGGGGTGGGGTTGTGCTAAATAAAACCAGTGTCCTTTCCTAATGTAACAAAACAGATTAGCTTTCAATAATTAGTTATTTTAAAGTGCTTTCTATTCTTTCCCAGAGAAGAACACGACTACGACCACAAACCTCACAGTATTTGTTCTAGTGGAAAACTATTCCACCGTAAAGACTTTGTTTCAAAATTTTTTCCACTTATGACAAGGAAGTATATATAAAATGCTTGGTTTTTTCCAAAAAAGAAAGGAAGTACATATGTCAGGTTAAGAGGACATTAAATAGTTCATTTGTTGGGGGAAAAAAAAGAAATCTGACTGCACACTGCAAACCACAGCAATATTCTGTTAGATTTTTTTTTCCTGTGGGAAACTGGCAGTTTCACAGGTTGTACAGATGGGCTAATTAAACAAAGCATATGTATTAAAGACATTTACTCAACACTAAAGCCAAACATAGAGCGTTACCATTTTACTAGTTCAAGTAACATAGAAAGCTGCATGGATTTAGTTTAAACTGATTAGGTATAGATTTAAACTGAAAGAAAAAACTGCAGTTTACCCCCCAAATCAGTTCACAAACAGAAGCGCTGTCCTCCAGATTTAACTGGAGCTGACTCGAGCATATCACCATCTCTCATTCATCACCGTCCCACTGATGGAGGTTAACACACCTGCAGTTCTTCTGACAGAACAGTTTATGTGCAAGCTTATTCATTTGCTTTAGGCAGGTCAGCTTGGTTATTCCAAACCACCTAAGCAAGCTGATTAAGCTACTCGGTTAACAGGCTTAAAACAAGTTCTGGAGTAGACACATGAACTGCTCTAACAAAAGGATGCAGGCAGTGACTTACTCCCAGAAGGACTATGTAGTAGCAAGTGACAGTGGAGTTCTCAAACAGTAAAGCTATCGGCAAAACAAACACCTGCCCTGCAGCAATGGAGTTTACGCTGGAATCTGTGCCTCTTGAACTAAAATTAGTTAATTGTCTGCACGTTTATTTGTCAATCAGTTTTCAGAAAACAAAGGCATCTTTATAATGTTCATCAGTCTGTAGATTTTTTTCCTGAAGGAATGAACAGCCATATTAAAGTTTATTTATTACACTTAAGAGCACTGAACAGGTAGAATACATTTTCTGGTTAAAAGTACTTAATTTGCAATGTTGTATTTGACATCTCACGTCTTTTAAATAGTCCTTATAAAACAGAAATGAAACTACTTACTGGTTGCATAGCTCTGGCTGTCTAACTAAATTCTGAATGAATTCATTCAGTCCTGCTCTTCTCTGTTTAATGAAATCTGGGGCGGGAAAAAAAAAAAAAAAAAGAGGAGAGAGATTTATTAGAATGATCAGCCAGGCTGTGAAAAAGACTTATTTTCAAATTTAGGTTTTTTTAGGACTTGAACAGCAGTTAAAGAGAGACTGGTTCATGATTGGTTCTGTATATGAAAATCGTAAGCTTAAAACACTCAAGTGAGGTGAGAGAACAAATTTCAGTTTCTCTGCTACACTACCTGACAATGCAGAAAGCCAGGTGGATTAAAAGTGCACTGAATTGCTCCAAGAACAGCATGTAACCACAGTGGGCTAACCTGTGCAGCCTTTGTTGCACGGGTTAGCCCTTCAGGGCCTCATTCCACTCAGAAAAAAGCCACAGGCAAAACTCGACATCAATTGCACAAGTCAAGTTTTTACACGAACAGTCCCACCAAGCAGCATAGTTCCATAATATACGTATGGCAGTGGGAAAGTTGCACAATTCATCCAGCCAGCAGGCACTCAGATGTAACCATTAAAGATAACTAATTAAAATGGTGGGGTTTTTTTCCATTTTGGACATCATCTCTAACGTAAAAAAAAAAAAATAAATACTCAGAATCTCCACCTTCATCCAAAGCTTAACACACATAACTTTTCTTGAGCAATATGGAAAGATACACAAGGGACTTGAAATAGAAAGAGAGCTCTAACATGAAATAAAGTGTAAAACAGAATAATCTAGTTTTTCATTGCTCATATCAACAATAATTTGTATGGAAAAAGAATACTCTCTTCTGTATTAGCTTTTAAGGTATTCCAATGATTCTTTCTGTCACATATAGATTACTGACAACTATTAAAATTTTAAATTAAAATTAAATTTCAATTAAAAGCTGTATTTCAAATATTAAGAAAAATGTTCATATTGTTTCAGGGATGAAATCCCTAAACCCTTGTTAGGGCATTTAATAATCCCAAATTACTGACATCAAACAGGAAGGTAAATCTGCATAAAGATCTTACGGGAGTCACCAACATCAGCAGTTTCAGTATGGTGGATGTACAATGCAATCAGCCACACTAAGCCTACACAGCTATCCACGCTGTTGAAGATAAAACACCTGCATCACGTCAGTTCAAATGTATTCTGTAATTTTCTAGTTCTGTATTCTGACTGGTTTCTATGATTTCCCTCTGCCCCATTTTTCAAGTTAAAACAAGATTAACTTTGAAATAACCTAAGCAACAATAAAAATGGAGTGTTTAGATGACAATGTATGTTATGACAGTATTTTTGGTATGACTTTGGGAAAAGGGATATATAAGTTTCACTCTACTGCACTTACGACCCCAATGCAATAGTATAATGCTGCATACCCAAGCATGGATTGACAGAAGTAGAATACCTTTCCACCATTTGTAAAGTATGTGACTTATTTCAGAAGCCAGCAGAAACATCACATCAAAGCTTCAATAAATCAGTGTTACAATAAAGAATTATTTAAATGAGTATCATGGCTCCATCTCCACCCTGTCCCCCAGCAAGAAACATCTTGAGAACTATTTAGTTTCTCATGCTTCAAGGATTTCAGGATAGTTCATGGAAATTTAAAACAGGTCTGAGAACTTTATTAAAACTATATATGTAAAACAAAGTTTTAGGGTTTTGGGTCATCCCCCCCCCATTTAAACTCCAGTTTCCTAAATTTGACTCCAAGAAATCCACCTGTACATTTGGCTGTACAGCATGCATGACATTACTACGTCTTCAGCCAGCTCTGAAAAACCCAAGGTCAGAGGAAAGGAAAGAAACCAAAACAAAACAAGAAGTCCCTGTAGACATAATACATGCAGAACTTTTGGCAATCATTTACATCTTCATTTGAAGCGGACATCAGACCCTGGGTACTTGTATTTGATTATTTTAATAAAAAAAATAAAAGGGAGTTTCATGTCAGGATCCAGATGATTAACTGTCACTGCCAAAAATTGTTTGAAACAACTTTCAAAAACCCAAAACAACACATCCCAATAAGTTCAACATCTTTGGATCCATTTGTTCTCCAAATGAGAAAATTACATGCTTGAAACAGGTGCAGGAGGAGCTGAAACTACAAACACAGTCTGATCACATCAGCAAGCCAGGGGAGGCTGGGAGGTTCCAAATGACCATCAGGAAAACCCTGAAGTAAAAATGGCCTGAGTGAAGCGTATAAACACACAGAGCAAAGGCCTGGCCTCCTGTTTGCCTTTTTATTTATTCATTGGTGGTGCCACCTAGGTTAATTCAATGCACTTTACAAGTGATTTTCCATTAGTATTTTGATGTGGACAAAGCAAGCTTAATTTGCACCTATCACTGCTAACCGGATCACATCATGTTCATATCAGACAGGCTTCTGTAAATAGAACAACAGGAAGAGGTTCATTTTCATCTAAACTGTACAAGGAAGCACATTTAGATACAGAGAGTTCAAAAGCCTTCAAAGATAAATCCTTTAGTGATTTCATTTTTCGGGGGGGGGGGGGGGGGGGGGGGGGGGGGGGGAAGGGGAAGTCACACAAAGGAAGTTTAAAATTTACTAGGCATATGTTTAGAAGAATTTGGGGTTTGGCTTTTGCTTTTATAGAAGAGATTACACCTGACAGTTCAAAATCTCTCATAATCCTGAATATGGGAGGGTTGGGAGGAGCTATAGCCTTCAGCACGAGAGGCACTGGGCCACTAAGCAATACTTTGTTCAAGATCACAAGGTAGAATACATACCTACGCTAGTTCCTGTTCTTGACTGAAGCATGATTAAACTTTGCTTTAGTCACTGTTTTGAGGACTGGTGTAAAATTCATCTAAGATAGGTTCTTGTAGGCTGGAATAGATCAATTTTCATATAAAGAAACCGACAAAATGAGTAACAAGATGATAACTTACCGGGATCAAAATTATCTCCAAATATTCTTTTAGCTGGAATCTTCAGGTTCATGGTGGGAAATTGCTTCTTTAGCTGTAGACAAAACACATACAATCGGATTATGCTTAGACATCAAAGTACCTAGAAATAATTGCATTTTGTTTGTTTTCTGACGAACAGTTTGAACATCTGATTATTAGTAATTCTGCTCCTCTCTACCATCTTCTCTACTTATACATTTAGAGGAAAAAGAAAAAACAAACCCAAAACAACCTGTTTGTTTGCACCAGTCATACCCTTCTAAATTCAAAGGCCATCTCACTTTAGAAAGCTATGGACTACTGCAGCTATCTTCTGCAATATTGGCCAAATGATTTTCCACTTGCCTCAGATTAAAAAAGTAAGCTAGAATTTCAATCTTGGTTTTATTCTCCTCTGTACTTCCTTCCTCCATCAATTCTCTCTCTCTCGGGTTTGTTTTTTTTCTTGTCTGCTTACAGAGGGACATACGCATAAGGTTTAAGTTGGGTCAGGGATACAGGCCTTTGGTTTTTGCCCAAACAACATTCTTAAAGCTTCAGAAACCACAGGTGGTCTACCCCTAAGTCAAAAATGTAAATAGATGAATAGCCTGTTTTACAATACTGCATTTGATAATTTGATTATATTCTACACTTGATAAACTGACCAGAAGATCATATACAACAGTACTGAATTTATCAAAAAAACCTGACACGAGTCAAGCTTTGATTACATTTGCTTCATCTTCAAGCGCTCCAGGGAAGAGCAATCTTACTCTCATCCTCTTAAAGAGATTAGTTTTCTAATACAGTAGCTGGCAATTTGTCTTTCCTTAGAAACATCAGTATCTCTTCCAGTTAGTTGGTGTACTATACTATATGAATTACACTGAATAGAAACTGGACTAAATGTCCTCCTGGTTATGCTTCCCCAGGACCTCCACCACTACACACGTTAGAAAGACCAGCGCTGAACCAATTTCAGCAGAGCAATGCTAATCTGAATAGCAAGACAATGTGGCAAAGGGAACCGGATCACCAACACTCACTCTGCAGGTATCGAAAAGGGGATACTTTGTTTTCACATCACTTGCAAGTCTATCCCAAGATCCAGGCAAAGCATAGCATGGTGCATCCAGGCTGACTTCAGCTCAGACCTTGTGAGACAGCTCCAAGCTCACTGCCTGCATTTGTACACCACTGTCACATATAAATCCATGTACAGCGAGGCAGAAGGGAAAAAAGCCTGACTACTTCCCATTGGGGCAATGAAAGGGAAATGGAGGCACAGATAAGCAGCTGGTAATCTTTTCTTATGGGGATCACAGAGGAATTATTTCTTTTGTTAAAGCACAAATTGTGGGCTCTAAACATGAGGAGCTGGAGAAAAGCACGGACACGGGACATATAACAGACTGCACATCTGAGCAAGTATTTGCCCCACTTGCCCACTATGTAAAAGGGACAAAATCCTCTTCTAGCAACCAACCCAAGAAATCCGTACTTAGTTGCAGAAGAGGCCTATTTTATTTGGACCACTGCCACAAAATTTGGCTATGAAACTGCAGGTAGCAATTGCCATGACTGACTTAACAGAAAGTTTATTTTAAGAAACAAGGATTTGTTCATAGCTTTCAGTACTTCAAAGTAAAACACTTATTTTAAGAGCAATTTATCTATCTAGATGTTTTAAGTTTTGCAGTGATTTTTACCATCATGAACAAATGCACATTTCAGATGTTTTGACAATCAGTAAATTGCAAGTTTCTCTCATTACACTAGGATCCCAAGCAACAATAAAAAAAGTGACAAATAAGTGGATTTTGAGTTTGAAATTTAAACAAACCAAAGTTTAAAACACCCACCCTGTCATTTTCTTTAAACAGGCTCCTATGGTTATTGAATGTTGACTGAAACTCCTCAATGAAGGAATTAACTCAAACCATAATGCTGCAAACAAGTGTTACTCTGTGCTATTCTGGCATGATTCCATAGCTTGCCTTTTACTTACTGTATTGTAGAGTTTATCGAACTCTGCATACCGTCTGAAGACAAACCATTCATTTCTGCCAACTGAGACCAACACTTTGTAAACCTGTAGTAACAAAGAAAGTTATTGCCAACAGCAAAGTTTAATAAAACCTCCTGGGTTTAATCCTGTGGTGGAAATAAAGGCAGGCTGTTAAATGTATTGTGTAAACATACTTGTTGAGCTACATATTTCTTACAGCTGTCATACAGACATCAATACAAATGATTAAAATAACAATTAGAAGAGCCTGGTATTTTACAGAAATAGTTTTTGCTTAGCTGGTGTTTAAGCCGATTTAATGGAGTTTCATAAATTAGTTCATGTCCAACAAGAACACCTGGCCATCAGACAGCAGTCTAAAAATTCGCTATGAAATTTGTTAACAACTTGATAATCCATAATAAAGACTAATACTAAGGAAGTAAAGCATTTAAATACTGAAGATCGCCTTCACCAAAACCTAAAGAGAAAGCACATATGGAAGGCAGTTATAAAGATAACTGTTCCTTGCAACATCTTGAATACTTATTACTAGTCAGGATCCTGGCAGGTGACAATTGTTCAGGGGGCAAAACACGCTGCTGTGGCTGAAATACAGCACAGGTTACGTAATACGCAGCACTGGGATCAAGGGAGGCGTAGCTGGAACCCGCTGCACAGTTCTGGCCATTCAAATCCCACGGCAGCAGAGGACTCCAGTAACTAGACAGATAGTCAATCCCTGGCTTCATAAATCTGGTTGACAGCTAAGTGTCCAGCAGGCTTCTCCTGTCTCTTACGCAACTAGTTGACCTCCCTTCTCCGCCTTCTTGTGCTTCCACAAGGAGCCTGGCTATTCCTTCAGGGGAGAGGATGGGCACAGCAAGGAAACGAGTGGAGAAGGCTGCTAATTCCTGATGTAGAAAACTGGACCAATGCCCCAGTCTCCCTTCTGTCCTCAACAGCAGCTCACCTCTCTCTTTTTAACTCCCTCAGTGGAAGTGGCAGCCACCACCATCAGTTCCTTAGCCCGAGATTTGCATTCATGCTATGTTAACTGCTCAAATAAGCTGCTCTCAGTCTTCCCTGGGGAACACAGGAGGCTGGATAGAAACATCCAGTAGGATGCTGATGAGGCTTTACTTAGAAAACTAGCTTTCTCTTATACTGCTAAACAAGCATTAGCATAAATCCACACCTCGAATACTGTGTTCAGTTTTGGGCCCCTCACTACAAGAAGGATGTTGAGGTGCTGGAGCATGTCCAGAGAAGGGCAACGAGGCTGGTGAGGGGTCTGGAGAACAAGTCTGATGAGGAGCGGCTGAGGGAACTGGGGTTGTTTAGCCTGGAAAAAAGGAGGCTCAGGGGAGACCTCATCGCTCTCTACAACTACCTGAAAGGAGGTTGTAGCGAGGTGGGTGTTGGTCTCTTCTCCCAAGTAACTAGCGATAGGACGAGAGAAAATGGCCTCAAGTTGCGGCAGGGGAGGTTTAGATTGGATGTAAGGAAAAATTTCTTTACTGAAAGAGTGGTTAAACATTGGGACAGGCTGCCCAGGGAAGTGGTGGAGTCCCCATCCCTGGAGGTATTTAAAAGACGAGTAGATGAGGCACTTAGGGACATGGTTTAGTGGGCATGGTGGTGTTGGGTCGACGGTTGGACTCGATGATCTTAGAGGTCTTTTCCAACCTCAATGATTCTATGATTCTATGATTCTATAAAACCTAGCTACACACCTTCTAGAGCCTCCCTAGCCTGTAAACAGCAAAAGCTTCAGCTACAAAGACTGAAGTACTGTCCTCCTGAACTAGGTATCTTATACAGCAATCAAGTCCTGCAAACAATGCTCAAACACACATCATCTTCACTCCCCATGACTGCATGGCACATCAGTGCCAACAAGCTTCAGAAGCAGGCTATGGACAACTCCTTAAATTAGCAGGGCAAAATGCATAGACTGCAAAGTGCACAGGCGAGCGTAACTTAGCATACAAGATGATATTCACCTCCTTGTCAACCTCAAAATTAAAACAGTTTTGTTCTTGGAGTAGCTAGCTGTAGAACAATGACACAGTCAACTTTTTTTACATGAGAGCATAAAAAAAACCCATACGAGGTCATCCAGTTCACACCATCACTGAAGCTCTTGCATACGCAAAGTAGAAACTGCAAGTTCAACCGTTACAGAAGCACTGAATGGTAAGAACACATGATATCTACAAGGAATTTGGTAAAACCCAAAAACATAGCATGTCTTTGGGCTGTATTACTACTACCAGCTACACCTATGTAATGATTTAGAGAGATGTGCAATACGTGTTTCTAGAAAGGCGGGGGGGAGGAATCTAGCCTTACTCAGATAATAACCTTTTCAAATCTAATTACTCCTAAACCAAAACTAGTCTTAGAAAACTCCTGAAAAATAGATAAACGTGCATCCACACCTTGTAATATGTGGATAAATAACGCAAAGCTTTGAGAAAGGAAAAAGGAAGAAAAAGAAACAGGATTCCTGAAAACATCACGATCACAATCATCACCATAAACTATCTTCCCAGATACAGATAGGACAGGGTCCAGCTATTTCTGGATGTGATAGGTTTCTTTATGAAAGAAGTCAATGAAATTAAAAGGCTTCAACTCTGTTTTGGTAGCTCATGCTTCTAGATTAAATATTCAATTTGTATTAAACAAAGATAAGTAAGAAGGTAGGCCATTTTCCAATTTCAAGAGCGCAAGCATTGAGAAAGTAAGGAAACTATTTATTAAGTGTGAACAAAATAAAAAAACAGCTCCACAATTTCCACAGGGCTGGGGATTAGCATTATACATCACAGGTCTGAGACAAAGTTTCCAGATCTAATCGAACAGCACCCTTGAAAGAGATTTCTTAATAAGCCTGTATATGATTGGGGTGTAAGGAGAGACAAGAGAACAGGTCAGAAGAGAAAATTAAGCCTCAGACATCAAACAGCATAGGCATAAAAGCAAGAAATCCAGAACAAAGCTATTTGGCAAAACAGGCAAAAGAAAAGTGGCCCACTATGCAGCAAGGACAGAATAGGAATTAATATAGCCTAGATATGGTCCAAAACAAGCAAGTATTTTGCTCATTTTATGAGGAAAGTGAATACTGAATGTTCAGAAAAAGGCAGGACAGTGAACTAGAGCAGATCTACATAGAGGCTAGTTACCACAAATTAAGTGGAAGCAAAAAAGCTTCCTTGCCAGAATGCCCAAAAAATTCAACCATGAGATTATTAGTCAAGAAAAAATATTGGTAGTAAATATATCAAATGTACACAGTATTTAACAAAAACAAATCAAATATTCAATAAGAGGTTATGAAAATGCTCAGGAGGAATGAAGAGTTCATTTCCAAAGACAAAACTGAAAAGCTTGAGTCATTTATCAGAATGAGGACTGCACAGAGACAAGATTGTTTTTAAAAATGCTTCGTCAGGGCAAGTGTGAGGGGAAAAAGAAGAACTAGTAAAAGCGAAGTTGCACATACTTGTCTCGTTTCCATGCCAGCATTAAGTGAGCCACTGTAAGGTTTGAGCTGGAATTCATAGTTTCTATTCAGATCAGTAAGATTCTAGAATAGTCTCAGAAGCAGTAGTGATATATACTGTAAGCGACAGAGAGGTGAAGATTATACAAAATAGTCACCTGAAGTCTTTCCTAGCCTTTATCACTTTAACCTTTTCTTTCACCCTAAGGTTCTTATTGCTCTTTATGGAAATGGCACTAACATTGCTATCAGAAACAGACAGCTATACCTACCACAAATTTGTTAAGAACTGTTTGCCCCTGCACCCCTCTCACTCCCCTCCAAAAGCAGTACTGACAGGCTCCAGTCATTACAAGACAGCTACAAAAGAGGAGACACAGTAAAAGCACTGACAGACACATGCTGGAATTCACAGTTCCTACCATGAAGTTTAGTGTGACCCTCGCTTCTGTTATCAAATCCTAAAACATACGCGATAATACTCAAAAGTTTGGTTGTGAAAAGCAGTTCTTGGCAAGCTGCTAATTGATGGAGAAAGCAGAAGTTGACAAGACAAAGTGTACCTCCACACAGTGCAAGCTGGGTTGGATTCCTCCGCCCCCCCACCTTAACCTCCAATTTCTGAAGTTTCCTACTCTTGCTTGTACAGCTTTCTAAAGGGCATGCCCAAAGAAAGTGCCTTTAAGTCGCGAAGGTTGTCACACAGATCTTTAGGTAAAATGACCTGGAAATTACACCACCAGTATGTACCACACTGGCACACTTTAACAGCAGGACTGCCAGCACTGACGCAATAAAACAAACCTGTTTTGCTCAAGTTTAGATTGTTATGAAGTTTTTCCTGCTCATTTGAGTTTCAAATGCATGCAGCAGTTTAAAGTATTAGTAAAGTTCTCTTTTGCTTGTTCCCTTTGCCAGCACACTCCTTCCCCAAATTACGTCTTGATACACTTGTAGAATCAAATAGCATTATTCTTCTCTGAGGAAGGGAGGTGAAGAAGAGAAACAGATCTATAACTTGAAGTAAATCTTTGGTTTGTTGTATTCTTCAGACAGCAATTCCGTCTAAGGGTGTTTGCATTCCACATCTGAAGAGTGACTACGTCGCTCAAAAAAAAAAAGCTTAGAGGAAGTTGCACAAGAGCAATGAAATAGTTTGAGCTTTTTAAAGGAAGTATTATGATGCTGTCTTTATATCCTAGCATACATATAAGCAAAACAAAAATCCATGCCACACTACTTTATTTTTCAGTATGCAATGCAAAGAGTTTCCCCACAGAATGGGAAGACTTTACTTCCAAAAAGCAAGTCAAATTGGGAGGCCAAAAAAGGAAGAGGGAGGGGAATGACAAGGAGTGGAAATGGGAACAGGATAGGAAAAAAACCTCATAGGTAGAATCAGAAAACAGGAAGGAAGACAGAAAAAAGGTCTCTCAAAAATTTGATGTTTTGGTTTTCTTTCTTTTACACAAAAAATTACAATAGTATAATATCTATGAAAAACTGGCCATTAAAAAAAAAAAAAAAACAACCAAACCCACACTTTACTCCTTTACAAAATAAATGTTTTCATGAAAAATCATGTAGGCTGCCAAATCTTAATGTGATTTGGTACGATAATGTTATCCCTGCATTTGGACACTTATGTATTTTATATGAGAAAATGCTGCTATTTGGGGGTAAAAATACCAGAAATTTCTAAAGCCAAATTCTTTTTGCAGAAAGCAATACAGTTAAACACTGTAAAACATTCACAACTTCTCACACTGGACTATGGCCAGTACTCACAAGAGCAAGTGAACAGATTTCCATAAACCTGTTGAAAATAATACCAAGCTTACTAGTTAAAAAAAGAAAGTAGCACTTCTAGGCACTAATAGCCTATGCATTTGCCTACAGTGCTTACACTCTTACATACTTACAGTGAATCTTTTTTTCTTCTCTCTGTGTTCATCAGAGCTGGGAATGCTAACACTTGGGCGGCTTTCTTTGAGATCCATTGTATGTGTTCTTTTGACAAGTTTGTTACAGGACCCTGCTTCGGGTGTTGCAATCAGAAGATACCTTCAACGGTATTGATCCAAGATACGCAGCTTTTCTTGAGAAAACGTGAATTCCATCATGTAATCTTAAAGTAAACATAAAAGGAAAATTAAGCACGGGAACACTTAGCTCACAGTGCTAAAACCTATGTGACAAGAACTTTTCCTGGCAGGAAATGCACTTTACTATGCACATATACAGCCATAAACTTTATGATTTTGCAAACTGTTTCATGCTTGCGGTCCTTTGCTGTTTCCCTGAAATCACTCATGTTTTCTAAGGACACAAGTGCACCCAAAAAAAAAAAAAAATCACTGAGTTGTATAGACATACTGGAAACAGATTTGGGCCCACTACAGACAATACTTTGAAGGAACAAAGATAGACCACTGAGAAATAATTAAAGATGACAACCTGGTACCAGACGTCTGAGAAAAGCCACTAACATGTACATTCAGAACAGTTTATTTCAAAAACAAAGGTTTTCAACTGCATGAGTCTGTACCGGAGGGCATTTCAGATTTGTCGGAACATGCAGAGCGTATTTAATTATCACATCAGAGATGAAAGACAACATGAGAAAAAACAATTTTTCATGTGAATTTTAGAGAGGGACACAGGCAGCATCATGTGTCTGTCTGAATATTTACCTTCTCTGCCCCCTCTTCCCCCATACTTGGCATACTTTGTGTTTAGCAGAACAGTAAGGTCGTCCATTCCCTTCAGTAGAACAGTTAGCTTCCTTGCAGAACTTGAGAAGGGCACAAGACAAGAGAGAGGATAAAGCCATCAAAAAGGCAGAGAGCTTAGTATTAACTAGATGCCTCTTCACTCACTGAGGGACAGCATTCTCCACACCTGCCTTGACCACAAGCCAATTGTTTACCGGATCCCACTGCAAACAACAGGAACTTCAGCACTGCCTAAGAGCAGCCGAAATTAATGCTACATAGCTACAACCCCCTGTTCAGGCCTGCACGGCCATCTGAAGTGTTTTAGTGAATGCAGCTCAGCTTTTAGAACACTGTGTGCCTGACCAACTTACGAACATGAGAAAATTTTTTTAGAAAGAGGAGACCTCAGTTCTCTTCAAAACACCCAGAGGAAAAAGGAGCGCCCAGTTCAACATTTAACTCCCTATTTTCTTAAAAACAGGGAAGTATAAAAGTGAACTGTATATTTCATATCATAAATTTCCAAAAAGCACAAACTAATCTAATGCAATTCTGCTACTAGAGAGACACCCATATTTATGTTGGCACGAAGGCCAAAGACCCTGGAATCCAGTGAAAAGATTTGTTCTTGATACCCAACTAGTCTCAGTCAGTCAGTTGACTATTTTTCTTGTTCTCAAAAGCCAGATCATCTCTCTCGTTCAAACTTCATGTTATTATTCCTCCTGTAGCCATTTAAAATTAAGTACTTTTCAAAGATCTGGTGACTTTAAACAAAAAGGACTGTTTGAAACCACTGTAATCACAGCTAAATGATAGATCATCCATACTGCAACATATTTAGAGAATTATTTTTAGTTACATCTGCATTTACCTTAATTTGATTGCTCCCTACTTCACTGATTAGGTAATTATAGGGTTGAGCAGGGTTAAGCTTCCCCCCGCCTTTATTTGACTATAACACAGCTCATCCAAGCCAGTTACACAGACTTTGAGTTTCAAATTGGTTTCTCTTTTCCTTTGGCAAGCCACTGTTAAAAGCTTTGTTACAACAAGGCGCAGTTCCCATTTTCCACAATTTTATACTGGCATGGGATTAAGACTGTTCTTCACCCATTGCCACACACTAAAATTAAGATCTGTGCTCTTCTCCGTCATAAGAGATCCACTAAAATAGTCAATAGGAACCACTTTCAGTACGTGTTTCACTAAACTTAGACTTTACTAAGCACTTATGTCAATCTTCAGCCACTTCAGGTCCAGCACCAGGAACTGAGCACAAGTCACTGTGTTTATCTGTCTTCCTGCTCATCACAGAAAAACAAGTAAAGCTTTAAAACGGATTAGGTGTTCCCTGACTAATATCACTCACCATCTTTCTCCTCTTGTAAACTGACATTCATTACAAAGCTTCCTAACATGCTTGCACTCATTCTCACAATATAGGCTGTGCTTCTCTCATCCCTTTCATTTTTTATTCTTGGTGTCATAGTTTTAAATACCAGTACAGGAGCAGTATGGATTAAAAGCTGTAGTCGAAAGAATATCACTTGGAAGACTGAGCTTTATTCATATCTGAAGTTGAAGGATCTACAGAAAACAAAAGGAGGAAGTGTCACCCAGATTAATTCAGGAAGAGTTTATTCATCTTACTGGGGAGAAAAAGAATAAATCATCTGAGAAGCTGAAACTGCAATATTTGTATTTCTTTCTTTAAGCTGCCTGGAAGATCACTGGCTGTGATTATTTTCTTCCCCTGAGGCATCTCCTCTGAGTTGTGCCTGGGTCACCAACACTAAGCTGAACTGACAAACTTGGAAGAAATGCATTATCAGTTTGCCACTAAGCTCCAGAGGATCAGAGCTTTCCTTCAATTTCTCTTTGCCATGAGTCTATCAACTCTTGAGAGCTTCTTATATCTCAACTGTAGGTCTGACAGTAGAAATAGGGATAGATTTGCCTTAATCTTTGCCATGCTGTAGTTTAGGAACACAGCTGTAGTTTTAGTAGCAGGTAAAACCACTAATGCTGTGGTAACTACATGAATAACGGAGAGCAAACAGTAAAGACATTTTCATCCACAGCTTCAAAAGTGCAAACTGCAGTGTCTTGAGGGTTGCCAGATATGAGTAAATTTAACAGACACTGTCAGCTGAGAAGTCTCTGCCTCTGGTCATAGCTTTTCCTGTAACCAAGAACAAGTATCCCCTGGCCTCAACTTTGATAACGGGCACAAAGGAGAAGGAACTTGAGAAAACCAGGTAGCAAAATAAATACCCCTTAAATCACACTTGAGCACTTGTGAAAGAGCATGTGGATAATGCAAGACAGATTAAGGCTCAGACCAGTGCTGTCCAGAAACAGCTAAAACTTTTAAGTTGCTACAGTATCTAGGCCTGCAACAGGGGAAGGTACAGACAAATGCATTAGAGAACAGAAGTCACACATCCTCCCGGCAAAGTTTCAAGCCTATCAACAGCTACACTGTCCATTTTCTCCATGCTGGCTGTCAAAAAGCAAGCAGTATTTTCACCATTTCCTGCAGGAAGCCACAACAATGTCAAATTTCAGGCTGACCCTCGCCTCTGGTGAAGTAAGAGCACGGCAATAACAGAACCCTGACACTGTGAGAACAAATATAGGTCTACTATACCCACAAATGAAGAATCTTCTGAATGCCTTACAATAAAATATTTTGTGCAACTTCGTAATAGCTACATGCAACAGGCAAACATCATGTAGGTTAGTGGTACATGGCAACCTCCTTTTACTCCTTTCTACATAAGCTAGGCTTAAACTGTATTAGAAAAGGTTTCTGAAGTTTAATCAGATTGCTTTGTTCTGTACTGAAACATTTTTCTTTTTTAAATGATAATGGCCTGAAGATGACACCATTATATAACCAAAGACCCTTGTTCTGGGTGCTTATGAATCAATCTCTGCCAAGAATGTTCAGTACTAGATTAGGAAGCTGTGTACTCACCTGCCGGGTGAGTACTTTCTAGCTGTAGCCAAACTGCCTTAAATGTCTCTAATGCCAGTGCAAGTCAGCTATCATACTCACACCGACTCTTTGAGTAATACAAGGGAAGCAGAGTCAAGAACAGTCAAAAAACCCGAAAGACAGTCTCCCTGCAAGCACGCTTGGAAGAACCACCAGGATCCATACTCACCCACTGGAACAGAACAGGCATTTTCCCTATACACTAATCATCTGCCTAGAAAGACCTACTCTAGGACTGAGTCACCAGTCAAACCAGCTGCTGAAAATCCCACCTGAGTGTGATCCCAATTACAGAAGGAACCTGCATATGCAGAAACAGAAAGCAAGATGCAGGAGACAGTCCTATTATTTGCTAAAAACATTACTCTATTTCCTCTTACTTTAGAGAAAGTATCATCTTTGGCATACTTTTCATTACTTCCTTAGTCTTCTCCACAAATATCCTGATAATGACTCAGCATCTCACTGAACATTACACAATCTTTGAGAAAGCCCAGAAAGTCAACTTTTTCTGAGTCCCACTCTCTTGTTACCAGACAAGCAGCTGACACACAGGAAATGGGAGACAAGATATTCAGAATCCAGTGCAACAGAAATACAGGATGAGGGGAGCCAGGGACTGTGGGAGAAGTCACATGCTTCAGAAAGAGTCAAAAGCAAAACAGATTGCTAATCTGTAAAGAGAGATGGATGGCCAGAAGCTGTTGAATAACTACGTTCTGAAGAAAACAGGTTTCACATAGGCAATCCCTTTAAATACTACATACGTATGATTTTTAATACGAGAACACTAAACACCAGTGTAGACCTCTAGAAATATTACAGCTGAAGAAAAAGGAGAGCACTAACCAAAATACTCTGGCCAATCCTTGGCTTATCTCCACACTCCCTTCTAACTACAATTTGAGAGGAAAATTGAGAATTCAGCCATTGGTATAAAGGAAAAAGCCTGCTCCCTGTTTACACACCCACCAGCTACCTTGCATTTTTTAAATCTTCAGTATCACCACTATGGAAAGCAAACCACTACTCTGCAGCAATGTGGGTGAAGTTCAATTCAACTGAGACTTTCTACTTGTAGAAAAGGATAGGAGGTAAAGTGAAAACTCAACCAAGGGAAAGAAATAATAACTCCTCTTTTTTTGTCTCTATCAAATTTACTTTGGAGAAGGCAGGCAAACATTCACTCCCCATGATTCTACTGCGCCCAAGAACATCCCTTCTGCCCCACCTTCCAAAATAAGCTCCAGTAAATTACTCTAACTGGCATATAAGATTCGTGGATTGGGCTGGATCTATTTGCATTCATGTTTATTACATGACAGAACACAGGTTCTTTGCTGTGGTAAGCAAACCCTGAGTAATAAAATGGGTCTAAAGAACAAATACTGACAATAAAAGGCAGCTATCCTTTAATCCTGAACACAGGTCCATAATAATTTCATCTTTAGCCTGTGTCCATAGTATCTGGAAAGGTCACTGTGTGCCTCAGAAGGTATGACTTACACAAACAGCAGAGCGCATTAAAAAAAATCAGCTTTGCATTATACTTGCTACCTGCACATTTCTTGGCCTGCTTCCTCAGCCTTCCTACACACCAGGTCCAATTAAAGTTAAATGTAGATGCCTAAGGACAGCACAGATCAAAAGCTGTAGCAACGACACTGCGAGCTACTTTCAAGAGGTCTTACAGGCAGCTGATACCAGCCACTTGCAAGGTAGTCAGTTCTACATAAGAGGGCAGTCAGGCTTCAGTAAACACAAAGCAAATAATCCCAGCCTCATTTTGTCCCTCTTGATGAAGATTAAGCGAGAGAATCCTAAATTTCAATTCCAGATATAATGCCCATTTTTTTACATGACCCTCAACAGCTGTCACTAACCATTCTCCCTCTGTTTCACCACATAAACACAGGAGAATTATGGTCTATTTAAGATTGATGTTATTGCTAATGCATTGAACGTGGAGAAAGTTACTGGATTTTATTTACTATAATTGGCAAAAGGGTAAAATCCCTACAACAGAATATATCTGGATTTTAAAATACTGAAATATGTAAATCCAAGCTACAGTTCACAATCCAGAAAACACACTTTTCAAGTCTGTGCTCTACAGAATTCATGGCTGCCTAGAACCATAAAGCTGTTGGATAATGAAAAGGCAACAACTTAAATATCAGAATATAAAAGACGAGTAAGAGAAAGAGCCTTTAGCAATATCCAAATCACATGCCCAGTTCACCACCACTTGATTCCTCATGTAACATCAGTGCAACTACAGCTAGTATTTTATGTCCATTCTTCAAGGACAGTTTACAGACTCCTGCAGGTAAGAGCATACATTGACCTCTCACATTATTTCAGTGCTGCACAGAGAATAAGGTGGTGTTTCAATTCTATAAGGATTCAGAGAATAGTTATTTATGCACATATAACAGAATTTGGTGCAATAACATCAGATGTGGTGAGGCTGTAATTTACAAACAAAGGTGGAAATTAAGGTTGGAAGGCAAATTTAACACAATTCATCATCCTCACGTAACCACTAGCGACTACTTCCTCAGCTTTAGAACTGTCAAGGTTGTTAAAACCACCAGTACTTCTCACTGACACATGCAAGTTTCTGACCTAAGCGAGTATCTCAAAATATCTTTTAAGAAATAGGTCAGTTTTCTAACTTTATTAGAAATACCACGCATGGAGACTACCTTGACAATATTAACAGTGAACTTTCCAAAATGCTTTCCAAAAGCTAGTAACATTTTTTCCTGAAATCTAAAGTATCTTAAAGCCTTCAGGAAAACACTCCTCCATACACACCTTCCTTTTTTATCATTAGTTCATATTACAGTCATTGAGGAGACTGATGTGCAGATGAAGACAAAAAATAAAAATAAAATAAAAATCAGAACTATATTTAGACACTCAGACTGAAGCAACACTAACATTAAAAGAAGCCAAAATGGAACAGCAGCCTTTAAAAAATACAGATTCATTCTGCATGAGTCTATAAACACACCTAGTATATGTTTGAAAGGAGCTCTAAAAAAGCCTTAGCTACAAGAATACTGCAGCAAGTGATATTCACAGAAATCTTCAGTGCCAAGTAACTGGAAGAACCATAACGGCGTTCAAGTGACATTGCTGTGTTGAAACGAAATGCAGTACCAGCACAAAAACCTATCTTAAGTTTAAAGGGGAATAAGAAATTAACATTCCATATTGCAAAATCACTGCACATCTAGAAGCCCAACAGTTACACCTTTAAGAGGTCCTCCTGCTAGAGGAGGAAAATTCACAGAAATATTAAAAAAAGACGAGCTATCAAAACAGCTTAAGCCTTAATACTTTACAACTGCCTTTTAATTAGCCTCCACAAAATTAAATTCCTCAAGGGTACCTGAATCCCTGCAAGACAGCATTGCCTAAAAAGCTTTCGTTTTCCAGGGCAAGACCTCAGTGGTATTCTCCCTCAGGTTCGCCGCGCTCTTCCAGAACACCAGCTACGTATTGGCTGCAAACCGCTCGGAGGAAGAGGAGTAAACACCGTGCAGATGACGCCCTCGGGCATACCCCTCGTCGAACGACTGGCAGAGAAGCGCAGCAAGTAAAATGGACCCGCACCGACCTACCGCACAAGCGAGACCACCGGCTCCGCTGCACTTCGCGTAGCTCGGGAACGAAGCCACGCCGCTCACCTTCACCCCCGACAACTATTTCTCAGCTCCCCGATTTCTAGCAAGTTACAAATTTCTCACGTTCCCGGTCCAGCCGCGCCGCGCGGCTGCCCCCGCCAGCGCCCGCCGCCGCTCCCCTGCGCAGCCATCTCCTGCCCGGCGGCGTCCCCCTGCCCCGCGCCCGCCCCCGGAACCCCACGCGCTAACGCACACGCGGCCCCGACGGCGAGGAACGGCGAAAGGCGGCTCCACCTCGGAGAGGAGGCCAGCGCCGCCGCGGGAAGGGCGCCCGGCAGGCCCCCGCGCCGCACCTCACCGCAGCGCAGCGCCGACCGGCAACGGCCGCGCACGCGGCTCCCCCCCCCGCCCCGAACTCCGCGGCGCGGCACCCCCCCCTCTCCGCCCACGCACCCCACACGTGCGGCCGTCGCTCCGGAGGGGGGCGGGCGGGCGGGGAAGGAGCGAGAGGAACATTAACCCCCAATTAACTTCCTCCGGGGGAAAACGAGCGCGGGGGAGGTGCGGGGCCGAGCCCGCGAGTGGCGCGTAGAGGCGAGCGAGCCGCCCCGGCCCACCCACGGACGCCCCCGCGGGGCCAGCGCCCGGCCGCGGCCCCCCTCCCGCGCGCCTCCGCCCCCGCGGCGCCAGGCTGCGGCCCGGGCGTGGTGCGGCCCAGGCTGCCCGCCCGCCTGCCAGCGCAGCCCTCCGCCGGCCGGGCGCCGCCTCGAGCAGCTGCGCCGCCGCCACCCCCGGGCCCTCCGCGGGGCCCGGACCCCGCCTCGCCCCGGGCTGTAGGCCGGGGCCGGGAGGCGAGGTTCCCCCCCCAACCTCTCTTTTAAAAAACTTTTTTGTTTTGTTTTGTTAAATTACAAGTTCCCGCTTTCCCCCGTCCCCGCCGCTAGGTTTCAGCCCCCCCTTGCCCCCCCCCCCGACCCCGGGGGATGCTCCCGCTTCTGCTGGGCGGCTCCCCACAGAAACCCCCGAAAATCAGCAGCCGCGAAGCGGCCACTCGGGTAAAAATAATAATTAAAAAAAATAATGGCGCACAAGAGGGGTTTAGGCTTAACTCTTCAGTGTGTTCAGGGGTGCCCACAATCCACCGGCAAGGCTGTCATTAAACCAACCAGCTGCTGTAAGGAAAGCTCTCCCCCTTCTGTATGTGCAGAAGGAGTAACGCAGAAAAATACGGTAGGTTTGTATAATATCTAGCACTATTTAGGGAACTGTTTCTGCACCTTCTGAAATTAGAGGGTAAGTTTCAATACCCCTGTTAAAATTCAACTAGACCTCTTAAAACAAAGTGTAACTTGGTAGGTTTTTCCTGAGCAGATTGAGGCCATAAAACAGTTATAAAAATACGAATTCCAGAATAAAGCTCTTTCGATGGCAGTATCACTTCCGCTTTATTTTGTTAACTAGATCTAAAAGTGCAGGACAGCCAGGAGTTAGCATGCATTCAGTTTAACAGAACAGACCACCGCACCCATTAAGTTAAAACCTCGTGTTTATTGAGGCTCTGCTATGGTCTCTAAACATGTATGTTCATCATTCAGACAAGGCTTAAGAGGCAAAGAATATCTAATGCAAATGGTAACGCTCAGGATGAGGTAAAAGCCTATGCCATTTTAGCTTCTTCCATATAAATACCTGAAATGATTCTCGGGATTTCAACTGCCGTGTAAAGAACGAGCAAGTGTGAAAACACCGTAGCCCATTCCACTGTCGCAACTGATGTAACACCCAGTTGCCCCAAAAAACCCACAGGTTTTCATCAGGAAATTGTTCTACTGATTGTGGAGAAACCCCATGTTCTACAAGCGTGTCTTCACAAGACTTGTATTAGGGCCTGACGAGACATGACGATGCTCATTTCAACAGTCACAGGTATTGGCAAGTATCTGGCAAATAGCGATTCGGGAGATCCTGTTTCTGGACACTCCTGCTGCAGAAGTATTCCTGCATAATACTACACTCATGTGTCACGCTGACAGTCATCCAAGCACTCTCCAAAAACAAACCACAGAAGCAGCCTGGCATTATTTAAAATACGTCAGTGTTTTGATTAGCGTGTTGTAACTGTGTACACACAAGCTACAAGTCAACTGGATCACAAGCTTCCATTTCAGTAGAGTCCACACAGGAAGAAATGAGGAATTTTCCCATCCTGACCTGCCCTTTCCTGATTTTGGAGTTTCGTATTTTTGGGTAGGCACTGCTAGATCCAGAGACTCTGCATTGTAGCAACAGCCGCCTTTTGCTTGTTCAGATGGGGCAAAGTATCTGCTTGCATTCATAGAGAGGTTTTAAGGAAACTGTGTTAGCACTTCTCATCATGAAACCCAGAGCTTCTGAACTTCAGTCAGCTAAAATAACTTGTTGGCAAATAACTTAAGTAATCTGTATTCAAGAGTTATTTCACTTTACAGTTGTTTAGCAGTGTTCATCTTCTGTCTGGTTGATAGTTTTCAGTTAATCATTCACTTGTCAGCAGATCAGTTGAATGGAACCACTGGACTGATTTACAGTAAGTAGAGGGGCCTCAAGCCAGGAAAGCAGAGAAGATAACCCTGGCCTAGAGATAATTTAACTCTGTCTACCTGGCCACACAGTCTAAGCCCTAAACCTTTGAATAAAGAGCGGCTATTTGTCCTTCCTCACAGTTCAAAACTCCCTGAAGATTGGGCTGTCAACCGGTTAACTTTATGCAGTTCCTCTCACTATTCTGGAGCTGTGCTCAATCTTAAGTAATTAGAGAGCAGCAACGTGGTACGTATCCTTAAATTGTAATTTGCCTGAATGAATGCCACAGCATGTTCATCTGCCTAGTGCATCATACCATGCAAAACACTGCTAAGGTCCTAAAATTTAAATAAACCCTAATTTACAGATTCGCTTGATAAGCTTTTAAAGGCTAATACTCTAATGTCAGTGTGGATACCTGGTGGTTAACTGCACAACACACACAGAAACACATGGAACTCAACTTGCCTTTTAAAGTGAAGTTAAAGCTCAACATTCACTCTGATTTTTTTGTCCCCAGGAACTCCCTTGCATTCCCCATTTCTGTTTCCTGGGCAAGTAATACACACAAAGAATCTCGCTTCCACTGCTTTGCAGTACTTTGCTTCTAAAGAACATTACAAATCCCTGTACTGTGCTGTCACCCCGAGTATTTCAAGTCTTTGCTGAAGAACACCAGTGACTGGGTGGCGGGCGTGGAAAAGAAGAAAAAAGGGAAGAGAAGTGAAGGACCCATCTCAACCCAGTGCAAATGCAGGAGGTCACAGAAATGCAGGGTACCTTTGACATGTTTCTCCAAGCCCACTATGAGCAGGTAGCAATAATCTGAACTATTAGGTTTTGTTTTTACTGAAAATGTCCTTAAATTATATGAAAACCTTGTCCCTGACCAAAGATGAAAAGTCTAATTTTACAACATCAAGAGAACTATACAGACAAAAATACAGTATGAAAAACATTGTAAGACAAAGACAAGCAGGAATGCAGCAGACTTGTTTAAACATAGCCAGGAGCTTTGCTAGTGAAGACTGTTCCGTATGTATATTCTGTGGTACTTTAGTATATATATTCAAATATTCACACAACAAGCACAGCCCAAACCACTTGACAAGCATAGTTAGTACTAAAACATGGTGGGTCAATTGAGTAACACCTTGAAATCATTACCTCACTATCAGCTTCAAACACCAACATCACAGCTTTCAGTTTCAGTTCCTGCATCTTCGAAAGAGTATCTTAGCTTATCACTTTTAACACCAAGCTTTCTATCTTACTCCTCAAATAACCTTGTGTTTATTGAGGATCTGCTATAACACAACCAAATGCACGTCTGTTTAAAACCCTCCAAAAGGCATCAACGTGACACTGCAATAGATATGAAGTGATCTTTTAAATAATTATTGTTAGCCTTTAGCCTATAAAGCTTTAAACTTGGACTTCACTCAGGGAACAACCGCTGGCCATTGCAGTTAACTTTGCATGTGCCAATTACTTTAATCAAAGAACCCAACTCCAAGCAGATTGTATCCACCTACACAGCACTGAGCAGTCTGAGGACATCAACCTTTGCAAAGCCTCAGGCTGCAATGGATGGGCCTCATAATGACACAGGCACAGCAACTCAGGGCAAGTATCGTCTAACACCCGGGATTCTGACAGCCACAAAAACTCCATAAAATGTATGAAGACAGATATGCACCCACCCTTTTCTATCAATTACTCTCACACTGCTTCCCAGCCTCTTGTTTGGATACACCTAATTAGCCCATGTTCATACGCCCACTGCCTGCTTAGGAGCCGGACTTTGAAGAGGCTTGGGAATGGGCCAGTTGGGACCAGGCGTTCAGCACTGCAAAGCCTGACACCCAGGAGTCATGTACTGGAGAAAAGAGTCTTCTGACAGACTCCTTGGACACATGAGATTACCAGAAAACATGGGCTATCACAGATAAAATCAAATAAGACGACCCTCAGTGGGAAAGTGATTTAGCTGAAAGCCTGAGAGTTAAAACTGTGGAAGAAATGCCAGCTGGACAAGATTTAAACCTCACAGTGCACATGCAAGCAACAGTGTCACCAGGTAACTGTTCTTTACCAAAGCAGGTTTTGTAACACTTAATGCATGTATGCATATTAATGGCTTTCATTCAACTCACTTTCATAGCTGCGTGCCTGTGCTTATTAGCAAAGTCTGAATAATGGTTCAGTTTTACATGAGCTGCGCAGGAGAAATGGTTTTTTTTTCCCTACTTTCTTTTTGTACACTAGATCAACTACAAAATGTCTTCAGACTACAGTCTTTCGATTTAAAGGATTGAAATGAATACTTAAGAGACTGATTCGTAGCGAACATATACTTCAATCCCTTCTCCCAAACAAACCAACCCACCCAAAACTACCACAAGCCACCTGAACAAGTACGACTGAAAGATTCATAATTATCTCTTGACAAAGCATAAGAACTTGGCAAATAAAGGAAGCTTCCCAACCCTGAACAACATTCACAGTGAACTGACAGTTTTCTAGCACTCCAGATACAAAGATGATGATCCATGTATTACAAGAAGAGCGTCCTGGAGCACAGAGGAGGCTGGTGGAGATCAAGACCAGGACCTACAACACCACTAGACAGACCCCACTCAGCATAGCAAACACCACAAACCAAAATAATGGAAAACTATAGAAAAACTGTAATAAATTGCATCATTTCACAAACATCACAGAGTATGCATAACATGGACCAGAAGAATGACAGCAGCACCACATGAAAGAAATTCTTCACAGAAGCCGAGAAGAAAACTGTTTTAAACCAATTGAAGCAGATACTAAAGATGAACACTAGTACACAAGCAAGCACTGTTCCAAAAGCAGCAGTGTCACAAGGAATTAAGGAAAAATAGGTAATGCTGAAAGATTAAAAAGGTGAGTTTATCCCTACCTAGGGGAACATGTATGCTAAGTACGTTGTTGCGTACCTTGGAAATTCAGATTCCCTGCCAGTGCTCTTCAGAGCAATTCCGCTTTTGTTAAAAATATATGAAGCGCTCAGTCTCTTCAGCAATGCATTTACACGCTGGGATGATGAAGCCAACAGCTGAGACTTTCTCTGGGCAAGATTAACTGTAGTAAACAGCAAATACTCTCCGTCACATGCAAAAGTCCCACTAAGAAGGAGTTCAGTGGCACCTCTGTCTTAAGTGCGTTGACATTTACATTGGTCAACGCTACAGCACATGTATCTGGTCCTTCCTAGAAGCAGCAGCTGTACTCTGAACATTCAGCTGACCTATGCAGGACTTCTTAACATCTACAGTCTGGGCTGAATGGCCACTCTTACTTGTCTGCTGGGTATCCAGAGCTCCAAAACAAATACAGTTAGGTTCTGTCCTGGTACCAACCTCCAGGTAGAAGAAAAGAGGAGGCATCTCTGGAGAAGATTAGACATATGGCAAGTTTTACAGATCCCATCGCAGTCCAAGCATAGCCCTCATTCCTCTCACAGTACCAGAGACTTTGCCTAGGGATGCCTCCCTTTCCCCTCACAAAGGCCACTTTCAGATCCCAGATTTTACTCCACTTTAAAGAATGTTCATTCCCCAAGATGCAGGGATCGCTATATTCTGAGCTGCTTTCTTACAAGCCAGGGATTTCTGACTGTACTTCATATACTTTGTGTTCGGTTATGTCACATACGGTCTTTTACAACGAGAAGTAATCTGTTTCAAGCAACAGCTATGGGCAAATACCCTGTAGAAAAGGGAGTTTATGGACCTGGCCACCACCTACCTCATTGTGGGGAAGTACTTGATATGCATAAAGATCTGGAGGTTACAAATGGAGCATAATAGGCTGAGTGGTGGTGGGAAGGAAACCTGAGTGATTCGTTCCAGTAGAAAAGCTGTATGTACCTCAGACATAGCACAGACGTCCCTCATGATCTTGATACCAACCTATAATCCGTATCATAACCACTTTCACATTTTATCCAAATATGCGAGTATTAGAGAACACACATACATGCAAACCAATTTACTGTCACAAGTATTAGACAGGCTTTTAAAAGATGGAAAGCAAATTGAAAACTTGAAGACAAGTAAGGCCATGAGTTACCCTTTTTTCCTTTAATGCAAGAGTTCTGCTTGCTTACATTTCATGGTTACTTGAAGCCTCTGTATATTTTCATAAATGTATTCAGGAAAATTCATTCCCTTTCTACAACACCATGTTGTAACTAGCAACCCCCTGGGTAATTTGATATAGGCAAGCAATTTTTGGTAGAAACTGCATAAATACATAATGGGATTTCAAGATAAAAAAACAGTATCAGGCAGTGAAATATCGTATCTGCATTTTCAATACATGCATCTCTATTTTCCTCACTTCACCCTCCTCACGTTCTTTATGTCCCTCATGCATACAGCAAAATGTATTATTATTGCCATATCAGTCATTTTGGAGTACTTTTTTCAGTTAGGGCAAGCTGAACAATGTATTTTGTTATAAAGCAAACAACGTGAGATTAGTTTCTAAAAATGACTTATCATGCAAGGCATTTAAAGTGAACGGTGAAGTGCACATGAACTGTCTGACAAAGCTCACTTCTGACCCAAACCCTGCTGTTTACATCCTGTTCACTTACCAGTGCAATAGCTGGCAGGGTTCCACCAGGAGATACTATCCAGTGAACAGCCTCGTGGTTAGGAGAAGCACCACTAACCAAGGGCACAGTGGACACACACCACTGGGCCCAGATCTCTTTTTGCCTTGCACCTACCCTCACTCACTGCAAGTGCAGTCCGGAGCAGGTACCCAAGCGAAATCTCCACAAGCTAGTTCAGCTACCAGAAGCAGAATAATAGTATGAATGCTAAGCTCCCGATAGCCTAGTTTACCTTAGTTTCCAGTTATCTTAGAGATGCACAGTGTAGATACTGCGTCAAGCCACCTCCACTTGCTTACATGGAAGCATGGAAGATTTACATGGGTTCCACGAGTACGAGGAAAAAGAAGTCCACAGGACCTGACTTATCACCAAGTCCTACAAAGGTGAATACATATATAACAAAAGGACAATGATAACCGGCTGCTTTATAGATATACAGCAAAATATGTGCTTGACATGTCAAATATACAGCTTACTGGTATATGCTAACATGTTCTCGGGCTAGTTTCAGCAGACATGCATACAACGCAGTAATAAATTACTGCGCTGTTAAACACTTTGAAGCTGAAGTCACTCAATACACCTCATGAAGTATCAGTACAAGTTGCTAAAAAGCCTCCCAACTGATAGTACTGCAAGACCTGCATTTTGTTCTTAAAGACTCTTTGGAATTCAGCTTATAAATACAGTTCTATAAAACAGGTCAAGTATCTGAATTTGCAGGAGATCTGAGCAGTTTATGCAGGAAGGTATAACAAAGCTAAGTAAAGCATAAAAGAAAAAAAGCTCTCTAAGTAGGAATTCTGTATGGATGTTTCTTAATTCAGCCTCCTGAATCCCAGCTACAGCACGTTCTACTAGAATTGCAAATACAGGCTGGGGTGAACAAACGTGCTTTGATAAACAAATGCTCTGGCACACAATGTTATGTAGGTGGGGTCTACCCAGAATGTCAAGAGTTCTTCCCCAGATTGCAGAGATGAGCAAGAACACAAGCACCGTATTTGCATTTTCAGGCTATTTACTGGTAGCTCATCTGTACAGGTATTCTATTCAAATGAAACTAAACAGGGACATTCGTTTGGGGGGTGTCCCCCCATCATGTCCACCCCCTCAAAAAAGGCTCACAGCCTTTTTCCAAAAAGTCAGCGTTTTAAAGGCAGCCTAAGATCTACAGAATAGACCAGATTTGGATTTGCTGTTCTATTAATACTTCTAACATTGTTTATGTCAAAAGACACATGCATTCCACTAGAGCATTGTTATGCACCAACTTGGAGCAGAAAAAAGGTAGCAGTGATTTAAAAACTCCACTACCAAAGCAAGAAGCTGTATCTCATAATCCAAAAATGAGAGAGATTTAAGCAAAATGTTGTAAGAGTTTATTATTTGCTGTCCTTACTTTGTTTAGTTGTTTATCTAGCTGTTTCCTCATGTTTGCCAGATGCCCAACCTATTCCCCACCCACAGAGATGATGCATTTCCATCTACCAACTAGAGAGTCTCTTTTTTGTTCTCCAAGCACAAATACTCTCATTTTCAGTCCTGGGAGCTGTGGGTCAATGTTTTAAGTGTGTATGTGGGTCTGAACTATTAAGTGAGTTGCAGCAATAGATTTATATAAAGATACATCCTGTCCTCTTATACCAGGTAAAACCAACACAACACAAGATGTCCAAGAACAAGCAGGGACAGAGGACAGATGACCAACTTTTGGACTCTACTAAACTAAATTTGTCTTTAACATATCTTTCTTTTTCTAATATGACAATCTAGCAGAAGCCACTTAATGGAATATTGTAAATCTGAGTATGAAGCATAAGCAACAATTACATAAATCCCTCTAATCTCGGTATTAACTCAAGACCACTGTTCCATTATGCAGTTTTAAAAAGGAACATGGCAGTATTCAATGTTTCAGGTCAGCAATTTTTTGATGTTAGCTATTATGGTGTTGGGTGGTAAGGACCACAGAGAACAAAGAAAGATATTGTAGGTTGCAGCATGGAACATGAATACTAAGTAGGAGAAGTTATCACAAAATTGTATCTGTTGACATTTAGCTTTGATGTACATAACAGCCATTTTAAAGGGACAATAAGAACCAGATTATTTAAAAGACATGGTATTTTCTTGCAGTCATTGTTCAAATCAGTCAAATGTTTCAAATGAAAATGTTTCTGCACACAAATCCAAGCTACTCTGTTTTCCTTCTATCAGGCATGAGATCAAGAATAAGTCTTATTCCAACTACAGTCTTCTCCAACAATGCTGTACAAATAAATTTTTGTAGATGACAGTGCAATTTTGAGCTTGCATAAGAACACAAAAGAGCAAAATGCCAAAGTTTTCTAATTACATGGCAATCTTTGTGTCAACCTGATTTGTTAAATGTTTTCATAAATCTTCGAGCTAAGCAAAGAAAAAATTTTGTTCTACAAAGAAGATAAAGAATTTTGTAAAGCCATGAGGACTCAAGATGTTGTACATCTCATGAACTGAAGCACTTGATAAATAAGTTGTTACTGCATTGGTAGTAAAATATGGGAGCTGTGCAGAATCTGTACAATGTTCAGGAAACTACCAATAATCAACCTCTGTTCGGATGCAATTGCAACAGTGATGAGGATACCCAAACTGGAATATGCACCACGCTACTGGAAGCTAATAGGAGCAGTGTTGGAGGAGGGTGCTAATATCTTCCACTCTTGGATTAACTGATGAAAATTTAACTTCAGTCTGAAGCAGATACCGTGTAAGTGCTCAAAAATCTCTCCATGCCGCACTAGCTCTCCTTCCCCTCAGGTTTGGGATGAGTCACTAGCAGGTTTCTACACCAAATTGCTTCCGATTCAAATGTACCTTTCATTTATACCAAAAGTGTTGCAGTAACAGCCCTTCAAAATACTCACTTCAGAAATAATGTTTCATCATTCACCTTTATATAACTGCGGTTCTCCCAGGCCTACGCTGCTCATTTTTTCCCTTCATTTGCCACCAATTTATGCCTACCCGCACGCAGTCGTTAGCACACCAGAACCGCAGGGAACGCCTGCGCTGCTGGCACTGTCACCTCCCCTGGGGAGCCTGGGGTCGCAGGCAGATGTCTGGCCAAGGGGTCCTCAACATGTACCTCCGTTAAAATAAAGTCGGGGTAATTATGGATATTTTCATTCCTTCACCCGTCTGCTTCCACTGATTGATTCAGAAGCGTCTTCAAAATCAGAAAATACAAGCACTGTTTATTTCTCGCTCTTACGAGAATAATGCCTAATTTTGAGAAGAGAAACGAGGAAGTACTGAGGACAAAAACATTTTTTTACGTAATTCTTTTAAAGTCAGAGCAAGCAAAATGGCTGTTTATACTGCTGATTCCTGGCTCCAGCATTCCTACATGCGTAATTGCTCAATAAATTTTAAAATGAGGTATATGGGAAGGAGGTCTCAAGTCACACAAGCCAGAGCAGCTTAGCACTTTTGTGGGACAATGGAGTGACAGTAGAGTTTCTATCAACGAACAAAAGGACCAGCGGTCGAGGGAGACAAAAAGATAACAAATAAAACATTAAGCTAACACCAAAGAGAAAGACATTTTGGACTTTTCACATAAATGCAAACTTGAAAGCATTAATATGCCTACCATGGTGGGCAGGTATAGAGTCAAACTATACCTGTGCAGATGCTAGAATTGTGGGAGTATGAAAACAGGAAGATGGTGGGATTAGTTATTTAATTTACATGGGATTATATGAAGTCTTGTTTTATTGCGTGTCCAGGAAAGTTGAGAGCAGAGCCCATGACTTCCTGTAGTGTCTGGGGGAGGGGAGAGGAAAACATGCAGAACACTCACTCCTTTACTTTATAACAAAAAAAAAAATTATATGGAGATTTTCTTTTGTAAGGCAAAAAAAAACCCCAACCCAAAAAAACCCAAACAGGAGGGGGCAAATTTACTATGAAGGAAAGTAAATTGGATACGAACAAAAAGTTATTTCAGAGAATACTTGTCAGTATCTTCTGAACACATAAATTGTGGAATTTGTCTTACACTTTAAAAGTTTTCAAATACTGGTAGATAATCTGCTCAGACCTGAAAAATTAAGCAGACAATTTACTGGAGAGCCTTAAAAGGAAAATAGGTCTGACACTGGTCTGTGGTTAATTCTGTAGTATGCTGGCACAGAATGAATCACAAATTTGGAAGGAAGTCAGATTAAAGAAAGAAACAAACAAAATCCCAGATATTGGCTAAGGAGAATAAATAAATAAACCAAGGTCTGAATCCAAATAAATAGATTAAGTAGTATTTTCTTTGCCAGTAGCAGCATTTTCTTGACCAAGACTATTCAGATTCCAATGAACAACAAAATTAAGACCTGCTACATTGTAAAACATGAAAACAGCAATAAAAATGTGCCTGCAACACAAAGATTCAACCAAGGCAACCAGTAAAACAAGGAAGAGATCTTGAGTCTTCCAACCTCCCAGCGTGTCTTATTCATTATCCCATAGTGGAGGAAGATTACTTGCAAAGGACAGCCTTTTTACTCAGCTAGGAAAAAATAGTCTACTTCTTCCTTTCTTCTAAAAGCACCCCAGCCCTAATTCTCTAGCGCCACGGAACATTGATTGCTCATCTGTATAGAGCAACAGCAGAACCCCCAGGTTACATACAAATGTTTGGAAGACCACTCACCAAGCCCAGGGAGATCGGAGCTCCCTAGGAGTATCTGGGTGCATGTGTCAATATGCTCAGTGAATTAGTTTGCTAAAACTAATCTCTAATTAGGTACAGGATAGGAAGGGCCGCAAATAAATTAACATGGAAATCACAGTAAGTCGTATTGGGCTGGAGATGTTAGTGCAAGTGGGAGAAAAGGAGACAAAAGCCTAAAAAGGCATTTTGTGATCAGGACAAACTGGCAGAGCTTTGCCTACTTAATTATTATATTAAACCCTAAATAGCGCTTTATTTTGGGCACCTCCTTCATCAGCACAGAAAAAAGGTTGCAGGCAGTTGCACACACTCTGCAAACAGTAATATCAAATAGTAGGCAATGAAAAAATATCTTCCCATTTTTGTTATATCATCTTTCTTGTGTACCTTCACTGGGAGGATAATGTCTGTCTGCCATGTTACATCCTGCCTCTCCACTTGCCCGTTCTCTGTAACCTCACCGGAGGAAAGGGTTTCAACCCTCAAGAGGTGCAGCTCTGCTCACAACCCCGCTCTTCCTGCTCTCTCCACACTCGAATGCCACTGTCACCCACTCTGTTCAGGATCCTTTTCACACTGCAGCTGTGACTAGTCTTATCTCACCAGCTAGGAATAAAAGCCAGAGCACGGTTCTTTGGAAAAGAGGTCATCTTTATTAATTTTGTGCAAGACACTTAGCATAATGTGGACGTGATGCAGCTTCAAGTGCCTAGTGGCTGCCAATGACCAAGATAACTACATAAATTTATACATACAGATATGTATTATTGCACACACCCCTCTTATCGTGCTCAATGGACTACATAGTAATCCTTTAAAAGTGTCAAAATCTTTCTGTTCCTAGCTCTTAAGACCCTGGTCAGGACAACCAGATCCCTTTCTTTTGAAAGAGCGGCAGCACATGTCACAGCTTTAATTCAAAGGAAACGCTGCACGGACTGGCTTCCCGTAGCGCGGTAGGAGCACTCTTTCTGCCTTTTTCACTCACCCTGGATTTGAAGAAAGTCAACGGTAAACTCTTAGCATCATTGGTGTCACCAGGGGTGAATGTGCAAAGGCTCAGTTCTCTCTCAGGACTGGAGAGCAAAAACAGCAAGGGGAAGCATTTACAGTTAATTGCCGAGGCCACTCAAGTCACAAAACTGTTCATTATAATGAAGTGGGTTTGTTAAAATTTTTGCGTTTCATTGCTGGAACAAGCAGTGGAAATAAATCTTGGCCCTAAATCCATGGTTGGAAGAGCTTGGGCCCAGCATCTGCGCTTTGCACAGTATCAACAACTTGTGGAACAAAACCTGGTTTCTATGGACCAGAAATGGAGATGTGCAGTAACTGTAAATCTGAAAGCATGCCCTCTCTTTATTTTTTAAATTGACGTTTCCCACTATGGTAGATCCACTGGCACTGGGCACATGACAGACAACACACGGTAGGCAGTCGGCAGAGTCTGAAGCATTGCAAGAACAAGCCATTTGCACTAACAGGGCTAATCAGTTTAAACGACGACGAAGCCATTAAAAAATATCTACCAGCACCAGGGTTATTTGCTTGATATCTCAAATCTACATATCAAACAGCTAGCAACTTGGAAATAAAACAGAAAAGCCTGAAATGGGAATCTAACAACACGTGGTATCTTGATAGCCACATGGTATAAGGAGCAAAGGCCCGTGAATTGACATGAAGCTTTATTGTTGTTTAGACTCACACTTCTTCTATTTCAAAATTAGCAGTTTTTTAATTAAAAAATGGAGAAAATACAGAAGGCATCAGATCCTTTAGATTTGTTTCTAGACAAATGGAGAGCAACCAGTTCAGAAGACAAATTGACTAAACCTCATGAAATGGGTGGAGAGGGAGCTCATAAATGTAACAAAGACAGATGTGAACACACTCAGGTAGAGAGGACACCTCACAAGAGACACTACTAAGAGGAGAGACAAGAAAGCAGCAGCAGTTCCTCCAAGAAGCAATACAGCAGGATAATCTGTGCTTGTTGCCCTGTAAAAATAAACAGCAGAAGTTGTAGCACAAGATTTATTTGTCAAGACAGACACAGAATGTGAAAACACGGTCAAATTGCTAGCAATAAGTATACAATCTGCGTAAGTACATAGGTATGAGAATCAGCATGGTTAAGATAGAATTATAATGCAAATAAAAAAAACTGGCTAGCAACAAAAAAAAAATCCTTATTATCAATATGTTTATAGCTTAAGAGCAAGAAAAACCTTGCTGCCCTAGTCAACACAGAGAAAAACTGATGAGAGATGACATCCAGAAGGCTACCAAGTTTAGGACATCAGTCTTCACCAAGATGGCCAAATGCAAGCAGTGGTTAGCATAAATAATAGCACTGACAGGTAAGATTTCAGGGGGAAAGGGAGAGAGAGAGAATGTGGATGAAAGTGTGTGCATGTGTGCACGATGGAAAAAACCAAACAAGTGAACAAAACAAAGTAACAAAAAAAAACAGGTAAGAATATTAGAGACCCAATGAGCCAGTTCAACTTCAAATTCCTGGGGAAAACAACCCAGAACAAATTAATTAGCAGCACCTGGAAGATAATCTTAACTAGTAGCCAAAAGAGATTTGTTAAATCACATTGCTAACTTCCTTTGACAGGCCTTCCAGATAGGTAGGAGAAACCACAGATGTCACATCTTTCCTTTAGTAAGGCTTTGAAACTGCCTCGAGATATTTTAATGATCAGACTACGGATGCAGGAAGAATAAATACTAGTTCAGGATGTGAGAAACAAAGGTTAAATATATCATCCTCAGGATAGAGTAGTGATCTGGAAGGACGGAGTGAAATGTAGCAGGTTATGTACAAGATACTGCCCACAGGCAGGAAACATCAAATATAGAAATACAGGGTGGGAAACAACAAGGCAGCAGACTACAACGGGTCACAAGAGACAAATATCATGCTGTTGTAAGAAAGACAAACATTGCTATGAAATACAAAATAAAAAAAGTGGAGTGCAAAGCCTGAGCATAATCTGCTGAACTCAGAAAAATCCTTCTACTTTACTTTGTTTCTGTCTGCATACCTAGGAAAGATGTGGACCCACCAGAGAGGGTCTAGGGAACAGTAATGAGAATGCAAAGTAGTCTAGAAAATGTGACTTATGGGGAGGTGGGATGGACAAGCTAGTTGTTAGTACAGGGGGGGGAAAAAAAAACACTTAAGGGATAGCTGTTACATTGGAAGACTACTACAAAGGGAAGGGAATTGTCTCTTCAGTCAGCTATGGATAGGACACGTCCTAATGAGCTTAAAATGAACACAGGAAAGGTTCAGGTTAAGCACTGGAAGAGGGGAGACAAAAACATTAAAAAAAATAATGGAAGGGTAGTGAAGCACTGGAAGAGATTCCACCAGGAAAGAGCTTTAAAGACAGCTGAGGCAAACACTTCTTCATAAAAGACAGATTGCACCTTTGGGGCAGAGACAGTTAAATGACCTCTTGAGACTGAGACCTTACGGCTGGGAGCGATGTTCTGGGAAAGATATGGTGACAAACGAGTGAGGGGAAAGAAAAGTGGTTTGAAAGGACAGAAAGAAGAACTGAGGGAAGTCAAGTGACAGGCAGGAAACTGAGAAAAAGAAAGGTGAAAAATGAGACTGCCATTTGCAGGGGGAGCCATTTCAGAGGTGTGTTACACCTTCATGAGCAACTACTTATGAGGTTGCACCTGAAGTCAAGACAAAAGGTGCTTGCATCTGCCCTTGCTGTAGTTTTTGTTCCAATGTCTACCTTAGCAAGTAACGCAGTGCAAGAAAAGCACATCCACAGAGAGGAAAAAAGTTGATGTTGAGGACGCAGCATCCACACTACCCATGTTGGCGTGGCAGGATTTGTATGTTTTGCTTCAAGTCAGCTCTAGCCCGGTCCTGTGGGCAGGACACCCGTTCGTGGGCCGGTAGGTGTTAAAAGCACTCCTGCAGAACATCTTCCAGCCTGACTTCACCTGAAGGGAATCCAGCTCATGTTCCCCAAGATCACCCGGCAAAGTGAACCAAAATGTGGTGAGGGACGTACTTCAAAAGCAGGCTCCTGAACTGAACTAATACGGTAACGCAGACTCACCCTAAGCCAAGCCAGAGGAATCCAGGGACCAACAGTGGCATCCATATGGCAGAGAGCAAAGCAGGACAGGTCAACCATAGCAGACCAGAACAACACTGCTTGCCTCAACTGTTAGATAGATCTAAATACTTTGTGGCAACAAGCATGACTGGAGTGACAGCGTTAAGTGTCTAGGCACCAGGCACTGACTGTTTCAAGACAGCATATTGACCACTTTAAATGACATCTGATGTGACATATGGACGTCTTTGGTAGGTCTGTAAATACACTGTAGCAAACCATCACAATGTTTTCATTTAACGACTGCATTTGCTTTAAAATAACATTGCTAATAATCTGTCTTTTTTTTTTCTTTCTTTCTCCTCTTTAAATGAGGACCTATGTCTAGGGACTTTCTGACTCATATAAATTAAAATAGCAAAACCAAAATAAAAGGCCAAGCACCCAAGCCATCAATCTTTTCCAGCTGCTGAGTCATAAAGCAGTAACCAAGACAAAGAACGTTCCACTTTCTCATTGCCAGTTCCTAATTTCTTATCAACATATTTTCATTTTGTGATGCAACTTTCTTTTCCTAAAGAAGGAATTGTGCACGTCTGTGTGTGCGTGCCTATTTAGATTCTGAGCTGCAAGGCCATCCTCTGTTCCTTATGAGGCCATTGCTCTGTAGCTTCTGAAATACTGGGCACCTTCAGATTCCTTGTCAAGGACTGTTTTGTTTCTTACTCTGTGCGCATCACGCATCCAGCATGGTTCCTTGAATAAGTATCTGGGCTTTGACTGGGTGGTTGATGATAAAATGTCTTTCAGGTTGCTTCAAGTGATGCTTCTATGTAAAACAGCAAACTGATTTTTGCACATGTTGACAAGTTTACAGTTTCATTTCTGAGTAAAACCCTGTGTTACGAGATTCCTCCTTCCACCTCTATTGTAATTCTTTGTAAACAAGCACACATGAAACAAGGGGAAAAAAACCACAAACTACCTCAATTAATATCAACAAATACAATTAAAAAGTTTGCACAGAAATTCTAGATACAGTCTAATACATGAGAGAAGCTACGAATTCTGGTTTTATTCCCAGATAATTAAACAACAGGAAAAATGGCTGAGGGCATCAAACATAAGAATATCTTAACTAAGGATCCTAGCCAGCTGGTGTTGCAGAGCTATGTTTGCAAGACAGGCATTATTTACACATTCTGGTAAAGTACTCCAGAAGTTTAACATTTTAAGGCTGTTTATGAATTTCTAATAGCCTCTGTCAATTCACATAAAATGTGCTTTAACACCCAGATGCTATGACCAAAACCAAATGAATCATAAATTTGAAGTTCATCTGAATTGGTGAGGTTAAGTCAAGCTTCTAGTTTAAATTTACATTGCTTTGGATGTGTAAATTAACATCCAAGCAGCAAAACTTACTTTTAATTGGCTTGGACGGTAGATAAACTCTTTCCTTTTCAGTCTGCCCTCTGATTTTAATTGGGTAGAAAACTACTGTAAATATTTTCTGCTTTCTCACCCCTTCTTCCCAAGGTTTTTTATAAACAAGTGAGGTATTGTTTAGCTGCTATGCACTATACCCCACACACCCCAAACCAAAACAGAGAAAACGTACGCATTCAGATTGCTACAGAGCACTCAGGGGTTTATAGATTTTTTTTGATCACACACTGCAGAACAATTTTGCATACCTCCAAAAAAACGGACTAGTGCAACTTATAGCATCTTTTTAGCTTTGTTTTTCATTATCTGCGTAAGGAGAGAAAAGTAGGCTTGGAAACTTCAGCAAGCGAACCTAGAAAGATTTGCTCAGCAGTCTCCGAGTCTCCGGTCAACAGCTCTGTGCTGTTCAAAGCCCAAGTACAAGTGCATCACTGTTCTCTCATTTAAATGTGGAATAATTCTAGGATTCATGGCAACGCCAGCTTAAACTTAGCTCTAAAGAAGCCCTTTGTTTTCAAATAAATCAGTGCCTGGTTTTAGATAATTCTATAAAGAATCCTATTCATCCACCACGTAATGTATTAGTTAACATGAAAAGAGCACCGAAGAGGCAGCCAACCTCCAAAAAATTCTGAAGAAAAGTGAAGTTAAACCAATCTATCTGGCATATGCCTTTAGAGTTACATGTAACGTGTGTGGACACATACACAAGATGTGAAACCTCATTGGAAACAGCACAGTTTGTTCTTGATACAAACACTTTACACTAAGACAGTTGAAAATTTTGGAGCACGTTGGCCACACTCTCTTGCCAGAGCAATGTAATTGCTCAGGTTTTCTGTTACTGCTGAAAGTATCACATGGTTTTTAAGGGACACTACCAAGGAACAGTTTTGTGGTCCCCTGACAGAGAAACCCTGAATGTTTTCAATCAGGGCTCTGAACACAGAAGGATGGCAGAAAAGAGACCCAGCAATTCCAAAGACAACAGATATTCTTTTACCAAGGGCTGATTTGGGAGGGATGGGGGTGAAATTCAGATGTTTTAATATTAAAATTCTGCTTAAGTATTTCCATGATAGTCTGAAAATCCAGAACCTCTTGTAAGAGCAGTTGATCAAGCTAAATTACTTATTTACAAGAAATTTACCATGAGTACCAGGAGATTAGATTAACACCATTAGATGTATTACTTATATGAAACACTTGAATGAAACAAGAGGGCCTAGTATTTGAGGGAAAAAAAAAATCAGGAGGCAAATTGGATTCCAGGCTGTCAGCATCTACTATGACTCTAGATAACCCCCTTCTGTTTCATTTCTTACCTCTCATAAAACATTGCTATATACTCTTTAATGCTACATGCTCTTTTTACTTACCTTTTATGACAACATAGGTATTTTCTTTTCTTTTTTTTTTCTATAATGTAATCAAGATGCACCATTACTACTGCAGCAAGGAAGCAGAAGTCTCCTAGCTCTTTGATACACTTGTCTTCAGGCATTTGACAGTCTGGGTACTTTTACCAGGTAGCTTTTACTTCTGAACTGTTCTAAATTTTCTCCATTTTGTAGTTTTTGGTAGCATTCCAAATTCGTAGACTTTATGCATCTTGCTTTTGCAAGGTATGTTTAAAACCCATCCAAAGGGAGTACTAAAGTTATTTTTTTCTTTAATTACCACCTATCCCTATTCCATGCTCTCCTAACATTAAAGCAAAACACATACCACAAACTGGAAATTCCACAGCGTTTAAGTAAAAGCATTCATTTTCTGAATGCTCAGTCCTTACTTATTTACTAAACTTAGTATGAAACATATTTCAGGGCTTGATAGTGATCCCAGTTTATAAATAACTAACACTAAGATGCCAAAAAAAAAAAGTCTAAACCTAAACTATCATAATCTAAATACATGGTTGTTCTGTCAGAGTCCTGCGGACTGAGTACATTCACATTTAAATACATGTCCAACATTCCTGCACTTAAGCAGGAACTACACAGGCATGGAAGAGGTCAGAAGACAGACAGTCAAGGGCTGCAGCACGTGCTCTAGGAGGTGAGTCAGGAGGCAACTAGACTCGCTTAGCCTTTGAGAAGAGGAGTCTTCACGGGGACCTAACAGCGGCCTCCCAATGCCTTTGAGAAGGTTACCGAGAAGACAGACAGTCTTTCCTTGCAGTGCACTGCATGAGAAGGGAAATCATTATGAGGATAATGACCATTAGGACAGGTTGCCCAGAGGGGCTGTGGAGCCTCTGTCTTTGGAGGTTTTCAAAACCCAGCTAGACAAAGCCCAGAGCAACCCTGTCTGAACTCAGGGTTAACCCTGTTTCGAGCAGGAGGTCGCACTCAACACCTCCCAAGGTTCCTTCTAACCTGAATAACTGCATGATTTAAGACGTTTAGCCCTAAGCAGCACTTACCCCTTCAGTGTATCTTCCTAGCTGAATCCAGAAATGTCACTGTAATGCAATGTTATATGCAACACCACAGGACGATAATCCTCACAAGTCCCCCAAATGCAATTTCTCATTAAAATATCAATTTGAGCAAAGATTAATGGTGCAAAGCCCTGAAATAGCCACCAAGATGGTTTCTGAAAAATAAGAACTGTGTTTCCAACCAGTGCCTTATTTTAACAGCAAACAAAAGTTATGAGACCTCAAAAATTGACCCACAGTTTGCATATAAATATATGCAAGATATCAGATTTTGTATCCTCTATTAATTAGATGAATATAAATACTTGGGAGTGACTTCAATTCCACAGTTGTTCAATAAACACTCAAATATGAGGTACAACTCCATGGGACACTGCAAATCTCTTTTGATGCACCTGCTACATTAGCATTGAGTTCAGAACCAGAGCCAAAGCTTTCCTTGGTCTGATGTCTCTTCCAAAATATTTTGCAATTAACAATACAATGAAAAAGTTTTAAATAGCTCCGTTTCGTGAGTTATTTCACAACAGTGAACAAGAGATGGAGAAGTACCATTGAAGGAAAACTGACGGCCAGAACTCGAAGAGACGGCAGCAGCAAAGCAGCACGCTGGTGCCTTGGAAGCAGCTGGAAACGTGTCGGTCTTGCTTCTCAGCGGAGGCAAAGGATCAGAAGTTGGTACCCCTTTGGTTTACTCCAAGAGAAACATAACGGTCTGTAAAGTTATGCAACTTCTGCAGTGGCAGTATTTTGCAATAGTATTTGGCAAGGCACTTAGCACTAGCAGCTTGCCAGTCGCCCTTAGAGTTTCAAACAACTGCCAAAAAATAAGATGTGATATCTCTTTGAATAAAGGAGCTTTCAAATAAATTTAGACACCAATCTTGCTTATCGACACCCCTCCCAACCAGGTGCTTTCCTGCCCTAGAACAAAGATACACTGTAGTAGCAAAGCAAAGCTTTTCAAGTACGAGGGAATGAGGAATTTCCCTCTCCTTGTCAGATGATGCTCACAGGGTGTCTGAAAGAACCAAGTGAAAGATCATGTGAAGATACAACCTTAACTTCTTCCTTTGCTAAAGGCTAGGGAAAACAACTCTCAACACAGAGTTGAGTGAGGGAATGGAGCTACAGGACAGGTCACAGACACCCCAGCCTGTGGACTGGGTTGGTTACAACAAGAACCGATAATACAAAACTGCAGGCTGGTACCTACCGCCACACAGATAGATCACGTGAGAGAGGTGGCCCAGGATGGAGATTTCTGCACTGGAAATGAGGTTTTCTGGCAGGAAATACTGGATGCTCTCCCCACTTCAACTTCAGGGCTTAAACTCCTAAGCCAGGACTACAAACAGCTGTCACCATCTACTCCAGAGCTCAGAGCCCATTCTTCTCCTGGGCACAGTTTTCTCCTAGAGCAACTAGCCAAGTGTTGCTCCTCTCTTGAAACATGGAGGATGTCGTGGAAATTCCCACCTCTGATAACAGTCTCATCATCAGCGACCAAGCACTAGATCCCAGCCCTCCTCCCATGGGAACACACAAACTGCTGCAGCAGAGTCGGGTTCCTGCTGGTGCTCCCTCATGTCAGCCTTGGGCAACCTGCTGCATCTTCCACAAGATGGCCCAGGTTAAACACAAGGAGAGATGTGTGCCCTCCCACTCACTTCAGCCTGTGCAACAGCTGCGGAGGTGGGGGAAGATGCGGGCTTGAACCCCTTGGGCACAGGGACCAGGAGCCCAGGTTTCAACCACTAGAACACAGTCTACTCTTTAGACAAGTCCCACCACCACCAGCTCTCAGGGAAAGGTGAGCACTGGTTCCTCTTCTGGCGAAGTTTTAAAAAGAAAGCCCCTACAACTGCATTTCGAGACACAGCCAATCCTATCAGCGTCTGTGTTTACAGTGCGCTTGCCAGATGTCCTAGTTTCTTGATCTCCTAAGGGCTTTGATGCTCAACTACAGCAGCTCTAGATAAGGCGCTTAAGAACTTTCTGCTCAAAGAGGGAGATCCAATACGTTTAAGACACTTTCAGAGTCAAGCAGACACTGTGCTAGGTGGTTTTGAAGACTTGGGGAGATAAATTCTGTTTGAGAATTAGGAATGCAAGCAGGAACCTGATTAACACATTTTAAAATGTTCTCACAGTATGCTGAAGCCCTTCAGTTCTACTTTGGAAAGCCTAAGTGTTTGCTTTGCACGTTATTTTAGCACATGGATACTACTTAAACTAGAACAAAATGAATCCTTCAATATAAACACTCAAAGTGCTAACTTCAAATAAAAACAACATATTGCTTTACTACAGCTCAGTCTATATAAATACATAGATTACTTATGCCAGTTTCTATTTCCTTGGTCTACAGAAAAGAGTAATTCATAGCAGTATAAGTTTTCAATGACTTACGAGCATCCAAAAATGAAGTCACAAAACCAACCAATAGTGACTTTCCTTTTGGGAAGTGCCCACTCCTTAAAAATAACATTTTTCTAAATGACAAATTAGACAGCCAAAAATAAATATTCATTTACACCTACAAACATGTGCAATCTGATCTCGATTTACATGCAGAAATGCAGGCAATTGTGTATAAAATGGCTTGTAGCCGTGGGACAAAAATACCCTAGTACTTGCACGCAAATTATAAAACCGAAGCCATCTGGAAAATGATCTGGGATATAGACAGGATAACCCAGGAGAGAGCTGATGTGTGGATGTGGCTGAAGGATCACAGCTTATTAGAAGCTTATCCTGTATGGATGGGATGGAAAATAAGATTTGACGTACCCTCTTATACTGTGATGATTAACATGAACCTGCAATTAGCACGCATGGCATTACAAAATGACAGATGATTTCCATCATAAATCCTAGATCCCAGGGGACACAAGAGTTGCTTTGCATCTATTTTTATTTGCTAATACCTGTGACATTTTATTTAATATACTTTATTTTTGGCTCTCAGCATACCCTATTGAAGTATCTTGTTGCGGGGTCAAGTCAGCTTTGGAGACTTGCAGCTACTCCAGCTAGTTAGGCTGAAACAATTCTGCATATTAAAAACCAGCAATCACTATTTTAAACACATGCCATTACAGTCAAATTATCCACCTACTTGTGGATTGACTTTAAACAAGTCAAAAAATGAACAGACTAGTAATTTTAAAGTGCCCACATCTTAAAACTCGAACTACTAGCTCCCTGCAATACATTATTTTATAAGCAGAGTGGGCTAGGAACCGCCCAACTAATGTCCCCCATAGGTCCTTTGAACCTCTGTTCAATGAGACTGTCAGGCTTCTTAGAAGGCTACCTGTCCTTAGAGAATGAAAATGCAGAGAGCAATAATAAAAAGCAACAACTCCTTTCAGTTGTTGATTATCAGAATGAAGATCCCCTCCGAACAACAGAACCAATGAATTACAAGTGTTGCAGTACTCTGGATGCAGCCCATGTATACACCAGTCCGCATAAATCTCCTTCCCCTCAGGAAATGTTTAATCCTCTTTTAAGATAACAATAGATACTGAATTTATTAGATTAGCATGAAAGAAATTAAATGCAAGGGCTGTCAGCATCTATTTTGAGGGTCCAATATAAATTTCAATGCTATTTCAATGCTCAGAGTACGTAACAAAGAGGCTGTAGCACTTATTAGGGACTGCAAACTGTTTTTTGCTGCCAACTAGTGCATATTCCCGCTCTTCATACACTCCCCAAAATTGAGGGAAAGAGCTTGGCAGAATTCAGACAAAAAAAACAGCTCTGCAGGAGCACTTAAGTCTCAGCAAGGGGAAGCCAAGGAGTGCTGACCAATGCTCATGAAAGAACTGAGCCAAAGATGTCCTGCAAATACAAAGTCACGCAGGTGAATGTTGTGGGATACTCCTTCAAGCTCCACTAGTTCTCCCCCTAGTGCAAATCCTCCAGGTTTGCACCAGAATTTTACCTTTCCCATGAGAGATCTGTCCAGAAAGTGCCGATACTTTGCAACTCCCTCCACACGTGAGGAGAAAACAATTATTTTAATTTTCTCCCTGCCTCCAACCTTCTCTCACATTTAATGACTATAAAGGGGTAAAGAGGCAATTCCAGCCCTTGCCTCTCTGGCACACAGATCGCTAGAAAGAGACACCGCAGACCTGAACTGCGTTAACTGCTTTTCCTCTGCGAGGCACAAAGCAAAGTGAACCAGGGTCTCCCCATCCTACGGGGGCACGGGCAAAGGGCTCTCTGGAAAAGGGCTCTTTCAACTGCTCTAAATGTAAATGCCAAGCCACCCCTTACCTCTTAAATGCCTGCTTCCAGCTTAGCATCGCTGCCTATATGGAATTAAGTAGTGGAACTGAAATGGAGTTTGGTGGTGTACGTAGTTGCAACCCAGAAATCAAACCCTCCCAAACCCAGCCAGCCATGCAAAATAAAACATAATATGTAAAACTACACGTACACGCAGCAACGCATAAAAACGTTAGGGCAAGAGTCCTAGCAGGAGCAAGTAACACCGCTGGGGAAGGGTGCGAATAAAAAGAAAGACGGAAGGAGAATGTGAAATGCAGAATGACTATGCGGCTTCTTTGCAAATACAGTATCTAAGACTGTACCAGCTGAAAAAAAAGCAGAAGTTTCTCCATGTTTGCTTGGAGCACTGTGCCCCCAGTCCGTAACTGGATCCCTGCGACTGGAGCCGTACGCCCACGCGGATCCGCGTCTTCCTGCGTGAACAGTTTCAGTTCCCCCCCCCCCCCCGCAGAAGGCTAGGGAGGGCCACACTGAACGCGCTCCACAGAAGCGACTGGGGATATAAGAAAAGCACGCATACGTTTTCGGGCTGCAACAAAAGGGAGGCAAAACGGTCCCGTGTCCCCTACCCCCCGGCCCCGGCCGGTGAACCTCCCTGCCTCCGGACGGCCCCTCTTTACAATGCCCGACTGCCTGCCGTCTGCAAGCGGCCACCGGCACCTGGACCCCGCGTACCTGCCTGCCTGCCTCCCTCCCGCCGGCGGGGCGGGGCGGGCCGGGGGGTGTCCGTCCGTCTGTCCGCCCGCCCGCCCGGCCGCTCGAGCTGGCCTCTTCCTCCTCCCCGGCGAGGCGCGCGCTGCCTTCCCTGCCGCGTCAGCTGCGCGCCTCCTGCCGCGGCCCCGGGCTGCCGGGCTCCCGCCCGCGGGGGCTCCCCCCACCCGCCGCGCCGCGGGGACGGGGCGGCCACGCACGACCGCCGCTCCCCCTCGCCGGGGCAGGCGGGGCCGCTTGTCGGTGTCGGTCTCGCAGCCGCCCGCGCCGACCAGCGCCCCCCCGGGCGGCGGCGAGCGGCGCCCGCCGCGGGGTCAGGCGGGGACTCGCGGCCGGCTCCGGCCCCGGCCCCGGCCCCGGCCCCGGCCCCTCGCGGCCTGCCCCCGGCGCGGCCCCGGCCCGCTCCCGCGGAGGGCCCCGAGGCTGCAGCTGCCCGAGGGACAGGCACGGGCAGAGCTGCGCCTGCTGCCTGCAGAGCCTGCGGCTGCCGGCAAACGCTGGGATGTGGGATTCAAGGCCGGATTACCGGGCTCCTCCGGCCTCCAGTTAAACCGGCGGATAATCCAGGGCGACGTGGTCTTCCCCGCATCCAGCACAAACCGGGCAGCACACGCTACGGCTCGGGAGCAGGTTTCAAAGGGGTGACAGCGCTCTGAAGCAGCGCCTGCGGTGCTGGCTGCTCGCGGAGACACACGACCAGTTATTCCTCATCAGCAAAATATGCACAGCCTACATAATACTGGGTCGCTCCGTCAACTGCAGAGCTGTCACGCCCTGGCACAGAAAGCGAAGATGGATTTTTGATGCCAGTATTTCATTCATCTGGCCAGCAAAAAGGAATTAATAGGGCTGGATGGAGGAAAGAGACATTGGAGACATTAGCTAGGGTGCAGAAGCATCCTCCCCTTTCTGTCTTCTAGGCATTATTTTGCCTTTTTTCTTCAACAGTCGCTGTCAGTGCTCATTTCTCACAGCAGGATGTGGTAAAAATAGAGTTAGAAGTTTGTCTTGAGCAACATTTGTTGTCTCTTTTCTGGCTGCTTCTTCCGTGCTTCCTGACACACTTTCTTCTCCACGTATTGCCACAGGATGCAGCACAGAAAAACCCACCCCACCCTTAATTTGTGCAATCCTGCCTCAAAACACTTCGTGTATCAGATTCATGGTTCTGAGTATGGCCAGCTGAGGTTCTCACGTGGCACACCTAAGTAGATGGTACCAGCTTGGAGGCTTCACAAAACAAGGAGAATTTCAGGAAGGCCTTGGAGACTGGGCATGAGACGAGGGAGGTTGTTCCAAGCAGAGACGGGGCACAGGTGAAATTTTTGAATGGCAAAAAGAGGAAGGCAAGAGGCTACTCGGAAAGGCAACAGCTCTTGCATCCTGAGATGCAAGAAAGAAAACAGAGGCTATAGTATGGGCAAAAGTGAATCCTAGAGAAAGAGCTCAATCTGATGGTCTGTGGTATAGTTAATCTGTTGTCCTAGTATATCTTAAAAGAATGATCGCTACATTACAGTGTCCCTTCAATACAGTTTGGGTAGTTCCTTCCTTCCCTGCTTCTAATTAAGCAAAGGAGTGAGACGAAAAGGTAGAGCTAAAAGCCACATCTTTGAGGAAAGATATAATAATAAAATATAAATAAAATATAATAATATAATAAAATAAGCAGTTCTTGCCAAGACGGTATGATTTCATGCAAGCGTCCTCTTTTACTCTCTTCATTTAAGGATTTTGCTAACACATTTTTAGTGAGAACGCTGTTTTAGCCCATCATTATGCCCAGTCATTTGACTACATCTATAATTCCCTTCTGGTCTCGGCCTTTTCTTTAGCCTACCACCACTTGTACACTCGAGCTGCTACAACAATTGCTGTTGTGTTGAACATTTCTCTTTCTGACTGACAGCTTCTTTAAAACTGTGCTAATAGTCCAAAATATGAACTTGGAAAGTTGTCAGATTATTTAGGTCATTTATCATAGAAAGCTGAAGGACATTTAAACATCATGGGAACTACCAGCCTGTCAGTCTCACATCTGTGCCTGGGAAGATCATGGAACAGATCCTCCTGGAAGCTATGCTAAGGCACATGGAGGGCAGGAAGCTGATTCGAGACAGCCAGCATGGCTTCACCAAGGGCAAGTCCTGCCTGACTAACCTAGTGGCCTTCTGTGATGGAGTGACTACATCAGTGGACACGGGAAGAGCTACGGATGTCGTCTAACTGGACCTCTGTAAGGCCTCTGACACAGTCTCCCACAACATCCTTCTCTCTAAACTGGAGAGGTATGGCTTTGATGGGTGGACTGTCCGGTAAAGGGTGAGGAATTGGTTGGATGGTCACATCCAGAGGGTAGTGGTCAATGGCTCAATGTCCAGATGGAGGTCGGTGACAACTGGTGTCCCACAGGGTCCGTATTGGGACCGGTAATGTTTAATATCTTCATCAATGACACAGACAGTGGGATCGAGTGCACCCTCAGCACGTTTGCAGATGACACCAAGCTGAGTGGTGCGGTTGACACGCCAGAGGGACGGGATGCCATCCAGAGGGACCTGGACAAGCTCAAGAAGTGGGCCTGTGTGAACCTCATGAGGTTTAACAAGGACAAGTGCAAGGTCCTGCACCTGGCTCGAGGCAACCCCCAGTATCAATACAGGCTGGGGGATGAAGGGATTGAGAACAGCCCTGCCGAGAAGGACTTGGGGGTACTGGTGGATGAAAAGCTGGACATGAGCCAGCAATGTGCGCTCGCAGCCCAGAAGGCCAACCATAACCTGGGCTGCATCCAAAGAAGCGTGGCCAGCAGGTCGAGGGAGGGGATTCTGCCCCTCTACTCTGCTCTGGTGAGACCCCACCCGGAGTACTGTGTCCAGCTCTGGAGCCCTCAGCATAAGAAAGACACGGACCTGTTGGAGTGGGTCCAGAGGAGGGCCACAAAAATGATCAGGGGGATGGAACACCTCTCCTATGAAGAAAGGCTGAGAGGGTTGGGGTTGCTCAGCCTGGAGAGGAGAAGGCTCTGGAAGACCTTATTGCAGCCTTTCAATACTTCAAGGGGGCTTAAAAGAAGGATGGGGACAGACTTTTCAGGGCCTGTTGCGATAGGACAAGGGGTAATGGTTTTAAACTAAAAGACAGTAGATTCAGACTAGATTTAAGGAAGAAATTTTTTACGCTGAGGGTGGTGAAGCACTGGCACAGTTTGCCCAGAGAGGTGGTGGATGCCCCATCCCTGGAAACATTCAAGGTCAGGTTGGACGGGGCTCTGAGCAACCCGATCTAGCTGAAGATGTCCCTGCTCATTGCAGTGGGGGTTGGACTAGATGACCTTTAGAGGTTCCTTCCAACCCAAACTATTCTATGATTCTATGATCATCATAACCTTCTGTTTCTCCTAAGTCTTGCATACATTTAACATTACATCCATGTGGGTGTCCTTGATCCATCTTCCGTGTGTAACTGTTTAAAATACAATCACACAGAAAGCTTTTTTCAGGACAAATTCTAAAAGGCAAATCTCCGGACAAAAAGGTTATGCAGTTTGTCCCATTCAAGAGATCCACCCATTATGCAGAAGTAATGCTAAAAAGTGACAAGAGAGATTCTTGCCATATTATATACTTGGTAGAAAGTGATTAACACAACTAAACCTTTCCTGTAAGGCCTAGATTTTCAGGAATTAATCTTTCAGTATTAGAACACTATTTCCACATTGGATTAAATTGGTCGAGAGAAGACTGAATTATAGATGTATCCACTCCCTCCTTCCCCTTCTCTCCCAAAGAACCTGAATGAGGAAAGTCTTGGAAGGTTTTCTCCTGTATCAGGACGAAATAAAAAAATGGAACAAAAAAATGTTCTTTTCCCATCCCCAAAAAGGAAAGGGCTGTTCAACCCCAGAGTAGTCTATAACCTGATGTATCATCACAACATTCTTGTACTTCTTAAACACTGGATAAAGTACTAGTTTTGTTGGTGCTCATCCCATACTGGTGCCAGGATTTCTACTTCCAAAGTTCTAACAAGGTATTCTTGTATTGTTTGTTCCTTGTCTGAAATGAAAAATTGTTAAAAGCATCCATTTTAAGTGAAACCCACCTCAGTTATCTAACAATAATATGCAACTCTTTCTGGAGTTTTCCTGCCACTTAGAAAGAACACGGAGCTAGTAGGAAGAAAAACAAAAGGACAGCCATAAACAGCAGCTTTTATCAGTTGAGGAGGCTGAACCACTGGAAGTCTCTTCTAGTCCTTTTTTTGCAGGTGTGTAAAAACAATACAAATCTTTCTTTGACCTGATAGAATCCTTTTTTCCTGCTTTACATGCAGTTTGACCCAAACTAGGTGGCTTGAGAAAGACATGGTCCTCCTGCAAGTGGTGGGTTGGCTTGCTGACAGCCTGGGAAAAAGTTTCCAGTCTAGACCACAACCTGCAGATGCAGCCCAGGCCCCTCCATGACATTCCTGTGGTGGTGGAGCCCCTGGGTAACTGCAAATTCATACTCTTTCCAACTTCAATTCTCTGTACCAGAGACTGTTCTGTGGCTACTCAGGCTATCGTACTCCTGTACAGCCACAGCACAAGACCTAAACATCAGTGAGAATCTTAACTGCCCCACCCTTCAACAGAAGCAAATTTCACCTAAGGTGAAGTCCTCTTAAAAAAAAAAAAAGGAAAAAAGAAAAAAATTACTTGCTACTACAGTCAGCCTTTTCTTTTCTTCCATTGTAGTTGCCCTGTAAGAACAGCATGTTTTCCTCTTGCTCTGGTATTCCACTGTGAGGACGTAAGTACACACTCAAGGTCCCTAATGCTACATCATCCATAATAGGAAGCACTAAACCTAGAAAATCTTTAAAAGGTGGGTCTCAGTCCTGCTGCTGAACAAACAAAGCTGATAATGTGCCTCATTTGTTCCGTCATCTGTTTGCTCCGTTGTTTGTTTTCTTTTCTTACACATATCCTTGCAGACAGGTTGATCTCTTTAACTACACACAGGTCAATGTCTGAATAGCTCACCTAGAAGCACCAGCAACACAGAAAGAGAAAATGGGGAAAAAACAGATGACGATGACATACTGCTTTTAAAGCATAACAAAACTCCTATCCACACCAGCAGTCTGGTGCACAGACTGAGGTCAGAGCAAACCCTTTCTGCAATAACTGAGTAGCTGTGGAGATGATGTATTCTCCACCTTATTGTGAGAGACCAAACAAAAGGGGGAAACATCTTTTGCGAGGTCACCATTACTTCTGCCTTCTTGCTATACCTTCTTTCATTCTCTCAGTTGCTTCACCTATTTGCATGTCTCCACCTTTCTTCCCTTTGCACTTCTTTCCCCATAGCAACTCTGGCTGCATACATCCTACTTCTGCCTCCTCCCACATCAAGAAGCTGCGTAATAGTGCAGGCTGAACTTTAGAAGGGAATACTGCAAAGACAAAGGGTTGTTAGCTGGTGTAGACTGGTAGCAAGCTTTCTAGCACTATAGGCTATGAGCCGAAGTAGGGAGAAAAGAAATAGAGATAGACTAAGGACAAGTGGAATAAAAGAAGTTAAGAAAGTTTTAAAGTAGAGAGCAGAAAGTTATATGAGCAGAAAGTTATATCCTTTCACCTAGGATTGTCTGTTCAGCAAGACCTGACAGTACACGCTCAGGCTAGTTAGATCCCCCAGAACCACATACTAGCAAGGAAATCAATCAATGATTACGTATCATGAGAAAGGCTTGTTGTGACATGGCATTCATCTGCCACTAAATCCATGTTCATGAAGAGGTTCCTATCTTCAGGCACACAAATCCCCATTTTTTCAGTGCAAATTCCTGAAGGAATGATAAAGTTTGTCTTCAGGGGGCTAGCTAACTATTCATATTTCTAATAAGTGTAGAGCTTTACAAGCTATAGGTATTGAATTTACTTTCCTCTAGTAAGGTAGCGTAACACTTACATGTTTTATTGAACATTTGAAACATGGACTACAGCAATTAAGATGAAAGTTCAACACAAATGTTAAATAAAAAGAAACTTAAGTGCTTTATTGAGCTCCTGGAACTTGGTTGCCAAATCACATCTGGGGATCCCTATCTAACTCCCATTGTGCCTCCAAGGAAAAATCATCTTCTCCAAAGCATTCCCATTAGACTTTCATATCAAGACCCAAATCAGAACAGGTAGAGAAGAGTGGAGGTCACCCTTCTCATAGCCACCATTTTAAGTTGGTTTCACTTGGTTATATTTCTTACACTGTTGGATGCTTTGAGTTTCATACTTCAGTTTGTACTCATCAGTGTCATGAGTAAATCTAGATCAGATTTTGCAGAATTGGAGTCCACCATAGATGGATATTCAGGTGAGGTGCCCACCTCCAGAGTGTAAACAGAGACATGTTTCCAAGTCTTAGTTGTTATTAAATCAAATGGTCATTAGCAGTCTAATCCTGAAACAAGGTGAATACTGGTGAATTGAGTAGGAAGATATTGCGAAGTTTGTGGGTGATATTTCAGGACATGTAAGCACTGTTACTTAGCCCCTAACTATTTTATCTTTTTTATAAGCCCCCTTCAAGTACTGATAGGCTGCAATAAGGTCTCCCCGAAGCCTTCTCTTCTCCAGGCTGAACAACCCCAACCCTCTCAGCCTTTCTTCATAGGAGAGGTGTTCCATCCCCCTGATCATTTTTGTGGCCCTCCTCTGGACCCGCTCCAACAGGTCTGTGTCTTTCTTATGCTGAGGACTCCAGAGCTGGACACAGTACTCCAGGTGGGGTCTCACCAAAGCGGAGTAGAGGGGCAGAATCCCCTCCCTCGACCTGCTGGCCATGCTTCTTTGGATGCAGCCCAGGAGACGGTTGGCCTTCTGGGCTGCGAGCGCACATTGCTGGCTCATGTCCAGCTTTTCATCCACCAGTACCCCCAAGCCCTTCTCGGCAGGGCTGCTCTCAACCCCTTCATCCCCCAGCCTGTAGTGATACCGGGGCTTGCCCCGACCCAGGTGCAGGACCTTGCACTTGTCCTTGTTAAACCTCATGAGGTTCACACAGGCCCACTTCTCGAGCTTGTCCAGGTCCCTCTGGATGGCATCCCGTCTTTCTGGTGTGTCGACCGCACCACTCAGCTTGGTGTCATCTGCAAACGTGCTGAGGGTGCACTCGATCCCACTGTCTGTGTCATTGATGAAGATATTAAACAGTACCGGTCCCAATACGGACCCCTGCGGGACGCCACTTGTCACCAAAGATACTCTTTTATCATACCCTCTTACTCAACTGCTGTGGCATATTATGCTACTGTTAAACATTTAAGTATGTTCTCTGTAAAGTTCAAGGTTAATGAGACCAGAAGCTTCACTGCTCTTCAGCTTTTGTTACTGGATACACTGTAAGGTTCATCCATTCACACCACAAGCCTATTTAATTTTTGCATACAAAGCAGAGCTCATTTTTTGCATTCAGGATCCCTGCTGCTATGAACTATTGTCATATGAAACACCAGTCACGTTGGCTACAGCATCTAACAGTCAACCTCTGCAAGCAGAATTAACTAAAATAATGGAAGACAGTATATTCTTTAAATCTGTAATAAATGTCTTTAAAAATAATAAAACTGTTTATCTTTAATATATTAAATAACAATTCTCAAACATCCAACCAAGAATTAGAAGCTATTTCTCTACAAAAAGACGCAAGAAAAAAAGGCAGTATGGCATGTATTACAAGGGTGCTACATAATTATTATATCTAGATACCTCCAAACAGAAAACCAAAGGATACAGCAAAGAAAACATGAAAGGACGTATAGTCATCTTACTGACTGCAACATGTAATAATTTAGCAGATGATAAATTAAAGGCCCTAAGTAAAACTCTAAGCTACTTTTGCTTCTTAAGATAGTTTCATAAAAGGGAATTGGGACTAAATCTTAGTGGTATAGGAAAAAAATACATCATGTGATATAACAATGAAAGTCTCCAAGAAGTTGAAATTGAATTAACTTACCAAAGTTTCAGTGTAAGAAAACATCCCACTTAGAAAATAGATTTATTTAATGAAGTGGGTTTTTTATTTCTTCTGTCTTTTCATTTTCATTCCAGCTGTGGTTGCCGTTTTGGGCAACAAGAAAGTCCCTGCCTCAGATGTTTCCCATGAGTTATCAGGAAGTACCAAAGATGAGGCAACAGCTTTCCCAGAAATAAAATCTCAAAACCTACCACAAACTCATGGAGGTGTTCTTACTTGTCTTAAGATAGGAGTTGGGGTGTAAGTCTTCAAAAGAAGAGAATAAGCCTTTTGAGTGGGCGAGAGTAGAAGGCTGTAAGGAAGCTAAGTTACCCATTTCTAAGTGAAGTGGAGGGGTTAATGAACTTTATATATGTGAAGTCTTTTTTATATATGCATAAATCGGAAGTGTTGTTGCTTAATGCTCACTCTTCATTAACACAGGCACTCTTTTCAGCCCTGCTGATAGTGAGAGCACAACTTAAAAATTAAAATAAAATTTTGTTTTCCTTCAGTTTTGTTGTCCTGCTTTCTCATCTTTACTGTCTTCTGTTCTGTGAACTTTTCTGCACTGTAATGCAATACAGATGAAACCAGCGTAAGGAAACCGATGAAATCTCTTCTGTAGGGTAAACAGGGAAAGACCTGAAGTTACTCATCTTTTTTTGTAAACTTGCACTCAGAAATAAGCATAGTGAAATACAATGGGCATACAACGAAAGGATAACTGAACTGGGCAAGTGAAGGAGAGATACCCATGTTACTAAGCCCTGGGGTCTGTAACGTGCTCTAACTCCATTCCAAAAGCATCTATTTTGTAATCAACTCTTGCAGAGCTCCAGCAGGAAGAATAGAGCGCGTGTCCCAGATGTGCTAACCAGCTGGTACATGGGTCTGCTCTCAGTAGAGCATGTTTCAAACACCGGTAGCTATCTGCATCTGAGGTAGCTTCTTTGCTGGTGGGAACTGCTGGAAGTTTACAAGAAATCCTTTTGCACACATGATAGGAGATAGCTGCTCACAAAAGGTCTATTTGGGAAGTGTCTGGAGTCCTAGGAAGCGACTGAGGCACAATATTTAAAGTAGGGATTAGATAAACCTAAACCAATGTTAAACCAGTGGTAAAAATACCATGTTCTCCACTTCAGAATATTTTCAGATCATATCTGTTCCTAAAGAGTTATTTGGGGAAACTATCCACTGTCTCTCCTACACCTAGACTTAAAGGCAAAGTTTTGGGTGCAGTTACATATCCTCTAGTTTCTTCTCCACCTTATTCAGACTACTGTAGAAAAAGTACCTGCCTGAGGCCTTCCAGGGGTCTGGTATTATGCAACAAGGAAGAGGGATTGCTGGGACTCCCTTTCTACGGAGCTGGGGTTTCCCACCCTGCCAGAGGCTGCTTATGTTGTCTCCCTGTACCAGAGGTCCCACGTGCATCTTTTTCCCCCTCCACTACCCCATCGAATCACTGAATCTCTTTAGTCCCCCGATACTTTAATTCATTTTTCCTTCATGGAAGGAAACGCATCAGAGAGCCAGTTAAGTGCTTTGGAAGAGCTGAGTTGGGAATAATGCTCTTCAGTCAAATACTCTTTGATCTGCAGATTATTATAAAACTAGCTGGAACTCTCAGCTCTGCTAACTCACATACAAGAAGGTAAGCTCTCAGTCTCTTTTTCTCAAATTCTCATTTTGCATTTTTCTAGTTTTCCACATAGTCAGCATGTTTTTGTTTGTTTTTGTCAGGAACATTCCCCCAAATTTCACAGTTCACCTTGAGCGCTGGGCTGGCTGCTCATGGTGTAAACAGGAGGGGAACAACACTTAACTATCAGATGGGTGGGCTTAGCAGTCATAGACACAAATAGAAAGATAGGAAAGGGTTGGGAGTAGAGCAGATTATTTATCATGAAGCAGTATAATCTCTGACATTTTTTCTCATATCTTCTAATTTTGTCATCTTTCTTTACTGATATCTCAACTTTTACTTCCAGTCTGTGGGTGATACCAGCCTCAGTTACCTAGCTCTTGCATGCTTAGATGAGGACATCCATTCTTTGTCTCATGTCTTTTTTTTTTTCTAGACCATGATTATTTTGTGTTCATCTAGCTTGGACTTTACCCTGTTGGTTCACAGGCTTCTTGAAACGAGGTACCAACACACGCTGTGCTTGCTGCAAGTTGCCATGTCGATCGTTTTGTCTTACCTGTGATACTCATGCTCTGAATCCTTTAAAAGGCTTTGCTTTTTCATAACAATATGACATGGCTGACTCACAATCAGTTTGTGATTCACTGTATGCCCTGATCCTTTCTGAAGAATGTTTCCAATAAATTTACTCCCCTATCTTGTGATTGTAAGTGGCAATAAAGTATTATATATGCTGATTTCTAAACCTATTTATTTCACCAGCTTGTCAAGATAGTTTTGAACTACAAATTTCTCGCTCAAAGTGCTTGCAACTCTTTCTGGCTTAGTGTTTCCCAGAAGTTTAATAAGTATAATCTTGCATGTAATTAATGAACAGACTGAGGACAGATGCCTGCATAACCTCATTTTGATATGCTTTTGCAGTTTGGTAGTGACCAGCTGCTCTGCATATGCCGTGGTTACGTAAGTGTGCTATAATCATGGCTTTTCTATCTAGCACAGCAGTATCTGATCGGCGCATTTTCTGCTAGCTTGATTGTAAGGTGTAATGTCAGAGGATACCAAAACTCACGAATGCCAAGATAAGACAGCTATCACTTCTTCTCACGTATGTGGCCTGCTCTCACTGAGAGAAAATAGGTTACCATATTGGGCTGGCATTGTCACCCATTCGTCACAGCAATAATGCGTTTGAAGAACGTCCTCCTTATATCCCCTTAATTGTGTCTTACTTTCTGCTTTGGCATCATTGGATTTTTTTGAACATACTGCTTTCTGTTTGGTAATTTGATTTAGTTTTTTATTTTTGGTATGGTTCTTTTTGAGTGTTGGGTCAATGTCATTGTTTAACCAAATTGATTTTTCTGTGCTTTACTACTCCTTGGATCGGGATGGTTTGGGCACACGTAACCTCTGATTTTTTCAGAATTATTTTTGATTTTTACTTTCTTCCCATGAAATCTTATCTAGCAATGTGGAGAGTTTCAAAGATGTTTTATTAAAGTCCACTGTCTTTCTTTACCTCTCTTGTCATTTCATGAACAGTTGTGCAACTTGTTTGCTACTTTTGTTCACTCAGTTAGATTTGCTCAGATTCAAATCTAGAAAGCCTTCCCTATAGGATATCTTACATCTTCGATATCAACAGAATCTTTCTCAAACTTTCTACCTGCTAGCCAACTTTCTCCCACTGTACTGATTTACCAGCAGATATCTGTTAATTTGAGTAGTGAACTTGGTGGTAACGAAGGACCTTAGTATGATTTTATTTGAGGTCCTCCCCTTATAATTTTATCCCCTGAATCTTCCTTATGCAGTGCTCTATAGTAGAGTCATACCATAGTGGGATCTTTCTTCTGCTTTCTCTTCTCCATTTCGTTGCGGTTATTTCAGCAGATCTCCTGATGAGTTCTGGACCTCAGAACAGGCACTCACGTTCTCAATGTGCAAATCACGGTTTCCCGTCATTCTTCAGCACGCAATGTTCTTCTGTGTCAATACATGTCTTGTGAACTACCCTACCACGCTTGCTATGCTAATGAAATCTTAGTGCGTAAGCAAAGCTTGTCCTGCTTATTTGCTCAGTAGTGTACAGTCATCTAGGATGTTCATCAGTTGGACCCTCTGTTTTTCTTTCTTTGATTAGTCAGGTAACAGGCAATAAGGTGACAAAGTAGTTGTGCCTTATAGCACTAATGCATCATCCCTGTAGTGTGGCAGTTCCTGGGATCAGTGGGAAGGTTCACTTGGTTAGCTTCTGCTGACACCTACTGCCAGAGCTGAATGCAGCAAAATAACACAGGAGAAGGCTTTGACAGTGTCCCACGAGATTCATGGAATGTAGCTTCGGATTCAGACTACCAGTATTGTACTTAAAGAGATAAATACCATCCATAGTTTTATGGAAATGAGATTAATACAGATCACAAATGGCAAAGTCTCCAGGAGCAATTTGGGTTTTTTTGTTGCTGGTTTTCTAGTAAAATTAGCAAAGGACAAGAGTTAATTGAAAGTTACTTTATGCATTTTCCATGATAGGAGCTAATGAGTTTATGGCTAGAAGTAAATACTTCTCAGAGGCAAAAAAGATGTAACTTTTTTTTTAAATAGATGATACATCTTCATTGTTACTGCAAATGGTTTTACATCAGATTCAAGAAAAAGCTTCTCCTCAAAGCAATTCCTGCTCGGTAGTAGGGACCTGTTTCTTTGTTTTTGCAAACCTCCTTTTCACTTATTTCAATACCGAGAAATCACACCCAGGACAAGGAAGTGTCGTAGAAGATCCCACTTACTGAAAGGTTGTTAGGTTTAGTGAACTGCAATGAATTCATGCACACAAGAGCTGTAGTTTAGACCTTTATAGGTGTATAAAGGACTAAGAACCTTTTGAACTACCAGAAAACTAGAAACTATTACAACATCTGGCTACTGATGGTAAGGGTGTTTGCGCATTTTGGAAGATGGGATATTATACTCATTTGCTAAAGGACAGGGCAACAAACCAGTTTGAAGTGTTCATCTAGTTTATATTTGAACTGTAATAACATCTAGGCTAAAACCCTCAGGAGACAATCTGAGGATAGAGTGGCTTTGTTTGTTTTTCTTTTTTTCAGCCAGCCGATCCACTCCCACCATTTCATATTTGTGTACCAGGTTCTCTCCTATGTCTTCAACTCTGAAAAATAGAGGATCTCAACTTGTCAAATACTTCCAAATTTAAGCGTAATCACAAGCCAGGCATCACTGCTCTGTGTTCTCTGTGAGAAGCATTTATTGCCTTTGTCACCCATTTACATCCTTGACTTGGGAATTCTTCTGTACTGGAAACGGCTGTTCATTCTTCTCTACTAAACTGGGTATTTGCAGAGAGAATTTCAGTAAGGACCAGACAGTAAATCAGGACACTTAAATACACGTGGATGTCATATAGATTTAAGTAAACCTTTAACAGTTGCTGAGATCAGTGACTGTGCACACGTTGTGAACATACAAATCAATACGGCAGTGAGTATGTTAGTTGCTCAACCTATTTTATTTTGAGGCATTTATCTTTTAGTGTAATGGGATTGTACCATTCCTTCAATTTGTATTTGACAGAGCACTATGGAAAGCAGATAAATATTCACAGTAATTGCCATTGAGACTTCCATATAATCAGGTTACACATCTAAGCTAATAACACTTACATTCTCCTCTTTTTAATGGCCTGCTGCCCTAAGGATTAATTTTTCTATTGACAGTTGCTGGACACTGACAGTCCTGATGAGTCCATTTTGTTTGCCAGTTGTGCTGGCATCAACTCTCAAAGAGATATTCAGAATAAAAAATGTGGGGCCTTAATTTTGCAGAGGAGTTTGCATGTGAAATCAATTTAATTTTCTTGCAAGATAGGGCCTCAGAACCAGATTTTGAGCCAAGAAATAAAAGGAAAGCATAGGTAAAAAAAAAACAGTGTACCCATTGACCAGCTTGTCTTGGATGCCGAGATTGTCCCTGCATGGGAGTCAGCTGTAGAGCTATTCTTACTGGACAAGGCTGTACCTGAACAAACATTGGGAACATTGGCTTTGCAGCAGCAAAGCCTTTGAGCAGGTTATTTGGATAGTTGTAACTAGTATTAGAACCTCTGCCCAGTATTTCCCTTTTCATGTTGTTTTCCTAATGTGCCTATGTTTTGCTAACACACATACCACATTTTGAGCAGCCCAAATTTGGTCTCGTGTGTACGAATGACATCGTTAACAAAGTGCATCTATTAGTGGTGTGAAATGCAGAACCTGTTGCAATGGCGGCAGTTCAAGCTCTGACTCTGAAAGCACTGAAGGAAAACAGTTTTTCATTTTGAGGTCATTGGAAGGCAGTAGAAGAGGGATATGGAAGTTATTCAGCTGGACATATCCAGGACAAGAGTTACCAGTCCAGGTCCTCAAAATAAGCCAGATGCTGTTTTCTAACCGCCATTGACTAACTATTAATTAACCCAAAGGTTTATGAAAGCTGAACTGAAGTTGCTCAGTGGTGATTCCTGTCCTTCCAGAACACTGTGCTGGGCTGCATGCTGCCTCTGAGGACAAGGATGCGAGGAGGCCTGTGACCAACACCCCTTCGGCATAACGCCGTAAGCATGGTGGTTAGTGCTTGGGCTTTTAATAACACCTGCTCAAATGCAGGGCCACAAAATATAGGCAGTTCAGCAGCAGTTTGGAAGTGAGCACAGAATTGGTTTAGCAAGAGCAATGAATACAAGAGTCCACACTGCATGGAACTCGAAGCTGCTCTGTGCGGGGAAGCACATACTGTTGTTGACTCCTTGTAGATAGCTGTTACTACTAATAGTACTTATGATATCGTAAGCACTATCCAGTTGGGGGCCTACCCAATGCTTTTTAGCCGCTAGCGTGTCATATCTAAGTAGAAAAAAGTTGCATTCATTGTGGGTTGTGATGATATTGCCATCTTCCCTCTGGCTCACACTTGTGTTTTCTCTCTCCTCTTTCTCGAGTGTAAGGCTGAAATGTAGGGTGCTTTTAGGGCCAGATCAGGCAAAACTGCTAGTCTTTTCCAGGCTAGGCAGGATCAGCGCTGCCAGGGGTTCAATGAAGATAACACCAGACTTCTAGCTATCCTTTCTCCATAATACATGGTATGGAGAGCATGCTGAGCTGTAGCTGAAGGCTGATGATAACTTTCACTTCTTGACAAAATAGAGCATCTTCTACTTTATCGTGATCTGGTCTTTGGCACGCTGCACAAGCCTTTTGTTTCTGTTTAGCTGGAAACTTCTGTCATTGCTCTTCCAAAGAAACAAGTCCCTCTGAGAAACAATTGCTTTTCACCTGGGAATGACCCATTGCCTGAGGGTGAATGACAAAGAAGAGAGGGAATAGCACTGGGTGAAGATCAAACTTAAAATTTTAGATCTCTCATCCTGGGCCTGAAATGAATGCCCGGTATTTTGCCTGGCAGTGCTCGGTTCTCATCAACAAAGTAGCATGGCTTCGGATATAGCCTGTTGCTGACAATTAATCACTCTGCTGACCCATTATAAATAGATTTAACTTTGCAATCAGTGTGGTCTTCAAGTATGTGGTAGATTTGAAAGTAATCCTGCTTTCCTGACTGTGATGCTGCTGTTCGCATTGCCTGTGAAAATAGTGTGGTTATTGCCGTGATCTCTGGTAGGACTCATTGCTGTACTTCTGCAGGGTATCTACTAACAAGGCAGACACTCTATTTCCTGAATTTTCCTGTAAGGCTGCTTAAAGGTTTAGTTACTTGCAAGACCTGTATTCAGAGATATAACACAGAACTTCCTTATCCTGTTTGCCAGATACAGTGTATAAAGCTTGTAAATAAATATGCATTTAATTTGCATAAATTATTAGCTTACCAGAGAATTGTGATTTTTATCAAAGATTCTGTAATGAAAGTTTATCGTTGCAGAAATTGCTTGGGCAATCAATCATGATGATAAGTCTGCATATAGCTGGACTACTTACAAATGTCATTCATCGAAAACATTCATGTTAATTAGGGTCAAGTCACCATAAAAGATAGATTCCTCTATTGAGTATCATTTATAGTGAAATTAATGTAGGGAACAGGAAGGAGAAATGCTTTTGACTTTACAGTCATAGTTTATCAAGCGCTTTCATAAAAATGTCTGGCTAGAGAAGTAAACAAAACATCAAAATTTCTGTCAGCTTTGACAGTAAAAGCTAATTATTTCACCAGGGTGCTACCTATTATTTACTGCAAAGTACTATTAAACAATGACAGAAGTGTTTATTTCCCATATGCAAAGACACGGATTGCTCCAGAGGCCAGCGATGTTACAGAAAAATTCTTTGACATCCCTCCAAAATGCAGGCCGGGTTAGCACAGGACTGTCACCGTCCGACGCCCTGAATGGTGCCCATTCTCAATAGCTGCCACACAGTTTCACAGAGGACAGAAGCTTCCCTATTTGCATTTTTACTGCGTTCCCACTACTTATGAAGGGAAGAGTAAGGGATGAGTGGGCATAGAGTGCTGATTTATCCCCAAGTACAAGGCGCATTGGCAGGATTATGGAGCTGGTGATGCTGCTACCTTACTGTCATACGCATAAAAAAGAATTAGTAGCAGGCAAGAATGAAAATCTGCCTCATAATTTTCACCTTTTCCTCTTCAAACCTGTCCCAGATTTTGAAAGATCAGATAAAAGATTGTGCTGTGGAATGCATACATTTACACACACATATATATTTTCTGTGCTTGACAAGTTACTGTAACCGAGAGGGAGTGAGCACGCACAGCTCCGCTGCCGTCACTGGAAGGTGGGAGTGCTCGGTCTGTCACAGGGCCAGGCCTGGAGCCATTTTTTTCCTTAAACCTGTGATAAAGCACACAAACAGAACTTTTCTGTATGTATTAATCATCTGAATCATTATAATTTAAATGTCAGCTGCATAAATTACTTTTAATGGATTAATGAAAATGAAACATGCTCTTTGTCTTGGAAAGTACAAGCACAATACATTCTCTATGATTTTTATTCTAATTTTAAATCGTTTGGGTGACGATAGAATAGGTAGGGCCTCGGGATGTAAATGCCAGGTGATTGTTTGGTGGAACCGAGGTGACGGAGGGAGGAAGCGGTCGGTTTTGCCCTTGTATTTGTAGGGCTGGGTCACTCTGGTACGTGGCAATAGCCGGTGAGGTGCTGCCTTGTCCTCCAGAAGTTCAGCTTTTGTTTTCCTTTATTAAAGGATAAATCTCTATCTGGAATGGCTTCCAGAGAACTGAAAAAAACCTGCGCGCTGACAGTTACCCTCCTTGAGCTCTCCGCATGAATATGCTGCCAGCCCGCTGTCACTAGGTTGGACGTTGCGGACATTCTTCCCCTTCGTTTTTGTGAAGTACCATTTCAGACGGCCACTGGAGATAAGGTCAGCGCCAGCTCCGCTCCCTCCTTATCTCCTTATGTAGCGCCAGCAGGAGGGATCACTTGCGTTAACAACTTGCTCTCGCCTCTCCTTGCGTCTTGTTTCGTCACTATCAGCAGCCGGCAGCGGGGGAACACCGCGTAGATAGCTCACCGCCCGGAGAAGCAGCCCGGCGTAGCCGCTCGGGGAGCGAAACCCGAGCCGAGGCTGTACCGAGCTCCAGAAAGCCCGGGGAGTTCGAAGAGCAGGCACGGCGCTGCCGCCGCCGCCGCCAGCCCCGCGCGGGCCGGGCCTGGCTACCGTGACTCGCGCGGGCGGGCGTCCGGGGCCAGAGCCCGCCTGCCCACGTCTGCAGGGGGCTGCCGCCTGGGAGGACGCGCTGCTTCCCGTGCCCTTTGAAAACCTCCATGCCCGGGAAGAGGTTCAAGAGCCTCCTGAACCCCTCGGGGCTCATCCTCAGGCACTCACCCGCACCCCCCTCCCCCCCGCCCCGGGCAGCAGCGGTGAGGTGCAGGCCGGGGCCCGGCCGCCGTGCCCCTTTCTGTCAGCCCCTTGTCGGAGCTCGGCCAGGCAGCGCTGTGAGGAGACGGGGGCCAAAGCCGGGGGACGACGAGGCCCGGCGGCGGCGCCCAGCCCCTCGGCTTCAGGCAGCGTGAGCAGCCTCCTTCCCAGAGGGACCGGTGACACGCGAGGGAGCCTTGCGCCAGTGTTCGTCTGGGGGGGGGGGGGACGGGGGACGGGGGACAGAAGAGGAATATATATGTGGGGGTGTCACCTTAAACACAGCACCCTGCCCTTCCCCCACACCCTACAACAGGAAGCGCAACAAGCGCTTGCAAAGCGCCCGAAGTGTGTCCCTCTCGGCTCCCCTCCGCCGCGGCCCACCCGGCAGAAGACTACGCTTCCCAGAAACGCCGCGGGGCGGGGCGGCCGTCCCGGCTCGCCCCGCCCCCGCCCTCCCTCTGCCGCCTGGCATCACGGTCCCCGTAGTCTTCGTGCCCTCCCCGCTCCCTTCCCCACGCCGGGCCTTCGCGGCGAAGAAGACTACCGTTCCCGAGTGCCCCTGCGGCGCTGCGCCTGCGCCGTTAGCGTGGAAGTGCGAGAGGCCGTTGCGTTGCGGGCAACGGCTGAGGCAGCGAAGAGGCAGTAAGCGGCGGCGCCGGCGGCTTCCGTGTTTGCCGGGGGGGGCAGGCGGGGGTGGGGGCGAGGAGCGGCGGCGGCGGCGGCAGCGGGAGGCCGCTCGGTGGATGGGCGGTTGGCGGACGGCAGCGGCGGCGGCATCTGTCAGGCGTCGGACGTTAGCCGGGGCGCAGGGGATGAGCCTGTGAGGGCGGAGAAGCGCGGGTGGGGGTGAAGCCCGGCCAGAGCAGAGCGATGTCTCAGCCTCAGCAGCAGCAACAGCCGCCGCCGCCGCCGCCGCCGCCGTCTCCTCAGCAGCAGCCGCAGCCGCCGCCTCCGGCCGCCTCCAAAAAGCGGGACCGGCGCATCTTCTCGGGCACCTGCCCCGACCCTAAATGCCAGGCGCGGCTCTTCTTCCCGGCCCACGGGCCGCAGAGCAGCGGCAGCATCGAGTGCACGGACTGCGGGCAGCGCCACGAGCAGCGGCAGCTGCTGGCCGTGGAGGAGGTGACGGATCCCGACCTGGTACTGCACAACCTGCTGCGAAACGCGCTGCTGGGCGTCAGCGGCGCCGGCCCGCCCCGCAGGAACACTGAGCTCGTCAAAGTCATGGGCCTCTCCAACTACCACTGCAAGCTCCTGGCCCCCATCCTGGCCCGCTACGGTATGGATAAGCAAACTGGCAAAGCTAAGCTCCTCACAGAAATGAACCAGGGAGACATCTTTGACTGCTCCCTCTTGGGTGACCGCGCCTTCCTCATTGAGCCGGAGCACGTTGAAACCATCGGTTACGGAAAGGACCGCTCTGGCAGCCTCATCTACCTGCACGACACCCTGGAAGACATCAAGAAGGCCAACAACAGTCAGGAGTGCCTCATTCCTGTCCACGTGGATGGAGATGGCCACTGCCTTGTCCACGCAGTCTCGCGAGCGCTTGTTGGCAGGGAACTGTTCTGGCATGCTCTGCGAGAGAATCTGAAGAAGCATTTTGAGGAGAATCTGAGTCACTACAAGGCGCTTTTCCATGACTTTATTGATGCAGCTGAGTGGGAGGATATTATCAACGAATGTGATCCTTTGTTTGTTCCTCCAGAAGGTGTGCCAATGGGCCTTAGGAATATTCACATCTTTGGTCTCGCCAACGTGCTTCACCGGCCTATCATCCTGTTAGACTCCTTGAGTGGAATGCGAAGCTCCGGAGATTATTCAGCGACATTCCTCCCTGGTCTGGTACCTCTAGAAAAATGCATGGGAAAAGATGGCATGTTGAACAAGCCGATCTGCATTGCATGGAGTAGCTCAGGACGTAACCATTATATTCCTCTAGTTGGAATAAAAGGTGCTGCTTTACCTAAACTGCCTAGGAAGCTACTTCCTAAAGCCTGGGGAGTTCCTCAAGACCTCATCAAAAAGTACATCAAGTTAGAGGAGGACGGTGGTTGTGTTATTGGAGGAGACAGAAGTTTGCAAGATAAGTACTTGATGAGGCTTGTTGCTGCAATGGAGGAGGTTTTCATGAGTAAACACGGTATCCATCCCAGTCTTGTAGCTGATGTACATCAGTATTTCTACAGAAGGACTGGTGTAATAGGAGTGCAGCCTGAAGAAGTCACTGCAGCTGCCAAAAAAGCAGTGATGGACAACCGCCTTCACAGGTGCCTCATCTGCGGGGCCCTTTCAGAGCATCATGTTCCTCCTGAGTGGCTGGCTCCTGGGGGGAAACTCTATAACCTGGCAAAAAGTACCCACGGCCAACTAAGGCCTGACAAAAATTACAGTTTTCCCCTGAACAGTTTGGTGTGTTCTTACAACCCCGCAAAGGATGTGCTGGTACCAGACTATAGCCTGAGTAGTTTGACCGCTTGTAACTGGTGTCATGGTAACTTGGTGCGTCGTGTCAGAGAAGATGGATCTGTTTCATATTTGGATGGAGACAGAACTAATACTAGGTCTACAGGTGGCAAATGTGGCTGTGGATTCAAGCACTACTGGGAAGGTAAAGAATACGATAATCTCCCTGAAGCTTTTCCTATTACTCTAGAGTGGGGTGGAAGAGTGGTGAGAGAGACAGTCTACTGGTTCCAGTATGAAAGTGACACATCTCTGAACAGCAATGTGTATGATGTCGCCATGAAACTTGTTACCAAGCACTTCCCTGGTGAATTTGGTAGTGAGATTCTTGTTCAGAAAGTTGTCAACACAATATTGCATCAAACTGCCAAAAAGAACCCTGATGATTATACCCCTGTAAATATCGATGGTGCTCACGCCCAAAGAGCTGATGATGTACAGCAAGGACAAGAGTTAGAGTCGCAACTTCCAACCAAAATTATTTTGACTGGACAGAAGACAAAAACTTTGCACAAGGAAGAGTTGAATATGAGCAAAGCTGAAAGAACTATTCAGCAGAACATTGCAGACCAGGCTTCCGTAATGCAAAAACGGAAAAGTGAAAAACTGAAACAAGAGCATAAAGGGCAACCTAGGACTGCTTCTCCTGGGGCCGTTCGTGAGGGGCCATCATCTGCACCTGCTACACCAACAAAAACCCCGTATTCTCCAACATCTACAAAAGAAAAGAAAATTCGAATAACCACAAATGATGGGAGGCAGTCAATGCTTACCCTAAAGTGCACTACTACCTTCTTGGAACTACAGGAAAGCATAGCGAGAGAATTTAATATTCCTCCGTATTTGCAATGCATTCGCTATGGCTTCCCTCCTAAAGAGCTTCTGCCTCCCAAAGAAGGCATGGAAAATGAGCCCGTTCCTTTGCAGCATGGTGACAGGATTGCGATAGAAATCCTGAAAGGTAAGGAAGAAGGCAGGCAGTCTGCTTCAGCACACTCGGCCCATGCCGTGAAGCATGATGATGTTGCTGTGACTAGTAAAATCTCATCGAAGGAACTGCAAGAGCAAGTCGATAAGGAGATGTATTCTCTCTGTCTTCTAGCAACACTAATGGGTAAGGCTGACTTCAAGTTATACTTTAAAATTGTATTTTTAAGTAGAAGATAACATTTTACAAACTGTAGTTACATACGTATCTTTTTTTCTTTCTTTTCTGTAACCACGGAGAAGGTTAGTTCCTTTATTCCTCTTTTAGAAGAACATTTAACATGCTGTTAGTGACTTGTTGAGTGTCGTGACTTTTAAAATGTGTATATGAGATACTTGTTCTTTCTTTGCTATAAAGTCCTCTTTTAAAAATTGCTGTTTAGAAGTTGTTGCATTTCATCTTCTGTCTGTCTGTCTATTTGTTTTTCCTGTCTCTCATTAGGCATGCATCTGATGTGTATGTGTGTGAGCTACATGCTCTCTTTTTTCCTACATCTCCCTCAGATTTCAGGAAATAAATTCAGAGCAGGGGTGAGAAGGGGACGCTGAATGTCTGCTCATTGGAAGTTTGAGGACCAAATTGTCACCTTTGTAGTAGGATAAAGTCCTGGCATTTCTCCCCACAGGGAATTGTGTTGGTTTAAGCAAATCAACACAACATTGTATCCTTAGCTAATCTACTAACTTTAAGTAAAGATCTGGTATTTTTAAAGAGCTGTGAAAAGTATTATTTCAGAATGTAAGCAGAGGAGAAACTGAAAGAAGCTAAACATAGATTTGAATCCCAAAGGTGGACATAAGGTTGCCAAGCTATGCTTATAAATCATCAGTCTTGTAAATCTGACTAACTGTTAATAATTCAAGATGAAAGGACTTTTCTCAGGTGCCTGTCATTTTTATTTTCATATTTGGACTCAGGAGACTTGGGCCTTCATTTGTGTACTTTCTTCATCAGGTTTCACAGTTGTTGCTGCTTACTGGCAGGAAGTAGAACAGTAATTATCATACATTTAGCTCTATGAACCAGTTGAATAGTAATGTTTACATGTGTTTTTGTGGGAGCCTTCTCTTTTGCTGGAGGGATTTGGTGTGGCTAAAGCATGTGATGTTTTAGAAACAAAACAATTACATAATCACAGAGTGGTATGTCAGAAGTTCATCATGCAGAACTTTGATTCTTTTCCAAGCCTGATTGTTTACTCCTGTGTCTTGCAAGATAGCATGCTGAATCACTAGCCACCTTGTCACACTGACATTTACACCGGAGTTCCAAAGTGCAGGAAAAGGTTAGCTTTAAAAGCTGTCTTAATATTGAAATGAAGCTTGAAAGAGTGCTTTCCTGTTTTCAGGAAATACTCCTGAAAATGTAATTATTGGCTTACAAAAAACCTCTCGGGTGCTTTAAAAGTATCTCAGTGACTTCAGCATTAAGGGGTCTCATTTTTTTTTTTACAAGTATTTATCTATAAACTGTGAGCTGATCTTGTATTCAAGAATCAAATTTTGTCTTTGACTCTCATTGCTGTTAGACTCTGCTTTCGAAGCACAGGTTAGAATAGAATTTACCTCAGCCTTCTCTGGCTGCATCCATTTTGCATTACTAATAGTAGTAAAAGTGTCAGCAAATGATAAACCAACCAGTTATAACAACTTATGCAGCTACTGAATAAGATGCTATTTTTACACAATCGCTTTTCTCATCAGGGTTTCATTTTCCTTCAGAGATACTTTTGGAAAAAATTCTAGACAGTTAACTACTTACTATTGTGCCTTTTCAATGGGGAAACAAACTCGAAGAAACTTCTTAAGTCCTTGCACTTTCCTAAGAGTGTTGGGGTGGCAGTTCCTCAAGGTGGTATATTCAGCCTTTCTGGGACAAGAAGCCTCAGTGTTTCTCAATTACGTTTCTGTACTGCTAAAAACCAATGCTGCAAGGTTCTGAGAGTCAGCTTATCCTGCATGCTCTTGCTGTAACTTTGTTCTGCTAAAAGCATTCATCTAATACAGTCAGATTAGAATGTGTAGAGCAGAGATGGTATTGAAATAGCTCTCTGGGCCAGACATGCTTTGCTTTTTTTTTTTTCCCCAATGCCCACAGTGAAAGTGTGTCTTCAAACATCTATAACTATTCATTCCGGATGCTTAAAAGCTTTTCTTTAATGCAGGGTCTCCTGTAGGCTGACTTGATGCTTCTCTCGTATTTCAGTGACTAGAATTTGTCTTTTCTGGTCTCAGCTAGTTAAATTATTAAAATTTTAGACCATGTTCTTTAATTTTTATGTATATAACTTAAAAATAAGCCTTGGGAAATTAGATACTGTAATTTGTGGACTGCTTAGCCTTACAAAAAATCATGCATAATATGTTTTCTCCCCTACTTTTGTTTAGCTCAAAATACAGAATTCTATAAGGAAATGACTAAAGGAATTTTAATTTTACATTAACATAGTTAAAACGTTATATTTTTAAACTGATTTTATATACACCCATGCAGAAGCACTCTGGATACATGCAAGCCCAGTATGAATCTGTTTTGTTCGGTTTGCATTGATGAATTTGTTGGTGCACAAGAAATCAAAATAGCCAGGTTTAAATTAAATGCATTCATTGATACCAGGATTTGCTTGGATTTAAACAGCTTGTTTTTAAGCCAACTGTAGTACCCTGTAACCTGTGTTTATCAACTGAGCTTTCTATTTGTTTTGCACTTCTCTGTGTCCTCTCTGCTGTACGAAGTGACAGTCTTGGGCTTCCACTGGCGTAGGTTAGTCTGCACCTGCTCTTTTTCTGCAGTGTATGTATGAGGCATGCTTGTGGGTAGGATAGTCTTCATTTGTTGCCATACCTTAATGTTGTAGGGCTGAGGTCTGGTCTGAGGGAGTGTGTACTGGAGTGGGAATAGTGTGGAGAACATCACCTCTTTGATAAATGTAGTGTCTTGAGGGAGTTTTTAATCTAACTAAATGATCACCCAAATTAACTTGTGACCTCGAAACATCTTACTCCCATGGTAAACAAAACCAAATCAAACAGTAAAACCCAACTAGCAACAAAAATGTGCAAACCTCAAACATAGTTTAGTTGAATCACACACGCTAGTTGCTCTGATCTGGGAAAGTCCAGTTGTAATTGTGGGGTTTTTTGGTGTTCCAATCTGAGATCTCTTTATCAAAACATCATAGTTAGTTTGTATTTCTTGCAGTGGCTGATGCTTTTATTTTGTGAGCCCTGCTCTCTATACTTTTCTGCATGTAGTCCTTGCTAGTGTTGCATAAAAGGCTATCTAAACAACAAAGCTTCTCTGGTGCAAGGCTTGAAAAATCATGCCCGGAGTGAATAGGGAATCTTTCCTTGGAGAATGCCACTAATGTGTAAAAACTGGGCTTCTTCTAAAAGCCTGGTGGTTGTCTTGTGGAAGGGAAGGGAATCCTTCACATAAGAATGGATTGCTAGATGCAGCAGTACTGGAGTCCTTAATATGGAGTCAGCCGCTGTGTGGCTGCTGGCTGTGGCCTCCCCAAGCTTCAGCAGACTGATGACTGTATTCTGTTACTTATCAGTGTAGTGGTTATTTTGATTCCTGTGGGCAGTATTTAAACCATCAGGAAGACTTCAGCTTGCTGCTGCTTGGAGGAAAATGAAGAGCCACAGCAGTGATGCTCTGGAGCCATTGTGTATAGGGATGTGTATTTCAAAACGTAAATGCGAATAGGGATGCAGGGTAGCAGTGAACACCTGAAATAGCAAAAACCTGAGAGAGAGTGTTATCAGCAGTAATTGTCCTCCCTCCATGCAGCTGTTTGAAGAAGAGGGAAAGCAGTGGCAGTAGTGAGGAGGAAAGGAGAATGCTCCTTTTAAAATAAAATAAAAAAAATATTTTTTTAGTGGGTCATTGAGAGCTGGAGAGGAGCTTCAAATTTATTAGCAAGTCAGTAGAGAGGAGTTACCGGGATAAAGTCAAAAGACAAGACCTCCTTCTTCAGTAGACCATGGAAAATAAGAAAGACAGGTAGTTAGTTTTACTTGGGTGTTCTTGCTAGGAAGTGAAGGCCAAATCTGTGAGCTTGATGTGCAAATGAATCCAATAAACCAGAGCATATATGGTTCAAGTGAATGCATTTAAAATGAATCAGATTATATAGGTCTCCTGTCTTTAAAATGACTAAGGACAAAACACGATGAAGGTGTGCTGTACCTTTTTATAGAGAATGAGGACTTGAATAACACCTGAAGTGGAGAGGTGAGCGACAGACTCCTTCTGGGGGATTCTGGGGGGGACAGACGAGCAGGGGAGTGTACAGAGTCCCGTGCCTGTTGGGGAAGGGAAACAGAAAAGTCAGAGAGTGGCTTGAAAAGTTTCAAAGTGTAATGTAGCACATAATGCCACTGTCACCAGGGTGAAACATTTTCTCACCTGAGGTGGGTGGGATAGGAGAGTAGCCACAGTTACCTTGTGGGATATGCAGTAGAGAAATGCAAGGAAGGATTTAGATGTGCCCTATATTCATATATGTGTATGTGGAAGCTATTAAAAATAACTTTTTACTTTTATTTAGCTCTTAACAGCAAGCAAAGAAATATTGGTGGGTAATATTTTACAACCTCACGCATTCCAACTATCTCTATTCCAAGTAGTTAAGTGCATCCAGTTAACTTTAGTTGATGATTTACATTCTCCAATTTTAATAGGAAATGGAGAGACGTGGTTATTGAGATTTTGATGCCTAGAGAAGGGTGCAATTTCTATTTAAAGTATCTCAGTATGTTCCCTGAATGTTTGATATAAAGTGGGAAAAGCAATTTTTTTCTGAAAATGTATATACGCAGTAGTTGTTTCTGCATCAGGAGAATGGAATTTATCAGTACTTTTTGTTTGCACTACTTTGACAGCTACGTCACGTGTCACTTCTCTGAAGCAGGTAAGTGGTTAGCAAAATGAGGAAAAGGGTATAGGTAAAAATGCGGATCTGAACTGATTTAGCAGGTGCAGTTAGGTCACTGATACTCTGTCATTGTAATCCAATTTTTCTGTTCTTTGTATTCCTTTCCTTACATAGTCTAGGTTTGGGGTTTTTTTTTCCTCTCAGCAGCATTTAAAGTTGTCACATTTCAATGCCTTTTTTGGCATCTTTGAAAAATGCCAGTTACACAGGACTGCTGGGGCCTCACAGTTGGTATTTTGTTTCTAACTCTCAAGAAAAGCAAGGTACAGACACAGCTTCTACGTAGCTGCCTGTGTGGACGTTTGTATCTCAGCTACAGTATAAAGTGTGCTGTATGGTGGCTGTGAAATTGAGATCTGATCTTTGAGAAGGTGTAGGAATATAGAATTGAGGTTTTAGTGTGCAAGGGTAGTGTGCTTGAATTTTGGAAGTGTGTTAGTCATTTCCTAGTTTTATGTTGAAAGCATGGGTAGGAGGGGAATGGAGACTCGTGTGTAGGGCCTGGCAAAGAACCAGGAGCTGCAGCTTGGATCAAATCAAATTTGGGAACCTTTGTACTAGAACATGTAGGATATTTGACTGCAGACAGTGGTATGTTTTCCTGAAAGTTTCTCAATGTCCTGGGCTCCTGTAAATTTGCAATAAAAATTCAAATTCTTAATTGCATAGAAGAGAGCGAGGATTCAGCTTTTAATTCAAGGAGTTATGTTTTCAGCCATTGTCTATAATGTTAAAATAAGACTCTAATTCTAACGATTGTGTTTGATTTTTACAGGAGAAGATGTTTGGTCTTACGCAAAGGGGCTTCCTCAGTTGTTTCAGCAGGGTGGAGTATTCTACAGCATAATGAAGAAAACCACAGGTATTTTTTGTTGTTGTTTTTATCCCTTCCTTCCTCTGTTTTCAAGTCTTTAAAATTGTAAATTGGTATTGAGTCACTTGTAAGCTTAAGTATATTTTTATTTTATTACCATGGCACATTTTCATTTTCATAATATTGTAGAACTCCTATGCTCCCTCAGAGAGCTCAAGACTAGGGAATCTGACTAACACTAGTTCATCCAACTTAAATCTCTTCTTTTCTGACATCTTCTCTACAACCATACATCTCCATTTAAACTTCCTGAATTGTACAAACAACTTCAGTAAGTCAGCTGATTTTTTTTTTCTCCCCCCCGTTGTCCGTCCGTCCCCCTGGCTCCCCCCCCCCCCCCCCGCAAGATCAAACAAAGAGAAGATCATGGGACCTATTCCTGTTATACTTTAAAACACTTACTGGATAAGCAGTACATCTTTCTAGTGTGCTTCTTAGTAGATATTTTATACAGGAGTACTGCGTGTTTTAAATTTAAATGGTTGGTTAAATTTGTCTTTCATATTCCTAAGATTATTGTTCAAAAGCAAAGCTATCCACCCCCTTCTTGCATTGATAAATGTCACATCTTGGACTATGTGCAGAATAACCAAGCAAGTAGTTAAGAGTATATTTGATTTTTAGACGGCTTTACAAATACTATCTACAAAGAATAACATCTGTTTCTTTAGAGAAGAAAGTACTATTCAGTTATTTTCTCTCATTTAAAGTTTATTTTCTTACTGAAGTCTTTGCATTCATGGTTTAGCTCTTGTGGTTTCATCTGTAATAATGATTCCTTTGCTGCTTTCTCACTGTTTGATTTCTTCTTAGGCAGTTTTATCAACCTTAACTTAATCTTGATTATTTCTGGAAACAGGTATTTTACCACGTAATTTCTGTTCTGTTTGCAGTAATTAAAATGCGTGGTATACTCAATGCCCGCTACCTCTCACTGAATTATTAGCCTGGGTAATAGAATTAGCATGCAACTGTCTTATAGCAGATCTGTTTCCTTTTAGTTTTCTTTCTTTTACTATGCTTGTACAGTAAAGACTGGAGTATTGTTTGTGGCAAGTGAATTAACTTAAACAGTGCCTGAAGGAAAGGACATTTTGGACCGATTAATGACTAGCCGGAGTTAGGAACCTGATATGAATTCAAAGGATTTTAACCCAGCTGGTCATTAACTCACAGAAAATGCCTGACTTAAGTCATTTTTGCCAACTGACAACGTAAGAACTGAGCCTGTGGGAGATGATATTCTGTATTCGAACATTATTGCATTTTTTTCTGTGCAGGTATTTACACTGCCTTGGTAGGTAGAATTACTATTTCAGCATTAACATACTTGTATGATTTTAACATTTTATGAACTACTAAATTTCCATGTTAAACAATTATGGTGTGGAACAATCTAACTATTTTTTTCACTTAAAGAAGCTCCTTACCTATTTGTAATATTTTAGTTAATGTAATAATGCAACTATTATACCAGACATTTGGAACAAAGCGTTCTATCAAGTGTAGGTACTGTTAATCAATTGAAATTTGATTTAGTAGATCTTGTTTAAGGCCTTATTTTGAGATGTCAGGATTGTAGTTTCTGAGGCAGTTTTGGTCTATCATAGAAGCTGTTACAGCTCTCTCTTTTGCAAATGAAGGTTGAACTGGTAAATGATGTGGTTAAAATATGTTCTTCAGACTAAGTTAGATGGATAGGTATTTGGGGTTAAATTTTGTTCTGTGTGTGTTTTAGCTGTTTGGTTATTGGTTCCCATGGATATGTAAAGAAAGGAGCTACGTGTCTGAAGTTCTCGAAATAAAATCTCATCTGTAGATTTTCTGCAACTGTAAAAGTGTGTGAGTCAGAAGCTGTGGAGGATGAGTGAGATTGGTCAGTTGGTTCATCAGTTTAAACACAGTTTAATAATGTTTCAAATTATTTGAGTGACCTTTTTCATTGAGAATGCTTGTTTTGACTGCATTGTATTTGATAACACAGAAATAGGATTTGTTTGTTGTGTTTCTTCCCTTCTGCATAATTTCTGGTGTTTTTCTTCAAGGATTGTAAGAGAACATGAGGAAAAATCCCATTAATTTACCTATTCCTGGCACTTTTAAAAAGTGTTTTTCTATTGTAGCTCTCCTTGCATAGCTGATAGAACTGAAGCGAAGAGAGTTGTTGCAGCCAAGTTTTTATCTGCAGATAGCTTTTAACTCGCAGAAAGCCATCGTCACTGAAGTAATACCTTACTGCTTTTACCACAACCTGTACGGGACAGAGTTGAAAGAGTTATTTTGTATTTTATGATGATAAACTGGAAAACCCAATGTTGCCCATTTTTGACACAGAGGAGCTTCAGAACTTAAATTCGTCTAGTGAACTCTCAATTTTAGCAGATCGGTCAAATTTTAAGTGGGACAATGAAACAACAGCAGATCAAAAATATTACGCCTCATGTTTGTTTTGTAAAGGCTAATAGTTATAATCTCCAGGACTACTAAACATAGTAAGCTTGAAACACTTTTGTTTACCTAGCAACACTTCCTCTCTGAGAAAACGACAAATAGCAAATTTGAAATTCCTCAGGCTTAGCAGCAGTTGTACACCCTGAAATCCTACTACAATTCTAACTAATATGGAAGTGGTCTTAAATAGTACTTCTCCAGATAGACAGTGATTTGAAATGTGCTCTTTGGCAGTTTTTTGGGTTCTTTTTTGTTTGTTTGTTTTTGTGTGGTTTTGGGGCAGGGGGTGGTGGTGGTAATGATGGGGTTTGGCTGGCTTTGTGTTACTGCAAGCATATGCTATTTCTTTAACTTCTGTTGTATTAGAACTGCAAGTCCCAGCAAGGTGGTTATTTTATCTAGTAATACTACAGTCCTGTCTCTTCATTAGAATCACCATAGAAGGCAGCAGCATCTCAGAGGTACACTGTGATTGGTATCATATGGCATACAAGCCTAAATTGTTTTTCTCCCACAGTAGTAAGTTTCAGTGTGTTTGTTTTTACATACTTGATGCTGTAAGTTTAAATGCAATAATTACTGTGTATTCAGAGCATGCCTTAAAATACGTTAGCACCTTGAATAACACTTTCTATCTTTATAGGTTTGGCTGATGGCAAGCACTGTACTTTTCCACATCTGCCTGGTAAAAACTTTGTGTACAATGCAGCAGAAGACAGATTAGAGCTGTGTGTGGATGCTGCTGGACACTTTCCTATTGGTCCTGACGTTGAAGAGTTGGTCAAAGAGGCCTTAAGTCAAGTGCGAGCAGAAGCTGCTTCAAGAAGCAGGGAAGCAAGTCCTTCACACGGAATGCTGAAGCTGGGTAGTGGTGGAGTAGTGAAAAAGAAATCTGAACAACTACATAACATAACTGCATTTCAAGGAAAGGGCCATTCCCTAGGAACTGCATCTAGTAGTCAACAACATGATCAAAGAGCCAGGGAAACACCACTTTTAAGAAAGCATAGCACAGAAACGGACTTCAGTCCTTCTGCTAAAATTGAGCCTTCTGTATTCACAGCTGCTTCTGGTAACAGTGAGCTTATCCGAATTGCTCCGGGAGTTGTGACAATGAGAGACAGCAGGCAGCTTGACCCCACTTTGATTGAGGCACAGAGAAAAAAGTTGCAGGAAATGGTCTCTTCTATTCAGGCTTCAATGGATAGACATTTGCGGGATCAGAATACAGAGCAGTCAGCATCAGTTGATCTATCTCAAAGAAAAGTAGAGGCAGTGAGTTCAACTGCTAAAACTGGGAGCTTTCAGGCTGGCTTACCCGAATTGTTTCCTGCACCAGGTGGTACTGAACACTTGAATACCGAATCAACTGATGGTAACATGGTGAATTCTGTGGGAACAACATTCCCTGCAAGGTCTAAAGCACAAAAGGGAAATTCTGTTGAGGAGCTTGAGGAGATGGATAGTCAAGATGCAGGAATCACTAATGCAACTGAGCCAATGGATCACTCTTGATAGGTTAAAATCTAATAAGGGTAGAAAAAATTACTGTTCAAATGTAATGTTTATTGGCTGGGCCACACAAAGTGATTAGTTATTAAATCTTGTATGTATGTCAAAGATTATATCATCTTATTCAGTGCATGATAAGCAAGTGTGTGATTGGCAATAGCTTTCAATATTACCATACTGCTGCCCAGGCTGGCTCTGTTACCTGTAAATTAGTTATTAGGAAATGCACTGAGATGAATATCTGCTGTAAATGTGGGTTCTTGAAAATTCCTTGTCATTTTTAATTCCTTAAAAGTCTTAAAATTTAAGCCCATGCAAGGTTCTTACCATGCTAGTTTAAAGCTACTGGAAAGGCTAGAAGAGGCAAAACTAGAAACATGACAAAGTTAATCCTGTCCCAGGTACTTAATTCCACTTAACAATACACTATAAACATTGAATTGTACATACATTTCAAAAAGCAACTGAAACTAAACTTCTGCTAAATTTGATAATGCAGCATATACAGTACTTTAATTACATTGTGCTGGCACTTCCTCCGATTTAAAAACTTTTTCATTCATACAGCTGTATACACTTGTCAGAAATCTTGGAATAATTGTAACTTTAGTAAACTCTCTAATTTCTGCATATTGTCGGTTTAAGCAAGTTAGAAAAAAGGCTACTTAGTGTATGAAGAAGATAAAGTGAATGTGGTGTGGTTATGCATGGCTGTCTGAGCCAACACAACCATTTTGGTGCTCTGTTAGTAAGTGTACCCAAATACCGAGCTGGTCAGATGTTGTGCAACTTTTAATACAACTACAGGAGAGAAGAAGTTGGCAATTGCAAGAAGCAACACATGTTCAATGGCAAAATCCATTTCTTTTAAAAGACTTTGATTACTAGCATTGGTTAGTAATGGCAAAAGTTAAATAACAACTGTCCTCTTCAGAGCAGATTAACAATTTATTGGAAGGAAATGACTCTCTAACACACATTATCCTAAAATGTTCAGTGATAATTGAGCTTTTGGAAGCTCACTGTTTACTCCATGGAAACAAGGAATACATGCTGTTTTGGTGTCTATAAAGACTGCCCACCTCTATTAGCCTCACTTCAGTTTGTGATGCAGATTTCCCTGCATCAGTGATAATGTAGCTGGTATCCACTTAAGTAGTGTGTTCATCAGACCTGCAGTGCTAGTTCTTAAGGAGCAGCCATTGTGCTTGCTCCCTAAGGATGGAACGTGTATCTGATACTGCACTTTGCTTCCTATCTTCATAGTCATATTTAAGTGCACTATTGTTGCTTCCTTTAATGGTAAAATAACATTGAATGGATGAAAGATGTTAGTACAGCTTCAAAGGAATTAAGAGCATTTAAATATTGAAGTCTGTGTTTGTGCACATGTGGGTTTTTACCAGTTCACAAATGTTGTTTGTATTGTATATGTTTGTATTCAGAAAAGTCTCCTCAGTTTTTACATTTCTAATCACTTAAACAGTTCTAAGCATTAGTATGATAAAATGTCCCATGAGGGAGGATTTATTTTTGTATGTAAAATTAACTGAAGCAAGTCACTGAAAGGATAGCTCCCGTTTTGTCAAAGTAAATTAAAATGCCTCTGTTGGTTAACTTTTTATGTAGAGGGAATAAATATTTTATGATTTAGTACACTACTTATAGGTAAAAAGTAAGAATCACCTTTTCACAAATAAATGAAAATTTTTCAGATCTCAAATTGCTAACCTGTAAGTTAGCAATTTGGAAGCTTGGAATGTATGAAGTAATTTGGCTCACCAGAACTGACCTTGCTGATGCACTGATTAACTGGCAGGGCTTATTCAATGAGAAACAGGATGCACATGCAGCAGCTGGAAGCCTGCCATGACTTCTGAAAACATTTAGTCTCCCATGAATCGGTCTAGCTGTCTGAAGGCTATTTCAATATAGCAAATGTTGAGTAGAGGTTTGTGCTTTGTCACAGCGTGAGGTTTAGAAAAGTATAGCAGTGGCCTGTTCCTGGGAAGGAGTTTAAGTTGGGAGAGGCTGGGGGGGGGGGCATCACCTGGATCTCTTGCATTTTAGACAAGGTAACTATCACTTAGACATTTTTAACCTTTTCTTTAGAAAAAGAAGTCTTCCTCGGCTGAAGAAAATGAGAGTAGTGTATATGAGAGAATTTTAAGTTTGAAATAAATTGAAATATTTATTGCACATCATCCTTATGTCAAGGGAAGATGCTTACTGCTTTCATGCCTTTCCGGTAAGACTACAGAAGCTTGTGTGCCTTTTATTGTGTAAAGAGGAAGGCTTGGTTTAATTTTGACACACTTCCCATTTCAGCAGTAATTTGACATTTTTCTTCTTATCTAAATAGAAATAGACACAGATAATAGTTCTGTTTGACTCACCCTTAGTGTCACATCACCTTGGGTCCACTCAAGTCATGTAGATCAGAACTCTCCAGTTCATAAAACAAAATGGTTTCAAAAAGGAATGGTAAAATGGTGTCAAAAATCACAAGATCCGCTGATGTGAATTCCTCTGGTGTAAAGCAAGATTGTGCATATTTCTTTGCAGTGTTCTTATTTCACGTAGCTTTCTCATGCATTTAAATATCAGTGTTTTTGAGAAAGATGGCTTTTGATACTCTCAAGTGAAGCTAAACTTCATCTACATGCCGGTGAGATGTGTAACTGTACGGGAGAAGTGAAATAAAGAACACTGAAGTGTAAGTTTGAACAGATGTTTCATTTGATTGCTAGCAGTGGGTGCAAACGTAAGTTGAGGCAAATCTGTGTGCCTGTCTTAGGAGCACCCATGTGCTTGTTAGATTTCCCTGTTAGAGTCAGGAAAACGGTGGTGGGGTACAAGGGCAGGGAAGACGTTGACTCATTGTGGCTGTGAAGCCCTGTCAATAGGACTTCTCAAATGGTGTGAAGAGTGTCCCTTTCTCAACAAACCCTCAACTTCTCGCTACTGAATTGCCTCTGGACTTAGGCTGTGGTTCTAAATTCTTTTTGAGTACCTGCCTTGATTACTTTCTCGTCTAGGGGCCAACCACCTTCTACACAGGGTCTCATGGCAAAGAAGACTTAAATTATTTGAAAATCCTAAACTTTACTATGGCTTAGTATGTATAACCTAAATGAGAGATGATTACTGAAAATACAGGCCCAGTACAAAAAAAAAAAAAAAAAGGAGAATGAACTGGATTGCTGATGAGCACGTGGGAAACCTCAGGAGAACAGATCAGTTTTCCAGGCAAATGCAAGATTTTTACTACTTCAGATGGCTGGCTGCTTAGTAATACTGACTTTTTGATACTGCTGTTTCTCTGTGAATTGTTCGCATTTCAGTGAGGGGAAAATAAATAGCAGCTTTTCAAATGAAATCATATATTTGGGATGTCTTCACTGTTACAGTCACAAAACAGCAACGTATATCGTTGGTTTTGTGAATCCCGTGTAGTTTACTAGTCTTCTGATAGATACAGAGTGTGAGCTAGACGTTGCCCCTGACAGAATGCTCTAGCAGCATCACAGAGGCACAGTGCCACAAGGCTGGCTGCTAACAACCCTGTACAACAGGCATATGTTCAAGACCAAAATGCTTAATTTACAATCTTTCAAAAAGTAGAATCTATTGTCACTGTCACGAGGTTAGCAGAGTTGCTTGCTACTTTTTCAATGCACTGAAAATGCCAGGTAATAAAATTCATAGTATGCTTACAATTGGGAGAGCGATGCTCGATCTGAAATATATGAAAAATGAATGATTTAAGAAGATGCCGCTGTTATCCCTACATTTGTTTGGCTCCCATTTTCAAATAGCAGAATCTACATGCTTTTGTAAAAAAATAATAATATGAAATCGATCCTTCTGTTTAAAAAACCACATCAGTAAGTGGTTTCTTTGTTTTGCGTGTGGATATCAGTTTAGCTTCTTAAAATTGAAGAAGTTGCTTAAGATCTTTAGAATGCAGGATTCCCTCTGAGCCCTTATGCCTGCGGTTGAGCAATAAAAGGTTGAAACAAGAGTGGTATTTTCAGAATTATTTTACGTTTAATGAGGATTATTGCCAAGAAATGAAAGAGTGCACTTTTAGGAGGGAATGCTATTTAAAATGTATAAATAAGAATTAAAATAGTGTATATATTTAGAAAACAAATCTTTTTAAACAGTAAGTGCTTTACATGTTGAATTAAAAATAAATTAGCATAGAAACTGTACCATCTTCACAGTACTGGCTGTTACCCAGCACAGTTTGGTTTGGTTTATTTGTGATTGCTGTACTAATTATATTTGATTTTTTTATCTGTAATGTAACAATAGTGTATTATAACAGTATATAGTGTACTATACTACACTTCACTGTACAGTATTTGGAATTTTCTTTGATTGCTATATTAAAACTATAAGTTAAAACATCTGCTTTGGTTTTATAAGGTGCAACTTTTATCTAGCCTTTCACACATTAGCCTGTTTAATTAACACTGATTTGGCTACAAAATGAATGAGTTGTAATTATATTAACTTCTGCATTCTGCATTCATACATATAAATTGCATTATACTTGTATACATGACTACTAGTACAGAAGTTGAAAAACTGGTACAAATCTTAGAAAAGTAAACTCTGATGTCATCCATTTTGCTTTAGTTATGTTTCTGTTTAAAAGAAACTTTTTTGAAAGAAAAACTCTTTATGGAAAAGTTTTTTTGACCTCATACCTGTTCTGAATATTTCATTAAACACATAGGACCTTTGAATTTGAGAGATTTTTAAAACAGGTTTTTATATATTTGAGACCAAAACCTGAGATCTGAATCTTTTTTCAAAGTTGTCACCAAGAAGAGGGTGTAGAAAAACGCTGACCGAGTCATACATGACATTTAAGATATCTTGCAATCTGTGGTTTGAAACATTGGTCAAAATGTATTTCAAAGCAAAATTTTAATGCATGCAATATGCAAGTATGAATAGCGTAATTTGGAAGAACTAGGCTTTTGAAAATTTGGCAATGCTCAAAGACGAACATATTGACAACTACTTAAATTATCTCTGTGCTTTTTCCACCAGCTACATGTGGTATTTTGTTTCAAAAATTGGCTGTAATCATTACTTTTGAGCCTAAAAAGAAGTCATAAAACCCATCTGCAAAACTGTTACTTCTTCCTGTATTTATCGAAAGGCTTTAATTCAAAGTGTGCTAGCATTAAAGCATTCTTTAAAACGATGGGGGTAAATATACAGAGTTAACTTTGATTGCATGTCATATCATGAAGAATTGAAAATTACCCTTTGGAAGATTTGTATTTCAAAGGCTTAAATGCTTAATGCTAAGCTAGAAATTTACTCATCTTTATTAATGCAGTGTTTACAATCTGAGCCAAAACCAGTACTGAATGTAGGAAGCAACCAAGTTAAGAGTGCTTTCAAAGTGTTTTCATTTTTCTTCTGCTACTAATTGTACAGCCTTAATGTCTGCCTAAATTTTTCTATTTTAGATTGGAGTTGTTGGGTTTGTGGTTTTTTTTTTCCTTAGGTATGTCCATAGCAAATCTGTTCTAACATCCCTGCAAAATCCCAGCTTCCTGCCAGAACAAGACCCCTCACAACGTAATTTTCTCCTTAGGATCAGGGTGAGAGTGAACCTTGGATGTTCTTCAGCATGTGTAGTGAGTTGTGGAAGGTGCTTTTGGTATTACGAAGAGTCAATTCACACATATATTGATTGCAAAAGTTAATAGAAACTGTCGCTTTGTTTGGAGTTTATTTTATTGAGGCTTTGATATATGTTGGCTTCTACTGATCTGTGATGTTTTGGATATTTACTTCTTAATGATAGATAAAGAAAAGTAGTAGTGTTTGGATCCATAGTAGACTTGATGGCCAAGCTGACATTACAGAAACCTGGTTGCCACAACTGTTTTGAAATGGGTTATTCTGATTTGAATTACTTAAATTGATGTACGCTGAGTGATTCTGAACACTTATGAATACCGTCAAAGGCATTGGGCTTCAGTGTAAGCATGACCTCCGTTGCAGTAACTTGCAGACACTTTAAGAGGCTTCAGAAAAGACTGTTATACTCTGTTCTGTTAATGAAAGGCATTGATTTGATGATTAAGAGATGGCTGCACAGACTTGTGTTTGGACTTTATCCACCTCTGTTTTTTTAAACGACTACCTAATTTGGTTTTCTGCTGGAAATAATACTTCCAGTGGCTTGTCTTGCTGGTAGCAAATCTAATTTCATTTCTAAAGTGATCCCGTAGATCTGGACTGGGTCTGTGCTGTTTGGAAACTTGTATTCAATAAGTAAAAAATTAAAAGAAAGACGGCAGGTGGAAGGAAGTTACCAGAAATTAGAAGAAGGTTTAGAAGGTGCTATGGTTCTTATTAGCCAATAGTCTGTGGAACCTGGCTGCGTGAAATGCACAGTCATTTTTTAGAAAACTTTAAGGCATGGTTCAAGCAACTTTCAGAATAATAAAACTTGATTTTATAGGCTATTTTGTCAATTCAGTCTATAAGATTTTCTTTAAAATGAAGCTTCTTTCAGATTGTCACGCTGTTGTATAAATGTAGAGAGAGACTTGCCAGATGCCCTCCTAATCCTAACCTCTCCCTTCGTTCCTACATGTATTTGTGCAGACTCTGCAAATCCTAAAGAGGTCTCTTCTGATGTTGGGCTAGCTTTCCTGCTTGCTTTTCATCTGCCATTTGGACTTACATACTGAATCATTTTTACCACGGACGTTTTTGTAAGCTTATTGTCCTCTGTTTATACTGCTGCTCATGGAGACAGTAAGAGGCAATAGATAAATGATCCAATTTCACACAAATTAGACTGATAGAAATGAAAACCTTGTTTGATTTCCTCCGAGATCGGTATGTATGGGACAGAAAGGAATGAAGGGAGATTCCTAAGAGAGCAGAGGACTTGTGGGCATATTCAGGAGAAGGAAGAAGCTACATAAGGATTTATCAATGATTCTAAAAATCACCAGGTAGTTCTGTAGGGCAACCACGTTTCATGTTGTTCCACTTCCAGGGTGATGAGCTTTAGAAGCTGCAGTGGCTCAGTCTAAATCTGGGGATTTCCCCGAGATCCACCTTTCTTTTCTCCTAGGAGCAAAAGCTGCCAAATACATACTTTTCCACCCAGTGTGAGAGAAGGGGTGAGACTTCACCAGTTGCTGCCACATGATGATGTAGGGTTTGTGGCAGCAAGAAAAAAGCCAAAACACATGGAAAAGGCAAGGGCCTAACTTAAAATTGCGGGGAATGAAGTAACTCCTATTTCTACCTATTTGTATGTTCAAAACTACTCAAGTGTTGCTCAGTACATACCCAAGTCCTACATCTGAACATTGCACATACAAGAATACTACTTTTTCCCCCCACTATGTCTTTCTTAAAATAAGGTCCTTCTTGCCTTCTGAAGACATATGCTGGAAATAGCAATTATTTTTGCAGACAGCAGGAGGGATGCAGGAAATAAGGGTCAAGAGTCCCTGCTTCCTTTTGCTTTCAAAAGAAGAAAATTCAAGGCATGGTACAATGGAAGAAACTAAATACCAGTATTTATTTCTTTGCTCCCTCTGTTTCTCCTAACCTTAACTTCTTCTTTACCCTGCCATATTCACAAATGTATTTTTTTGTTTTCTTCCTTGTATTTGAAGTCAGCCGAGCTAGCCCGTTCCCTTCTTAGTTTGGAAACTTTGAACTATCTCAGGTCTCCAGTAAGCCATCAGCCCAAAAATCCCCAGTTATCTATTGTCTGCTCTGAAAGTTGTCTTTTTTTTTATTTAATGGTTTGGATCTTTCCAACCCTAACCTGAGGTTCTACATTTGAAACTCTCCTAAACTCGCATCCTTGCACAAACTCAGAAAATACATTTCCAATAACTAAGGACCTTTCATGGACGCTCATTGCTGACTGCAGAGGTGGAGCCAGGATGGAGGTGTGCAGTCTTCCGCATCTGTAAGCACTCTCCGCTCTCTCTCCTCTCCTCCTGCTGGAATTCTGCAGAGCATGGGGGCAACACTGCCTTGGAAAAAGAGGTAAACTGCAGTTGTGCAAGCAGCAGAGGCCAGCATCTCTGGGATTGCTGGTTGTGATACTGGAAGATTTGTCTCCGTGACTCCTGTTACTGCAATCAGTGTTAGGAGTGGGAAGGAGAGAGTCTTGTTGCTAGTTTGGAAAGTAGGGGATCAGAACACTATTCTTTTTACAATGTGTTTTTTTATTTGGGGGGTAGAAAGTCAAGCCAGTGCTTTCCATTTATCACCAGGGTACTATCGAACTCAAGCTGTTTGCTTGAATCTAGCTCAGGCTGCTGCTGGGACTCGGTTACTGCTGCCTGGCTACTGTTTACCCACCTGACCGTTTGGTTGGCTCAGTCTGGCTCCCACTGCTTTACAAAGCCCTTGCATTAGGACCAATTGTTTACTCCTGGGGTTGGCAAAATCTAAGGATTAAGTTGACTTCTCCTGCATTTGTAGTGATGACTTTCTAGGGCATAATTCCAAAACAGCGTGGGAAAATGCGTACTTCTCATACCTGATGAACAGGTGACTTCTAAACGATCCCTTCAGTCTCCAAAGTTGTATGTATGTTTGTGAAAGGAGTAAATACTTTTTTAAAACATTTGCATGCCTGACCAGAACTAGTAAAATTATTCCTCCGTGATTTCCAAAACAAACATAAATTAATAAAGCTTGTTAATTGAGATTAATATTATAATCTAATCTTGCAGCGGTATCATTATTATTTATTGGGAGAGTTGATAGCAACGTCATAGGTAATGTCGAGTGTAAATCTGGGAATTCCCCCCCCCCCCTTTTGATTGATTCAAGGCTGTTCCACTTTTAACCTAATTATAGGCAATCTGTTTGCCTATATAGTGCCTCACCTAAATTAACACCCATGCCATTGAAACCATAGGTGAAGTGGTCGCCAAACAGAAATTTGTCTCTTCGAAGGAGTACTACCAGTGTAGCTGCCACTGTACTTGCATAAGCAGATGAGTTGAGGCTTAGGACTTGGCTTCTAAGTGACAGTGTCCATCAGAGCTGTGCACTGACACCATTTCCTCACACTGTGCAAGAGGCAGTGTGAGCTCAGCATGACCTCAGTTTCTTCTCAAGCCAATGACAGCTGAGGATTGCCGGAAGCAGGGATACAGAGCAGCTCATGAGATCTGAAATATAATCTCATCCCCGAGAACTACAATTATTCTACAGTAAGTAACTTGTTCTTCGTGTACGTGCCTGAGCAGATCCTAGTGTAGGTCCCTGGCAGGGCTATGTCTCTGGAGCTGCTTTATTGATCTCCTGAACTTGAGAACTGCGGTTGTTTTTTTCAGTGCAAGGCTTGATCCAAAGGCCACCCAGAATTCTTTGAGCAGTCGTACAGCCTCCTTGAGAAGGTGATATAGGCTGCTTTGGGAATGTGCAAGAGGATGGTTTTTGTGCACAATTGTCACGGCGGTTAATGCACTAGTATAAGTTCTAAGCCCATCCAGATATACTCAATTATTTCGATATTTTTGTGATACAGTAGCCTTTAAGCCTTACATTTCCACCCTCCCTACGCTAGCATGAATAATGCAGACCTGTCAATATAGTAAAGCAAAAATTCATGAAATCACAAAGTACATGCAATTCTTCTGTGTCATGGTTAACAGAACACAGGCTAATTGAGCTAGGCAGAGGTATTAGCACTTTTTCCCCTCTCTGAAAGGCTGTATGAATAGATTGAGTCAAAGTGCACAGAGCTTGCTAACTCTTCTGGGTGAAGTGGTTGGTCCTGTAAGACTTAGCGTCTCAGGAAAATGTTGTAAGGAGCATTTAGAGAGAATTCCACCAAAAGCAGATCATTTTCAACAGCCATGAATAGAATATTGCCCTTCAGAAACTTTGATACTGCAAGGAAAAAAAAAAAAAAGACTGTGACTCTGAAGGCACACAGCAAGTTGAAGTTGCTCTGAACTGCAGCTTCACTGAACTGACTGTGACATGACTCAAGTACGAATGACAAGCTGGGATCTTCAGTACTGAGACACAGAGCAGATGCAGATAATAATGTGCTGTCCATATGGAGAACTATTTTAGTTTAAGAGTATCTGGTGAGTATCCTCGTGCTCTTCCTCAAGAATTTCTCCAAACATGGGGAGGAAGCTCAACCCCCACAGGGCTGATGCAAGCAAGGTCACCTTTGGCGCCGAATGAGTGGTGGCGTGACATTGAATCTAGACCAAGTCAAGTAGCTGGGCTGAAGATGTGATGGATGCGTGTGGTTTTGATTGGCACATTTGGTGTTTCTACCAGTGTAGAGCTCTGAAGATGATAGTCACTAGAGGAACTGGTGATAAGGCATTGAAGACTACTAAAAGGAAAGTATCTGGTAAAAAACCTGTAAGCTCACCTACACTGAGCTTGGTCTTTATTTTAGCAATCATCATGTGTTTCTTTTACTTTATAGACCTTAGTTCTATGAGACTGGCAGCAATTGCTTTTGAGTTGGGAAACTGTTTGCTGAGGAAATGAGCCACTTGTTTTCCACAATTCAAAAAAACTAATTCCTGACTTTACCTTGTAGGAATTTTGCTAGATTCAAAGGTTGAAGCTCTCGTAGCAAGAAGTCAGTTGCGTGCCTTGTTGGTTGTCTGTGCTGAGAATCATCTTTGCAAAGACTCTGGGTTCTTCCATTGTAAGGTTTCTGAACAACCTACAGGGACATCATTTATTCTGATTATTCTTGACTTCATATCACTGGTGTTAAGCTCTGTGCTTTCCGGGGAATATCCTTGTATTGCTTAGTTGTCCAGATAGATGTCGAACTGGCTGCCTGAATTCACAATGAGATTCTGATGAGCATAGCAGCAAAGAATTACAAACTTCTGCACACGGCTTCAGAGTTTTTCCATCATTTCAGCTCTGTGACAATATGAAATGGGATCATGACTGGTATTTTTTTCATTCGTTAAAGGCTTTGCTAGGGAATAGATGGAACTCTCACAGAATTGGAGCAGTAACAAATGAGCCCGATAATACACATATGGACTTGACATATGGCCTAATCGTGTGGTACCTTCATACCACTGCAGCTGGGTGAAATCTTCTGAGGCATCGGCATTGCACAGAAAGGGACCTGTTTCCCAGCAGGAACAGAGTCGCTGATCTGCCGTTGGTTAGGGTCATAATGAATGCCTAATAGAATTTTTTTTCCCCTGCAGGTCAGCAGGAAGCTTAGCAAGAAGGAATAAATAACAGGGCAAATTACAGGATCGTCACTGTCTCTTCCAGGGTACTTGGCCTATCAAATCATCTGGGTAAGAGTGTGAGTGAGTGTCCTGTCTTTGGAAGGGGGATGCCCGCTGCTGTTAGCACTTGGGGAACACTACAAAAACCAAGCAGGATCCAAATGCTGACAGGTGGTTCTAGTGGTGTTTGGTTTTGATTTGTCAGGAGACCCAACTAAGCAGTCCTAAGGCAATGGGGAAGTGGCAAAGTGCCACTGGAAGTATGCCCGCTGTGACTCAAGGTCCATGAGCTTGGAGTGATGGTGACATTTGCCTTACCCTGCCACCCTGAACCTGCAGCAGTGTCTTTACACCTGGTCATGTTCTTCAGGTTTAGGCTGGAATCGAGCTCTCCTTTGTCACAAGGGAGTCTTGGGAAGGACAAGCAAAGGCAGAAAGCAGGTCTTGCGTATTGGGACTCAGATATTGCAGGCTGGTGAGTGTCCGACCAGAAATCTGTTGAGGCTGAGCCTGATGGCTTGTGGGCCATGACAGCCCTGATGGGATGTGATGGGATGGGACAGTCCCTGAAAATGGTGGCATTTGGGGGAGACGTTCCATGTCACGCTACAGAAACAGACTGCCAGTTTGCGCCTTCTTTCTCAGGGATGCTCTTAAATGAAGAGTTGGAAAAAACAACTTCTTGTAGGGTCTCTGAAGAGAGAAGTAGCTAGACCTCTGGCTTGGTTTTGTGAAGCTACTGGAAGCTGAGAAGAGATGGAGAGGGGGATGCAGCTCCATCCTTTTTTTTGTCGTGTAGGAGCACAAGAAACTCAGAACATTAGACCTTGTCACACAGGACAGTAATACATACAGGATTAAAAAAGAAAAAAAAAGTGACGTGTGTATGTGCTTACTGATGTACTCCAAGGGGAATGTTACTGGATGTCATAACAAACTGCATCTTTAGATTATTATTATTTTTTTTACAGCAGCACCATCAGTACTTATTAACTTAGTAGTTTGACTCAGCTAATGCTTTCAGGACCTATTAAGAACACATGTATTACTATGGGAATATACAAGAAGGTACTTGTTTAAACAACACTTTTTATTTCAGGCTCCTTTCACTTTGAATTAAGTATAAATGAATGCTAAAAGATGACATTTCATACCACATGAGGCTGACGACACAAATCCTGTCTCAGGGTGGTTTTTATTCCACATACTTTTTGATTACAGCTTTTACAGTTCCAAGAGTCCTGTCAGAGCTTTGATGTGGGGAAACCTGCTGCGTTGTCATCTCTGGATACTAAAAGTGAATCACAGCGAATGCAGGTTGGTGCTGAACACCTATTAGTAAGCAGCAGGCAAAGACTACTTGGAAATAAACAAAAACGTCAACAAATTTGACACACACCCCCCCCCCCCCCCGTGAAAGATGCAACGATACGAGTTCGCCCTTGTAAGAGTGGGTTTGTAATGCAGGTAAGTTGGGTTTTTGCGGTTCCCCCCCCCCCTCCCGCGCCTTACGGGCTGTGCCCGGGCCTGAGGTTCCCGCGTGCCCTGCAGGGGGCGCTGCGAGCCGAGCGCTCCCGCTCGCCCTGCCCCCCTCGCGGGCCGGGGGGGGGGGGGGCAGCCCGCGCAGGTACGTGCGTGTGTGCGTACAAACTCCATACATACAAGGCTTCCTTTACACAAATGGCTTCCAGCTCAAGACCTTCGTGTAGGGCAATACCTAGAGGATACGTAGGTTAGGCTTCTCGCTTCTCGAGCACGCGCGTAACCACAGGGCGGCAGCGCCTCGGAGGAGGAAAGAAAGGGAGGGAGGAGGGAAGGGCTGGCTGTCTTCGCACCCCGTGAGAGAGCGGGCAGTGTGAGGGGCTGAGGGCACCGTCCTCGCCCCCGGTGCTACCCGACCCGCCGGTAGCGGGGAGGAGGCCCCGCGTGCGGGAACCCTCCGCTGGGCGCTCGCCCCGTCAGAGTCGGGTCGCCTGCGATTTCAGATCCCGGTCTAACACCAGTCTTTACGCGCCGGCCGTTCCTAGAGGAGGGGGCCCCGACCCGGGCCGCGGCGCGCACCGCCCGCCGTGAGGAGCGGCCAGGCTGTGTGCCGCGGAATGGCGCTGGCGCCCAGCTCCCTTCGATAGCTCAGCTGGTAGAGCGGAGGACTGTAGAGGCGCGGCCCGCGGGAATCCTTAGGTCGCTGGTTCGATTCCGGCTCGAAGGAGACGCTCGGTTTTGCGCCGCCGCGCGGGGCGGCCGCCGTTTTTTTTCCCGTCATGAGTCCCCCCCACCCCCGCCGCCCCACGTTGGCGCTGGCGGCGCGCGCGGGTGGTCGCGCCGGGGCGTTACGGGGCGGGGGGGTGGCGGAGGACCGGGGTCCCCTCCCCCCTCCTCCGCCCCGCCAGCCGGGAAAACTCGCTCCCCCGTCATGCCTCGCCCCCGCCGCCCCTCCCCCTCCCCGCCCGCGGCTGGCGCGAGGCCCCGCCCTCCCGCCCGGGTCGCGTGCGGCGGCGGCGGCCAATGGGGCGGCAGTCCGCCTGCGCAGATTCAAACGGTGGCTCTGGAAGGAGGCTGGGCGCGAGATTCGGCGGCACCGACCGAGCCCGCCGCGAGCGCGGCGGTGGCGGCGCAGCCCGGGCGGCGGGGGCCGGCCGGCAGCGGGGGCCGGGGGGTCGGGCCGAGCGGGGCAGGGCAGGGCGGGGCAGGGCAGCAGCCCGGGGCGGGAAGGCGCCGCCGGAGAGCCCGCGGCAGCTCTGACAGGAGGGGGGAGGCACAGCTGGGCGAGAAAGGGGCCGCTGCGCGCTCCGTCCTTGCGGGCAGGGGCCAGGCCGAGCCATGCCTGACGCGCCGGGGGCCGGGCCGGGCCGGGGCTGAGGGCGGCCGCTGGGGCGCTGTGGATACCGCGAAGCTCCGCGGGGAGAAGGGGGCCGTCGAAGGAGCCCTGCCCGCCTCAAGCCTTCCTGAGCCGCCAGTGCCCCTCTCCGTCCCCCGCCGGCCCTGCCGCGCCGCCCGGCCGTGAGAGAAGGAGCCCGGGCGGGGGCTCGGGGGCTCCGCTCTACGCCCCGCTGCCGTGGCGGCCCCCCCTATGGTGCGCCCCGAGGATGGCGAAGAGACCGCGCAGGTGAGTGTGGCTCCGGGCCCGGCCCGGGGATCTCTGCGCCTTCTGCCCCCCGCCCGCTCCCGGGCAGTCGCTGCCTTCCACGCCGCCGCCCCGCGCCCAGGTACCCCCCCGCGCCCCGGGATCCCTGCCAGGTGCCGCCGCCGTCCCGCCCCGCCCCGTCCCTGCCGCCCCTCACCCCCCCCGCCGAGCTGTGCTGGCGCTGCTCTCGGCCTCCTTCCACCTCCCCGGCCTCGGGTGTCACTGCCCACATCCCTACCTCCGCCCTCTGATTCCTCCTTCGCCCGGCACCCGCACAGGTATCTGTCTTCCCTCTGTCTTACGAGCACCAGCTCTTGGGTATAAATCTCGCCTCTCACTTAGAGGCTGCTCTCACTTCTGTGCTTTCGCTCAGACCATCTTTGTTGTGGCTTACCAAGGCAACTCCAAAGCTTTTCCGTGGTCGCTGAGCCTGTCAGTAACGGCTGCGTTGTCTCCACAGTAGCTTTTCCTGCTGGTTACTTTCCTGCTGCTCGAGTAATACTTCTTGCTTTTCTCCTCCCGGGTGGCTTTGGCACAGCCTTGATGTAAGGTTTGGGGCTGTTCAGTTAAAGTTAACGTTCAGGCCTGTTGATTCTTCCAATATCTTAAATGCACCTACTTTCTCTGACTTGGCATGTTCTTTGATTGAGGATGTCGTATCTAGCCTGAAATCTTCCTGAGAGAGAATGTTTTCCTCAAGAGCTTCAGCAGCAGCCCCAGATGGTTTTGATACATCTTTTGTTTTATTGATATGAAAATGGGTGTGTCTTTGCTTTGTGTTCAGAAGGTGGGTCTTGGAGAACTGTTTTCTTGCTATATTATTCTTGTCCTTCTGAAAAGTGATAAAGAAATGTAAAAGAAGGATTAGGACTGAGAAAGGAAAGGATACTCAGTGACTAATATTAATGCGTGAGTTACCTATGGCATCAGGGTTTACCGTGACTGCATACTTCTCATGGAATTGGGGGTGGTTTCACAGTTACAGGTATTAAAACTGCTTCTGCATTTTCCTCTGACGTGAAAAAAATTCATAAGTTAATCTTTTTCTGCAAAACTGTAACTAAACCAAGAAAGCAATGGTTTGGGGTTCTAGTTGTGTGAAGAACAAAGATTCCTTAAGGGGCTTTGCTTGCAGAGGCTAACTGCTCAAGCTGTCTATACTTAGCTATCTGCAAGCATCAGCTCAGAGAGAGAATGTTTCTTGTTACTCCTAATCTGCATTTTGTACTTTAAGAGACTTTCATCTGCGGTATTGCAAACAATAGTTTCGTCTTTGCAAAGCCGTAGCTTGTATTATCTCTCATGGCTATGGAGTGCTTTGATGTCATTGAAAATACAGCTGGCTGTGGATAGCAGAGGAACGTTTGCTTAGAGATCAGTAGCCCTAGAAGAATACTGTGTCAGTGTGTGTGATGATGATATCTGGTATCTCCAAAACTAAATCATTGTAGTTATGACTTTACACAAAGGCGATTTCAAGATTGTTAATCTAGCTGTGGAGTAAGGAGAAAGTATAACTGTTTTGCTCCAAGTGGAATTAAGTTTAATTTTGTTAAACTGCTCTTGGTTTTTGCATTTTTTCCTTTAATGGTTCTCAACTCAGAATTGCAAAGACAGCTAGCAGAGAACTCATGAAATACCTTATTGTTCCAGATTTCTTATTTGATGAAATTTGGTGGCTGTGTTCCATTCTCATGCAGTATTGTGGCACAGTTTCGTAACTGTGAAAGAATTGTCAAATGAACTATAACAAACCCACGTGTTTGAAAATCTCTTCTTTTTAATTGAAAGCTTAAGTTAGAAGTCCCAACCACTCATATATTTAATTTATAATCTACTGGTGTATTATTCTAAGCAAGACCAAAGACTAAACAGTTATTCACGTGGAATCAAGGTGCAAGAGAGCTTAGTGCCCGCTCATCTGGCCCTTGCGCACGGAGGTGGCCGGTGGCTGTGCCAGTTTGGCTGTGGGGCAGGCATGCCGCTGGAGAACTCCAGGTGCAGGGTTCTTAACTGCCGCTGCCGGCGGGGACCCCACGTTGTTTAGTACTGGCAGTCTTGTCAGCATCACTGCCGTGTACGTGGAGCCCTTCCTCTTCTTTAAAATCCTCACGACTTTTCACGTAACTGAAGACTCTGTTCTTGAACTAGTTTGCTGTGCAGTGGGTAAGGAGATTGTGTTGACAAGCAGCTTAACCGCAAGGCCAAATTTTAGTTATAAGTAAATTGTATGGCTTGCTTGGTATGAAATAAGATTATAATACCAAGATTTGCTCCTTATAATACCAAGATACACTCCTGACATTTGTCGAGAACTTGTGGAAGTACTTGCTGTTGACCTTTCAACAAGCTTACTGTTTTGTATTTCACTGGCTCCACGAAGTTTTAGTATGTTTACGTGTTACTATTTCTACTGCATTATGAAGCTAAGTAGGGCAAATCCAGATGTGGTGTAGGATGTAGAAGCAATGTTAAATACACTGGGTCTTGCAAGAGCTGGGTACATACTATCTTGTAGTAATGCTTTCAAGTAAGTAGTGCTCTTCTCTGTGGCTAACATGAGTATATGGTCACTTGAGAACATACTTCATGGGAAATAACAAATATACATAAATGGTTGATCAGCATGCTGTGTGAGTGAATTGCATGTTCTGGAAAATAATGTAGAGATCTGCCATCTAATCGGTTCTTAGAACACCAGCACAGGCTAATCCCATTACTGGGAAAGGATTTTTTTTTTACCTTTGGTTGAAAAATTGAAGTAATTTTCAAGGCTGAGCAGAACTAATAAATTTAGTTTTGAACACGAATTTATGATATTTATATCGTGCTGATATATAAAATGGAGAAAAACGAAGATTGCAGTGTGAAACTGCTTTTAATTAAAGCTGTGTATTTGGATGGGAGTCCCTTCTTTGTGTCTTTGCTATAACTAATGCAGAGGAACTGCTCATTTTGTTGTTAGGCCTAGGTTTCCACATGTGTTTGAATTTATGCTGTCTAACGTGAGTCACTGACATATAAGTTTAAGTCATATTTCCATGAAACACTTCCCTGTGCTGCTTGTTTGTAAGGCTTTGTTTATCAAGGCTGTGAAGTAGGCATTTCTCCAGTAGATGGAGTGTGATCTACATGGAGTCACAGAGGTTACCTGGCTTCCTGCCCCTCTGACTCTTAACTTAGAGGGTCAGCACTGATACGGTAGTTATTTCTTGCTGGAATATTTCTGTCTTCAAAGATTTGTATCTAATTCCTGTAACATTGAGGCAAAACTTTTATTGAAGGCAGGAGCCCACTTAAAATCTCAAGTTGACACTAAATTATTTGGCACCCTTGTTGTGTTTGTTGTTTGAGTTATGGAGGTGGAACATGAATGTATCTTGCAGACTAGCAAACCAGTTTATCTTATAAGCTTATTTGTGTAAAATAAAGATTCATAAATGTGTTACAAAAACATGATCTTAAATAATAGCTTTTGCTTCAAATTTAAGTCTTGACTTGGAATGAATTATCTGTCTGTATCCCAGTATGTGGCCTTGAAATTAAAATTAATTATTTTCCTTCGACATGGTGAATATAGGCCACTCCTGGAGGCAGATCTTATGTTCATGCAAATTCCATATGTCGTTTTAGAACAATATGTACAGATTGGAAAAAAGCTACAAGTAGTTAAAAAAAAAGTTATTTGGAGTTATTTTAAACTTTCTATCTTCTTCACTCTTCTGTCGTACTCTGCAGTGAGGAAGATGACGACCTTCAATATGTGGATCATGACTATGAAGTACCACAGCAAAAAGGTTTGAAGAAGATATGTAACAGGGTGAAATGGACACGTGATGAGGTAATACTTTTTTCTGGCTTTAGTTTCATTCCTATATGATATTGGTAGCATGTGAAATGTTATTATTATAGTGTCTTATTGGGATAGCACGTAGCATTTATTGGCTGAGGTTATGTCTTAACAGGATGAAAGGCTAAAGAAGCTGGTGGAACAAAATGGTACAGATGATTGGGCTTTCATTGCTAGTCATCTACAAGTAAGTTGAATCTCTGTTTCAGTTAAGTTCCCTTTTTAATATTTATTTACTTTGGTCATATGTCTAGTTTGGAAATGAGGTGAAATAGAAATCAGAAACACATAATAGTAAAAAACGTTTTAAAGGATGCTTATAAATTGGGTTTGAGATCTAGCTCAGACCTTGAAGAACATTATCAGCTCAGGCTGGGGCTCAAGCGATGGTCTGAAATGATCAAAAATAATTGATGCCTTCTGTCCACATTTGCTATTTGTTTACATTCTGGAATATATTCCTGTTTCCTATTGGTCGCATCACTTGTGGTGGTTACATCTACAGTTCACAGGTTGCTTCTGAAGCAGTTAGGAGAGTGGGTTGCATCTGAAAGATTGCTTGAAAGGAGTGGGATCAATTTCTTAAACACCTTAGGAAAAGGGAAGTGGGGTGGTGGTGTTTTTTGTTTTGGTGTTTGTTGGGTTTTTTGTTTTGTCTTGGTTTTTTTTTTTACAGTGATGTGTGCTTCCCTAACATATGTAAATTTTTCTACCCAATGGTATCTTCAGTTGCTACAAGTGGAACCTTAGTGGGTTTCTTGGAAGTTTCCTACTGACACTTAAAATTTCTTGTTCTGTTCCAATGGTCAGGTGGAATGAGTAAAGGAGCTGTTGGTTCAAACATTAAATGATTCCTCAGCTGTATGAGCTGCACTGGTAGAAAATACCTACAACTAGAATCAATGATGTTTGTTTCTCTTCTGATTAAATGTTATAAAATGCCTACTATGAAAACGTGGCTAGACTCTAAGGTTGAAATCACTACCTAGAAGTGGTATTGAATATTCAAATGTTAGAAATAAAAAAATTACACACCCCTGCCCCCACCTTTGTTGTTCTTATAATATTGAGTGGGATGATAGTTTTATGAAATTCCTGTGTAACTAGGCAAAAATAGACTTGAATTCTAAATGCTGAACAACTGTAACTTTTCATTGTTCTCATCATATTTGTGCAACTGTGGTGCTTCTGATTTTTTCTTTCCAGGTGGCAAAGTATACTTGTCAGGGAACAAACTCAAAGCTTCTAAATTTAAGGAGTGCAGAAGCAAATCACTGTTCCTTATGTGTACATTATCCCCTTCCAAAAAGCAGTGAAATGAGTGAATGGCAGAGGAGGAAGAGATAATATCAGAAAGCTTTTATATTAAACTGTTGAAGAATACAGTGTTTGGTGATACTGATCTGTAGGTGTAGTATGGAGTTGCATTTAACAGATCTAACAGTTTAATTTAATAAAAAGTTCTCCAGCTGAAAACAAATGCTTCTGGAGACAGAAAGCTATCGTTCAGCTGGGCCCAAGTGAGGTTGAGTAAAGGCTCCCCAGCTATCATGGGAAACATGCATGGAGGATCAGGTTGCCCATTGCAGAATCACTGATGTTGGAAGGAAGCTCTCAAGATCATCTAGTCCGAGCCCCCTCCTCAATCAAGGTCAGCTGGAGCAGGCTGCCCAGGACAGTGTCCAGTTGGGTTTTGAATATCTCCATGGATGGAGACTCTACAGCCTCTCTGGGCGACCTATTGCAGTGTTCAAATTACAAAGCCAAATAATAGAGGCTGGCATAATTAGCACTTACCTTGTTACTGATGGTCTTTTGCTAGGAAAACCAAGTGTATCTTGAGTTACTGGCATGTAAAGGCACTCAAACTGCCATGTTTTCAGAACCCCATTTCACTATTGGGCTGGGCACAAGAAAACCTTCCCTCTATTCTGCCCAAAAAAGTGAAGAAGGCTTAAAGGTGACTCTCAAGAGAGGGAACGCAGCTTGTATTCTCTTTCAATTTATTGCAGCTAGGGCAGACCTGAAACGATTTTATTGTTTCATCCCATCATTTGCTTTGCTTTTCTCCCCCAAATATGTCATGAGAAATGTCTGGAAGGTAAAAACACTAAAAGGCCAACTTCAAAATTTTTCTTTCATTGAAAATGGGAACAGCTGTCCTATATTGAGTCTGTCTTTTACAGCTTATCTCCACCAGGAAATGATAATGTTTTGTAACAAACTCTAGTGTGCTGTTAATCATATGGTGTCCACTTGTGATTAACTTGAAGGTACTGTGATCAATGTAATTTTAGATGTAAAACAGTGGTGTTTGGTTTTCTTTTTTTTCCCCTGGTTCTTGCAGACTGCTTCTTGTTTAACTTCATCTTAGCGTGGTAACACCTTTGCTTGGTAGACAAGCCCAGCAGAACCCTGAAATCGGTACTTGCTATCCATCAGCTTGCACTGAAGAGAGTAAATCATCATGTCCCAGTGTTACAAAAGGCATGCTAGTATGCTGTGCTGGGGCAGGCTCTTATCTGCATATTTCTAAGGTTTCGACCAGCTACCCTGAGAGTCCCAAACTTTCCTACAGACAGTTTTTAGGAGGCTGAGTGAAAGCTTACTTCCCTTTCGTAACTGGGAACAATATTTCAAAAGATCCTTAGTGAAGCTACAGAAAAGCACCATCTGTCCTGAGCAGAAAAAGCAATGTTGTTTAATTAGTATGTGTTAGCTAAACTTGATATAAATCTGTTTTCCTTACATGGTAGTAAAGAGCTGAGAATATATTCATTTGAGACTTAGAAAAAAGTTTATTCTTTTATTTGAAAGAAAAAGTGTTTCCTTTAAAAATTTCTTTCCTTGTATAGGTTATAGATAATGTCAAAATCATGTCAATCACATAAAGTTCAGAGAAGGTGTGGAATAATGAGGACAAAAATAATTCTAAGTTTTTCTTTAAAGAAGAGTAAGTTCTGAATTTGATTGTCAAGTAAGAACGGTGAAGTAATTAGATTAGAGCTTTGTGCAAGGCTGTTTTTTCTGGATAAGAGTTTTTATAAGCAAATGGAAGAAGAAATAATAAGGGAGAACTTAACTATTATACTTAAAGGTCTGAATAAGTCTTTTAATTTGAAATAAGCTAATAATTCTGGCTAGCTAATATTTACAGTTTTATGTATTCAAGAGTTTAACAGCTACACCGGTCTTCTAAAACTATTTCAGAATCGTTCAGATTTTCAGTGCCAGCATCGATGGCAGAAGGTACTAAACCCGGAACTGATTAAAGGTCCCTGGACTAAAGAAGAAGATCAGAGGGTAATAAAAACTAATTGATACTGTACTCTTTTACTGTAATAAAATTGGCATATGACTGCTAAGAATGTGTACTTTTTCTTAGGTTTCATCCCCACAAAGATGATGTCTGATGCATCTTATCACATAGATAATTACATTACATTACACTGTGTGAGAAGAAAAAAAAATGCAGCTACTCTTAAGTAGATGGAATGTCTGGTCTGCTCAAGCGTTTCATTTCCCTTTGCTCGGATTGCTAGCTGAACTACTCTAGCTTACCAAGTAGAGGAGATCTCTTTACAGCACTAAAGATCAAAGGTCTTATTCACATCTTTTATTTCTCAAACCCACCAGACTTAAACGGTTTGGGAATAAGGGAAATTATTTCATACTCTACTGTTAAAGAAGCTAGCAATGGTGTGTTAGACTCCTTTTTCCCCATCTCTGTTAACCCACACTGTAGCGTTTTGCCTGCAAAACCTGGACTGCCCTGTAGGAAGGTGGACATACAGCTTTCACATATGATATTTCAAATCGACTGCTTATTCCCACTGTTTAAAACTGTTCTAAGATGTTTAAAACTAGTATTTGTCAACTTGTGAATATGGTCTTCCTAACCTATTTTTTACAGTTCTCATCAGTCTTTTAAGAAAAAGCTTCTAACGTGTAAAAACACGTAGAAATGGGATGAAGGTTGGGAGTAGAAGTGTGGGTTTTCTCTCATACGTATGTTGTTGAAAAAAGTCAAACCAAGCCTCTTTACCAGTTTCTTTTTTGGTCTTTCCTAATGTCAGCTTATGCAATGGGTGACAGAAAGAAAACTTCCAAATGAATGTTTTCATTAGTATATACTTATATTCTAAACACAGTGAATTTGAAGCTAATAAGCAATTTTTTGCTTTCTTGAAAAACAATTTTTAAAACCCCAAGTCACTGTCTGCCTCCTTAGGGCCTAGTATCTTACCAAGTTGACTATTGTAATCCTATTCTAAAATGTGAGTTTATCAGTGTTCTCAGTCTTTGATTAGGAAAATTAGGGTTTGGAATTATAACATGCTTTCATCTCTGTTCCAGGTTATTGAATTAGTTCAGAAGTATGGTCCAAAGCGCTGGTCTCTAATTGCAAAACACTTGAAAGGAAGAATAGGCAAGCAATGCAGAGAGAGATGGCATAACCATCTCAATCCTGAGGTAAAGAAGTCTTCGTGGACAGAAGAAGAGGACAGAATAATCTATGAAGCTCACAAGCGTTTGGGAAACCGATGGGCTGAAATAGCAAAACTTCTTCCTGGAAGGTGCTTTTCAACTCTATTTGTGTTAAATATTGGAATATGGAAAGCGGTGATCGCACAACTCTTTCCAATGTAATTTGTTAGTCAGAAAGCATCTGTTGAAACTTGTGTCACAACATCTTTATCTTGATAGATACTGAAATTTTTTAAGATCTTTTGCATTTGATTATGTATTCTTAAAAAGCCATAAAACCAATAAAAAGACCTCCAACACTCTGCAGGTTCCTTCAAAAATCCTCCTGTTCGCTTAGAAAAAACTGTGGTAGAGCTGAAGAGTAACTGCAAGTAATAGTGGAAGAATGCCTTAACATCCTATGACTTGATATCAAAGTGCCTTCATTAATATGCATTTGGTGGTGACTTTTTGGTTTAAGATCAGCAATTCTTTATTTTTTGTGGAACACTTCTTGTTAAACAGGACACTCGAAAAAGAGAATCTTGGTAACCTTCAAAAGTCCAGGCTTAGGAGTCATGCATTGCAAAGCTAGCTGGTTACCATGTAGTCTCTAAGTTAAGAATGAATTGTATCCATCGTTCTCCTTATCTTTGTTTCAGGTGTGATTGCCAACTTATATGCTTGTGGAAAACAAAACTTTAGTGTATAAAGAGTTTAATGAAATAAATTTTTTACCTTGTACTGTTAATTGAAATTCAATGTTAAGCTGTCCCTCTCTGAATTCAGTCTGTGTGTTCAGGAGGTGACTGTCTAGCTGTGCCTAAGGAATGTCAGCACTTGTTATGTTGGGAGAATGAGTCCTTAGAGATGTGTGTTTAAAAATTTGACATTTTGATTAAGTACACAATCCATGAATCACAGGAAATCCTTTGGAGGAATGGGAAGGGAATGAATTGCATCTTAAGAATTTCAGAGAGGGAAGATGAATTTGTAAGGACAGAGGCATTCCTAATTCACTAACTTACTTGTTGAAAATAAATCCAAGATGAGACTCTTAGCTAAAGATTGGATCCTAGACCTAGAAGATTTGTAAAGAGTCTCTAACACTAGTGGGATGAAAAAGGGGAATAATTCTTGCAGTTGAGCTTAAATGAAGAATGGGGCTTAAAGCAACTTTTATTTCTGTGTACCTCTCTCTCTAAGGCTAGTAATAATATTGCTAGTATTTTAGACTGTGATGCATTCATACTCTTGCCTTAATGCTTGTCTAGTGTTAAAAGTGACTTCAGCCTGCTTGTCAAACTGCAGGCATTTTCTTTCCAAGGGGAATGACAATGGGTGCTGGTCTTCTGCCATGCCTGCTTTCCCCATACAAGATCAAGGGCACCAAGAGGTAGTGGGATGTTCTTTCACAAAGCTGCACATAAAACTCAGAGCTGGGAATGCAGGCTGTAATTTTTTTTAGAAGAGATGTCTTCCAGTGGCAAACACTAGCCACAGTGCCCATATTATGCTGTGGGACAGTAGGCTGATTGCCTTGGCTTCGTGTTCCGCGAATGTGTAGCAGAGGGTAAATAATGTAGTGACAGAGAACACATGGTTGTTCCAAGTATCCAAGAAAAAAGGTTCTCGCCCATGATAACAGCCAGAACCAAGCCTTTTTCTTTTGCTACTTTTAATTTCCTGCAGACTTGAAGTTTAGTAGAAGGAAGTTTTGAAAAGAGTACCTTTCTAGTCATTATGCTAAAACCCTGCTGATAATAGAACTTTCAGTCCAAGCTGCTGGAGCTTTCTCAATTTATGGCTGCGGATTAACCTACTGTACAAACCCTGTAAATTATGCCATATATTAAACTTTGAGATATGGAAACCAGTCACTGTTGTACACTTTCATTTTAGGACTGATAATTCGATTAAAAATCACTGGAATTCAACAATGCGAAGAAAGGTGGAACAGGAAGGATATTTACAAGATGGTATAAAGTCTGAAAGAGCTAGTTCATCCAAACTTCAGCCCCAACCTGGTCTGACTATGGAACACTTGCACACTCAGAATCAATTTTACATACCTGTTCAGACACATGTAAGTTCAAAATCCAGAATAATTAGTAATTCCCAGTTTCAAATAATTTGTTGGGTTTGGAATGAGAAACAAATCTGAAAGAATGAAAATCTGTTGAGTATTTTTGTGATATTATGGTAACTTAGGATTTGTAAACCATAATAAATAGTTTATGTACAATAAACTAGAGATAATTTTATAGCCTCCTTTTCTTTAGGGTTTGTAAAATGATTTATGTCTTTTTAGATTCCAGCATACCAGTATGCCTCACCAGAAGGCAGCTGTCTAGAACATGCTTCAGCTTCTTCCAACTTAGTTCAGGTAAATTGTTAACGGGCATTGTAAACGAAGAGAATGTACTGTGTATTATGCTGTAAAATGAAGAGTTTAAAAACGTGTAACTTCAAAGTCTCTTTAAGTCTTTATCATGCACCTAAATTTATGTAAGTGTTCCTCTGTAAGTAGGCTTGCTAGCTTAATTGGTAGTTCTAGGTAGGAAAAAAGGAGCTGTCTTTATACATCCCAGAAACACAGCGGTTGTGCTTATTTCTGACAGAAGTATGGCTTAAAACATAGTCTACTAGTTAAATCTTTAGGTTAAAATTATGACCTGTTAGTAGTACCTAGCTTCTGAGAGATTTAAGGACAAGATTTTACTACTTTATATAGGTAATAAATATAACCCTATCTGAAAGACTCCGTTCAAATAACTTGCTGTGACTTACGCTTATGTCTGTGCTTTTTTTGTTCTCAATAGGTTTTAGTTCTGACTGATAAACTTCTGTCAATCAGTTGAAGATGCTCTTTTGCAACATTCTAAATGCTGAAGTATTGAGAAACTTTAAAACAAAAAAAAAATTGGATATATTTATTTCCTTTTGCACCTTTGGACTCACTTAGAATATATCTGAAATTCCTCATGTGTTGCAGACTGAATGTAGATCTTGGTTTGTAATACGACTTCCTGGAAGAATTTCTGTGATTTTGAAATTAGTAAAAAAAAATATTTTGACACAGGAAATAATACATATTTTGTTTGTGCTAGATGCGTTAGAGATGTTCTGCAGAACTCTGTACCTAACCTTAAATTTCCCTGTGCAGGTCATCTGTTTCATATTGCATTTTCTTCCCTGATCTCAGTATAAGAATACAAATCATAACAAAGCCTTGTATGGCCTTTGACAATCTGGATTGCCCTGTACAGAAAAGTATAAGATACTTTCTGCTCCTTGAAGTCCTCCCTAAACTGGGGAGTATAAATAGTTTTGAAACTCATGGCATATATCGTCACTTACCTATATTTATAGCAATAATAGGAAGTTTTAAGGAGGTTAAAAACAAACCAACCAATTGGTTAATTTTCTTTTCTGATAGTAGCGGTGGGATTGCTTGTGTAGACACTCTGTCAGCAAATGCTGATTTGAAACACTTTCTTGCACACTTAGTGAGGATAAATAACTCAAAATTCTAGAAAGCACATGAAAACAGAAACACATCTACCAAGGTGCCAACAGTGTTGCTTCTATTAAAGAGGACTGAGTGACTTTTGGTTGAAAAGTGCTGTAGCGTACTGAGCATGTACAGGCCATATTAGAAACCTGTTAAAGTATTAGCTTGTATACCACTTTAACATCAGATCCACCTCCTGGTAATTGCTGGAGTTGTTTCGCTTGCAAAACTGTATTACAAAATATGATATAGCTTGAACAGCTCTGTTCCCGCTATGTGTGGATTTCTGCTAAAAATGTAGCTGTGTTATAATGTAGAATCTTTACTGTGGAGGGGTGGCGGAGGTGGAAAATAGTAATGGCTTCTTTCTTAAATTTTTCAGCAGTCATTTATTGATGATGATCCTGATAAAGAAAAGAAAATAAAGGAACTTGAATTGCTACTTATGTCAGCAGAGAATGAAATCAGAAGAAAACGAGTGTCTTCTGTAAGGACTGTAAATTTCTGTAAATATTTGAATATGCCTTACTGAGATTAATCCTCAGCAATTTAGTAATGGATGTTTGGTTTTGTGTGGTGTTTTGTCACCCGACCTTCTAAAATCAAACATGGCTGTTGGGTTGTAAAACAAAGTTACATATTAGAATTGAGGCAAATGATTTTTCGTGCCGTTTTCTAAACTGTGAAAACAGCAGAAATATGATCTGCAATTTGGCAGTTGTTCCTAAGACCCAGGATTTTAATCCTCTTCAAGAAGTAGCACGTTTGTTGATATCACCACCATTCAGTTTTATAGATCAGCAATGTCGATCATCTGTTCAACAGAGAAAGGTGAAAAATACATAGATCTTGCTCTGTTTAATTTCAAAACGTTCTGTAGATTATATTTTTATCAAACTTCTGTGTGAGTGCTTGCAATACTTGATATCCACGTTTGGACGTGACAGTATATAAATTTGCACTGTACAAAATTTACATGTACTTCAATGGGGAACTTGCAGATGGTAGTCACTCATTTCCTCAGGATCAGAGGGCTGTGAAGAACATCAGACACTTAACCAACCCAACCATATTGATCACTAATTTAGATTACAGGTGAACTTCCAGTTTTTTGTGGTGGAGCTATTCCTGGCATTCTCTTGAAACAGTGCAACGTTCTGCTTATCTAGTGGAATCTGCTTTGCTTCTGATTTCCAGTGAAAGTTAAAATCTGTTTCTTGAGTACTAAGCAGTGTACTAAAACGCAATAACCATTTAGAAGTTAAGTAAACTATCAATGCAGAATCTGTGTTTAAAAAAAAAAAATCGGCTCAAACAAGAAGTATTTCACATTCTAGAAACAGTTTCTAATCTTAAAATGTACCTGTGTTCTGTAGTGAAGATGACTTCGTAATATACTGATGTTCAGGAACACAGGAAACTTGCATCAGAGATGGCTTCCAATACAACCCATAATTATCTAAGTTATAAGCATGTATAAGATATGAATGAGAGGTAAGATCAAAATCTTACACGATTTGAGAATGTTGAGTATGTTAAAGTAAGGAGAAGACTAACTGCATTAATGCAAACAGATAATTAGTGTTTGAAAAAAAAAAAATAGTTACGCTTAGTCTTTCCACATACTACTTTTTTTTTTTTTCCTCCCCATGGTCACATAATTGACTCTTCAGTTTCTAAGTTGAATAAGATTAACATGTTTCTTCATACTTTTTAGCAAGCTGGAACCTTACCTTGTTGGTCTGGAAGTTTTGTCATGGAAGATTGTGTGTCTAATACACTAAATAGCCTTGGGGAACAAACAAGTGAGTTCTACAGCATGGATGAGACCCACGGCACATCTGTTCAGCAGAATTCACCACCTAAGTATTTGGCTGTGGAAGCAAATACGTTGTTATCATCTCTACAGACCATTCCAGAATTTGCAGAGACGCTAGAGCTTATTGAATCTGTAAGTCTGTATTTGTTCTAAAAAAATGTTTATTTAGGAACATCAACTTACACAATATGTGTAAAATTCTCTTAAAGTTACCTTATTCTGTACTTGTCTGTAGTTTCACCCATATTGAGCGGTTTGTTTTTTTGCCTGTTTTAAAAGAATTGTTTCAAAATATTCAGTGATTTAGGATTGTGTGAAAGATACAGGGAGAATAATTCAGTATATGGCTTCTGGAGGTAGAGAGCTGTTAGACTGGCTTGGATGTTGTGGAATAATCTTGGATAAGCCTGCTAGTGTTTGAGTGTTTTGCATCTTGCCTTGTAGGATCCTGTAGCGTGGAGTGATGTCACCAGTTTTGAGCTTTCAGAGGCTGTTGCATCACCTGTCAAGCCAGCTCCAGTAAAACTAATGCGGATTCAGCACAATGAAGGGGCTGCTGAGTGCCAGTATAATGTCAGCGTTGTGCTTGATGGCAAAAAACACAGTAGCATCAGTGGCGAGGAAGAAGCAGTTTTTCCAACAACCCCAAACTTAACTAAATTCAGCACTCCACCTACTATCCTAAGAAAGAAAAAGAGATTGCGTGTTGGGCAATCACCAGTTAATGAACTGAATGATGGCTTGTGTAATGATGCCACCAATGTTGCACTAAAGCATACACCAGTGAAAACACTACCATTTTCTCCATCACAGGTGAGTTTTTATTTTTAAATATGGCTAAACTTTGAAGACTGCAGTGGGTGGATTATAAATTACAAGTACTTTCTTCCCTAGTCATACATTGTAGCCTAAACAAATATGTCCAAAAACTTCTTAAAACATCTGCATGAGGGTAGATACATTAAAAAGAAATTGCTAAATAACCTATTTCCTCTGTTTTGAAGACTAACTGGGGGAGGGGGGTGGCAACTTATGTCTTAGCTCACACTTGCTCATGCAAATAATTGTTGATAAAGACCTATTGTTTCTGTGACCTAATTAAGCAGTAGGGATTTTAAGGAGAAAAATCAAGGTTTCAGCGATAAATATCACAAACGTCTTGGAGTAGAAGTCAAGAATAGTTTATTGGGGTTTGTCAGTAAAAGCCCTTCAGATATATACATGTAATTTTTTTTCTGCTCAGTACAGTGGTGAAGTTTTGTCCTTTAAGGTTGCTTAGGTTTTTTTCTCTCTTGCACTTAGTTTTTCAACACTTGTTCTGGAAATGAACAATTTAACCTTGAAAATCCTGCATTTACATCGACTCCAATCTGTGGGCAGAAAGTTCTTATTACGACTCCTCTACACAAGGAAATGACACCAAAAGATCAAAAGGAAAACGTGGGGTAGGATTATTACATTAAACATCTGGTGGTGTTGCTCAAATAAAAACAAGTTTTTCTAAACATTGATAATTTAGTCTACCTGTATGCATACTGTGAATGAGTTTTAAAACCCCTAACACTTAAATGCTTGCGTACAAACAAACTGGCTTCCTGTTTTTAACTTAACAGAAAGTGACTTGTACTCAGTTAAAATTTTTCCTTTTTTAAAATATTGAACAAAATCCAATTAAAGTTTATTATACCTGGAGTAATGCTATGGTGATCTTAATACTTTCAGAGTCATGGTGGTGATATCTGTTGTGTAAATTAAGGTATTTTAAAATGTTTCTTAGAGTTATTTTATTACATTACTGTTGATAAAATAAAATATTAAAATGCATGTATGAACACTTTTCTATGCTTGAATAGTTTTAGAACTCCCACAATTAGAAGATCTCTTTTGGGTTCAACACCAAGGACGCCAACTCCTTTTAAAAATGCTTTGGCTGCTCAGGAAAAAAAGTATGGTCCCCTCAAACTTACGGTATGTGATGACATTGTTTATTTTCTTGTTTTTGAGATTGTAAGCCTCAGCATGATCTTAGAAAGCATTTTCTAACTGCTGTTGTTTCAGTGACATTCCATATTATCCTAGAGAACAGCTAGAATGTGAATCAAAAACGTTTTAGATTTTGTATGTTAGACTAGTATCCTTCAGTGTAGTATGGAGGCATTGTCTTCTTGAATGGTGTTCGGTACATATAATCATTTGATCCATAGTAATCTTAAACGCATTGGTTCTGCGTTTATGAGTTGTTTTAAACTTGTGTAGCCTTGCTAACACACTGTACCTCTTACGAGGTGGTAACATCACTGTCTGAGATTTTAATTTTAATACTTTAGTGTCCTGTTTTTTCAAAAGAAAAATTGTAAGTGAGAAAGTGAGTGGGTGTGGGTCCTTCAACTGGATAATCTAGTAAGGGCGAACTGGTGCAGATGAATGTGACTGACTTCATTATTTTAAGCAACGTTCACATTTTACTTGAAAAACTGCATTATCTTTGAATCCTCTGGACTATGTAAGAGCTGAGTTGTTTTCTGGTTTTGGTTCTTCTACAGTGCTAGGACTGAAACTAGATGTTTACCACAGCATACTAGTATTCTGAGAATTTTTTTGATGGGAAGATGTTTGGAAGTGTTTTATCCTTCCTAGGGGCTTACTTGAATGACGTCTACAACTTTCTTCATCCTAAAAACCAAAATCTTAATATAGCAATTCATGATTCCTCTGATTCTTCTGGCTGTCACAGAAGACTTTTTTTTTTGTTGACTACAGATAATGTTACTTTTTTGTTTGTTCCAAATGAATTCAATTTTTGCTCTCTTCCTAGCCTAGCTAAGGTATGTTAATGCATAATAACTTTCGGAATTCAGTAGACATATGCTTTTCAAGTTCTGAAAAAATTCCAGCCAACATATATTGACTACTTCTTTTCTGCAAACACAGAAGGTAGCTCAGACTTTGCCACAGGGCTTGGCACCATCTGTGTTACCCTATAGATCCACAGTCTCTCACTATGCAAATGGAGTGGTTTGGCATTCCTGTTTCTGTCCACTATTAACCTCCTGTTCAAAATCAAATTTTGAGGGCTTAAGGGAATTCTTCTCCTGTTGGTACACAAAGGAGCCATCTGTATGGCTTCTGTGAAATTCTGTACTGTACTTAGGACTATCAATGTCTTATTCAAAGATTTGTGTTGATTGATATAAATTCCTTTCCCAACAACAGTCATACTTTTATAATACAGTTTTTTAATATGTTTGTATGCCTGTATATATACATATGTGTTTATGTATGTGTTTAGTATATATAAAGTATTTTTATCCCTTTTGTCAGTGGATAACCATTGCTAATAAATGCAAACAAGTAGTTTGCATGTCTTCTTCAATGATACCTTGCATTTTTTGAGGCACTGTGTGCGTGTATGTGTTTTATCTGGCTAGAAATAATGTGGAGTAAAATGAGTTAAAAAATCTGCATAGCCTTGAAATGTTGATCTGTAATTATTAACTACAATAGCTTAAATCCTTTTATCTGTTGCTATATTTTGCAAGATCTCTCTTCTGGCCTACATTAGCTGAAAGTAGAATATGGTAAAAACTAGCAACTAACAGACTTCCTATATTTTCTCCTCCAATTTTAATTAACTTAGTCACAACCACTTGCCTTCTTGGAAGAAGACATTAGGGAAGTTTTGAAAGAGGAAACTGGAACAGATATATTTCTCAAGGAGGAAGATGACACTGTGTATAAAAGCTGCAAGCAGGAGGTACCATTACAATAATAATTTCAGATAGGAAATAACTGCTTTTAAATAGCATTTTACAATTTTTCTCTGCAAAATGTTTATTGCAGCACAACTCTTCTAAAAAAGTCAGAAAATCACTGGTCCTAGATCCATGGGAAAAAGAAGAGGTTGGTGCCCAGCTCTTCACAGAAGATAATAGTTTAGATGTACAGGTAAGTATTAAACTACTGAAGAGCGGCACTGGCAGCAATATTAATATAGAACTGAGTATCTTCCATTCTATCAACTAAAATGAAGTGTTTGGATTGAGGCTAGATGAGTAAATCTAGAAGGTGAAAATCATCTTCAGTTTGAAATACTACTTTAAGTACTTAAGCAATACTTGAACATTGGGCTTGAATTCATGCATGAATTCTTCCTTTCAGGCCTTCAGAGCAGGACTGGTTAAGTAATGTGGATGCTTTGCAGATTTCCTGTTATAGCAAAGCTGCTTCCATGCTGGTTACCTATAAACTTCAGCATATATGGCACACTGGAATTCTCTGTAATACACCAGGAAGATGGCATTTGCCCGTGTTTTGCGTGCTTGACAGTCTGGCAGACATGTTCTGCAGATACCTAATTGCATATTAGGCAGCATGTTTTTCCTTTTCCCGTTTCACATAGTAGGGGAATACTTTAAGAAATATCAAGCACATAAAAGATGAGGTTTGTAGGCTTCCTCTGCCTGAAGGAATTTGGATACTTCTGCCTCAACAACCAAGACATCAAGAGTTCAGAGATGGGGCTGTTTTGGTCCCTCATTCCTTTAGAAAGTAGCCCAATATTTTTCCAGTTGAGTGATTGTATAGATTAATCTTTAGTCTTGTAGTTTGTAAGAAAACTTTATTCTAATCTAGTTCTTAAATTAATGTGTGTATGTGTTTAATTCTGAAAGAGCAAATGTCCGTGACTCTTGATCAGGTATAAAGCTATATTCAAGAGGTAGGAGCCAAAGTCCCTAAAAAGGACAGGTGCTTAAGTCATACCCCTTTCTGATTATTGTAGCTGGTTTTCTAAATTCCCTTCTTAAATGCCTCGTGGACTCTGTGCCAAGCCTTGGTGTCTGTCTGCTGGGTGTTAGGTGCTCTGCCACCTAGTGGAAACTCCCCCCTTCCCCAAGAACATCTTTGTCTTGTGAGGAGCAGCGTTGCTGCAGCCATTCAAAACAGAAACAAAATGTCTGGTGTTCTCTTAGTAATGTCTTGTTGTGACATGGTATGTTGTGCATCACTAATGTTCAGGTTATTAAGGTAAAACCAAGATACACTGTGATGTTGTGGTATATTAAAGGCAGCGGACTGGGAAAAAATTGCTTTTTCTCCATTTTAATGAGGGATGCTGGTGCAACAGGAACATTCGCTCTTAGCAAGAGAGATAGTGGTAGTATCTGATTTAAAAATGAAGAATGTACCAATCCTTAAGTAGAAATTGTGTGCCCATGTGGCGGTAAGTTAGGAGTAACGTCTGACATAGAATAAATATGTAAAGGTAGTTTAATGCGGTTTAATGGGATGTTTTTGTAAGCGAACAAGTACATATGCCACTGTTACTCTCATCTTATTTCGCTCTCTAAAATTGCCATATACCTTTCTTCTGCTTTGCTATAGTGAAGCTGGATTAGTTTCTTTTTATTTCCATAAATGTTATCAGCATATAAAACTCTTCTGGAATGATCAATCCAGTGCTTATTTCAGTTCTTAAAGCAGTTCCTCCCCCTCATACTGATGTGATCTTAATTTTTTTTTTTTTTTTTACTCCAGTCTCCTTGTGCTTACTTTCACAAGGGTTGTACTAGAGGTGAATTACAAGCTTTTTTCTCTAAAACTGTTCTGTAGTTACCACTTTATCAGGTCTTGTTCTTAACAAGATGTAATCAGCTCTAGCGTGGCTTTATATGAAGGAAACAGTCTACTCAGTAATGCTCAAATCATGCTAGTAGCTACTTGTTTTACCGTGCTTAGCATTGACTGTGAATCCCAGTATAGACCAGGCCAGTTCTTCATATACTGTTCATTACTTTTTCTTTTCAGATTCTTTCCTAGGGTCTTTCTGATAGTATTTGCTTTGTTTACATTTTGGCTTCTCTGACCACAGCGGTTGAAGACTTTTTTTTTTTTTTTTTTAATTGAATACTAATTATTATTCCTGTTCCCTACCCTCTTTTTTGTCAATAGTCAGAAAATGCATACACCACATCTTTATTAATGATACCATTGTTGGAAATACATGACAACAGATGTAACCTGAAATCAGAAAACCAGGATACAAATCCAGCAAACAAAGCAAATGCAGTAATTAAGAAGAAACTGAATGCATGTGCTTCAAAAAATGTCAAAATGGAGAAAGCTCTTCAGGTCTGGATGCAAAGAATTCTGTTAGTTTTGTTAGCAGGTTAACAAAGAATTTCTTTTTTGGTTTCTGTCTTGTACTAACGTCTAGAATAACGTTCAATTCAGTGATCTAGTTTCGGTCAGTGTTTCCATGATCCTTATTCCTTGTAAGCTGGTCATTTGTCCATGAAGTGTTTATTCATAGCTAAGTTCTTTAAATGCAACCCTGATGTTTCACTGAGTGGCCTCTAAGATTTAAACGTGGGGAAAAAAAATCAGGGTAGGGTAGACCTACAAAACAGTTTTGGGTACCCAAGTCTAGCAGTAAGAAAACTTGAGTTGGTGCAAACTAAACCTGTATAGCATCTAAGTTTCTCAAATTTGGCTGGTCCTTACTTCATAATAAGCCCCGTGGGATTCACTAAGGAGAGTTCATCTACAGGTTCTGTTTGGTAATTGTTCTTGTAACGTGCTTGTTCTTGTACATCCGCATATTTTCCATACTGTTAAAACTGTGGAACCTACTTTTTCCTCTGTGTGAGTCTTGACCACTAGGTTTAGAGAGAGATTCTCTTTGACCTGACTTGGTACCTGTTCCAGTTTGCCCCATAGGGAGTTAGTGTATAAGGTTTTTGTGTCTTCTCAGAATATCTACAGCTCTGTATTAATTTAAATTTAAAAAAAAAAAAGGAAGGGCACCTGGAGCCTGATCTTCCATGTCCCACTTAATTGCTTTAACGATGATGTGTTTGTAAGTACAGAGACAACAGTATTACTTTCTGATCCTTTCTTATGAGAAGAAAGAACAAACCTCATTTAATTGTGATATTCCAAAAAAAGAATCAACTGCTGTGAATTGCAGCAAAGGTGAATACATCTATCTGGCCCAGAACTATGCTCTTAAGAATACTTAAAAGGGGAGCTTAGTCATACTATACTCAAAAATATTCTCATTGAACCATCTTTCCCTTTTTGCTCTTTCCCCAGAGAAATTCCCTCTCAGTTTAGTGGCCTCTCTAAACCACGAGTCCCTTCCATGAATCAAGTCCTGCTAAATTTTAGAGAAACTCAAATGGCTAATTTTCTCTGTGCATCTATATGTGGAACTGATCCTTTGGATCCGTTTCTAGCTCAATGTGGGAGGGAGAGAATCTTGCATTCTTCATTATGCTACAATCTGCTGGTGTCAGGTCCAATCTAGAGCTGCTACAAATCAGCTTGAGATTCAATAAATCCTGTAAATGTGCAGGGTTTGCTTCATGGAAGTAGCAGGACTAGTGGCTCGATTATTCTTCCATTCATTACTTTTATTCCTAATTCCTTTGCCATTTCTAATATATTCCCAAAACATCTGACCGTTCTTCCACAGCTGCCGCTTTGGTTCAGTGAAGTCCTTCACAATATTCTTTTTCAGCTGCCAAACCATTTTGCCTTCCTTGGTGTCTCCAGACAGCTGCCAATAACGTATTTTTCTGCCTGTTGAACTTAGCGCATTTAAAGGGGAAGATATCCAAAGAGAAGATGACTTAATTAACTTCCCTTTTATGTATCAATTGTTGAACTAGTCTCTTTTTAAGAGTGTTTTTCATTTTGTGTGTTAGAACTTAAAGCGTAACACAGATGCACTGCTGGGAAGCTGGATTAAGGGGTGGAGAGGGAGCTTTGTCACAGGTTTTAGGTATTGTATTGTAGAACTGAATCCTCAGTAAAACACAGTATTGCTAGACTTCGATAATTTATTATTACTCTGAAAGGTTGTACGAGAATTGCTCAAGTTATTGCTCAAGTATTTTAGTTAAAAGAATCTTTTTAACTGAATTTTATTTTATGCAGTCAAATTGTGAGTGGGAAGCAGTTGTTTACGGAAAAACAGAAGACCAGCTTATCATGACTGAACAAGCCAGAAGATATCTGAGCACATACACAGCTACCAACAGCACTTCAAGGGCTCTGATACTGTGATGGTCACTGCAACTGACATTGAAACTGACACAATGTTGAAGGCGATTCCAGCACAATACTTGTGAATTAAGTCTTTACTTTGAGACAGTCTGCCAAGGGAAACCTTAAAGCTACCTTAAAGCTTGCTTTCTTCTTTTGACTGACAAAGAACAGACATGAAGCTCCGTATTCTCTACGAAGGGATAGTACAAACAGTTCTGCAATGAATTTCTTAAATATTAAGAAAGTAACACCCTAAAATATGATAAAGAATAGTGAAATACATTGCAGTACTGACAACATACAGTTTTTAGGTCTATTTTTCATATTTATTCTTTTGACTTGCATTGCTTTTTTTCTGTTAGTGCATTTTCAATATAGAGTAGGTTTATAGGTTGTTACTGGTTTCCAAATGAGCAACATACATGACTGAATGTGCTTTTGCTTATGTAGCATTTTCCTAGTATATAAAGAAACACAATGGAAAAAGGAGTATAAAGGAAGGATAGAAAGTTGCACTACTAATTTTTTTGGTATGCTGCAAAACAATGAAATTAACTACAGTGTTAAATATATTTATTTGCAAATGGTACTAGAAGTAGGCAGTAGAGGGGGGTGAATTAGGTTTTAGTGTAAAGCATCAGTATTTTCTTCATAAATCTCAAAATGAGATGATTGTTGAATGTATTGTACAGTATGTAGGAACATGGAAAATTTTGTAAATTGGAAAGGAGTCTGGTTTTATAATTTATTTTCATTTTAAAGCTTAAATGTAGATATTTATATGTATGCAGGTTGTTTAGAAGCCAACGTTGTTTCCTGTTAAAACAGCTAAAATGAAAAAAGGACAAGTTTAAAGTATGGAATAGCAGAAGAATTACAGTGGTGAAGTGTACAAATCTATACTGTATGTTACATCTACATAAAGATTGCACTATAACCCTTAAATCATGTTGGTCTACGAAATAATTACAAGGTATACCTGTATTATACAGCAACTGTTCCTGTACCTTGTTTAAATATATTTAGAAAGGAATGGTGGGGTCCTATATGTGACCCAGGAGTACTTCGTCCTGCATAGGAACTAAAAACTAATGCATTTTAAATATTTTAAAAAAAAAAAAAAAGAAAGAAACTTGGCACCTTGGATCTCAAAACAATTGTATCTGCACTTAAGTTTGACCATTATATACTTACTGAATGTTTGAAGAGCAAAGAGAACATTCTTTTATTTATGAAAAATCTTTGTCCTTATTTAAAGGTATACAGGTCACAACAGTTGCTTTAGTTGCCTATTTTAGGTATTTGCACTTATTTTATGTCTTTTTTTTTTTAAAGGAATGTTTTGGTTTGCTTTTGTTGTAGAGATTTTTATGTAGTTAATTTCGAGCAAGTTATAATGGTGTGCTTGCTGACACATACTGACAGGTAAATAGAATTGTACACTGTAGTTTTATTTATAATTCAAACACTCTTCCTCTCCACTCCCGGGTGTGCTGCTACAGATAGTGGCAGAATCGGCTTGCTGCTATGAGAGATGGAAAGAGCGAGCACCATATGCACTGTATGTAAAATTACAAAAATGATGTCAGGTTCTCTAGTTAACTTTATGAGATCAACCAGTACTATGCAGGGTGTGGAAAGTATTCCTGTCACTTCAATATCAAAGATGGTAGAGAATAATTTATTAATGGAGAATTGTAACGTGATGAGTGGCACAAGGAAGGTAATGGGTTATTCAACTTTTTTAAACATCTCAAAGCTTATACAATCCTTATTTTTAAGAGCTTTTTCATATTAAATATTTGCCTGGCTATGATAGTAGTAGGCATAAACATTTTTAGCAGTTTTTAATTCACATAAAAATTTTAAGCGGGGGGGAATCCTGTATAAGCAAGGGGATCAGAAAATACCCATCATGCCAGGATTACTCCTCACCTATGAAAATTGAGAGGAGGCAATTGGAATTCTTGGCAGTGCTAGATTTGGATGTGCATTACCAGAATGGATTTAACAGCAATATTTAATGCTGGAGACAGCATTTAATTCACAAAAAATGAAACAAGACATTGAGAGAGAATGAATACTAGAATCTGGATGATATATTTCAGTAGAAGTGGTATCACCAGAACTGCCTATACCAAGTTCAAGCGTAGATTTATGGTAAGTAGTATTAATTTGTGTTGGTATTGGTTGGATCGTTTAGTTAACTCCTACTTTGTTGCTTTAGCAGAAAGGTTTTAATCTTTCATATGTCAGGCATCTTTTATTACTTTTTTGAATGTTGTGTGCATTTGCATTTCTTTCAGTTTATAAGTAGATTGTACATGCAGCAGCCAAACTTGCATGAAACCTAAATACATATTACTCCATATTTTTGTTTTAAGGTTTGACATAACGTGCAACAAATGCCTTGTTTATCTTAGTTTTTGTTGTACTACAAACTTTTCTTTCATGTAAGAGAATCTCACATACAATACAGACCATATTAATGTCAGAAATAAAGCATCTATGTACCAGGTTACTGTAAGTGCCTTTGATTTGAGAATTTAAACACTCGGTGCTCGTTAAAGCAACATGTATGTATGTGTGCATGTGAAACTGCAAGAAACCTACCTTTTGTAGACTGGGCAGAGACAAACAGCAATCGTGGGAATCAGTGGGTTACACAGCAGGATGGGGTCCCTTGACAATACATGCTTCAACCCAACCTACTTGTAAGCCTACTTGTATTTGGTTAACAGTTTGTATTTGTCTCTCAAAGCTTTAACGCAAATATTTATGTATAGGAGACAGTTTGAGGGATGAAGAATGTTGCTAGTGTAAAGGCTTTTTTATGTTCCTTTCATTTGTATGGTAGAAGTGGTATTTTAGTATGTGCGCCTGGGTCTTGGGAGGTAAATGCAAATATAGGCTGTGCAGTGAGGTTTTTTTTTTTCCCCTAACTAGTACTCACAAACATGTATTAATCTGAATTCGTGTTAGACTTTGACTCTCTTATTTTGCTGGAAACATGGGCATTCAATAGATAACGTCTGTTGCCTTTCCCTGTTATAAAATATAAATGGCAAACAAAGTAAGTTGAAGGGAAAGGACAAGAGGGACTAGCGCAAGCCAATTCTTCAGAAGTATCTCCTGGTAATTTGCATCACCTAGCTTTAAGCTGTACGGGCAAACTGTGACTGTTACTGGGGCTTTGCTGGGGTTCTGGCTGCCATAGCCAGAGCACTGTATGAACATCCTGCAGACCTGCTCGTGTTTGCATGCGTGAAGTTTTCCACCGCTTGGGACAAGCGAGGTGGGCTGACTGTAGAGCATTTGTTCTTGTCGTGGCTGGCTGCTGACGTCTGGAATCGGGGGGAAGTGTAGGTAGATGAAAGTGAAGTCTCTAATGATGTGACGTTCATTTTTCTATGTCAACTTTGCTCAGTGAAAGAAAGTAGAGCAGATGGACAGCTAGTAAGCCAAACTTGGGAGGAACTACAACCCTAAGTTTAATTATAGGAAGACTGGAAGCTTTTACTTATGGGCCTGGCTTTTACTTGGAAGAAGCGGTCTTCAAGGAATTGATTGGTGAGAATAAGCCCGGTTCCTACCGCTATTATTCCCATTTTACATGAGAATAACTCTACTAGAGTTGCACCGAACTAAAGCTGATGCAATGTTGTGAGTGAACCAAGCTTCATGAAATAAGGGTTTTAACACTGGATATTAACTGACCACGGTTGCACCGTACCTGTGACCAAGGTCCAGCACAATGCAAGCAACAAAAATTCTGAAACTGGAATTGATTCTTGCATTCGGTTTTGTGACAAACGTTCAGATAAAGGTTCAGTACCTAGGCAGAAAATACACCGATGTCTCCTAATGCTAGACCTCATTTAATTTTTTTTTTTCCATAAGTTTCCTTGACCTTGGATAAGCTGAAGCTTTACAGGCTTAAATGCTTACTTTCATGAGGAAGCTGTGGGTTACTGTTTCTGTGCCAGCTGAGCCAAAAGATTGGTCCCTCTTGAAGCTGCAGCATACTGGTCTGTGTGGCTTCCCCTGGAGACAGCCAGCTTGTCCCTTGAGAGGGTTGGATTCTTGCCCTGCAGCTGAAGGGAACAATAGGATCCTTGTATTTCTGCTAGCATGATGTGTTGGAAGAAGAGGTAAGCTTTGGACGTTTATACATAATCTTACATTTTTGTATAAAGTAAAAATCCGAATGCTCATACCCCCTGTATTCCACCTTAATGATTATGAAGAAACCTCAGTAGCGCAGCTTCTGTTTGCATCTGGAGTAAGAGATGTGCAATATGGCATTCTTCAGTATCAACTTGTGTTGGTGGTTTGGTTTTCTTTTTAAATTTCATTTTGTCTTTTGCTTCGTTGCTCTGTGTGTGTTTTGTGAGGTACAGAACTGAAAGGAGTCCTCTGACGGTGCCTGCTGCTGGGACTGCATGACCCCAGTGATACAGTTGCTATTGCAAAGGGAATTCTGTCTACCTGCTACTACCTTTTACAGAAATTTGGGGGGGTTCTTTGGGTTTATTTTTAGAGAGTCCTCTGGATTATTTACCTGACTTCTGATTTCCTCTGTTGTCACAGCCTCTGACTACAGAGAAAATGGATGTTAATGGCCTTAGCACACGCAAGACGGGAATGGGCTGTGTATTGGCTGGCAGTGATGTACGTCTGCAACTGTCCTGTGTCATAGTCTGAGGGGAAAGGGTGCTTTTGTCTTTTGGGGAGGGAGAATTCTGCTTACTCAGCATTTACTTCCACGCCGACTGTTGGCCAGTTGCTTGATCGTAGTTACTCCTTGTAAAAGTGATGTTTGGTGGTTGCACAACCAACAGAACTTTAGAGCACGCTGTGGTGCATGTTGTGCACTCTGCTTTAAAATTATCTATTCCATAGGTTAAGAAATATTCGCTCGGTTTTCTGAGGGTGTATCATGTTCTTACACCAATAGGCATTAAATAAAAAATAATTAAAAACAAAAACCAAACAATAGAACAAACCCATAAAACAGACAAAGAAAACCCAGAGAAAACTGCTCATTGAAAGACCATGCTCATAAGCAGTGATACAAAGTGCCTCAAAAGTCTTTGTAGGAACTATATGAACAAAATGAGCTATGCATATACATTAGATGGAAAGAAAGTTTGGAAAAGCAGTTAGGTTTGTAAATCAGAGCAGCTGAGGATGTGTTCGCATGTATGCGGAGGGATGAGTTGGCTTCGTGCGCTCATCTTAAAGCTAAGTGGCGTACGGGACGACAGCGTCCTTGTTTGCCCACTTTCTCACGCTGGCAAGCGTGCGTTTGTGGCACCTCGGTGCCAGAGAGGACTGCCCCAGCACCAGGGCTCGGGCTGCGCCACGCAGCAAAGGGGAAGCGCGTTAGCTGCGCTGAGCGGCAGCCCCAAATAGCTGGATAAATCAGCCGCCGGCAATTTACAAATGAATGCCACGTTCTCCTCAGCCATACGGAAACGAGCGGATCAGCGGTGTCTGGAGGGCCTGTGTCACCAGAAGTAGGCCAGTTTGTGCGTCGTCCTGCGCTGGCAAACGGCCAGGCTTTGTGTGCTCCAGACACCAGATGGGAAGCAATTATGAGTGTGACAAGTGGGTCATCTGGCAGACACTCTGTGGACCTGCTGCTGCATAATTTTTGGCGGGAAGAGGAGAGCTTTTTCTTTTCTCCCCGCCCCCCCCCCCCCCCCCCCCCCTTTTTTTTTGTTGTTGTTGTTAATACAACCTCTCCTTTAGCGAACTTGCAGTGACTGGGTATGGAGCATCCTGTGTTTGCTGCATTTATGCTCCTTTTGTGCCCTTGCTGGTGCTTACCAGAGGGCAAGTGTTTTTCCTTGGCCAGCAGTAAGCAATGGTTACACTTGTGTTTGCACGTCCTGTAGTTTACAAATACTGGCCTGCAGTGCTGGCACGGATGTTTTGGCAACTTGGCAAGCCAGGCCGGGGCGGGAGACCTCCAGCCCAGGACAGGAGAACGAGGGAGCCTGGCAACTCCTCCAGCATGGTCCTGGTCGTCCAACAGCAGCCCGAGTGAGAAAGAAACCCAGCGCTCTTCAAAACTTCCCATCTCCCTGTCGAGCCAGGTGGAGGGGGTGGACCTTTCAGCAGCTGGGGCCAAGATGGGACCTTGTCAGTTTGTCCTTTGACCGTAGTCACTGGCCTGTGAAAGGGGAGTTTTGCGAGCCTGGACAAATCAGCTTAGCTGGCTCCAGCCGAGTGTGACAATACAGCCCCTTGACCAGGAGCCTGTTGCTAATTGCGTTGGGCAAATGTGTAAAATGTATTACATCTTCCATTGCTTTTGTCCAGCCGGCTGGGGAAAAATGGCAAACGTGGCCTGGGTCACCCGAGGTCACGCTTTAAGGGTGCAGCTGGAGACGGCGAAGGTCCGAGCGGGCACAGGGGGTCCGTCGGTAATGACCCCGGAGAGGAGAGCCGGCACTTGCTGTGGTGCAGGGCTGGCTTGCAGCAGATGCTTTTCCCCCTGCAGAGCTCCCGAGGAGCTCGGTGACAGTGGGTGGCATCTGACTCCCTCCCTCAGCAGCGGCTCAGTAGCAAGCGTGAATATAAATACAGGGAGAGGGGAATTTCCCCGTACCTGAGGTGTTCCCAGCTCATGCTTATAGAGAATGGCCCTCAGCAACGTGTCTGTAAATACCGGCAGAGTTTGAATCCACCTCTGGAAATCATGTTCAAAAGAGTTTTTACGTCCAGAGCCTCAGTTCAACTCATGACAGATGCTGTCAGTAGTTTTACAACTAATGTTTCCTGCTGGTAAATGTTTGCCCAGAACTCATCGGGGTCTGTGTTTATAACCCAGCCTGGTCCTTCATCATGGGTTAGCACCGCGTTCCTCGCCCTTGGGAAAGGCGGGAGTAAGCACGTGTTTTTTCCCTCATTTCTAGCTTTAAATGAGCAGGTAACAGCAAGGTAGGAAGAGAAATGTTGCCCTGAAGGATTTAGTGGTTGCAAGAACAATTTCAGGGGAGAAGCACCTGCAGCCTCTGATCCTGTTCAGCTTCCCACTTCCCACAGTTTGGTGCCAGGGTCTGTGACAAGGGCAGCTCGAGCACCCCCCTTCCAGCCCACCTCCCTGCCCTGTGGCAGCTCAGCTCTGCAGGTGGAAAACCCAGCAGCAGGTCCAGCTGTTGGCAGCGCTCCTGGTCTACCATGTCCTTCTACCTCCTTTATTGCTAGAGACTGCTTGCATTCATAGCAAAGGTATGTTCTGCAAAGGTGCTTGGAGCCAGCCCTGCTTAAACAGTCAAAAATGCAAATAATTAAAAATGTTGGGAAAATTCACTATGAGTGTGCAAGGTCTGACTATGATAGAATGGGGGGAAAAGATAATATTAATTTAGTTAAAATCTCTGGAGCTAAGTGAGCAGGACCAGTGGCACCCTCAAGCGTGCCACCTCTGTGTGCCTCCCAAGCGCTGATATCGGCAGGACTGTGGATCTGCCCATTCAGGAGAGATGTCATGAGGCTTGAGGCTGAATCTACATGCGCAGACCCCTGAAGTTCAGGTGGTGGCTGGACTGAAGTACTTGCCACTGTACCCTGGTATCTCTTCCTTTTTTTTTTTTTTTTTTCCTTTTTCCTTTCCCCTGAGACTTTTCTTTGTTTTGGGAGCTCTGAGAGGGCGTTTGGGAGATGTGGGGTTTTTTTGGTCTAATGACTATGGACAGAATATTTTGCAAGCAGTGCTTGTTGCAGTTTTTTCATTCGCAAAGCGTGTTATAGATGGGAGGATAGATGTGATCACATTGCAGTAAGGATTATGGACCTCTGTTTTTCTTCTATGAAAAACCCTAGAACAAAAAGTCTTTCTGACTCTTTACTGAACATGAATAAAGCTATCAGCTATTGATTTACTTAAGCAATATGACAGCTGCAAAGCAGGTGGAACGTAGATCTTGGAAAAAATGACCTTCAGCCACCTCAAAAGCTTTACTCTATAGCATTGACTTTCATTCGGCGGGTTAGTTGTCAGACTTGTTCCCCGCTCAGGATGCCTTGCTGTGAAAATGCCCCCGCTGCGCCTTCCCCCTCATACCCAGTAGCAGTCAGGTGGTGATGATAAAAACTCTGCTTGGGTTTGACGCAAGTGAAAAAAAGAAGGGATTCAGACCCCAGAAAGGCTGGTGAGGGGTTGAAATGAATGGGGGAGCTGAGGGGCGCGGGCACTGCCCCAGCCCTGCGCTGCCTGGCCCATCCAAGTGGTGCTCAGGGGCACTGCCAGCTGCGGCCCAGAGCCTGTGCAGGTGGAAACTCAAAAATATTTAGTTTTTACTTTTTAGAGCAGTTTAAACCCACAACTGCATGCCTTACGGTGCTGGAAGATGTTAAAACATTTGGAGGGAAGGGGAATGTTTTCCTCGTCACGCCTCACCGTGTGAAATGGCGTTTCCCGTGGGGAGTTTGTATATCTGGACCATGCACCGAGAACCAGCCGAGGTTTGTGTCACCTAAATATAACGTAGCCAGAGCCTCAGAGCCAACTGTTCACGTGGGCGTGGACACAGGGGCTTTTTTTTGGCGTGACTGCAGCATGCGGTACATGAGTGACCCTGGTCTCGTGAGGTGTCGCGCTGACTGTGGGTCACCGCGCACAGTCAATCTGTGGCAGTGGTGGTGAGGGGCACCCTCGTACTCAGCTGTGTGTGGCGTAAGGTGGCACGTGTCCAGCTATCCTGTCAGGATATTTATGAAACAACAATAGCGTAATTTCACGTAACACCATTTCCAACATATGAGGGAAGTCCTTTCGTTTCTTGATATGTGGCATCTGCCGGGTCTCTGTGTCTGCGCTGGTTATCAAGATGCAGTAAAACTTAATAATAGCCGTGTGCATTTGCCGTGATCAGATGCACTTTTTGCTGTTTTCTCATGGTAAATAAAAGGAAATAAAGCAATTTCTTTTGCAGCGGGTGATGATGGTTCGGTGGTAGGGTTGCTGGCTGGGAGAGGGTGAAGCCGGGCACCCCCTTGCTCGGTGCCCCAGGGAGACCCTGCTGGCCTGCCTGTGCTGTCTTTTGGGAGCGGGTGTCAAGTCACAGGGCAAAATGTGCATGTCAATGGGTGGCTTTGTACAACGTTTACCCTCTACATAGCAAGAAGGTTTCCTTGATCATGTGAAGTGTTTCTCTTAGGTGCTGCCTGCGTCCATCTATGAGGCAGTTGTTTTGTCCAGTGTTGCAGAGGGCTGTTGCAGGGTTCACGCACGTGCTACTTTCTCTCTGAAATATTCTGCTTAAACTAACAACCCTCCAGCTGGGAGCACAACTGGATGCAAAGGAGATGACTTGGTAGTCTTCTTTCTGTTGTGGTTGTGTGGGAGAACTACCAAAGGGGTTTTGCTGTTGACCTGATGATTTCTAGAGACAAAAATGGCAGCTGTAACTGGCTGACCTGACTTGCACAAAACTGGCTCCATAACCTCATTTATCTCCAACTTCACCCCAAACGCCTGTTAAATAGTTTTTGCTGGTGCATCATAAAGGAGATTGGAGGGCAGAGGGTTTGGCCTTTTTGTGCTTGTCAGATCACGGAAGGAAGCGTTCAAGCTGCTTGGAGTTCTTCCAAAAATACTGGTCCTCATGGCAAGTACCAGAAGTAGTAGTTCCAAAACCGTGAGCAACTAAATGCAGACTGTGCCGAGGTTTGCACTGCTGACCCCTTTTGTGAAGGCAAGGCTTCCCCTTTGGTAGGAGGGTGAGCCCCCTTCCCTGGAGCCTGTGGAGGAGGCTACCACGACAGCAGGGCATGGTCCCAGAGGTCTGGACTGGCCAGAGCCTCCTTCAGTGTTTTGATGACTGCATCACGTGCCAGCTTTGCACCTCAGGTGAACTACTGAAAATTGAGCAGTCAATGGGCCATCGGGAGCTGTGTGTAAACTTTTATACCTGTTCTGTCTGAATTTTGAATCTTACTTTTCCACACCTTCTATTAATAATCATTGTTGAAGGTTTCAGCTCAGTGGCTGTGGTGCAATTCATACCTGTGACTTTATAAAGGCAAGGAGGTTTATCGCAGCAGAGCAATTTTTCTACCCTATTTTTAGGCACTTGGATTAGCTGGAGTATACCTTTATTTTGTTGAAGTCTGTTTTTGCTGAGCCTTTAAATGTCTTGCAGAACAGCAATTTGCAAGCCTGCTAATACCAACACTTTCCTAATAAAAATGCAGCCACCTATAAGGCAGAAGGCGATGGTGCCAGCCAGGTTAGCCAGTGACGTAGGGAGAGATGTGAAGGTGGAGCCCGTGTCTAGGTAAAACAGCATTTACTCTTCACACCTGGGTGGTTGCCTGCCTCTCTTCTCTGTTAGAGGATACCCAGGAAGGGCAGGGATTTCCCACGCACTGGGCAGAGCATCCAGCACCCTCCTGCATCCTCGCAGGGTTTCTGGGGGGTGGTGCACCCCCAAAAGCTGGGTATGGACCTGGACAGCCCAGTGGGATGACCTGAAGGCTTCTGTGTGTGTCAGCAGCTATAGGTGGAGACCTCTTCTCCCTGCTGAAATATGGTGTTATATTGTAGAGCTGAGCAAATCTGTGTGAAGCTGACCTGGTCTCAGAGCCGTGCTGTGTGACAGTATGGTGCTGGTGTGCAATGGTTGCACTGGTAATTCATACAATACTTTGGATGCCTGCTGGGGGCTGTTGTGTAGTGGCGAGGCTGGTGTAAGCTAGCCGGTCACACCGAAAAGCAAGAGTTGTGTGAATAAGCTGTTTCTCTTGCTTTTGCAGAAAGGTCATTATCAGCCTGAACGTGCAGTCTTCCTCCTTACCATGCTATCCACACAGAGCCGCTGGCACCTGCTTTAGTGGCTGGACCAGGTGAGGAAGGGTTTTGTTGACCCTCCATGGGGGCTGAGGCTGCTGACCCCCGTGCTTTTTGGATTCGGAGGGTTTCTGGTTTCCATCTCTGCTGATCACCCTGGTTGAGCTTTCATTACACACGTGTCTCCAGCCCAGCAGCGATGACATGCAGTGAGAAGATATTTTTAACTGTAGGAGCTGAAGCTGAGGCGATGGTCTGCAGAGAGGACCTTGATGTGTCCAGCTGCTGCGGCTGCTATGCAAATGGGGCCAGACCCTGTTCTGCATGCTCGCATCAACAGACACGTGAGCGCTGCACGTACATGTCCTCCCCGGCACGAGGAGGCACGTGGGGCCGGTTGCAGCACGGCCAGGAATGCTGTTGGCTAGGGAGGAATGCAGCCTAGGCTGAGCCCTCCCGCTCCCTGGGGTCCCTGGCAAGGGACCGCGTGGCTGGTTCGTGCTCCTTGTCTGCAGGGAGGATTGACATGGGGCAAAACAGGTGTTGGTGTGGTGGCAACCAGACCGTAGCTGTTTTGCACATGTGGGGCGACCCCTCTGTCACACTGGTGGAGTTTGTCTCATTTCTTTAGGTGGCAAAGGTCAGGGAAAAAAGGGCATCACCCGAGGCACCACATAGTTACTGAGCATCTCTGCTTTCCACCTGGAGACCCAATGTCTGGTGAGGGCCTTGTGGCTGGCTGCAAAAGGAACAACTACCTTAGTGTGTGTCGGTCGGGCGTCAGCTGAGATGGGTGCAACGGTCCAAAATAAAGGCTCCCTTGCAAAACCCCAGGCTGAATGACGGCACCATGTGTTTACATCCTTGCCTACCCCATGGCGGCTTTTCATGGACCTTTGCCTTTGCTGCGTGTGGCTGGTGCACCGAGGCACGGGAGCCCGGCGTGCCAGCCGCTGGTGGTTTCTGCATCAAAAGGTCTGTCCGTGGAGGAAAATGATCAAAGGCTTATTTCGTATTCTTTTTTTTTCCTAGAATATTTGCATCTCTTCCACTAATGGGTTAACCCACCTCGAGCACATGGTAGTCAGCTAAATAACTTGTTATTTCTATTTATAATGTAAATGATTAAAAAAATGATTAGCCAAGCTTGGATTTTAGATGTTACCATCGTGATCAAAAGAATAGACATTGCAAGAGTCTGAGTGTTGATCAACCCCATTTATAAGGGTTCGTTATAGATAAATCTTTATCCAACTTGCTTCAAATCTGATAAAAAAATCTGCTTGCATCCTAACTTACAAGGACAAATGTCAGATACCGAGTATTATGAGGGCTCTGGGATAGAGTTATAAAGAAGTTATAGGGTTGCAGTCTTCACGGGAAAGGTTAATGTCTTTATTAGAAGAAATCACTTGCAGGACTTTCTGTGCAGTCTAGCAGTTAAACACAGTCTCGCTAGGCTTGTCCCTGCACTCCCAGGCTAAAGTAGCCTGTAACTTCTGAAGCTTTTGCTGTGTGTTTAGTGGTCCTTGTTACTCGGACAAATGCTTTGACGAGGATGCTGTTGCTTCCTGAACCCCACCTTCGCTTTTGCTGGCGCAGCGCAGGAGCAGACAACGCCTCAGCAGAGCGGCTGGTTTCGCAGCGTCAGCTCCCAGCACGGCTGCGCCGAGGGCTTGCTTCACCAAAAAGTGCCTCGTCAGTGGTGGGGGGAAAGGACCATGCACGCTGCGGGGCCCTTTGCATGTCTCTTCTGCTTTATGGTCCAGTGCACCCCCCCTCCCCCCCCCCAAAAAAAAAAAAAGGGAGCATCAAGCAAATAGATGGTGTGTTGCCTCTTACTATTTCACTGCTATGCAAACCATGACGGCGCAGTAGGAAAATGTTGGTCTAAAATAAAGCAGAGTAAACTGTTAGGGCAGGTGAATCTGTGGGGTGGGAGGTCTGATGGGGTGAAACACCTGGGACCGGGGGCTGCCAGGCAGCGTCTGCGCTGATCTCCTGCCTTTGGGTCAGCTGGTCAGCATAAAATATTTATGGCTATTTGATATCTGCATTGTTTGTAGAGTTCATGTACAGGGTTTCATCTGAGCAATCTGACTTGTTTCACTTTTCTTTGTGTGTGCCAGTCCTGATATTGCAACCTTTCTGGCTGGGTAACTCTCGGATGTGAAATTATTCTGCAAATGCCAATGTTTGAGTTAAAACTCTTTTCTGTAAAAAGTGTGCGGTATTCCCCCAAGCAGCGATATGTCTGTGATCAGCTCTTCTGGCAAACCCGTTTGCTACAGGATCTGTAAAGTGAGTGCAAAAGGGCAAAAGAAAGGCGGGCAAAGCATAGCTGAGATTTTTTTTTTTTCCCATGCATCAGTAAGAATTATTTTATATAGTAGCCTAGCTTTAAATTCACTACAGTTTATTTAAATATAGTGGTATGCAAAGTAATGATGGATATTTTAATGAGTAGCTCTATCACAAAGATGTTTTTGAAATGGTGAGAAGAAATTAGAAACCCTTTTTTGGAAATGAAATATAAATTACTGTAAGTGTGATGGACTGTCATCACGCAGTCTATTTCAGTCAGGTCGGTGCCCCACTTAGTCTCTAGTTCCGGGGAACCCAAAATTGTAAAATGACATGAAACACATCTGAAATATGCATCCTCTCATAGATGTTACGAAGTATGACAGTATGCATGGGTCAGGCAGTGCCAGTCGGCTGCACAGTTAACAACTTTTCTGTCTTTGAAGGAAAAATGGTACAGTTCATATTTTTTTTTTTTAATCACTATTTCACATTTTTCTGACGGTGCGCTGGAGTCAACCCAACATTGCCTTCTGTACGTTTTCATCTGGAAAATATGTTGCATATCCACATCCTGTTCCATACTCATGCCGATATTTTTAACACATAACTAAGGGTCGGGTATTCGCAGAGGAGTTCCCAGCAGATGCCAGGTTGTTACCCCGTGTCCTGGAAAAAATCTGTGCCAAGTCCTGTGGTGTGGACACTCATCAAGAAGACACTCCCCGGTAGCTCATTTTAAACGTAGACACTGTCTGTAATGGAAAGACCAGAAATGTGGCACCTTTTCACCAGAGCTGCAGAGAGTCCAGGCAGCGTGGCAGGCAGGGGGACAAGCCATCCTCTTAACGGACGGGCTTTCCAAAGTCCGGGTTGGTGAAGGATGTCAACACCATACATTTTCTTTCCTCCTTGTATCTTAAAGTCTTTCCCCTTGCAGTCCTGAGTCAGGTCCCCTAGCCTGGGCTCCTGCGTCCCTGTACGACCCACCTCGTGTTGGGCCGTGGTTCAGCATACGGTCTCCGAAGACCATGTTGTGTTTGAGGTGAGTTAAATGACTTTGTTGTCAACCGGTAGGACTGAAGATGGGGAGTGTTTGGTTTTATCCTCAACCAGAGCCTTAGCTACCCTCGAGGAGTCTCTGTCTTGGTGCTCTTATTTGATGGGAGGGAGGTGACACTGCTTACCTCCCAGGGATGCAGTGAGACTAAACATCGTGTCAGTAATGCTTTTGAGGTCAGTTGTGTAAATGTGTATCTAATGCTGGCAGTGCCAGGGCTTTTCTCTGAGTATCTGATAACGAACAGTGATTCTACCACCCGTAAAATATTGGAGCCGCTCACAAACATACGCTTCCAGGCTCTCCCTGTGGGGAGCAAAATTTGGGTTCTTTGCCATCAGGTGTTCATGTTCTTCAGTATCATAAACCCTGCCTTTACTTTCCGCTAAATGCTTCCCAAAAGCTATTAAGTCACTGAGATCTGTATGTTACCACATGCTACTTGTTTCTTTTATTTTTTTTATGAATAGGATATTTTTTATCTGAATCAATAAAATAGGTATCTACTACAATACAAGAAATCTCCACAGCAGGTCCTGGAATACAGAGAAATTAAATATGCTTCTTGTAAATCTCTCCTTCTCTTGTAGAACCAAATTATAAATTAAATAAATAAGAAAACCATAAATACACATTTCAAGATACACCAATTATTAGGTAGAAACATTAATCATCTCTTCACCTCCCTCCTCATACTGCTTAAAGCTATTAATTAACAAATGAAATACTACAATACAGCTTTCTCAACAGACAAATCTCTTGCTGCCCTGGACTGTGTGTTGGGCGCTCTATGGGTTGTGTTAGCTACAAGGGCAGGTACCACAAATGCTCACTGTCTTAATTACCCCAAATGCAGAAAAAGGACTTTTCCCAGTGTCTGTCCATCTTCTTTATTTTTGCTTTGCTTAGGGAATGAGACCAAAAAAGGGAACTGGTGATTACTATACTCCCTACTCCTTGAGTTGTATGCATTGCTGTGCAAGAGAGTAGTCCCACTGAATTTACTAGGTTTACCTTCTGGCAGGATTTCTATGGGCTAGGGAGGGGGGTGTAGTGTGGTTGGTGATATTTGTAAAAGATGTTTCAGGAAAATCTTGGCCATGGCTCCAGCTTGGTTCAGTCATGGAGGACCTGATGTTGGCAGGGTCACAGCGTCCGGACTATTACACAGGGGCAATGTGTCAGGGTTTAATTTAAAGGTGGGGTGGACCCCTGTGAGAAAACTGCTCTGGTGCTGTTCAGGTGTGCAGCCTTCAGTGGGCATTGGCATTGCTCTCGCATGCCGTGGCTGGCGACACACGGTCAACACCGGGCCACTATCGCCTCTTCTCCTTGCCTTGCCAGCAGCCGGGGCCTTTCAGTGTGTGGTTAACAAGGACCTGTGTTCTCCTTCTTTCCCAGGAGGAAGAAAGAAAAGCAGGAGAGCAAATCATCCCTCTGTCAGGCTGCTGGGCCAGAGAAGGACTTTTGCCTTTGGTAAGGAGGAGGGGAGAGTCTGTGTGATTTCTAGTTGCCAAGCTGTCCTCTGTGAGTTGTTGAGCACCTCTGAAGGAGAAGCCTGTGACTGAAGCAGTGACGGACAGCTGAACGCGAAGGCTGACAGATATTTTATGACGGGCTAGTGCCTCTCCCCTCCTTGGCAGACTCTGGACTGAGTTGGCTCTGGCCGTATGAAAACCCATAGTACCTTTTTAAATGAGAACTTCCTTCCCCATCCTACTGCCTTCTCCAGCACGTCCAGCCCCACATAGGTGTCCCCTGCTGCCCTCCTTGAAGCCACGAGGGACATTTGCTCTGTAAAGCTACTGGGCCGCTCCAGTTGCTTTCCCATCCCATGGACTTTGGTTACTCAGGTTAAGCTGCAAACCTTTCCTGTGTGCTGCTCCACCCCGCTCACCCCAAAGCCAGAGGACTGCTTTAGCAGCCTTTCCCTCCCGTCCAGGCGGTACCCTGGTACCTCTGAGCTGGTGGCCCCTGACCGGGAATAACTGCCAAGGCTCCCTCAGTCCTGGACTGTAAGAGAAATTCAGAATATGCTTTTTTCTAAGTCCAGGTTGAAGATGATCTTAACACAACCAGTGGATGAAGTCAGCAGGTACCCCAAGTGCAGAAGTTGCCCAGGCGGTTGTGGTAGGAGGGGAAGGAGCTGTAATCGCCGTTAATGCTGCCGACGTATGGTTCAGACCTTTGGTGGGTTCACGGCTCTGGAGCCTCCTCACCTCGGTACCATGGCACTGTGTATCATGGCATCTCACTATGTTTTACTACACTGGCTGCAGGCAAGCAAGTTTCAAATGGGAGCTTCTTTCCTCTGCTTCTGTTATAGAGTAAGACCTTTTTTTTCATTTATGTTTTGGAGCACTGGCAGTTAGGTTAGAGAAGATCGTCATTACTATGAGCAACAGGAGATACGCTTCCTCCAATTTTATATTTAAAGTTCTGTATTTAGGCAAACCAAAGTCTTTTATAATAACCAGGGGAGCACTCATATGAGGCAAGTACTGTTCATGACTAATATAATACAGTCTGTAAAACTGGTGAAACCTTTTTTGTAATTTTTTTTTTGAGAGGAAAACCCAAGGGGCCATGACCAGCAATTTCAAAATTGAAAAAATTTTGAGAAATTTTTTTGAGCAAATTCCATTAAATCCATCTATTTATAAGCACAGGTCTCCTATATGCAAATATTTTGTGTTTAGTCACCTAGTTGCACCATTTACAGATTTTCTTTCCTCCTAGTATTTCATGCACTTAGTGAACTATTCTGTACCACATAGGTAGAGAGTAAGTTGCTAACTATCAGTTAACATATAAGCAGGTTCTATGGAAGAAAGTATCTCTTGAAGCTATCCAGTTGCTCATAGTTTGATCTGGCAGGACACTTTGAAACACCAATCACTTGCCACATAGCAAAGTTTGATAAACGAGCAGACCCCTGGCATTTAATGGCACTCTGTAATCGATCTGTTGCCTTGCAGGAACACACAAACCTCTTGGTAGGCTTTTCTTGTTGTGAGTCCGAGCTGATTCAGACAGGACATGTAAAATGTTGAATGGGCCAGCAGTAGTTTCAGCATCATTGAATCAAGATGTAATTCTAGTGGGATACTTGGGATTTTAGTATATCGCAATGAAGAAAGGCCAGTGCGTTGCATCACATCACAATTTTTACCTTAGTTAACCTTTCTCCCACCATTCTGAGGCAATGGCATCAAGTAACAAAAAGGATATTGTTTTCCTGGATGAGCTGTGCTCTGTCAGTTCCCTCATTGATCCTAGAGCACCTTGTCCTGGCTAAAGGACCTTCTGTCTTTCCAAGTGATGCTGAGCCTTATCAGTCCGCCTCAAAGGCACTGTTTGTTGCCCCCAGGTACTCTGACTTCTTCTTGTGCTTCATCCACATCTTCCTCAGGAGGCTGGGCGTCCCGCACAGGTTGCCTCCCGTCAGCGGTAGGGAAGCTTCTGCTCCCGGTGGCAGGGTCAGGTCGTACTCTGCCGTCTTCCTCCAGCGCTGCCTGTGGCTGGCAAATAAAGCACAGATGCGTAAAGCATTCATCTCTGTGGCCCTTCTCCTCTGCTTACGACCACTAGCCATTGAAAACCAAGGGCTGCCTGCCTGCAAAGGTATGTCCGTGCCTCGCCTGTCCCTGGGACTGGCAAGTCCGGGGTGAGCAGGGGCTGGGCGAGGCAGTGGGCTTGGACACCGCAGCTGCCCCCTCCCTGCTGCCCCCGCTCCCCTTGGAGCCCCTCGTTGACTTGCGATCTGGGTGAACACTCACACCAGGGGATGGGCTACAAGTGGGACCACTACTCTGTAGCATTTGCCACTATAGAAAAAGCTGGTAGGTGGCCTGGGGACAGAGCTGAGCCCTTCCACCAAAGCCCCGGGGACCATGCGGCAGCGCCCAGGCAGGGTGAGCTCCACCTGGCCGAGGGGGCTGCGCTGGCTTACACCGTCTGAGGGGTATTTATGTCTCTGCATACAAAGTGCGAGGACGCTGTGACAATGAGCCTGTTACTGTCTTCAGGTGGCAATGGCAACATCTGAAATATCACCTGGATCCGTGTCTGGGTTAACTGTCTACTGATGAATGCATTTCTACTATGGTCAAACTGTTCCTTAATTACACTTAAAGGCAATAAAGCTTTGTTTAAAAAATATTTAATTACATTTTCTAAACTGCCTTAGGGCAAATATTATAGACTTCTTAAGGGGAAAATACTTAAATTTTGAATTTAGATGCTTTTCTTTCTAGTGATAAAACACAGCTGTAACTGGCACCGGGGCAGCTGTTTGAACGGCCATGGCTGACGATATAATCAGCATGTCCTTCAGCCAATCTCTCCCTGCCTTTGGGAAGCAAGCGGCATGGCTTTACTGTAAATCGCTGAGGTTTTACAGCTGCGATTCAGAGGAGATCTGCAGCTGAGCACTTCTTTGTGTTTCTGGTGAGAGTGTGACCTGTGGCGGAGGTGTCCCGTCCCCTTCCCTGCCCGGCAGCGCCCCCACACGCAGCCCCCCAGGCTTGGCCGGAGGGGTGGGAAGGGACTTACTCGTCTGTAGGAGTGCCATCACCTGCGGGCGAGTCTGTGACAGCCGCCGCTTTTGCTGTGATATGGGCAACTGGCGATGGTGGGAACTGCGGGAGGAAAAGCATGTCATTAGGAAACGCCACTGATGAGCAGGGACCCCAGGTTCGTCTGAGGAAAGAGGCTGTTTTAGGAAAATGAATAAATACTGTAAATCTCTTAACAGGAGAAAGCAGGCTGGTCAAAGAATTGACTGCCTAACTCCTACCCACACAAATACCGATTGCTCACGTGAACGGTCTCGCTGAGCTCAGCACAGGGCTCGTATGAGCAAGAATTACACCTCCCATCAAAGGAGGGAGGCTTGCAGAACTTTTTATTCCCTAGTTTTTATGTCTAGCTTCCCAAGGAGGCGAGGCTTTGTGCAGACTGAGCAGCCTGCCTCTTGCAGCTCTTCACAGGCCACCTCTACCGCTGGCTGGGAAGCAGCTGTCCCAGCCGTCACTGTTTCTTGAGCGTTCAGAAATGTTTCCCCATTTTGCTGGGTGCTGCTCTGTAGTGTGGGGGGCCCTGATTCATGCCCCAGTTCTGCCACGGCCCCACAAGTGCCTAATCATCGACTTCCTCCATGTCTTATTTGATCATAAATTGCCCGCCAGAACTGAGTCACATTTTCCCATAAACAGGCGACTGAGACTGGCATATCCTCCGAGATGGTAAGCTAAAGTGTGGGTTGCCCAGAAATAGAAAAAAATGTCAAAATTGTGATGTGTTGTCATTATTACAGGCGATAAACACACTGACTGATTTTACTGGCAATACTGAAAAATTTCTTTGTGTTATTGTCACTACTATAACTGGTCTTAAGCTGTCTAGGGCTATTTCCCATGGGATTAATCTGAGACTGGATACGTTTAGGTGTGCTCTGCAAGTATCCCAAGACTTAAAGATGTTTGAAATCACTTTTGCAAGCATCCCTTGAAATTTAACCGGGTTAATTATTGGTAGGTGCAATTAGTTTCATTACACTGAACACCATTAATTTTGACCATCCTTCAATATTGTACAGTCATTTTTCTCGAGTGCAGCCCAGCTACCAGCTAGCAAGTATATTGCAGCCATCCAAAAGAGCATTTGAAGCCATGAAGTTTCTATAGCATGGTCTGGTGTTGGTCAGAAACTTTTCAAAGGACTATTTTCTGTTTGAAAATCTAGTTTTATAAAATGTAGGGACTTTGAAAATTTTTTTTTGGTAAGAAAAAGAAGGGAGGGAAAATGTTTTAGTAAAGCTTAGTCATTTTTAACCACAACATTTTGTCTGTCCATTACAGAACAGATTTTTGGTTTTTGTATGATGATTTGTCTATCAACTCTTTACTGACATTTTTGATTGGTCTGATTATCCTGTCAGGTTGGTATTCTGCAGAATATGAATTACGTGATGCTTGTTCCACTTTAGAAATTAATTTTTCCCCAATTTGTGAAATTCCTTGAGAAACAAGAGGCTAATTCCTCCCAGCTCTTGCAGGTGGCTGAGCATACAGAACGGGAGCCTGCCTGTTTCCATCCCACAACCCTTCCTGGTTCTCCGAGGGGCAGCCATCCTACGGCAGTCTCTGCTCCCAGCTAAGGATCCTCTGGCATAAATCATGTCTCAAAGCCTTAACGAAGACTGTGAAATCTGCACGTACTGTGACAGACTGGCATGCCGTTAATGTGGGACATACTGACAGGTACTAGGTTTTAAGATGCATCAGACAGTGGTAGTTGGTCTTGCTGTATTTACTTACCAGAGATTTTCCATCCAACAGGTGATTACACGACTTGGATGACTCTCGTTCAGTAATTCCCACTGCAAAGCGTAAGAAACATGGCATTTTCGGTAATTATCCCATTGGCACAACTTGTATTAAAAGCCTCCTTCCGTGCAGTTAAACCCAGATATGAACAGAGCCCAGATTCAGGTTATAGTCCCACTAGATTTGGTTACAGCCAAAAGTGCAGAAGTTTCTTTATTATGATTATCTACTGTGATGTCAAAGTAAGCGATTTTGGAATTGCTTAAGTCGTTCTGGAAAGTCACTCAACTGCTTGCTCCTAGACTTTTCAAATGAGATGAACTGTCCTTAGCAGACCAAGATAAGTGGGAGCCCTTCCCCCTCCGTGAACACTCACGTGTACGTATATACAAAGAGCGGTCCCGTCTGCTGCTCCTCAGCAGAGGTTGGGTAACGCAGTTTTTCTGCGTCTTGGAGCCCCCCACTGCCAGGTTTGTCCTGCCTAGGAGATCATTCTCCTTTCTGGATTGCCCTGGGGAGTTATTCTTACCTGGGCAGAGATGTGTGCTACATCCACCCCATCACAGGGAGGGGTTCCAACCTTTCCATCTGCCCGTGGCTGAGTGGCACCTCTCTCTGCTGTCCTCAAACCTGCAGGTTACCTTTCAGTTACAAGTGAGCACTCAGCCAATAACTCATCCATGGATAAATGCTCACTGACATTCCTGCTAGTTGCACCGAGGAAATAAATGAGTGAGGGATGCCAGATTTTTTTCATGGAGCCAAATCCTCCCATTTGGCTGTGGAAATGTGGAGATCTCTTTTTTTTTTTTTTTTCCCCTTTCTTTCTGTTCCTGGCCATTTTCGGTTGTCTGCTGATTTTAAAAGGATATTCAGGTAAGTGAAGACCAAGGACCTACAGAAACACCAAGATTCACCAAGACAGAGGATAGAATATGATTCACAACTGCTGTGACCAATGGAATATAAATAATGACAGCAAACATCAGAAATAGCCAAGGTGCTGCTTATAGTGCTGTCTCCAGCATCAGTTAGCAATCAGAACTGTCGTCTTCTGGGGGCAATACTTGACCATGATAAATAACTTAACCAGCCTCTCTCTTCCCGCTTCCCTCCCCCTCCCCCCAGTAATTCCATTAGGTACCTAACTGTATCCCTCACATCAAAGTTTAATTCAATTACCTCCTCTAATCTTGCATATTAGGCACTAACAATATTCAGCAAGCGGCTCCAGGCATCAGTGCTTCAGCTAATGCCCACATTTTCTCTTTTTCTTTTTTTTGTTTGCTCTTACATTGTCTGATTCTTCCCTTCAGCCTGTCCCTCTTCTTATTAGATATAGAAAATGTTCTGGCCAAGTTTTAGCAAAATACGTAAGCAAAAGTAAGTCCTCATGGCTTCAGGTTCATAAGCGCTCTTCAGGACAGTGGTGGCTGGGTGCGGTGTGAATTTCACTTCCAGAAGGTGCTATGGGTGTCCAGGCCTGGGACAAGGGTTGCTCCACATCTGTTATTCTGACTTGCCCTGTGTTTCCAAGATGAATACTTGTACAAAAACTTGGTACAAAACCAAGTACTTCTTTCCTGGAGAATAAGTGCAATTTTTTTTAATCTATCCATCCTGTGAAGCAAAGCACAGCTTTGAGTGCAGTCAGGGGTTTCTTGTTCTGGCCTTCCATTACACTTACTTGCCTTCCTGCGTGCTGGAATGCACCGTCCTTACGCTTTGATATTTGGGTAGGCCTTCCGATGCTAGCAATAAGTGTGCTGATGCTCTCATCTATGTTCCTGTTTACACATTTTTCGCTTCCTCTGGAAGTTGAACTGTTCGCTCTATGACCCAGATTTCAAGTTGTGCTTTACCAAATCTGAAGTCTCTCTGATATTCAACAGTACTTGTCTATGGAGCAAGCATGGAAAACTCTACAGGCACAACTATTTCCAGTAAGAAAGTTGAAAGATGTTTTTGAAGCGTGAAATTTATGTGGAGGTCACATTTGTACAGAGATTAGTGAAAATAGATGATACATATCCATACATATACCTCACTTCGTATCACATTATGCTGGTCCTTCCTAGACTCTCTCATGGCACCCTGTTCTCTGTGTAGGTATTATTAGTACGGTGCGTACTGAAACCAGACACTGCAGCACATCACAGCAAAGAGCTATTTCTATTTTCATATAAATATTTGCAAACACTTCTACTTTCCTCCCCTTAAAATGCTGAATCTGTAAAGTCAGGCACTCAAAAGTTATGAAATACCAGAACTGGACTGGAAGTTATTTCATCCCCCCAAGGATCTAGAGATTCAGGCTCTTAATTTGTGATCAGAAACCGTTTTTCCACAGACTTTCTGCTTCACTCATATAGACAGCGTTCACTCAGAAAGCAGTTGTTCATCCTTAGCTTTTATTTCTCAGTGCACAGTCCTATTCTTAGTTTCCCCACCAGTGAATCCTCTGAGGACAGAACTATTAATATTTTCACCTGCTTTTCTGTATTACTGATCACTGTGGTCATCATCTGCACAAATGTTCTAAAAACCCAGCTTCGTCACCTCCAGGAGGACAAGGAGTTATGCCAGGGAAGCAGGGGTAGGTACTGAGTTTAAGATCAGAGGTTCCTGGGATCCAGTTTTTCAGAGGCTTGAGGAGGATGCAGCACTGTTCATAGTCAAAGTGCAGTTTTTAGTGCAGCAGGAACTGAGCGCTCCCGGGTGTTGCAGTTGGAGGTGTGAAGCAGGCATGCAGAAAAGGGGGATACATCAGCTGTGTGAGGTGACGAGCATCACCGAGGAGTCTGGTGGCAGGGATGGACAGACTCTAGGGAGCTATTGCAGGAGACACCCTGCCGTGGTCCCCGAGTACCTTCTGTGCTGGTGGGAACAGGGGTCCGACAAACAACCATGGCGAGCTTGTTGCACAAGCTTAGGCAGCCCTGCAGTAGCTCTCTTGTCTTGTCCAGATGCTCCTGGTGAGTTTGTCCTGTCCTGTTCTCCTCACTCCCTCCTTCCACTCCTCAGTCCTTTTTAAAAAATTTTTCATTCTAATTTAAACTTAGTTTCTCCCTCTTTCCCATTCAGCATTCCAGTTTCTTTGCCCAATCGCTTTCCTTTCTCTCCCTACGAGAACTGTTTCCCCCTTTTCTGCTCTTCTTTTCGGATCCCTACATCTTTTCGCACCTACCTGCCATCCTTTACTTTTTGTTGCCCCTAAGAGCAGAGACCAGCAGTCCCTCCTTTCTCCCCCACCGGCTCTCTGCCACACACCACCCCACAGCCGGTCCCAGCCACTCCTCCTCCTCTCCCCCCTCCAGCCCCAAAGCCCCAGCTTTTTGTTCAGCCATTTCTTGTCGCCGGTCCTGGTTTGAGATCTTTCCCTATGGTCCCAAGCTCAGTTTGTTCCTTCCCAGTCTCCCAGCCTCCGTTCTTGTCTGGTCTGTGTTCAAATGGGATGGCTTATGAGCAGTGCGGTTGCAGACTGGTGGTGTGAAGAATGTGCACCTTCATGGTAGTACCTGCTTTACAGATTTAGCACCTTTTAACAGCTAAATGTCCAATGTCTCTACCAAACACGTGTCATATGGGATTTTTTCAAAGGCTTATGACTGACTTACGACTTTTTCAAGGGAGAGCAAAAGATGCGGTTTTGATTAAAAGGCCACCCCTTGCCAAACTGCATGGCCCTGCTCCAGCTTCGACCTTCCAAACAAAACACACCAGCATTGAAGGAGCTGAATGACCCGTCTATTTATGTTTACTCATTTCCTTGGTTTTGCATTGGCAAACTCTATTTTTCCTTCACGGGTTCTCACAAATATGCTGAACAAGTTTTGGTTGAGAAAACAAAATCAGGTCTGTGGCTGACATCCAGAATCTAAAATTTCATCCCAAATAATTATGTTCTGGCAAGTTCTAAGCAGGGATCTTATACAATAAGATGACTCAGGCGAACTCAGTAATATGCAATCTATCATTTCTGAAATATTGTCAGCCTTTGGAAAGGGAGCGTTTATGACTGAATAAAGCACGTTTATGACTCTGAATAAAGCGAGAGCTCTGCAATGCCATGGTCGTTATCTCATTAATTCCACCGGACATTTTAAGCATGGAAGTATCCTTCAGGTACATAACAAAGCACCTGCTTCACTGCAGACTGGAAGACTGCAGCATCTAAAAGTGTTCTGAAGCCACAGAGGAATAAAGCCACTTTTGTGGACTTACTGTGCTGGGCAGCGCCCTTGGTAGGGCAGGGTCCCCGCTGCCCGCTCTGCAGGCGGCCCAAGCCCCGCACCTCGTCTTCGCTGTACAACATCTGGAGGAGGTCACCCTGGTGGGGCTGCAGCTTCTCCGTCCTGTGGGGCTGATGATCGGACACGGCTACCACCTACAAGGAACAGGCAAAACCATCCCGTTACACCCGGCCTTGGAGATAAGGTGGTTTGTCAAGGTCACAGGGGAGCAGCATGACGCTTGCTCTTCCCACTGCTTTACTGTCATCCAAAGGGGATTTTGTTGGGTGGGGACTGTCAGATTTGAAGGGTTTGTTTTGTTTGGGTCCTGCCTCTGTGCATGGGATGTATAAAAGTATGGGAAAATCACGTGTGGTCTCTCTGGGACCCAGCTACTTAGTTGCACCTTTCTGTATTCTCCTCAGGAGACTGAAATGTGGTCCTTTTCAAGATCTACTGAATAGGATATGCCTTTGAGACAGCTCAAATTTAATTTCTTATCACATTGTATCTTGGGCAATCAGTTAAACTTACGCAATGTGAATTATAAATGCTATTTCTTCATGGCCTCTCCTGTCTTTTGGACTTATTTGCATTTTATACCTGGTAAATGACTACAGAGGATACAAGGCGGTGAATAATTGTGCTCCTAGAGATTAATTTTCACAAACATTAGCTTGCACAAACGAAACTCACTGAGAGCTGCATCTTTGAACATTAGGCCCCCTTTATCTTGAACGGAGTCCCTGAAAACGATCATGGACAAAATCAAGTTCTTTTCTACATCGATCGCAACTCAGCCATGGCACTCACTGTGCTGCCACAGGCAACTGGGGAGGCCAGAGCTAATGTGAGCTTAAAAAACAGGGATAGGCTCCAAGCAGGTGGATCCATCAGGACGGTTATCCAGGATGGTCCGGAAGCAATTTTCTCAAGAAGATTAAAGTCCCAACAGCAGGGAAAGAGTGTTTCATACTTTGTTTTTTCTTATTCTTCTCTGAAGACTTCCTATTGTCACACAGAGAACGAGGGCGAAGATCCAAACCAGCAAGGAAACAAGACACATGGCAAGTATTCCGACTGTTTCCTATTAGATGTACTTATGTTGATCTTATGTTGGAAGACCAGGAGAAAAGCAGTTACTTGCATCTAACTGATGACTGATAGTTGCCATCTATGTGTTTTATATATAAATACAGTTATTTTGTCTCAAGACTGACACCAGCAACTGACCAGTCCGCTATTGGCATAGAAAAAGCCTTAATTCCATCTATTGCTCTGCCTTCTAACATACATTGAAGATAAAAACAAGACCGCATTCAAGCATGTCCCCTCACGCAAAATTGTCCATTTTCTTTAAGTAAGTTTTAATTCAGTTTGCCATTAATCTGCAATATTCTGTGTACGTGAATTTTTACACAGATATAAAAACACATGCAAACCAATGTTTTCCAAAGCAGGAAAAAAGAAACACCCCAACCTGACCACTTTTTACTCTTTTGACTCCATGTACCCTCAGGCGTCTGGAGAAGGCTACATGACCTAGAGGCTACTGACCAGCAGGACAAAGAGCAGAAACGGCCCAACAGCAGGCAAAAATACTGCTGGTAAGGGCTGGTGAGGCAACCAAAACCTAATCCAAGACGTAAGAGGGGTTTTCTCTTAGTTCTGTGGATTTTGGCACACAGCCTAACACAGTCCCTGCTCCGTAAGCTACTTAAGGACGTGTCCAGTGTTAAGTTAAAGTCAAAGGGACTACTGGTGTCCTTGAAGACAAGCACGTGCTAAAGGAGGCTGCGGCTGGGGCCCAGCTCTACTGACCACAAATCTGGTGCTGCCAGACAGAGCCGAGCCTCAGCGTCGTTCCGATAATTCAGAAATGAGGGTGATGCTGGTGGTGGGAAGCATCCTGTTGCTGCTTAAGCAGTTGCTGTTGACTCCCTCCCAGCTGCCCCTGGACCAGTTCCAGGACCTCCCCATCCCTCTGCAGCAGCTCCTCGCAGGCTCCCGTGGCCATGCACGGGTGTGCAGCTCACTGCACCACCCTGATCACCCGAACCTTGCAAGCTGCTTACCAGAAGCGTTACCCCCCATCACCATAGCGACATCGGTGGAGACATCTGTCTTCATCACTAATACGATGAGGCGGTGGCTGGCAGGGGTCTCTCATGACAACCCTTGGAGTCTGCCTCACGTGAACCGAGCTCTTCCAGCTGTCAAAGAATGCTACAAAGCTCACCTTTCCCAACAGCTCTGGAAATATGCGCAGTGCTCTTGGTCACACTCAGTCGTCTTTGGTGTGTGACAGAAAATGTCTTCAACCCTCTGCTACTGAGCCACCTGAGGTCACTTCTTTTGCATGGTCATGGAAAGAGCATTTTTGGTAAGTAGGATGCTGGCTGCAGTCGTCTCTATTCCTGAAAGTGGCTGATTTGATCAGTGTAAATCACCACAAACTTGAAACTTATCTGCCTATGCATTGCAAAGGATGAAATTTGGTTTGGGGAAAGGAAGCAGGACTTTAAACTCCATTAATAGGAGTTTATTTAGGTGCGTTGTCTATGTTTTCAAGATTCCTTGTTACATGTCATATCAGTAATGCCAAAATGCCTTCAAGCAGAAGAATCTGTATAAATAAGTTGCAATGCCATTTTCCATTACAGCTGGAGACAACAGCGCAATCTCTATAGCACATTTTCAGTTAATATCTTTCCTTGCAGCATTTGGCTTTAGTACACTTTCGGAGTTTCTTACCTCCTAATTCAAGATTTCACTGTGACTTTGGCTACCTCACCCATTACTGTAATATGTAAAGACTTATCTAGGTCAGGAAACTAAACCTGCTGTAGCGCAGTTTTGATCTAAACTGGAGCTGACATTTCTCTAGGGTACCTAGGGTAAGGCAGAAGGATCAGCTGGAAGTCACTTTTCTTTTCTAGATGTACCAGGGAATTTAAATCTGTGTGAATGGCAGTCAGCCAAACTATGCAGAATTAGTAAACTGCTCTCTAAATAACTACTGTTTTTAGAACCTGTAAGTCCCTTGACCAGCTCAGTCTGTTTGCAGGATGCCAACTGTGAATTCAGAGCTCAGGAAAGTCTCTTTTTTGTGGATTTTACCACCTGGCATACCCACTGTTGGAATTAGCTGTGTTGAACAGGGAGCACGGAGGATGCAGGAGGGTTGCAGAGCGGTGCAGAGGGTGTTCCAACAACCCAGCCAGTGCTCCTCGACCCAAAATCCCACCGCCAAACCAACAACCGACCAGAAAAGGTGACAATTAAACATCTGGCTTTGGATAAAACTTTGAAGCTTAGAGGCTGAACAACGAAGTGCTTGTTAGTGGAGGAAATGCCAGATTTGTAGAGTTAAGCTCTTTTTGATGGTCTAATGCTGATATAATTTTTAATGTGGCAGCACTAGCATGCACAGAGGGATTTGCCATTTTTCTGCAAAGTAGCCAGGTACTGGTGTCCAGACAGTTCTACCCAAAGGATTTTGGGGCTAGAAGAGCAAGGAAAGAGGAGGGAAAGATCTGCTATCACTGGAAATAACTCTTAATAGGGCAATAGGAACTGCAAATAAGCATACTGGTGAAACAGTCAAAAAAAAGGTGTTTCCCTCTTTCTCTCGCCCTTCCACATTCATGATTGTGCTTTTGGGATGGGTTCTTGAATGTGATGGAAGTTACCCCCCAAGGTCAGTCATTTGAATGTTAAATCACTTAATGCTACACTGCTTGAGTATTTCTGCCACGAAAAAAAGGTCTGGCAGATGTCCACGTTGCTTGCTATTTTTGCCCTTGCCAAGGATTAAAGTTGTGCATCCACTGCAATCACCAGAGCAGAAGATTTCATGTTAGCTGAGGCCTTTCTACAGCACTGACTGCAGGTGCAGCGGTAAAAGTGAGAAATAAATAATCATTCTGCTACTTTTCTGTGGGTCTAGAAATTGGCAATCACAACTTCCTCACAGGCATGTATATTCCAGTACGCGATTTATTTGCATGCTTGCGCATGAGCTGTAAGCAGCTGCATCATACTGAAGAAGGGGAATGCACAAGCCTAAGAGCTGACTGTGCCAATTGCTTTGGTTTGAGAGCCTGGCTTGTTTTCTTAGCTGGAGCTGCAGACCATTCCTCAGGCTCCGTGCTCCAACTGCTAATATGGTGCTGCCTGCACCATGACTAAGGGCCAATCAAAGGACGTCTTTAATTGGGGTCAGGAAAGCCCCAAAGGAAAAAAAAATCCTCTAAAAATACAGCAACAAAACAGGGACTTTCTTATCTTATTTTCTTAGACCTTTATGAGTATAGTGCTGCTACAGCAGCTGATCCAATCCAAATCAAATATTAGAGGCTCCCACTCAATAGAAACAACAACTATCTGCTGAGATTCGGAACATCATAACAGACATACAGTTGCCCTAGATTTCGATGAGAGCTAGCTGAAAAATTTCCAGCTGACTAGTTTTATGAGAAAATTCTGGTTAGAAGAAATCTGGGCATTTTGTTGGAAAAGTATCTATTTTGTCAAAAAATGGAGGGAGAAATTATCTGAGCATTCTGTTTTATTAAGTTGGAATAGTACACTTTGGTTTGGACTTTTCTGCTCTTTTTCCATTATGGGACAAACAAAATATACCAAAGGCATAAAAATAAAAAAGGAGTATCTCAAAATGGCTGATTTTGAGTAACACTCCGACAATGACTTTCATCCTCATTTGGAATGAAAAGTCATTTTGAAACCTCAGCCTGAGTTACGGGACAAAAATAAGATTTTTCACAATTTGAGAAAATACACAGATACATAGTTTTTACTCAGACACCACAGGCGTGTTATTGGCCCTTCCTGGGGGCCACTTCAGGCATCCTGTGAAGTGTTGGGATCCTGCGATACGCTTTAATAATCAAGAGAGGGGATGGGAGTAAACGTGGCGAGTTTTTTCCCCGTGCACGGGTAAGTGTGGTAAGCAGGAGGGACCTACGGTGCTGTGGGGAGATTAGGGAATCAGGAATATGAAGAGAAGGCTAGTTACAAACGAAGATGGGGCTGGGAAGTAGGATAGGGCATGGAAAAGGAAAGACCATGGAGCAAAATATTTCATCAAAGTGCTAGAGAAGAGACAGGTCTGTAGTGAGAAGAAATGCTTTGGCAGAAGAGTCTCAAAGCTTGTAAAAAGTGCTTTGATATGCACAAGAGAAAGAGGCTGTCATTCCTGCAAGTCAGAACTGTGATAAAAGGATCGTGGAAGGGGTTGTGAATAGGCCAAGTGGATTTAAGGAGGGAAAACTGGCTCTGAAGACAAGAAACCTCAAGCCCGAACCAATGTGTCAAAGTGTCCAAACTTGGAAAACCTTTTCTCAGAGCATGAAAAATGTTCAGTTCTTTTACTGTTGCTGTTATTATTATTTATTTAGTCATAATAATTGGGGGCAAAAATGTTTACAGACCTATTGAAGAGAACTGCGGGGAACAAGAGTCCCCCATACAGCGAAGGGAAAATGGGGAGGGAGGAGAAAAAAAGCTGAGACTGCGCAGCACAGCGCTGCAGGCGAGAGGGCTGTGCTGGGTGGTGGGGCTGGGCACGGCTGGGTGGGAAGGAAAGGACCATGCCCGTGCCCAGCTGCAAGCCGCCACCCTGCTCTTTAGCTGCAGGTCGACCCCGTGCCGTTCGGCTGGGCTCCTTTGCACGAGGGCCGTGAAAACGGCTCGTGCCCCAGCAGCAGCTGTGGGACAGCAAAGGGGGGACAGGCTCTTCTTTGGGGCTGCGCACACCTTGCCTTCGTGATTAAAAATATCGAACGACTTACTGAGAGAGAACTCAGTTGTTAGTTTTTCTCTGCATTTGTGAAGGGCAGGCAGAGTAGAAAATGGAGTCAGGGATGCTGCCAGTTGGGAGCTTGGCTTATTGAATTTGGGGGGGGCACCTCACCTGCAGGGAGTGGGGAAAACTCCGGCTGTGCCCTCTGCGCCGGTGCACCAGGGGTGAGCCGAGGACAGGCAAGAGCCGCTGGGATCAAGTCACAAGCATCCTCCTGTGGCTCTCTCAGAGCCATCTTTTTGAGTCGAGGTTACAGTCCATTGCTGGGTGGTTTTATCCCAAATTCCCTGGGGAATGTGATACTGGCTCCTTGATTAATGCATGTATGTATTGATATGATTTGTCTGCTTTTCATTCCTGCATGTCCCTCTGGCACTATTATTAGGGCTTTATGGATAAGAATTAAATCTGTGATTCCCTCAGATGACCCGTGTTGATAAGCTGTTATGTTCATTTTGACTGGCTCTGCACAGACAGACTGTATTTTTTGAAGTTTCAAAGCGCTTCTGTAGATAAACTGTAGCTTTACAGAAACTCCCCTTTCTGTTTCCCACCTCACTCACTGCATCAGACACCGATGCACTTCTTTGCCCTGAAAGATCTGCTTCCCATTTATGCATGACATTTTTAAGGACAAATGTAGCCAACTAGAATTAAAAAAAAAAAGGGGGGAGAGAAAAGGAGATATTTTTCTTACACTCTTTGTTAGGATGTGCTGCGTACTTTTGGCTCGTCTTCGGGCAGGACTACATGCTGCAAAAAGAAGAACAGGAACATGGTCAGGGTGCAGTGGAGGCGGACAAGATGAGGCTACACATGCCTCTAAAAGTCCTCCGTGAGAATACATTGGGGGCATGGAGGGGGGGGGGGGGGCGGGGACAAAGGGTTGAAGGAGGATTCCAGCTGAAACAAACCAAAAGAAAGTCCTTTTTAATGTCATCTCAGAGACCATGCTCTAGCTATACAATACAGACATCCGTGGGCACAGGGCAACAGCCTTCCCCAAGTTTCTGTACCTCTCCCATAGGCTTCCAGGAGGAACCGTCCTTCCCCTTTCTGAGTTTTGATCTGGCCTCCCACCTGCCAAAGTTTCACAAGGAAATGAGCTTCTCTTTCCATCCAGTCACCTTCAAACATGACTAGTGTATACATTAACTTTGGAGAGGCCTATAATTTTATCTAGATAGGGACTTCTTCAATAAGCTCGAACTGCTTCGTGACATGGTTTCATTTTTACTGCATGACGTCCAAAGCACAACATTTGCACTAAGCCTAGTCTTTACTTTTTCAATCCTCAAAATGCCCCATTAGGTTCTTTAACTTGGGGCATTTTGCTTGAAGTCTGTTTCTCAATTTTATTTCTTAAACCCATGAAGACACCAAAATCATAAGCAAAACAGAATCGCTAGCCACTGGACACACAAGATGCCAGGACCATAAGCCAAGCTTTTGACTGGACTGAAGCGATTGGTTTTGGGTGGGGCTTTTTTTGGACAAAGTGAAGATTGTTTCAACACTTGTTGTTTCAGTTTGACTTGAAACTGGCCTGAAAAACTCAGTGATACTCCCACCTCTCTCTCTCATCATGTCTTACCCTTTGCCCTTTAAAATTATTGCTCTTCCCCGTGTTCAGGATACAGGAGTCATGACTACAGGATTTAGCAGCCGGTGACAGAAACAGGCCTGTAAAAACCTGCCAAATTTGGAGAATTAATTCCAATTCTAAAGACTGACCCTGAGGGCAAGGCAGGTGAATGGGGGTTTCCTATTCAGGCTCTGCATATAGTCCAAAGGCTTTGACGAGCCAGGAAGGTTTGTTATGGGATGACAGGTGACTCTTGCTCTCTAGGTAAGCTTTCCTTTAAATTTTTGGCATACATTCAACTCCAGGAGTTGCAGTGCTTGTCGTTGCTACGTGCTAATGTTTGCAGAGAGTTTTGAAGCTGTGGAAGCAGCTGGAGTTCACTCAAGGCTGCTCATTTCTGCAGCCAAACTCCTCTCCTCTGATGGCAGGGACAACAAGTGACCGGGCTTTCCAGGGCTCTGGTACAAGCAGAGCTGGCAGTGGGACCAAAGCTACTCTTCCTAGACAGCTTGTGTGTGTCTAAAAGCCACCCCTCGACACCCCAGTGAGGATATAAGTGCTGAGCATTAGGACCCCAGTGGCTAGAAATAAAGTTTTGGCCGATGCTCTGCCCACAGTGAAACAGGACAGTAACACGGGAGGTGATAAATCTTGCCCAGGGTCCCTGCCAGCGACCCGTTGCAGCACAGGGTACTTCCACACCGAACTCATCACAAGTAAGTTATCTGCCTGTATAGAGCTTGAGAGTGTGCTAAGCTGTCAGTTTGATTACAGTCTGTTTTGCACGGCGTGGTATCCTCAGGGATCCCTACTGCCTTCTCCTGCAGGACACGTTTTATATTTTAAACCATGGTGAGTGTGGGATGAAAACCAGACAAACATAATGGAGGTGGGTTTTTTTCCTAGGAATATGTTGTAACTTGCTTATGAAGCTGCTGCAATCACCTTTCCTTCTGGAATTTCATCGTGTGAGGACTAAACTAATTGCTCACAAACAAAACACTCAAGTGCAGAAAAGTTTAGTGATGCAAGGAATCATCTTCATGTCTCTCTGGTATTGTATGTATTTTACTGGACAGTGTGAGGAGCACAGTTTATATGGATTTCTACCAGAAGCAAGTACCGCTGTGCTGTTATTGGTACCCAGGCTGGTGCACAAGGAGCAACACATAAATGTGCCCAGGTGATAAATTTGCATATTTTCAGAGTACGTATGATCCACAGTCCAACTCTCTGCCTGTCGTCTGCCAGCACGAGTGGCAAATGGCTTACAGGGGCTGAAGAAAGGCAAGGCATGAAAGGCAAGTCACAGCACCAGCAAACATGCAATTACTTGAATAGCCACTGAATGAAGAATGAATCACGGAGGTAGCCAGAAGTGACCCACTTGCGCGGGAACACAATGGCAGCAATGCAAACAGTGGGGCTGCGGGGCTCTCCCTGCAAACATGATTTTCTGCAGGGAGTGGGAGCAGGAAGGGAAGAATGAATCCTTGCAGATGATGTTGCTGGGTTTGCCTGCAAAAGGTTGTTTGTATGTACAGACCAGCTTTTGGGCAACAAAACCAATTACAGTGATGGTTCACTTTGTCATTTCCACTTATATTCTGAAATTAAGCAGCTGAGAGCTCATGCTCGCAGCTTGCAAGTAAAGATCTGATCTGGCCCCACAATTTGTTTTCCCTGCTTTTACCTGCTTTCTTTTTCTTGTTGCTGAAGTATGCAGCTATTGAGTTTAAACTAATTTGTTCAATCAAATGCAGACTGGGCTTTGTCCGGTTCTTACTCTTCATTACAAGCAATTAATGTTAATCATGCATTCATTTCCAGGGCATGGCTTTGGAAATGTTCCACTTATTGAGCCAGCAGACTTAAATCCAACATTCATGCAGTTCACCCGGTTCATCTGAGCTGCTAACTGCTCGCAGAACTTCATTTTCTTTTCTATTCCACAGAATAGCCACACAGTTGCAAGCTGTCACTTTAGCAATTACCTCATAGGTATATCAACACCGATTCCAGATCTCCCAATTTTGCCAGTGCAAAGATTTTACACAGCCACAGTGTCGAGGCACCTGCACAGATTAGCTCCATAAACAAGCGGCGAGCGCTGGACTGCAAGCAGAGCACAGCACGGCAGAACAGATGAGCTGCTCGCTTCAGAGATTTCCCCGACGCTAAACATCCCATCCATCTAAAAGACAACACCGTAGCGGTTGTTACAGTTTTGATGTACTCACATTTGGATGAAATCACAGTGGTGAAAACTTCTAAATTTTCGTCGCTGCAGCTGTAAATCTGGTGCATTTTCCACCTCTCCCTCCTGACTGCCTTTCAGCTTCATGCAACCGCTCTGAACTTCTGGTAAATAGGTTTCACTAATCCAATCTGGCTCTGTGATCATTGTCCAGATCTACAAAGGACAGACTGATGCTGTGATCTCATCTCATTCCATATTCTTCATTGCAACATTTTCTGCTCCCATCTGCCTTTCTATGAATACTATTAATGCAAAGATTTAATTTAGCTGTTACTTAACCCTCTATTCAGATAGGAACATTTTATTTTATGTCTCCTTTTACCAGTTTGGAGAATCCTCTACAATAAATGGCTAATAATTAAAGTCTCTTCTGTGCAGCCAATGTATAGGCAAATAAACGTTTACAGAAGTACTGCAAGGATTTTTAAAATAAGTTGGGTTAATACTTGGTGTACTTTAACACATTTATCATAAAAATTTGCTCCTCCCATATAATGAGGAGCTGATTCTAGGTGTATTAAGAAAAGCATTTTGTGCTTTACCTTTTGAGTTCATAAACTAGTGCCTGAATCCTGGGCACTTCAGTGTAAAATTTCAAATGCGGATGACTAAAGAAGGGCACGTCAGGCAGACGTCCATAGTTCTATATGCCCCTACACTTCAGTGGCTGCAGAGGGAGGGCAGGTGGCTCAGTCATAGATGAGTTCCTACATGACTTGATGGTTCTGGGGCCTAATTCCGTATTTATGCACTTCAATAAAGGGTCTTCTTGCCAAAGCTTTTCATTCCTTAATGCTCCCATCAGAAATTGTTCCTTTCCACATCTACGAAAATCAGCCCCCTCAACTTCTGGTGACTTACTGCTGCCATGGACACCTAAGATGATAGAAAATTTTGGCTTGCAGGCTCCAGCAACTGATGTAGCAGAAACACTTTCAAGTGTGAATAATGATATTAAATTATATCAGTCTAATGAATAGCCTTCATTACTAGCACGTGTGTGTAATTGACACAAAAACTAGTGCTGTCTTCTCCTATAGACGTCTGCCACCAACAGTCCCAGACGGAAAGCGACAGCAAACAGGGGCTGTCACTGTCATATTCATGTAACGTTTCTTAGTTGAAATAATAAATATTGGTCAAATACGCATCCTGAGCCTGGAAGCATTTTGGTTGAGTGGAAGGTGTCACTGTTCCAAGAAAGAAACGAGTGAAGAGAAGCTGGTATCACTTGTCACCTCCCAGGGCAGCCTCCTGCTGTCCAGGGGCAGCAAAGCCATTGCGGGGCTGGAGGCATTGTCCCAGGAAACCGTGCCGTGTTTGAAACGGGCGGTGGGACGGCAATATAATCAAGCAAAAGTTCAATTAGTTTTTGATTTATTATGCCACATGTTCTGCTTGTATGACTGATGTCATTAACATCAGGCTCGGCTGGCGTGTTCATCTGTCCTTCCCTGGCTCCCTCTGAAGGCGCACACGCTCAACAGATGGGGAGCTGCACGGGCGCGAATGCAATTGTTTATCGCCCTATTGTTCCTGTGTCAAGCAATCAAACCAAATCCATTACCCACCGAGAAAAAGATCAGCGCACCGTCCATTCAGCAGTGAATGGAGCAGAGGCGGTTATGCAGGGAGGCTTTAAAGCTTTCAAAAGGATAAAAAAAATAATGAAGAGCAACACTGAATAGTTGGCCAAAAAAAAAAAAAGCTATAACAAATCTAACCCACCCTTTATTTCACCTTTGGATATTCAGAGTCCTATGAGAAGAGGCACTTTTAGATCTGAGTCATTGTTTTCCTAGTTATAGGTATGACATAAAGATATTTTAAAATCATAGCTGGGGTTTAACATTAGAACAAATATTTGGTGTTTCATCATGTTGAGGGGTGGTGCGGATGTGGAAACTGAAGTGAGACTCAAGAGCTGGTTACCAGCTGGCATTCACTGCGTTATAGGCTAGGTTTTGAGCAGGTAGGCTTTGAACACCTATCTTCGCAAGGGACATGGTGCTCTGGGGATGAGTCACTCTGTGCAGAGAGCTGACAAAAGGCTCTCCCATCACTTCCATAGAAAAACAGGGCTCGGGAGGGCCAATATAATCTGTCTCATCTGGGAATGAGTTTTCCCCTGTTCATGAAAGGGAGTTTGCTGCTTCATTCTGCCCAGATCTTACAGGGTAGTCGAGCACTATATGTGCCCAGGGTTTTGCAGGAAATCTTAACGTGGCTTCAAGAGAAGGACTGCACATATTGGGCTACTTTTTTCTAGCTGTCCGTGAGTTATTTTGGACAAATGTCTTGGTTTATCTAGCTACAAAATAGGTGTGATAACACCTGCCAAGGAAGTGTACTATAAAGCTCAACTGCATGCAACCTGCTGAAGAACAGCAGGCAGTAATTTTAGACTTGAGGAAGATGCTCTCCATGATCTCCAACCTAGGAACTGCTTGCAGAGCCACATCAGATGATTTCACACAGTCTGTCCCTCTGGCTCCCTACTGACCTAGCAAGAGTTCAGTCTGTGGTGGGAGCAGGAAACCAAATGTTTATTGATCCTATGAATCCTTTTTTTATTCCCCAAATTGAATAAAATATCTAGAAAATAGGCTCAAATTTTCCCTCACTGCTAAACACAATCAATAAGCTATTAATTTAATTCACATGGTGCCACTGCAGCCATAAGAAGACCAAAAAAGTTTTTGCACCGGGGTGTATCTTTGACTGAAGACTCCCAAGCCAACACGTGGAATCCAAGTGCCTCACTGTGAGCTGTGATATAGCTGTTTACCAAATACCTGAACTCCCAGTGTTGTCAGTAAAGCATCAAAACGTTTGCTGATGCAAGAACTTGGCGACCAAAGGTGAACGGGGACAACTGAGGAGGAGGAGGAGGAGGAGGAGGACAACTCAGGACACAAGAACAGACATACGGTGTCTGACAAAACATCCATCTAACCTGATCTGCAGGTCTGGGACAGGGAAGGTATTTGATTTTTTGGAATGTGGGCAGAAAGGAGGGAAAGGTGGAGAAGGGGAAGAGCCGTATGCTGAGGCTGAGGTAAAAACAACTGGTGAAAACAGCAGAAGGCTCAGCGAACCTTGTGAACGTGGCAGAAAATCCCAGAAACTGGCGAAATGTCCCTCTGGGGAGGTGGCAAGGGTGCTTTTCCCATCTGTTCAGCCAGATTTGGAAGAAACAAGTGTAGATGCTTGTCCTGTTTACCAAGTATGCCAGAGTTTGTAAACTTAAAAGGAATCAAATAAAAAAAAATTAATTATGGTTACAAAAACTGTAATAAAAACTGAGTTATTTCAGATAAGTATCAGAAACCTCTAGAACTTTTTTATCCTGGCCTTTGTAAACAAATGAATGCTTTTCCAGCGCAGCATTTTCTTCCAGTGAGGTTGGTGGGAAGCATCCCGGTACTCTCAGCATATGCGAGGGATATTGCCAAGGGATTCCCTGGCCAGCAGAGGACAGAGCTCTTCCCAAGGCAGGTCTCTGGCTTCTCTCTGGATCTTGTACCCTGTTGCGTAAGAGGCGAATCTAATCCGTACTGAGCCACTTGAGCCTATTTCTTACTGTTAGCTGGGCAATATGATAAGGATAAACCCCAAGTATTTTTGGAATAGGATTGTGAACCAGAGGTATGCACAGTTAACCATTTAAAAATAAGACGGGACAAAACTGCACATGCATGCTGCGGACATTTATTCTAAAACACTTCTGTGTGATGCAATGCAAGTGGCATTTTTTGTGGAAGGCAAATCGCTTTGTTTCATTTTAGGGCCACAGAATTGCAGCTGCCAATGACTGAAAAGGAAAACCAACAAAAAAAGCAAAATATAAAGTGAGCTTCTCGTACATAATCTGTTATTTTTCTCTAAGTGAAAGGAAGAGAGAGACAGATATGCTATCAACAACTTCACCTCATACCCATAGCAGTCTGAAAAACTAGTCAAAATTAAAGCAGCACTGCATGGCTGAAAGGTCTGTGAATAAGTGAAGCATTTTCAAAAGCAACATTTTAATTTGCATCTGGCTGGAAGCCGCTGTAACAGATTTTACCCAAATGGGAATAAGATCGAGGCATTTAAAAAACATTCTGAACTTTAAATTCACTATAGGGGACCAGGAGAGAGGGATGCAAGTGTCGTGCAGTTTGAAAGGGCTACTGCTCAGACTTCTCTGCTAATCAGGAAAGGAAATACCAGCCAGACCTGGAAGCCAGGCCGAAAGCATCCCCCCGCTAGTTACAGAAAGATACTGCGGGATCCGGAGGGAAAAAAACCCCAAGCCTGGTTGGCTCCTCTTAAAAAAGTTACATATAGATAATTGGACATTCGCAAATTTGCCCTAAGCTTGTAAAACACACTTGAGTAAGTCCATACAATGATTAGCGAGGAGCACAATGCCCAGCACTGCAAGGTTCAAGTCCCGCAGAGCTTGTGCCAGCAGCAGGGATTGCACTGAGCCAGCATTAAAGCTAGGGCCAGGCTGAGCACGTGGAGGCTTAACAAGCTTTCATACACTGGTCATGTACTGGTAATCCACAGAAAGCATTAAAAATGTCAACAAAAGAGCGATATGTCCAAATTGGGCTGTGACAACAACAGCTTATTAAGATGCCGAACTTTAATTACATTTGCCCTTGATTAATTAATTTTTCAAGCTAATTGATCAGTGAGGTCTTTATTCCCCTGATAAAGCACAATCATTTTTGAATGGGGCTTTTTCACTCCCATTTTTTTCCTTTAAAACATTTTAAGATTATTTTGACTATTGGCTCCTGATGTGAACATAACCATTTTTGGACAAACAAGCACGTTAATTAAAGCTTGTCCTGTGGTTCCTGGATTTGTGCAGTGGTAGCTCTCTTGCTGCAACTGCATATTATGTCTTACACCATAGGGAGGAAAATCCACTGCTTGGGTAACCAGGCACAAACTACTTAGGATTCCTCCCATGGATAAGTCTAAAGAATGAGGCAACCTGAACTGTCACCTTAACTTGTCTCTAGTGTGTCCTCACGCAGCCATCAAGCTCCTTTTGCCACGTGTTACACACGTGCTCTGTGAGATAAAGGTCTTTGGAGGGTATCAGATGGCATTGCCTCCTCTGGCCTAAGTTCTGCATGAAAATGAGATTACACTTAAAACAAGGACCATCATTATTGGCACTCAGGGACCCCTGTGCTAGAAACTTAGGAAGTAGGAATAGGAAGTAGGAGAAGCTGCACTAAAAGCACAGAAGCAGGATCAAATTTGAGAGTCCCCTTTTGGTCCAGATTTAAGTTATGGTGCCTGTGTGAAGCAGCAAGATAGCACAGGAGATGGCACCACGACAAAGGAGGTTTTAGGATAGAGTGGGAGCACCAGTACGGAATTGCTGTGTCTTGGAAATGTGAAACTTTTGAGGAAGCTTTTGCGTGACAAGTACGTTAAACGGCCATACACCATACGGCTATGAGTCTGGAAGGGGAAACCGGGGGACTCCCTCTGATGCCAATTATCCTAAAAAGGGTTTTGGAGAGATGAAGCAGGTTATCTTGCCTCCCTGCTGGTTTGGTCTTCGGCGTCTACTGACACTGCCAGCAGGGGTGTCAAAGATCTTCTCCTTTAAGTACCTGACTTGTTTCTAGGAATGTGATTAAAGTAGATCACCTCGGATAACAAGAGGAATTAATGCTGCAAATACATAGGAGAGGATTTTCAAGCTCATAAGCTACATAGAGGTCAGTCCTTTTCAAGTCACGCAGCCTCTGAGATCTTTGATTTTCGCAGAACTGATGATCTTTACTTGTCCTTTGTCCTGTTAGCCTTTACACTTAAACGCTTACCTTTATTAACTCAGTTCTGGTTGTAATTTGTTCAGTTGCTCTGTCCACTACATGGCACATGTACAGAGGTAAGCCTGGGAGAGAGAAAACCAAAAGGGAACAGGAAAGAGTTTTCGGGGGCTTTGCAATAGACATGGCACATTCTCCTTAATAACTACATAGGTTTAGATTGTACATCCTTCGGGTTTTTACAATGTTTTGTAAAATGCGTATTCTCATCTTAGATGTTCCCCTGAAGTCTGACGTTTCCATATCCTCTCGACTTGGTTAGCCAAAAAGAGGTAGACTCCTAGATCCTAGCTCTTCAACTTTTTATACTCTCTAGCCTGTACCCATGTTACATATTCAGGCTCAATGTCTCAGCTGTAAGCAACCGTATGCATATGTCTACACACACGTCAGTTTTTTTACCAATGCCTTGTTTGCTATGCACATGCAGATGTCTCCAGTGAAGGACATGCTTAGACCTTTAGCATCCATCAGCTGGCCCTGTGCTGCCTTTGTTCAGTGGGTTGGCATTTTTAGCTCGGCTCTGTTGGGTAGGTCCCTGAACTGCGCTTTACAGTTGGTGACATTATCATTTCTGACATGAGAAGTCACAAAAGGTTACTTTACTATCAAAATCTGCCCCCTAGCTCTGTGCTCAGTTTTACCAACTGATTAGTCCTAATTTTAGGACTTCCATTTAAAACATAAATACAGTATTTATGAAGTACATCAGCTTGACCACACCAGGAACTAAACTTGGGAGGTGGCTACATGAAGGCTGTAGGATGTGCTCTTCTAGGATGTCCTAACTGCCAGAAATGTGAGTGGCACCACTGTGAGTGTGCCTGAATGGGACCTGCGTGCTCCAGAAGTGGGAGCGGGGGCTGCAGCCCTCCAGGAGGGAACACCAAAGTGCCACCGCTCACAGCACAGCACTGACACGGCTTCAACCATTCCTGGCTTGGAAAGACGACCCTGGAGAAGGACTGATCCACTGAAACAAGTGTTACAGAGGCTCTGAGGTTGTAGTAGTGCAAGGCAAATGCAATTCAGGCTCTGTTTATGTTAATTCCCATTTCTCGCTGCTCAGATAAGCACGTAGTGACAGCTTTCACGAGGCAGGGACCTGTCCATTGGAAAATGGATTACGACCACCAACTCTCGCACATAAACCACTGAGCAACCATCTAATGGTCACTAGAGAGACACCACAGGTCTGTGCTGGTGACCTGGAGGTGAAAAGACTTTCTTTGTCCGTCTGAATCCCTGAAGCTTCCAGGCCCCTGATCAGGGGGGAAGTTCTGATCTAAATGACCATTAATCTTCCTTAAGGTGAAAAGGTCAGAAGAGCAAGTTATTCAATGTTAACTGTTTTTTATGCCAGCAAAAAAGCGTCTTTATTTCCAACGCTGTCTTAAAATATAAAGCAACACTTGAACATCCAAACTTTCACAGTGATTTTTCGAACGTGATGTCAGCTTTTAGATAATGACAAAGTCCACACACAGTGTCAGCCCCCCCCCCCCCCAGCTGTGCCGTAGCCATACCAACAATGCCACACAATGGCATCCTTACGTCCTGTAAAGGCAAGCGACAATGCCACAGAATGAAGCGATAACGTATTGGAGCTGCTGACAATCAGTCTTTAACATGTGTTATCCATTTGACTGCAGGTGTAAATCAGCATTTCAATGTCAAGTTGCTAATTTAAGGCTGTATGGTCAAACACCCAAATAGTGTACCCCAGGAAAAGCACAAGTGCATTGTTAAAGTAGGTCAAAGTCACTGCGAGTCAGGGAACACGGAGGAAAAGTCCTACATCAATAAACCAGCGTTTGTGCTATGAGATATATATTTCATGATACAGTAGTATTAAATTAAACATTTACCGGAGCTCAGACTACAGTGTGGGCACAGCCATCATTCTGTTGCCGCTCGGTTGACCTTGGTGGTGTACGTGCTGCCAGTGTACATGGCTGCAGAACCAAGCTCTGTGGCTCTAGAGTGTGACAGGAGTTAACACGGCTCCCCAAAGGATACGGGTCACATTTCCTCTGCTTTCACTTAACCGTGCCACCTCACGGATGTGCACTCATTTTTCCCCCTTTAATTCCCATGTTCAGAGAAATAAGGAAAATATCTGCTGCCATTTGTTGTCTTTAGACTTCTCTGAAAACTGGGTACATGTAAATTTCCAAAACAAACCAAAGACTGAAAGTATTTTTTTCATCTCTCCTATTAGTAGGAAAGTAGTTAACTTAAGGCCCTGATTAACATTCCATTGAGCTGTGTCAAACGGTTCTTCCTCTTATTGTTATTATTTGGCTGCACAACGTTTTCTACCAACTCACTCGTGGCAGCTGTTTCAGTACAATGGGGAAAAAAGAAAATGAATGGTATTTTGGGTGTTTTAGTGGGAGCATAGAACTGGCAAAATATAAAACTGCATTCTGAAATGCTGCGTCTAAGGGAACTGCAGCCTTCCTAATGATAGCCCAGGTTTTGGGTTTCTTTGTCTCAGTTTCACTGAGAAATGCAAAGCAAAAGTAGAAGCTTCTGCTTATTCTCACGTACAAATATGTGACCACAAACACTATGATGCATGCACATAAAAAATATGCACTAAACATTTTGTAACAAACTGTGCCTGCGTGATTTCACACACGCACACTGCAGGTTAAGAAGAAAGGTAACTGAATGCGGAAAAACCACATGCACAAAGAGAGCCGAGACACCTGCAAATTCAGTCACAGACAGTCCCGCCATACCCTTGCTCAAAGAGCAACCTCTTCTTTTGCAGGTGACCTGGTGATGAGTCAAAGATGGAACGAGGTTTCGAGGCAGGATTAGCAGGGGCGGGTGGGTGTGGAAGACCCTCTTCTCACTGCCCAGGGCTGACACTGCAGCAGACAAGCAGTCTGTGTACTGCTGTGTGAGCTACAGCTCCTGGGGAGATCAGGAAAACGGTTGCATCACTTGCTGTATTCACTAGCTGGTGTTTGAATTTCTATTAAGTACCTTTTTATTTAGGAAGCACACAGGGATGGTCTGAGGAAAAATGGAGACCACACCTTTAGGCCTCCTGCTGCACTGCATCAGGTGGCCCTTGTCCCTTCTCCACAGACATGCTGAATGCAGTGACAGCTTTGTTAGGTTGGAGCTGTTGAACCCAAGGCATACTGCACACGTCCTGGAGCACTGCGATGCTTAAGCAGATTTATTCAGGGGTTATGGAAAGTGCCTAGACATAGCTAGGCTGTGTCACTTAACCATCACTTTCTCACCCATTTTTCAGGTCCAAGGGGATGGAAAGCCAACCACAAGACAGAAGATGACAGCCTTGGCACATTGCCTTAAAGTGAAGACAGTGCAACAAGGAAGGAGCATACACACTAACCAATGGGTGATTTCTTCCAAGTTTATTCACACAGGATGATGGTGAGAGTTTTTGCAGATTTAGGCACGTTGGTTACATATTTTTCACTTCGTTCTCTTTTTGCTTTAACTGCTGGGAAAATCAGCACTGGAATGGGAAGAGGCAAGGGAAAAGAGGGGCCGGACAAACTATGGTACCAGCTGCCCTCATTTCTATTGATGCCAAGCAGCAACCCTGCAAGCTCCCAGTACCTTGTGAGGGGAGTGGGCTTTCCATTTTGTAGTCCAGGTAAAACTATACCCGCTGTTAAACTATTTTCACCAGCACTACACGTGCACTTGTTCGTACTTGCTCCCCAAAGCTAACTTTATCACTGTAGATGGACTGAGTGAGTAACCAGATGGGCCAGGGTTCGCTTCATGTTTGCCTGCACGGAATGCGGAGAATACAGGACTAGGGGAGAGAAGTAGCAGGTCAACATCCACAGCAAGCATCACGAACGTGGTAACTCCTACTCTACTAGGAGTCCCTAGAGTCTCTCAAACATTCTTCTGCCATGACTGAATAGCTGCCATTTATGCTTACTTGAAACCTATTCAAAAACCACGGTCTAGATAAACCGGGCATTTGTTCTTCTTCATATAAAGAGTGACAAATCCTTTTATATAGTTACAGCTGTTTAAGGCAGAAAGTAAGTCTCTGACTCCACAAGGAAGAGGAGGGACTCAAATCAAGCCCTACTGCTAACAAGTATGACAATACAAGGATTGATAGTGTTGTCATGAAATATGTAATAATACTTATAACTATGTACTGATTAGGCAGAGTAAGGCGTGCAGAAACCATCTTAAATGTTCACAGAAATACCGTGCAGCAGTTTGGATGCTTTTATTTCCACCATTGCTCTCGGTTGTCACCCATGATACAATGGTTTTATCTGCACAGCGCCAAGCTCACCAGGCAAACGACGTTGCAGGAGGAATCATTATGGTCTGTGAAGCTAGTGAAAGCCTACTTTCTCTGAATGGTTTTGGTGCATAGTTACTTTATAGGATTGAATTTAACATGACAGAGTTAAACACTGCTCTCAAACACTTTCAAACAAGCTTGTGTTTATAGCAAGTACAGTATTATTTGTTGTTTGCATTTCAATATCATCTAGAGGCAATAACAGATCCATCACGGAGGGCTTGAGTAACAGAGCAGTAACAGGAGCCACAAGAAGAAGCTGCCCAGATTTCACACACGTGCCCAATCACCGCTGGGCATTCACAATTCATATCACCCCAGCTCCCCACACAAATGCCAGGCTCATGTGCACAAAATAGGCATGTTCAAAGATACAGATATATTTGACCAACTAGGTTGTCTCAGTACAGAGTAATTTAGTAAGATAATACATGAAAAACCCCGGTAACTCTTCAGTTGTAAATAAAACTACCACTGCCCGGGAGCCAGGGTGTGCCTCCCTGTCACACCATCGCTATTTGAAAGACAGCACTGTGGGGTGGCTTGAGCTCCCTTGATTTTTCCTCAGAAAATTTCCACTAGTAACTAATAATTGGCGGTGGGAGAACATTTCATGTCTCTGAGTGAGATTTCACAACCAGTTTAAGCGAGTCAAAGACCCTGATGCTGCCAAAGGGGTGTGGGAAACAGAAATGGCCCTTCTTACAGCACCATCTGCTTATGTTGGGTTAGGTATTATATCAAACCCTTTGTCTCATCTATAAAATATAAAATCTATAAAACCTGCTATATCAGGGTGTGTGTGTGATGTGTGTGTGTGAGGCTCAATTAAAAAAATAGGAAGAGCTCTGGGTTACCTGGTATAGGAAGTTAAGTGTGAGGTTCTGTCAGTTGAAAAAGCAGCCTCCTAGTAACTGCCATACTGGCATAAATGGCAAATAAAGTGTGCTGGAAGGAAATACCCTACATTTCTGCCCATCAAAGTGCTCTGCTGCAGTGATGAAACCCACATGCTGTTCAGTTCCCCAGAAAGTATATTCTCCCCAAACACAGCATGGCTGCCATGAATTAGGCTCCTGGAAAAAAGATTCTCTCTTCAGGACTCTGTACCACTACCACAGCCTGGACAAAGACAGAAGTGGAAAGATGAAACAGGCCAAAAGATTATATACAAAAGGGTTTGACAAAAAGTTTTTTTTCAAACATGGCAGCTTTGCACAATACAATAAAGTGAATCCCTTGCCCCTTGCTATTACAACATCAGCATTCGCGACAGATGTTCTTGTGGGCGAGTTCAGCAGAGGACAAGATTCAGAAGGACATGGAAATCAAATGTGTGTCCCAGCACAGGCTGAGGCATGCTGCCAGTGCAGCCCCTACAGCCACTAAACCCATTCTGTGGTTAAAAAGAAAATCTCCGGTCCTCAACCAGTATCCATCCACCTATTTTAACTGAGCATTAAAACAGATCCAATGTCAATATCCAGTACACATCTGTCCTCAGATTGTAGGATAGCACTAGCTTTATCAGACAAACACAAGAATGCAAAGGTGTAAGTACAGAGCCTTCTACTTCAACTGGGTGACTGAAAAGCGCTCCCTCCCTAGCAGAAAGAAATAAGCACACCAGAAGTTATGGGGTTCTTCTTGCATTTGTCTTGTGCTGTGGTAGCTGCATGAGTCAGGTGCTGAAAGGGTCCAACGTGAAGCAGAATCTGATTTAAATGAACTGTACACACAACCACGTGCACTTTTTAAAAAAAGAAAAATAGTATTAAAATTTTAGTTTCATTTCTCCCTTTCCCACTTCCCTTTCTCAGTTGACAGTCAACCAGCTGGTTAACTGCTCTGAACGTGCACGCTCATTCCCACGTTTAACCAGAGCTCCCAGCGGGGCACTGTGCAGCCATATGCTACACCACCACGTTTTAATATTGAACCACAGCACCCCGCCACTTCCTTAAGCTGGTGGCTGCACTCTGAGTGACAGCACCTGCAGGAGCTCAGCAGAAGCAATTGCTTCACAGAGAAGCAAGATACAGTTGATAGCTTCTTTCCACAGAATGCAGCAGGAAAAGGGAGCTGCTGCCTCCACAAAGAAAAAATGACCATGGTGGATGATGTCCTGCTGTGACGTGGTTCCTGTTGAACGTGTCACCATGCTTTGCTCTGGTTTTGCTCCTCCTATGAACGCTTTATATAGATTTTAAAAGGAAAGATAAATATCTGATGATACATGTCAAAATTTTAACCCAAAGCAAACTTTCAGGAAGCCTTTTCCAAACATGTATGAAGTGTGTAGGTTTTTTCTTCACCAAACCACAGAAAGTACCCCAGTGCAATAGCCTTCTTAGCGAAGCAAGATGGTAGAAAGACGATAAAGTGGAATGGAATACAGCAAGCTGACATTTTCCGCAAGGTAACTCCCCTTCCTTATTTAAAAATGCCCCCAATTATTTCTTAAATAGCATGACTTTTTAAAACAAAATCACAGACAATTTTAATAAAAAACATAATTTGTAAAATATTTTGGAATACCCCTTAAAACATTTTTCCACCTTCGACCACCTCTAAAGCACAAGAAACCCTTCAGTAAAGCGTGAAGTCTGCTCCAACTTTTATGCAAGTTAACACCACTGACTACTGAGCAAGAAAAACCACCACAGTCAAGCCTTCACTTCAGAGCACTATTTAGTTAAAGATGAATTACTTGACCTTTTGGCAGTGTACAATGGAACCGAAGTCAAAGACACATAAGTTCTTCCATTCTCTAAACAAATTTAGCCCCATACCTATAAGAAATTACCTTTGTGTTAGAATAGAGCATGCTTTTCAGAACAAAATGTTTAAGCTAATAAAGCTTCATGGAAGCCTCAAAGAGGGCAGATAAGTCTTCTTCTGTTTGGGGACGCGGTGATAGTTTAGTCACTCTCTCCTGCAAGGTTAAAGAAAAACTGGATTACAGAAGGTTGCCAATAAAATTAATCAAACAGTAGCTGAACTATGTGCCTTTGTACTAATGTCCTTCACATATAACAAGGTTTTGCAAATAAGTAATCAAGTAATTAAGGTTGAAGCATCATCAACTGTACAGTACTTGCAAGAATATATTCATTTAAATTGCCTATAATTAAATACACAGAAGCAAGATTAAAATGCAGTTCAGTTGCAAAGTACTTCAAACACGGGTCTTGTCAGTCACAGATGTCAGTACAGTGGTGGGTAGTATCCTGGGAATACAGTCCATTTTAAAATTAATTTGCCAGCATTGGACTAGGAGGTCAATTTTTAGGGACCAAGATTTTCAAAATACAGCATCTCTCAAAGCCCAGGAACTGCCATAAACGGGGAGAGTAAACAGTGCTTGCAACTCAGACTCCAAAAAAGAGCAACAGCAAGGGAAGGTAGTGAAACTGCTTAATAAATAGCCTGACACTTTGGAATGAGAATACAAAATAGTTGTGGCTGGTCTTAATTTGGACGGTGATTCAACAGAATTTTCGGGTGCTGAAGTCCCACCGACTGAAATGAAACTCAAGTATATGCTTCACTGCTCTGTTTGACTAAACAACCGCAAAGGCAGGGATGGCAATTCAGAAAAGCCCCACGCTACTGAGGATGAGGAGCTGTATTAGTGTAGGTATTCGGTTACTGCAGAAACACTCAGCTGAAAGGGTGTAACATTAATGTACTTGTACTGGTTATGATTAGTACTTTTATGCGTTCAGCAATCAATGATTTTAACATTTATTGAAAGATTGGGGAGAGTTACAAACATCTGCAAAGACAGAGGCCAGGCCTACACTAGGAACGCATTATCTTTAGATGAATGTGGTGTATTTTGGCAAGATGGAGTTTTCTGCTACAACCTGTTTCAACATCTCCCTCGTGGAAGAGGCTGTCCCAGTAAAAGCTCTGCATTTTCCCCCCCCTTTTTCACATGTGAGACACTGGATGTCATTTGCTAGGGGCCTTGCCTCATGCACCAAGTGGGATGCTGGGGAAGGGGCTCCTCCAGCCCCCTGCCTCGGGGAGAGGCTCAGCTCAGATGCCCTCCCGAGCGGAGCACACGCTGCCGCCGCAGCACAACACTGCAGTGCAATGCTGCAGCTGCTCTACTTCCCTCCCAACCCACAGGGCTGTGATTTGTGAACAGGCTGGATGTGGTTACAGAGCAAGAGAGGCCACCGCACTGTGAACTTAACATGTGAAATATTGGTCTAGCATGGTGACGAAGTCAGCTGTGAGATATTCACAGTTCATAATCACGCTCAGCATGGCTAGCATGGTTTGTGATGAGTCTGAAAAGTGCAGCTTTGTGTGCATAACTTTACCTACACGAGAAGCTTTGCTGTTGCAGCAGTAGCAATCAAATGATACCTCTTTCCCCATCCCTGACCACTGCTGCCTTGCACACAGATCCAGCCAAAGAAAAGGCTAAGATCCTTCTACGCAGTTTTGAAACCAAATGGAAAATTCAAAGAGCACTAGGGCAAAAGTATGATTTTTTTCAGACTCACAATATGCAAAATATAACAACTCAGTGCTCAATTACTCTGTAAATTCATCAGGCTTATATTAGGGCACTCTGGGCCAAATTACAGTTTTGCAGCCCTGTGCACCAAGATGTTATCTGTAAAGTCACACGGGGTGACAGGAGACGATCACCCTGACAGCCTGTAGCATTTCCCAGCTATATTGACAGAAGGCTGCAAACGAGTGCTCCTCCCGTATGCCTCGACACAGAGGCACCAGCGCTCCCTCTGCACAAGCCTGCTGATATTTGCTGGTGCCCAGACAGCAAGGCCCCAGCTCACCCAGTCTGACTCAGTGCATTCTGGTATAGTGCCAAAAATGCGCAACTCCTGGCTCATCAGTGGTTCAGCCCCACTGTAGCTGCCTCTGGATTGTCTGCAGGGGGTGGGTAGGCTAGAGAACAGCCCTTCCGCCGTCTCTCATTTTCAGTCCTCCCCATCTCCCCTCAAACGCCATCACAGGGCCGGCTACCTCAGACCTCGGGACAGGATCTTCTTTGCTAGACTCACTGCTGTCTGTAAATAGGATCAATTTCAATAGACTCACTTAGAAAGGAAAATAAAATTCTGTTTTAACTTCAAGTATAAACGTTCGCCCCAGTAGAGTTCCCACCCCAAATCCCGGCAGTTAGAGTAGATTAGTTTTGTTTTCCTGCAGCCTGCACTTCACAGTGTGAAATACACCCTGCACGCTTATTAGTGCTATCACTGCTGCACCACACTGCCTTGCCGACGTGAATGGGTCGGTGCTGTATTCCAAAGAAAACCTACTGCAGGATGAAAAGAAAAAATACACCAAAGATTAAACTGTATGGACTGTATTACCCACAGAGGTAATAATGGACTATTAAGGAACACTAATACATTTTCATCATGCTACATCTCATATACAAAAATGAGGTTTGAGAAACTATTAGGTCATCTCATTTTACACAGTACAATTAATCATCAATGCCGTGAGACGACAGTAAATGAATTAAAAGTCAATTTGAGCTAAGCTAACAAACAAACAAAAAACCCCTTCAACATCTTTTGGTGAAGAACCTTCCCCCTCCCCCAGCTATGCAAAACATGCCTTCAATGAGATGCTGTGCTTGTGATGACCCAAACCCAATTGTTTTAAAGGAACATATTTATCAAAACAAACCTCCAAAATGCCCCATAACAATTTACATGCATAACCTGTTTGATGTGCGCTCAGAGACCTTAGTTTTCTCCCTGGCTTTGCCACTGTTCTGTTGTGTGTAATCCTAAATAGTTGCACCTTTGTGTCATTTTCTCAGGTATAAAATAGGAATATTAACATTCACCCTCTGTTATAAGTTGCTCTGAGATTATGTATGAGAAGAACTAGACATGGTAAGAGGTACTGCTGAAAAAAGTGAGTAACCTTTCAGCCTACAAAATTTTCATTTTCTCCACAGTGTTTATTTCCCTTGCTGCTTGGTGGAAATAAATCATAAGTGGACAGAACAGTCCATAGCGTATGAATCAAACTCTCTTTTTACAAGGAAGACACTGGATTTTGCTTTTGGAGTGGTGTGTTGCTTTTTGCAGTGTCTTTGTGAGCACTGAAACAATAAAGGGTATTACAAGTTTAATCTATATCATCCCAGGGGACCTTATTTCAAATTCTGATGGGGGTCAATGGAACAAAAAAGCCATCTGGGAAGAAAAGTGCAACTTCTCAATACAGAAAAGTTTAATGCAAAGTGAGCTTGATCTTTCTTACCACATAGCACTTGGTATTAAGGCTTTATCTATAATCCATCCTGCATACATAATTAACAGATATAGTTACGAAAAAGCAGTGTCTTCTACCAAGATCAAAGGTCTATGAAAAACATCCTCTTTTTTAAAAATGTGACATTTAAAAAAAAACCCCAACAAACACCTAGCCATTCTTTCTGAATCCACGTGAAGAACAGACTGCAGCATGCACTCCATCTCACTGAAAAGAAAAACCTAAACTGTGCAGAGAAACAAAATACAGTTGACTATCCATAATTTTCTACACTTTATTTCTTTTCATGTAGGACTAGAAATAACATTTGCTTGAAAAGAAACACTTCTGTTTTTTCAAAAATCTGCTTTTTTTATTTGACAAGAAAAACTATTTTGCTTTCTGTCTTACCTGAGGCAGAGTGCCTTTGACTAATGCAGGGATGTCTGCTTTAGAATAACCAATTGCAGCTAAGCCATCATCAACATTCAGATCAAACAGGAATTTCCGGAGCGTGTCTGCCAAAATAAACCCCGCATCTTTGATTCTGGCAGTGCGGATGTCAGCTCCTAAAATAAGACATAACGCCTTGACTGTAGGGTGGAGAGAGAGGAGGAAGCCTGTTCTGGACTTAATTTAATCATAGTATCAGCTGAATACATATCCATACATAACAGTCACTGCCTTAAAAGCAACATGAAGTAAAAAGAAGAATCAGTCTTCATTTTGCAGTTGGAATAGTTTGTAAAAGGTGAAATAAAACAAGATCAGGAGAAGCAGGTAACTGCTGCCAGAAAGACTAACTGCCACATGAGGTTAACTTCCTTTCCTCTGTGCTTACAGGGAGAAGCACTTTTTGGTCTGACTAACTGCTGGGAAGAAAGAAGCTAACACATGAGCGCCAGTGGTATTTATTTTTATGGACAGGGTGCCAAATGCTAACTTTCTTTTAAGGCCTTGAGTTTGCTGACATCTAGAGGACACGGAAAACACTGACTGTTCTGTTCAATTACTCATTCAAAGAGGACTAGAGCATGTAGGCTGAGAAAGACAGGAGATGGCACGGCAGTGTTCAAGGGTTAAGTAAATCCTAAACTTAATGCTATTTGAATATGTGCTGACTTGTGTAGGATAATGTAGAACTGAAGAGGACGAACTGGTATCTTTGAAACATCTACTGAACAGTAATGAAAGCATCAATATACAATGAAAGATTACCAATACTTCTTACAGAATAGCTTGCTTGCCTCCTTCAATGAACGGTCAGGACTTACTTAAAAGTAATAATAAAAACATGTCCAGATGACACACGTTCCTCCATATGATTTCTTTTCAAAGTAAGCTGAGCTAAATTTGTCCTTTGTGTAACCTCAATGATGTTACACCAGGACTATGTTAGGTCCAAGTGCCATACTGCGAGATGAGTAAGAGCACAGCATAGCTAAAGGAAAAATGTTTTCTGTCATCCTCACTCAGTTCAGTGTAACATTCAAAGGGGGTTAAGTGAACAGGAGACTAACAAGCTCATTTGAGGAGCTCAGATATTCGGGTAGTAAGACTGGCAGTACCGTGGTACAGAATGTCTGGGAGAAATTGATAAATCAGGTATGACAGAGTCTTTTATGAAGTCTTATGCTACTGGGATTATGCCATGCAGTCTGAGTTTATTCTGGGTTTTGCTGTAGAGGAGTAACTGAGACATAAATCCAGTATCTTCAGATGGTAAAGTAAAAGGGAAATGGAGGAGAGAAAAAAAGGACAGTAAATGTGAAGGGCAGTTTTAAAATATTGCTGTAGTTCTAGTACTTTTTCTCAACCTAAAGGATACATCAGTCTTTGATTGCACTTAGAAAACTTCTGGCCACACGCACACCTATTTCAACTGTTTAAGAATCCACCCAGGGAGGTATTAAGCTTTTAATGGCTGTACCCAAATTCACAGCTGTACATACACACAACATAACTATTTAGTAATCTGCTCCATGTCATAAAATACTTTCTTAGTCATTGCATTTGGCAACATGACAGATTTGAATCAGCTACTGTAGTCAGTTGGACTCTGGACTGGAATCAGAAGTAAACACCCCAGGTGGGAATTAACAAATTCAATTCCATGTGACGTTTTCAGCAGAGTCCCTTCACAGCAAGGCAGACAATAACATAGTTTAAATTTCTGTTGAGAAAATTAACAGAGCTTTTGGAGACAGAATTTATGGCAGGAGTTGATACCACAAAACCTAAAAGAACTGCTTTTTCACCACTTCTTTTAAAATCAAGGAGCCACAGTCAAATTCTCTGATATGCTGTGCTGGCCAGTTATGCAGAAATATTTTCTTAGTCTACTTTGAGTTGTATGTTATTGCTGTAGGAACACAGACATTTTGTACCTTAGTATATGATTCCAGCTAGGTTTGTGTTCGGGTTTTGACCATAGGCAGGACTGTGTATTTCGGGGGAAGGCTGAACAAACCTCATAGCCAACATTTGTAAAATAAATGGAATTTTCCCCCAACGTATTTTTTCTGACCATGTTGTTTTACATCCTCTTTAAAATAAATGTGATATTTTCATTGTCTATATAAAAGTCCCACTCTTCCTTGAAACCCACAATGCTTTCAGATTACTTATATGAGGAAGTCATACATGTGACTGGATTGCTGTGACTTGCATACAGAAGGCTGACCATACAAGGGACCGAACAGAAATTTTCCAAATACCAGGTTAGTGCCTTAACCACTTTCTCTCTACACTGCTGCCCATGTGACTGTGAGTGCTCATTAGCAAGCACAGGTATTAGCAGCAGTTTAGCTACAACACAGTCTAGTGCAGAGAAAAAAACTGACCTTAGATATAAATACATTAGCCCACCGCAGAGCCATCCTGTCACAGCTAGACTGCTAACAGCTCCAAGATTATATCACTGAAAGCTAGTTTATTACACATGGTCATGCTGGGGGTGCAATGAAGAGGTACCCCTTCTCTAGGACACCTTCCAGTGATGGGTTGCACAGATAACAAAGCGCTGTATGAAAAGATAATCTTTAAATGAGCTGTCAGCTTGCAGCATTTACTTTTATTCTGCTAAGAAGCAGAAAAGGCCACTTTATTCATTAACCCACTTCTGAGCCATGACAGATGTGTCCACAGAATAGCTACTCCATGCTTTCCCTTGACATCGGCCACTGAGAAATTCTAACACCTACAAACAAGCTTAGCCCTATATTAGAAAGACCGAAACCCACAGTTGCGTGCCATGGAAAAAGAGCAGGAGTGATTCAGAACATCACTCTGTCCTAATTCATTGCCACAGCAGGAAATTTTTTAGGCAAAATGCTTCCTTTTAGCTAACAGACGCACCTGAGTACTGGTTTGTTTTATGGTACCTACTCTAAAGTAAGTACTCTCCATAAAGCAACAAGAAAGATGCAAATCACAGCTACTCTCTCCTGATTCGTAACAGATCTACAGTTAATTTCAGCTGTCCCATTTTCTAGCCAAGAAGCAGACCTCTCCAGCTTGCTTCTCTAACTACATCATCCAATATAAAAATTTAGCATTATTCTACCTAAGTTTGCATTATGTGTAACTCAGACTGCAGAATCTTGTTTTTTAAACTTAAAACCCTGCAACAACCAACTACAATTGCTTGCATGCATTTTTTTCCCTCCCAAAAAGACATTTTAGAAAGAATTCCATTTGTATGAGTAAGTTATATCCATAGAGGAGATTCCTACCTAGTATCTCTGCAGCTTCCAAGTGCCGCTCAGGATGTATCTGTGCTGTGAAAGTAAACACTGCTGGGGATGTCAGCACCACAGAAAGGCCATGTGGCTGGGGGGAAAAAAAAAAAAAAGAAAAAAGAAAAAAGAATAAAATCACATCAACAAGACATGTACTTTCAACTTCAATGTGCTTTAATGCTCATTAATGTGAGATAACAGAGAATTGAAATGTATAATACGAAAACAAAGATAAACCAAGTTTTACCACTAAAGAGTGATCCACATTATAATCCTTTGGTTTATAAGTTTTCACCAAACCAGAAATAGGGTAAGACATTCCATGGCTGGAACAGAGAGTAGAGAGAAAGTGGTTAGGGCAGCTCTCCTGGTATTTGGAAAATTTGTGTTCAGTCCCTTGTGTGGTCAGTCTTCTGTATGCAAGTCTCTTAGGTACAGGTACTCAAAAGGTATTTAGGTACAGATATGGTATGGATATTAGGTATGGACAACCCTCACCCTGCTGCACCTTAGGGACCTAGCTATAAAAACCAGTACCTCCTTACTTTGTGAGTGTGAAGTTATATTACTCCACTGACTGGACTGAAAGATGTTCAGTTACTAAAGTAATACAGGTATGCCAAAAATAGCATAATCTGCATCCCTACCTGATCACATTGCCTGAGAAAAATAAACATTAATTTTAAAGTATAATTAAAGAGTGGATTTGCTCAAACAAAAGGAATGAAAGGAAGGTCTCTGAAGAGAATGACTGCTAATAACTTCTCCACACAATTCAGGCTTAGGCTTTGCTTCTCTGAGATTTTCACCCATATGAAACTACATTGCTTTGCAATATTAATTACAGCTCATTTCAGCCTGCTGAATGCCTCCCCCACAGACAAACGTACAGACAATTGCATCAGGTCAGGAATGGCACGAGACTACCTCGTTGCTGTCTCACTGCAGAACAGCTGGCATGAAATTCAACATTTTAAATGCCATTGATATTTTTTTTTTCTAACTCTGGTTTTTACTATCAAGGAAGGTAAAGAAGGCCATGTTTTGTCATTTTCACATGATTGAATTTGAGTATCACAAGCCAGAACACACAGTCCTCATACACATAAATGCCAAGAGCCCATCAATTTCTCACAACACACGGCTCCCCCTGCATCACAGGCCAGGCTACAATGTCTTATTACACATTCAGCAACAAAGGCAGTGATGTCTTTGACAATCTGAAACAAACACTAGCTAGAAGCTGACTTCGGATGGGGTTAACATTTTTCTGTACTCACCAGAGATGAACACCAGCATTGCCAAAGCCAATACCAGCAAAAGCACTTGCTAGGTGCATGTTGGCTCTTGCTTCACGGTCTTCAGGGTTTCTGATGGCTCTGTGCACCATGGAGACAATGGTACCAGTGAATTCACAAACGGATTGGTAATTCAGGATGGAGAAGGGAGAGAGGGCTTCTTTATGGACAGATATACAAAAACCTCTAAGATAAGCTGAGATAAAAATGGTGGAAATAGGATCAATTCACACTTCAGTCAGAGAACAATCCTGCTTCTGGATCAGTAAGGTAGATCAAAACTGGTTCAGTGAAGGGCACTTTTCTAAAAACTGAGTAAAGAGAGTGAATTTAGCCATATTCACCTCAGTGGTGGTTTAAACAATTCTACTTAGGAGCTTTGGCAATCCTATATACAGCTCCAAGATCACTCAAGCTTTCTCACCATCTCATTAGGTGGTGGTCTGGACCCCACCATCTGTGCAGGAAGAGGACAAGGTTCCTTGCCTTCCTACGCATCAGACTGCTTGTGTAGTTTGAAAACATGGAGAAAAAGTCTCATGAATAGATTCCACAGGAACAATAAACAACTACTTTGACTAGCTAGGTACTATAAAAAGTCTTTTACAAAAAACCCCCACACTGATCTTTAATAGAAGTGCACATGGTATACAACAGCTGTATACAGGCTAAAACTTTATTGTTATTGTTTAACCAACTCGCAGTTAAGTCAAAACTTAATCTAAATTGAAAGTCTTCTCAATATGAACTAGTTTTCAGTAAATGCATAATTTTGCACATTTGTAAGTACATGTGGTTACCTTCTTGATGGATCTACAAGTATCTTAATTTACACTGAAGGTCACAGAAATTACACCAGCAGTATTTTGTTCAGTTTGCTACATATTCCCTTTATACTGCCATAGAAAGAGGATTCTTGAAAAAAATATGTGAATGCTGCTCCCATATTAACTGAGCAGCTTGAAATACCTTTAACTGAGGACTTACAAAATAGATTCACAGAGGCATTAAAAAGCTATCTCCTCAAGACAACCTAGTAACCCTAATTTTACTTTCAATTTTATTTGAAAAGCTTTTTGCTTTATTTAAGAGAAATCCAGGGCAGAAAAATGAAGGTTTAATGTAGTAGTTTGCCTTATTTTTACCCTAAAATTCAAGTTCTTCTAAGCATCCCTTTTTGGGCACTGAAGACTGAACATACTGCGAAGGGGGTGGCTGTATTACCTTTTCAAATACTTAGCCACGATGCGCAAAGCATGAAGAGCCCAGACATCACTGATGGGGTTGCTGCCTTGGTAAGCTGGTCGGTTGATTGGATTTGAAGGGCAGGGACTGCGCATGTTGTAAGGAAGAGCAGTGTATGATTCTAGAGCATGGCTAAAAGAAAGATTGAAAAATGAATTATTTAAGTGGGAGAGCTCCACTTTACTGCCCTGCTGCCCTTTGAATGCAGGTTCTTCTTATTTACTTCTGTTTAACAGTTGCCAAAAACAGAAATACAATCTCATAGACAACTGGGAGAATGCTGGGCAGGCATCTCCAGAGTGCGTCGCCCTCCAATAGACATACAGAAGGCAACCCAAACACAGCCACAATCTAACAGCTCACACCATGCTTAAAGTTAGGTTGGATGAACTGGCATCTTGGGGTGTAATGCTTTTCACTGAAGAGCACTGTGCATCTGCAATGGTTGCATTTCCTTTCTGTAGGACAGGAACCGTAAGAGGCTTTAGCACTGGAAGCATTGTAAGCTACCTTTCTTTTCATAGAATCATAGAATCATTAAGGTTGGAAAAGACCTCTAAGATCATCGAGTCCAACTGTCAACCCAACACCACCATGCCCACTAAACCATGTCCCTAAGCGCCTCATCTACACGTCTTTTAAATACTTCCAGGGATGGTGACTCAACCACTTCCCTGGGCAGCCTGTTCCAATGTTTCACCACTCTTTCAGTAAAGAAATTTTTCCTTACATCCAATCTAAACCTCCCCTGGTGCAACTTGAGGCCATTTCCTCTCGTCCTATCGCTTTTAGAAGTATTGACCTTTGAAAAATTAGGAGTATGATATTTAAGCTAAGTGGAACTGCCGACAGTCTCATCTCCCAGATACTAGTGAATCCAACTACATAAAGAAGGGGCACTGCCTAAATTGCTACATTTAGATGTACAAAACTACAGACAATCCATTTTCATTTATGAACAAATGCCTCAATTCCATTACACTCATTATAGTTCAGGACACTTCACCAAGCTTGAGAAATCACACAGTTTCATTTACATCTATTACTTTAATATACACAGCTCCCAGAAGCAAAGTAAGGTCTGGCTCTCTGAATAGAAACTTCCATGCATTTTGTGCATGTAGGTTTAAGATGAAGAAAATTTTGTGCCAAGTGAAATGTACATTAAAAGAGGTTCTGAGGATGGTCGTAATTGGGCTAACACCTGTCAGCATCCCACAGGCCTTCACAAATTTTTGTTGAAACATTGTGGCTTTTATTAGAAAATCCTTGTTCTCTATGCCCTGCCATGTCTGAGAGACATGCTAAACGCTGTCGCAATTGTGATTAATCATCTACTTGATCTCTTAAAAAGGGACACCCGGACTCTCTTCTGTGACAACAACCATCCTGGAAGCAAATGGTTTCTCCAGTGCACTGCAAAAACATTAAAATTTATGCAAATGAGTGCTTTGTTTCCATACATTCTGAGGGAGGTAGTGAAATTAAGTAAGAGGAAAGTGTAACGGAGACCACCTTAACAAGAACAGGAAAGGGAGAAAAAAGATCATCCTTTTCTGCTCCTAAAATATATTTTTTCTACAATCATCATAGTAAAAATACAAAATTGTAATAAATTCAAGCAGCAGCCTACACAGAAAACTCACCAAAGCACATCAAAGCCACTGTTGGCCACTATTCGCTCAGGCATAGACAGTGTGTGTAAAGGATCGATGATACCTAATGTTGGCTTAATGGCTCTTGAAGCAATACCTGCAATATGTAAGTAAGGAAAATGAGTTAAAGATTTTTTTGCAACAAAATAGGACATGACAAGCTTAAGATTCAAAACATGACAATAATGAGGGGAAATGATTTGAAACTATGAAGATAAAAGCAAAGAGAGAGAAGGGAGAGTAAGAAGTATCTACGAATCTAAGTCTTCCTGGTGATGAAGTCCCTGTAAGAGAGTTACATGATTTGAGACTGTTGCCTGAAGTGAATTATACCAGACAGTGTTCTCTCTCCATTTGTAACCCTCCCTGAGCAGCCTACACTTTCAAAATGTCTGTGCTGAATGGCATCTGCAACATTATTCTTAGATTTGTCTCTTCTGTGAACAATTAGAGGGCAAGACTGGTTTGTGTCTACAATCAATTGCTACTGCTAATTGCTGTCTTCAGTGTCTGTAATAACCTTCATATTTTGGTTAAGGGGGGACAGATGTAGCTTTGAGAGAGACATACAGACAGACACACATGAACAGACTGATTGACTACATATAGACTACAAAACTCTGAGCTATAGTCAGAGCTCCTCACCACACCCATTTGGGTCCCAAGTACTGTAGACTGTGCGGCATATAAAATCCACACGTTTAGAACTAAAACCTCAAAACAGCTACGAAGCTTAAGATGACATTTTAGCCTTGATCTTTATTTGCCAGGGATGAAAAGGCCAAAGGAAGACAGTGCCCCTAACTTGCACAGCATCTCAGGACTGAGGTTTCAAAAGTCAGGAAAAGGAACATTTGCTTGCAATTACACAACAAAGAAACAGAAGTCTTAAAAGCAGAAAGCAAAATACAGAGGAAATAAGAAACAGTTGGTTGACCCTCAATGTAAGTAGAAATTTCCTTTGCAATTAACATTTTCTGCCATTTAAGAACTTGAAAGATTTTAGTTTCCTGTTTTGCCTTCAAACTCTAATCCACTGTATTACATAGGTATTTCATTATGTTAATATGCTATAAATTTAATTCAAGGAGGAAATCTTTAAGCTCTTCAAATTTGCCTGTAGCAGTTGAATCAAACAAAATGATACTGAAATGACATGCAGTATCCCTTTCTTTCAAGGCAGGGAAATAACAAAGACTTTGGAAAAGCAATTGTCTTGAATAGCAGACCAAAAAAAAAAAAAATCTCACCGGTTTTTACTTTTAGTTGTTTGAAGTCAAAAATGGCAACACCAGTGGTTTCACTTCCAGTTCCAGCTGTCGTAGGAACTTAAAAGGAAGAATGGGGATAACAACAAATAATAAGTAATACATAATATTGCAAAATAAATAAATAAATCCACAATAGTTACGCCACCAAAAATACAGGATCCAGGAAATCTCAGAGGTATCCCTGATCCGAAGCCAATAGGTCAAAGAGAAACTGCCACTTTGATCTCTTTTCTCAGCAAAAGGAGTCAAACTCAGCTAAACAAGACAAACTAATGACAAAAACTGTGATTTTACTTCCACTGAAGTAAACAGCAAAGTTGCTGCTGAATACAACTAGAGGAGAAGAAAGCCCACAGGAAGGTGAAACAGTCATGGTAAACTGATTTCAACAAATATCATACAGAGTGTAGAATGACTCCCCTTCTCCTAGCCCTCACTCTCCACATACCCCCCCTGCTGCTTTACCTGCAATGAGTGGCTTGAGGGGCACAGTGACAGGCTTTCCTTTCCCAATAGGAGCATTGACGTAATCCAAGAAGTCCGATGTAGGGCTGGACGCATACAGGTTGGCAGCTTTACAGGTATCTATTACAGACCCACCTCCAACAGCAACATAGGCATCAAACTCTGCCTTTTTAGCAAATTTAATGGCGTCCAGGAAACTTGGAAAACAAGAAAAGCTTTCCAATTAGTCAGGAGAAAAGCAGCACATAGAGAAACTAACTATTAAGACCAGTGTACAGGTCACAAGGAGGTGTTTAAACAGCTGTGTGGCATGCTGAAAGAGCCTAGGCACTACTTTGAGAAGCGCACTGTCAGAATTAGTACCTTTGGTCTGTTGGCTCCACCCGGACATTATCATACATCTGAAAGTTTATACCATATTTTGCCAAGGAATTCAATACTGCATTTACAGGAGGGAGTTGGGAGAGGTTTTTATCTGTCATCAAACAAACTCTTCTAGCACCAAGATTCTGCAGGTCCTATAATAACAATGAAATTAAAAACCAAACAACTGGTATAAAATCATATACTGAACTATTTAAATACTAATTGACATCAACTGAACCATTTAATAATAAGAAAAACCCCAACCTAAAAATAGTTGGTTATTGTAAAAGTTTTGAAACAGTATCAGCTAAAGAAAAAGAGGATTAACCACATACATGTAGGATGCAGAAAACAGCATAAAGTATAAAGCTGCCAAACTTATATAGCTGAAGTCTTATGGTAGAAGAAAACTAATGATAAAGATGTTGAACAAGTGAAAACCACGTGAACCACTTAAGACTACAGTAAAATGTAAAATATTTTTTCCCCCCACAATTCCTGTGACATAAAAAGGCTTTTCCACAGGTTAGGTCTCCCCTAACTGCCTACCAAAGTACAGCATTACAATCTTGAAAATTTAATATTGAATATTAATTTATTGATGAAAAATCAAAATAAGGTGGCAAAAAGAAGAAAAATACTACTACATCCTAACCTTTGCTAAATTGTCACAATAGCTATAAAATACATGCAGTTCTAAATAATCCTAATGCTGTTTAAAGACAGACGATCTAACTTCATTTACTATCTGACTATTAATTTACTTTACAAATTTGCAAATAAAAAGAACTGTTAATGCCATAAATGCCAAGAAGAGAGGAAAAAATGATAGATGAAAAATCCCAATGATAAAGGCAACCTGGAACAATATACTCGGGTGAATCATCTCACAGTGCTGAAAGAAAAATTCTACACTTTCACAGTGCAAACTCAGAGCTGAACGAATACCCACCTAATTTAATGGAAAGTCTCTGATTCGTTTTAATGAGCACTAGAAGAGACGAAAGTGATCTTGAGAAAATCCTGGTGAGTCACCAGGATTCAAAACTTTTTGAATTAAATTCCCTGTCAGAGAAAAATATTGTTGCATAATCCTGGCAAATCATCAACAATCCGATTATCCACTAAGCTGCATTTCATGTACTCACACCACAGCAACATTGATGTAACATGCTTCTGTTCTTTACCCAACAGTATCTTCTGACATTTTTACACTGGTATATGTGACTACACGTACTGCAAAGCAGTGGAGATTCAGACACACCATATATAAGCTTTCCCTTATAAAATGGATTGATAGCACCACCAGCCCTTTAAAAAATAACTTTTCACCAGTGATGGACTTATACTACGGAAGCTTACCATGCCAATCTCTTTAGTAACTCCTTCTCCATATCGGATGTTTGAAATGGCCATCTACAAAAAAAAAAGAACATATTTTTTCTGGAAAAATGGAGAAATGGCACCTAGTACCAAGCAGTCAAAGTAAAATATAAATATTTACTAACGTAAATGTTTGTTAAATGCCATATTTGGAAGTATACAAAATACTACTTTTAAATCAAATATATTTTATTATTAAATCTACCTCAAATGCATAGTCTGTATTTCCCAGGGTAGGCCGTTGAGGGACTGGAATGGAAATGAAACAGTAAAATTAGGGAACAAAAAGTGACTTCAATCTGTATCTCAATACTAAAGCTGACAGATTCTTTTGCTTTTAAAAATCACTAATACATTTGCACAGGTCATCTTGGCTTGTCTGGGTAACAGTTACCCATTTCGTCCCTTGTTGTTTGAGAGATTAAATGATCCAATTACTTAATTTGATTCATACAATTCAGCAAAGCAAGGGTGTTTTTTCCTTCCTTCAAGAATTAATTCTTTCCTATAAAAACTGAGTAAGTTAACAGGAAGTCTGCATGAGAATTTGTTCGCAGTCTGCAAAGACCACAACAGTACACAATAAGTACATAGAACTGAGTATCTGCAGAGCATACAGGCTGCTACATACAGGTTGAGAGGTGTTAGGAACGTGTAGGGGCTACATGACAACCTTCAGAACAACTTTTAAGACAAATCCATGAGACATCCTCCATACGTACCCGGATAGAGAACATCTTTTGTACGTGTGAGAGTAATACTGGCAGGTGTTTACACTTCTTTTTACTTCTGCCTAGTCCTGAACTTGCAGGTGAAACTGAATTGCGTGCTTGAAAATTAAGAAACTGCATGCATTGCTAATAAACAGAATTTTAGTAAGAATTGGTGTGTCACTATCAACTTTATTTAGTAGAAGAGAGAAGATATTTATAAGGATAGTATTTCAGTCTCTCTCTGCCATGTCATTCTTGCATGGATTTCCACAAAACTCTCCATTTCTTGCATATCCTGATTTTGCCACAAAGTGAAGCAAACTGCATCAACTGAAACAGCTCATTCTTCTCCAAGAAAAGATCAGATGAGGCATTCTGTTCTTCCTGCTGAAGTCATGCCTTCTGTCTGCTAATTGAAAATACGCGATTTGGATTCAGATCCAATGAGTGAAGCCATGATAATGAGTCTTACAGACACTCTGGGGTGCACTGAAGCACTGACCCACAACAGTAACAGATAGATATATTAAAATCCTTTATGCACTTTCTATTCAAGCCCAGGCCAGCTGCTATCAGCTCTTTCATTGCCATCTCTTGCCAGGCTGTATGTGTTTGACCCCTCCTGGAGTTTGAGTCTGCTGTACTCTCAGTCATTAATTTGACAGGCTAAGAACACGTCCAAGCCATTTACGCTCTTGCTTTCCGATAGTGTAATAGATGCCCTGCTGTTATATTCTTGAGCCATACTTAACTTTCAGGAAGAATTTTACTGAGTTCAAAAATTGCACTATTTCCTGGAACACTGCCAAGAAACACAATGAACATTTTTTTCCTGCTACAGTCACTGTTAAATCAATTCCCACTATTTAGACACTTACTGAACTGACACCGTCTTGCTACATTATAGACTCAATTGCTGCCTAAAACTTACAGAGGGGGTTCCTAACTAAAACTTCTATTTAGCAAGGGCTTAGTTTGAATTGACTGAGCAGGTCATCAAGCAGACAAGCAGAAGAATGAGATTCTATTTCTCAGCTGCGTTATTGTCTTGCTGTATAATGGTCTCGGGCAAAACAAATATCTGAACATATATATAGCTTTTCCATATGTAAAATGGTAATGGTAATTCTTTAAAAAGTGTCTTAAGTAAAACACGTGAAACCAAACCACTGAGAATTACATATTGCTGAAATTATGATCCAAAATACTAATTTTTATTGGATCTGGAGATTGACCAGCACACAGATAGCTATTCCCATAGCCTCCCTACAGTCAATACAAACAGAAATTCCTCCCAGAGTGACTTGCTCACTCGGCGTAGCTCTCCTCTTACTCCACAACCCTGGCCTAAGCGAGCTGTGTTCTCGGGACTGACTGTATAAAAAGCCTACGGAGATTACATTCCCCAAGCCAAAGCAGACCTTTGTGAATAACTCCTTTTCATCCATATTGCTTCCCGTTTCTTTTCTAATGTAACAGACGCGTGTTTTTCCCCTCAAAAGCACATCTAAAGTTGAGATGGCTCAGGTGATGACAGCGGTAGTAGCAGCCAGAGCAAATTTCTTATCAACTTGTCTCATGGTAAGGGGAGGGACAGGATGCATTAGTTGTGGCTTACATGGAAACAGTGAATCTCTCCAACAATAACCACTATCATTGTACAGTTGCAAAATAACAGACTGCTTACCTTACCCTTTAAACTGTTCTCTTTCCTACCCGTTACCTGCACCCTCTGTCCAGGTTACACCGATACGTAAGGCTCTACAGGGCCATGGTCTCCTACAGAATTATTCTGGAGACACAATTTAAGTCTTACCTTGGGAATAAGTGTGGCAATGACTTGGGCACCGACATCTAGTTAAAAGGTAAAAAAAAAAAAAAGAGGCATGGTTAAAAGGAAAAACTAAAGCAGAAAAACGGATCTGTTCTTGCCTAAAAGTCTCCTGTATGTACCCCTTCATCGCGCCCTACCCCAAAGAGGCCTGCCAGCGGAGCCTGGGGGTGGAGGAGGCCTGGCCCACCCCCGGGGCCCAGGGGAGCGGCAGGCCGGCAGGTGGGGTCCCACCTACGGAAGAACACGGGTGGGTCCCGGGAGCTGGCCCTCAGTCGGCCGTGGGGTGCCCGCGTGAGGCGGGAGGTCAGCGCTAGGGCCCCCCCGCCCCGCTGCCGGCACCTGCCGATAAAACCAGCGGCCCCACGGGCGGCCCCGCCGGGCTCCGGGACGGCCGCAGGGGGCGAGGCCGCGGGCCCCCCGCTGAGGCGGCGGCTCCCCTCAGGCGCCCCGGCCCGCCCGCACTCACGCAGCCCGCTGCAGCTGCCGCAGGAGGCGGGCGACCCGCTCCCGCCCGGCCGCCATCGCCGCGGCTCTAGGGGGCCGGCCGGGCCGGGGGCCGAGCCAGCGGCAGCGCCTCCTCCTGGGGCAGGCGCCAGGGCAGAGCGGGCTCCCACCCGCTTCCCGACCCCCGTTTCAGTCACAGGGTTTACCGAAACCGAGGGCTTTGCAGGGCTGAAATAAGGACTGTCCCGATTCAGCTCCTAACGGCCTGCCAGCCCCCCCCCCGAAGCCGTGAAACCTTTATCCGCTCGGGAGAGCCAGAAAGCGGCAGCACCCACGGTGCACCCGCACCTCTGCGTGGGTTACCCCATCGCTGCTGGAAATGCACAAACCGCCCAGGATTTTTTAGTGGAGAAAGTTCACCAATAACGCCATCAGCAGCATAAAATACTTATTGGGTGTGTGTGTGTGTGTGTAAAAAAAGCTGCGCTGCCTGGTTGAGCAGGTACAAGACGTGCCCTGTGGAACTGCAGGAAAATCGGAGGTCTGGAACACATCTCGCAGCAACTTTTTCTCCACGTTTCCCAGTGCTTTTTGCCCCTGCTTTGCCTAGCTACTTACACCGAAGGCTTGGTGTCAATGGGTTGTGTCCATGAGACCATTCCTGCCACCGGCAAGTCAGAAGCAGCCGGTGGTGGCGCAGACTGCTCAGCACAGTGGCAAGAAACATGTAAGAGGCAAAGGCCATAGGTTGAGCACTATAGTCAGTCCATCAATGGCACCCAAATCCCTTCAGCTCCAAGGCGTGCGTACGTACCCCTTCTGCCCTCGGCAGCTGCCTTACGCAGACAGAGGTTTTACTTTTTGATCATGCTCAAGCTGCCATCCTACTGAACTGCTACAGAGTGAGAGAACTGCTATAGAGTCACCTAGCTCTTCCAAAAACTCATTTGCGGTGAAATACTACATTATCATTAACCACTCACAAGTTTACTACTTGAAAGTTTGAGAACTTAATTTACTTGAAATTGCTGGAACTTGTTTTACTACCCCTCTTACCAGGAATGGCCTCAGGGAACAGCACCCTTCCTGTAGCTAAGCCACACATTGGGACAGCAAATTGTATTTTTTATTTCAAGGATACAGGAAGCACTACAGAGTTCAAAAGACTAATAAGCAGAAGTCTGAGATCATTTCCAGTATCTGCTCTCAAACTGCTTGGTAAAGAAAAACACTGTGAAACTACTTCTATGAAACTATGGACTAATGTTAATACAGGGAGAAATTTAGGTTTTAACCAGCTGTTCAATACAAACATTTTTCTGTTGAATTCAATGGCTGGTCACCAGCTTGGACTTCTTTTTTTAATCAACAGAACTCTCTAGGGAACCTGTACAATTTCTTAGGCCCTGCACTAAATCTCACAGTAAGTTTTCATGTTCCTTTTGTAACTGTACCTGAATACCACAAAGCTGAGCGGCAGAAGTTGACTTACAGAGCAAGAGCTCCACTGTCAGGCCGCTTGCCCAGAGCAGAGAGCAGCAACCACGTCTTTCAACCGTTATCTGTGTCTGAGCAGGCTGTTACTCGACCAAAACACAGGTTACAGCTGCAGTCCGCCCTCAGTCCCAGTTACCTGAGCGAGGAACAGCTCTGATCAGCTTCAGTACTGCCTGGAAATGCTGCAGCCACCACGGCCAGCCATGAAGCAACGCTACCTGGCTGTCCCAGTGAAACTGGGGGGAACTGGGGCTCCTGACCCCCTCGCTACACCACCAGCTCCCCTTGGACGGAGAACACAGCCCACCCTGACTGCCAGCTAAGAGCCAAACGCAGAACATTTTAGAAAGGCCGGAGCGTGTTTATTGACAAATAGGTGTGCGAATAGAGCACCGGGCAGGAGGCTGGCAGTCACAGTCCCTTCCTGCGCCTCGGCGGGCGTGCCTGCCCCCATGCCACATGCGGTCCCTCCATCCCTCACGCCTTCTTCTTCCTGCTGCCGCCGGTGCCGCCACCTGCGGGCCGCTGCTGCTGCTGCTGCCGCCGGGCTCCACTCTTCTTGCTGCTGCGGCCAGCCCGCTGCTGCCGGCGGCCGCGCTTCCCCCGCTGCGACTGCTTCTTGCCCTTGGCGGCGGCCGCCTCGGCCTCCTCCTGCCGCAGCTGCTTGTTGACGGCACGGGTGATGTCGAGGACCGGCTTCTTGCTGCCCATGTCCCGCAGCAGCTCCAGCTGCCGGCTGCGCTCGGCCGCCAGGTTGCCCAGCAGCGGCTCGAAGCGGCGCTTCCTGCCGCCGCCGCCGCGGGAGGGCGGCTCCGCCGGCTCCTTGGGCAGCCGGGGCTGGAAGCGGCCGAGCGAGGCGGTGGAGACGCGGGCAACGCGGGTGACGCGGGCCAGCTCCTCCCGGCTCTGGTGGCCGGTGGGGTGGAGGGGCGCGGCGGGGACGGCGGTGCCGGCCCGGTGGGCGCGGGCCAGGTTGCGCAGGCGGTTGAGCTCGTTGCGCGCCACCCGCTCCCGCTTCTCCCGCCGCAGCCTGGCGAACTGGTCCTCCTGCGGGTCGGCGCCCTCCGGCACCTCCGCCAGCCAGGCGCGGGCCGGGTCGCCGCCCGCCCGCCGGTAGCCCCAGCGCCGCCGCCACTCCCTGGCCTGCTCGTCCCACACCAGCGAGGTCCGCTTGCGCCGGCGGATGCCCTTCAGCCGCGCGAACTGCTCCCAGCGCGTCGGCGGCCGCGGTCGCGGCGGCGGCTTCTCCCGCGGCAGGCGGAAGGCCGGCTCGGGCAGCCGCGCCGCCAGCGGCCCCCCCGGCCCGCCGGCGCGCTCGGCCGGCAGCTCCCAGAGCCGGGCCACCAGCAGCTGCGTGTTGTCGCGGGCCAGCGCCCGCAGCAGCGCCTCCCGCCGCGGTCCGGCCCCGCGCAGCCCCGCCGCCGGCGGCGGGTTGCGGTCCAGCGCCAGCAGGTTGCCCAGGTCGAACTCCAGCTCCAGCTCCTTCTCCACCGTGACGCTCCGCCGCTTCTCCGCCTCCTGCTCCTCGGCGGCCGCCAGCACCTCCTCCACCCGCACGGCCGCCATGGCGGCGGGCACGACGGGACGGGCTGGGCCGCGCCGCGCCGCTCCGCTCCCGCACGTGCGGGCAGCTTCCGCCGGACGTGCAGCAGAGCCCTTCCGGTTCAGCGCGCCGGAAGCGGGCCTCCGCGCCCGGAACGGCTGTTTCCGGGAGGCCTCGCCCCGCCGGGGGGGGGGGGGGGCGGCGCACTGCCTGCCGGGAGCTGTAGTCCCGCCTGCGCCGGCCCGGCGGCGCGGTGCGGCCGGGGAGGGGCTGGAGGCAGCGGAGGGTGCTGGGAGCCGCAGCCCCCGCCCGAGGGAGGGCCGTCACTCCCGGCAGACCCTCCCTGGCCCTCCTGCCGGAGCGTCACCGCGCGTTCGTTCCTCTCGGTTCCTGTCAGGGGACGCCCGCGGCCGTGGCTTACGGGCAGGCGCTTCAAGTGAACGCACTGAAATCCCCAGCGGCCCCCAGGCTGGGGCTGTGTGTGGGCCGGGGCGGCCCCAAACCCGCCTCCCGCCCTCGCCGCGAGTGGGCCTGAGGCAGAAAACGTCTGGAAGGAGGCAGTGCGCGGGGGGATGCAAACGCCACAAGCACGCTGGCGCTCCGCGGTGCAGAGCTGTCGCCACCGCAGAGCCAGCGGGGCCCCGCCGCTTTCCCTACCCCTGCCTGCGTGAGGGGTGTGCCATGGTAACTCAAACACCGAGCCCGTCCGACGCTGAGAAACGGGGAAATACTTTTAGCATGGGTTTGGTTTTCTTATTTTGTTTCTGGTAGCGTATCATTGTGTCTGACAGTCGTTGCTGTAGAGCGATGCCTGTAAGTGCTCGCTGCAGGACCAAAATTCAAGTGCTGTGTGCTGCAGCTCCGCAGAGACCAACGCGGGTCTTGTGGGCAAGTCTCCCCGCAGAGAAGGGAGGGGAGGAACAGCGTTTGGAAAGGAGTATCACCTGGCAGCTGTCTCGTCGGGCATGATGATAAGGGAGGTGATCGGGTGGTAGTGCGTGCACCCAAAGATCAGCTGGGTCAAAGATACCTCTCTGCTATTTTTAAACAAATGAGCTACGGAAGAATGCTTTTATAGCTGTACAGTGGTTTGGCTCGCATGGCCATAACATTTTGAGCTGATCCCTGGTGTCCTAAAAACAAGCTCATGATAGCACTTAACTGTAGCCAAGGAAAGGGATGGGAGTTTTTATACTGGATACAGTTTTCTGCTAGGTTATATCATGTCTCTGCCTTCACATTACGTTTGGTGTGATGGAAACGGTTCCGAGTATAAAGGCACAGCAGTATTGTTGGAGTGAAAATAAGATGCCAGCCTTGTAAAATGAAGACGAATGGCTGATTCTCAAATCCTAAAGCCTAGGATATCAAAGCTTATACTTTGTAATTCTAACTAGGTTAAAGTCTTTGTTTTTCCATGGCAACGGTTCTGAGTGTCGTTCGTACAGTACGGAGCAGCAGAGTCCCTGTGCGTTTAAATCCGGGCCAGGCGGCACAGGCAGTTTTCCCCTTTACCACAAGATGGCATTGCGCTGGGTAACATTTTGTTCGCTGTCTTGGACAGCTCACACTTTCACCTGGAATTACAGATAAAATTAACTTTAAAGACAGTTCTTTGAAGAGATGCACATGCACTATTTAGATTTAGGCATAAATTTATACTTTTGAACCGCAAGGTGCGCTTTTTCGGTAGTCTGGTCAATACCTTTACACTGATCCCTGTACCCTCCTGTTTTATCATTACGCAGCTAACTCTTTGAGTTCTTTTGGTTTATATTTGAACGAAGCCCAGAAGCCTTCAGGTAAATGTCTGGGACTGAGAGGACATAATTGATAATATCTATTGCACTTCCAAAGTTGCTTTAAGCGTTAATGATTACTGTGTATCACTGGAATAGCAGAAGGAGTGCAAGCCAGGAGGCGGTCGTCTTGTTTTACCTGATAGCATGAACCTGCTAAGGAAGGGAAAAAAGAATCTCAGAAGGTAAAAATTACTTTCTGGCAACTGCTGTGTAGAACTGAATTCCAGCCTTTGAACGTATTCCAGAAATTGCCATTTACTGTATGGGTGGTCCCAACGCAGTAAACGGGACTGTTCATTTGCTCAATTGCTTCAGTGTTACTTTGCGATAATAGTCTAATAGGGGCACCCTTATGATTACGGATTAGTGACAGGAGATTCTATACTTGGTCTCAGATGGAGTTCAAAGGTGAATTTTTTAATGGCCTTTTTTCTCCTTTTACTGATCTTTGCCGTGTGTTTCATTGCTGGAGACAATGCATTGATCCTGTGTATTTAGTCTCTACGTACATGATTGAACAGTAACAATTATGATCAACAGAAGAAATCTGTAAATGCTTTTTCATTGTTTTTTTTTTTTTTTGCTGTTTATGAAAATCACACTTTCAGCAAATTAGGTAAGTCTTTGAAACTTGTCACAAGTAGATGCTACAACACGTTCTTAAAGTTATTTAAAAAAACCCACAAAAATAATCTAAATATCTGTTTAGAGAACAATTCTGAAAAAGCTTCTTGCATCATTTCAAGGATTCAGGCTTCTAAAGAACATGGGAGAAACCCTGACCAAGCCGAAGTCTTGCTGTAGGCCTTGGCAGAGTCAGATTTTACTTATTCCAAGCCGAAATTTCATAGTCTTTGTCTAGACCTCCTCCTGTTGTGTAGAAGAAAAAAATATCTGCTTGGTTTACTGACAGCGCCAAACTTTTTGTCCTGTAAGCACAGGACATAACCAAAGAAGGAGCCTCATGCTACTGTGCTTCAAGTGTCCTCAGCACAACGTTGCCTCTTAGTGAAGCCTGGCTACAAAATGATTACTGCTGTACATAGCGATGGTGTGTTATTCAGACAGGACATTTCTGAGTTTGTGATTTCATGGTGTGGTTGGGAAGGTGGTAGCTGGAAGAATATTTGAACAGAGTTGTAAACCAAACAGGATTTGTAAATAAGAGTCATGGATATTTTGGGGAACTATCCCGTTGTGAGAAGTGGCTTCTGAGGTGCTTGCCATAGTAATCATAGCCACGCTTTGAGCTTATAGCTCCCGGTTTAGACCTGAGAATTACGAGCAGGCACACAGCTTCCTGTAAGTGAACAGTCATGTGTGTACTGCTGAAAATTTGGGCTTTTGAAAGATGAAAGGGTGATATCAATGTTGAATTATAGAAATAGCTGTTAGAAAATATACGTTTTTATTATCTCATGTTTGCTCCAGCTTTGCTATCAGGCTTTTGGAGTAAATGTTTTAAGGATGAATTTTAGCAATGCCTATTCATTTTGGTCAGCTCTGATTTTGGGTTCCTAGTTTTAGAATCTCAAATATCGCATTTCTCAAACCACCTGTGGCTGGATTTGTGAGTGCTCAGCCGTAGGACTTGAAAGCAGTTATCCCTTACTGTGGGCACTCACAATCCACAGATGCTTAAACAATTTCAGCCTTACTGTCTCTTTCCATGAGGTTCTCTATCTCTTCAGTATAAATGATAGTAATACAGAAGTCATGGCGTGTCTGTATGTGCTTAATTCCTTAGTGTTTGCTTACTTTCTTTACTGTGAGATGATCAGACAGAAATTGGATGCTGTGGGAAAGTGCAGGCTTTCTATGGGGTGAAGAAAGCTGTAGGGTTTGGGGTTGTTTTTTTTTAACCACAGTTGAAGTCTGCATGAAAAATATAAGATGGCAGAGTGTAATTTGCAGAAACACTTGTCCAAAAGATTAATAGAACGCATAACGCAGGATATATGTGATGCACCAGAAGAACTACAACATCAGTATGACACACTGTTGGTTTTGTTTTTCTATTGGAAAAGAATAAAGAATTATCCCGCTTAACTTTTATTTTTGTCATTTCTGTTCAACTGGGCTACAACTTTAAGTTTGTGTTTGATAGGAACTGCTCTAATGTACAGTATTTGTGTCTCACTCTTAGTGATACCATTAACTTAGATTTACTCTTCAAACTTTTGCCAATTACCTCTGGATGGCAGTAGATGTAGTTGCAAGATGATTCAACCAATTCATAAGCCTGCTGTGAGGATCATTATGAAGAACACTTTTATCAGGAAAACCCAAAGTGCTGGTAATTTTGGCAAATAGGAGAAAGTGCCCATAAAATACCCACACTGCCTCCGAATCATTCCTTTCCACCAACTTTGTTCAGTACACTTTGAAGTAAAAAACTGTGTTGTAGGATTTCTTCCTGTAAGGGAGAAGTTGTTCGCTCACTGAAGCTAAATTAAGTAGGACGGTTCGTGAACCAAATTCTGCTTCCCAATACGTTTTTTACCCCTGTAAAATGTATTTCATGTATTTCAGCGTATATCTTCTTTCCGGAGACATATAAGTGCTTTTGCAGTCCAAATAATGAATCATAGGCATGAAAATTTGGCTAAACACTCTTTCCTATTCACTAGTCCATATAATGTGAAGAAACTGTCTGTAAAGAATAAAAAATTTGCAAAGACCTGAGCCGCCATCTTTTATCAAATATCAGGATTGACTTCAGCGGTATAACAAAAATATGCCTGGTAGTCACAGATTTTACTATTCAAGAAAGAGTTAAGTTGCTGATTACAGATAATGGGTCGTTGCTTCTTGTGGTTTCATCGATGTCAGGCCCCACTAGAAATGTGTTAAGGGTCGTGCTTAATTCTAGGCATGCGGATTTTTCTGTTGATGCTGATGATACTATCTGTGCTTAAAAACTTGGTTTGTAAATGAGCAGGATTAGATTTCCTGTCCAAAGATTTAATGTGATATTAGCAGAATGCTGTAGTTGTGAAAAACCATGAAGATGCAACTCAGGAGGCTGTAGCTCTGGTCCCAAAACGTAAGTCTGGGCAACGGGGGATGCAGTTACAAGTGGATACTAAGTAGAGCCTGATTTTTGGTTCAGAAGCCAGAACGTAGATAGCTGGCGAGATAGCAGGGAGATTTGGATAACTGCAGGCATTGTGGAAAGTGATTGGTAGACCATAATCTCTTTTGATCAGTTGACTGGCTGTGACTGTGTGGTTTCACTGAACTGGTTTTGGGTAAACAAAACAAAGCTAAGCTAATTTGAGGCCTTCCCAAGTGCTTGATGCCTATCTTGCTATGCATTAGGGAGTCAGGCTGAAAACATATTGTGATGTGGTTTGCTTTTTTATGAGCTTTACAGTGACCTGATTTCTTTGAGAAAGTTTTCTTGTAGCATGGTCTTAATATTAGAAATACCAGCAATGGTGTGGCTCGGTTTTGTTAGGTGTTTTTAAGGAGAATTTAAAGAACAGAGTGAGAACTATCAGACAGTGATGGAAAGAATGGCAACGTAGTAATGTGTTCTTTTTCCAGGGTCAGTCCTTCTCATCACCTGTCTAGGGTAGACCTACTTTTTGGCATAGGATTACTTCTACAAGTTTAAAAAAAAGCCATGGAACACATTTCCTTCTTTTACAAGAAATCTGTCATGCACACAGATTTGCCCTGGATTAAGTCTGCCCTTGCAACCAGAACTAAAATGGTTCCTCCGTTCTTGGGTTGGGTTCATGGTTGGAAATGTCTCCGATGCTGGGAGTGAGATTGAACGTGTAGGTTTTCATCCACGACACAAAGGATGTGCCATAGTCACTCCTGGTTTTTGACAGAAGGACACAAGGCAAATCAAATCAAACTAAGGGTTCAATACTGTGAGTCTGAGGTGAGGATAAATCTCTGTGTGTCTGCTGACAGTGACTGTGCCAGCTCCCATATTCTAATGCCTTTGTGAGTCAGAAGCAATCCATCTTCAGGAGTGGCCTTAGAAAAGGCTTCTTGGGCCGCATTTTCAGTAGAAAATCTCAGCCTTTTATGCACATGTGCAAATACTGCATGCATGTGAGTAAGCCTACGCAGATAACAGCATTCACATGTACAAGAAAGATTTGGATGTTGATTTTTGCCAAAGGAAAAAGGATGAGACCTGATCTCAAAGCAAAACAATGCAATGCATTTAGGACCACAATTCTTCACTGACTTACTGGGGAACCTTCAACTTGGGGCTAGGCGTAGATCCAGGCATCATTTCACACACACACCGCAACCATTTCACACACCACAACCGCCCGAATCTTCTCCCAACCCTTGCTGGATGACATGGAGATGTATGCTGAAATGCTGCTTGCCAAAGATGTCTCAGCAAGCCTCAGCACTACTTGGCAGTCAGCAAGGAAAAGGATCCCCAAGCCCGGTTTGTAACCTTTTGTCCTCCACACGTCCATTCATCAGCGAGGCTGATCAGTCAGGATGGAATTTTGTCTTCAGTGTGTTTTCAGACTGTTTTGTTCTTAGAACTACCTTTGACACCAGCGTGATGAAATACACGTTGAAGGTGGTGTGATGAAGAGCGGGGAATGTACATGCAGGTCCTGCCATGAAGCAGCAAAAGCGTTTGTGTGTGCGACTGTGCCTCCCACAGGCTATTTTGATAATGTATGCTGTAGGTGTCCAAGTAAAAGATACTAAGTGCCGCGCTTCAAATTTGATGTTTCAGTTGCATCGGTGGCAGTCACTTCAAGGTCTTGCTAATACATTTTCAGTTGACAGTTATCAATGAAAGGGGAAAAAAGTCTTGGTTTAGATCTTTTTGTACACAGGAATATGGCACTTTATAGGTTCAATCTGAGATATTAGGGAGGTTTTCAACCACATGTAACTACAGGTGACTCATGTAAGACAAGAATCATCTGTAAACTTGTATGAGCTTGTACCAAGGATCTATGTCGTGGTTCAGCGTAAATTAGGGGAATTTCTGTTAAACAAATATTTTTCATTTTGAATGTCATACAGCCTAAGGCTGTGACTCTACGCCATTACCCAGTGACAACAGATGTGGTTAAAATAGTTCTTGCACTGAAAAAGAAGTCCTAGAGATTAACACAGTGAATTCACAGGTTTTAGACCATGCTCACAAGGTAGCTGAATCAGCATAGCCGGGGGAGGTAGCTTCTGGGGTGGGGTGGGAGTGTGAATGCCTGGCTAGGCATTCCAGAGGGAACAGCAATCTCTCAAACTGGCTTTGTCCCTGAGGGAATTAGCCACAGGTTGACTCACAAGTGAGGATGGCTTCCCTTGGAGGAGCAGTTGTGGTTCATGTCTACAGCAGCCTACCAAACCTCTTCTTGAAGAAGTCTGTCTTGTAGAGGTGGCATAACTGGTCGTGTAGCAGCAGAGATGGCCCATAACTGCTCCTGCAGCAACCAGAGCTTGCAGCCTGGTGCGTTAAGGGAAACTGGCAGTAATTTGGGGTTACCTTATAACACACTACAAACTAAACCAGTTGCTACATGGGTTGCTCAGTCATTCCTGCAAAGGGTTTGGGAGCATCTCAGGGGGGTGGTGGCGGGGATAACTGGGAGCAGGAACATCGCTGGCCATCACAAGGTAACCTCCCCGCTGCTGCTGAATCAGAGCCCTCAGAGCTGGGGCAGGAAATGCCCTGTCCTAATCTGCAGTCAGAGCTCTTGAGTCCTTGGAGGGGATGAGTGATTCTCCGAGCTGTTCAGAGCCTCCCTCGTGCTGCCACAAAACCGAATCAGCTGTTCTGCACAGTGCATCCTTATTCTTTTAGTTTTCTGTGGTGTGCTTCTGTTCATCAGCTGCTGCACCACAGGAAAAGGAGCAAACCTGTAAAATGGGATAGAATCTCAGTTTCCAAAATCCTTCTACAGACACTGTGGGAACTGCTCAGTCTGTAATTTTCCTCAGTTACTAAGGAAATTTTCAGGCAGGGGCAGGGAAATTGTGTGGCAGTAGTTAGGAGCAACAATAAAATGAAAATAAATAAATACTTTCACATAAGTGAAAGGGACAAAAGAAAAGATTTGCTTCTTTAGCCAAGGGTGAATGACTGGCTTAATCTACAATACTGTTAACTCTTGATTTAAAACCTGCAGGTATCTCATACAACTCAAGTTCAGTCTTTGCTACTGGGACTACCTGTTGGCGCGAGGTGCTATATGGAAATAGGAGTGTTTGCTGGGCTGTGCTGTTACTCCTTGTTGCTCGTTTCTCTATAGTGTTTACAGGGCCAGGCATTCGCGTTCTCTAGCTGTCCAAATATCTGACAAAGGACACCTTCCTTCTCTCTTGAAGATGGATCCTGCACCTGCCTCCTCTCTGGGCTTCCCAACACTCGCCTCGCTCCATCCAGAGTGCCTCGGAGGTGCTCCACGTAACCCATCACCTGGAGCCTTGTTTTCCTCTCATCCCTTTCGTTCCCTTCCGTTGTTCCTCCTTCTTCGCCGCATTAATGCAGACATCTCCAAGGCCTATTATTTCTACTGTGTTTACTTACTTACTCCTGTATTTGAAGCTGTTCTTCATAGTCTATGCTCTACCCTGATCATGTCTGTTAGTATTTCTAATTATTTCTGTGAAGCACTGAGCTCGAATTCCCCTCATTTGTGGGGCAACCTTGCTCCAGCCCGCAGCCTGTCTCTGGACTAATTTGTCGATGGACAGAACAGCCGTGTGCTGTGCCGAGGTCTGTCAGAGCCTGCGTTTCTCATGCAGGTCTACAGAGCACTCCCGGGGACCTGGAAAAAGTACCTACTAAACTGCGTGAGTAAGCCAGGCTTAACCTTCCTATAATGCACTGATATAAATGGTGCGGTAAGTTTGAATGGTGTGGTAAGTGTGAGAAACAGGTGGTGGTAAGTTTGAGAAATAGTTGGTGGTAAGTTTGAGAAATAGTTGAGTTGTGAATTAAGCTTATGACTCAATCCTTATTGATGTTACCCGTCAATTAGAGGATCATGGAAAATACCAGCTGTACGTTTGGTGTGGGCAGTGTTACATATTGGAAAGCAATTGCTTTTCACTCACTTGGTAAGGCCTTTCCTGGGCTTTGTATCCTGCATCAATGAAAATACAGACGTCTACAATTGGAGAGAGTAGAGGAAAGAAGAGGAAAGCTAAGTGGAAAAATACCTCATAAATGAGTTTTAGAGGATCAGTAGGGAAGAAGGAGAGCAACATCTCTTTAAATGAATGGTTTGAATGATTGCAGCTTTTCCTTCACTCCAATTTACTCAAGCTGTGCAAAACAGCTCTAGATAAAGCATATTCTCATTATGTTTTCACTGATTAGAGAAAGAAAAAAAAACTGTAGATGGTTTAAGACTGGACTGAGCATATTCACAGATCTTGGGAGATGCTCTTGTTCAGACTATGAGTTATTATGATGGAAACATCAGACACTAAGCCTATGTCTTCTAAATAAACCCTCTAAACTCAAACAATTTGAACAAAAAGAGAAGTAGATGGATACTATCAAACATCTTATTTGCTAAAAAGTCTGGTTTTGGATTGGAAATTCAAAGATTTGTGTTCATCATCTCAATGGATTCAGCAGTGGTCTCCAAGGTGGCATGAGATCTTTGTTTTACATATAGGAAAAATGTACTTTGACTGCAATATTGATTGCTGTCCTTTGGAAAAAAAAAATCTTGCTTTTATACCATCACATTTGAGTTTGCATTTTCCATGTAAATTACACTAGTTTAAAATTGCATATGTATAGAAATAAAATATGCTTGTAAACCTGTCTTCCTACCTACCTTCAGCTAGGTACGTTTGTTTTGCAAGCTAACCACCTGTGTTTTCCTGTGTTTGGATTTTGAAGTTTAAACTCAGGCAGATAAAATTAAGCATGAATTTAGGAACCTTATGAACTAGAGCTTTGATCCCTTCGGTTTAGAAACCCACCAATTTTTTTTTGTATACAGCTTTGCTGAGTTGAGATCAAACAGGACACAGGCTATGATTCTGAGTTGGTTTCATTATAATTTTGGAAAATTCAACAGATTGTTGCAAACTTGCTCTTTGCAAAATGCCCAGATGTACAAGTCCCTGCAATCACTTGAAATACCTCTTCGTTCTGCTATCTTTCAGGGTGGTAGCATGACAACTTTTAAGGAAAAGTTGCTTTCAGATTATGCTTCTGTCTAAAAACAAATGGGATGATAGAGCTTTCAGAGTCCAGAAGACACATTTTAACTTTAAATCCTCAGCAAACTTTCTCTGTAGCAGCACTAAAATCATGCCATTACATTACTGTTTGCGTTAGGATAGAGAAGAGCAAAAGTTAGCCAGGTTTTCCATGTGTTGTGGGCAGTGAGTGGGGCTTGCCAAGATAATGAGAGCTAATGCTAGATGAGAGCTGTTCAGACAAACCAAAATATGTTGGCTGCTACCTTGCTTCATCTTTCAGCTTCATCTTTAGCTAAACTGGGTGGGAAAACTGTTGTTTGCAGTCTGATTCAGGAAGGGATTCAGGCACATGAAGAGTCCTACTGATTTCAGGGCTTGAAGCGAGGTATGTATTTAACTGCAGGTTTTGAATGCAAGATCCTCCAATAGTGTATCTCACTGAGCAAAAAGTCGGAAGGCCCGGCATTCTCACCATGGTATCAAAAAGAAGGAGTGTATGTGCCAATAGAACAAGGATTGCTGGATGTATATTTTGTTTAAATGAACATGTCTTATGGCAAGTGCCCCACAAAGAAAATTTGTGTATTCAGTCTCAGTGTGAACCTTAAAGCAAAAAAGTGGAAGTGTGCAAATACCTTCTATGTAACTTAATAACACTTCCATGCAACTTCTAGTTTCTTAATGAAATTTTTCTCTGCTGACATTAGTACAACAGAGTCCTTGTGTAACTGCTGGCCATGTACATCACTTTATAAGAACTGACAAATGAAAGGCCAAATAATGTGTTAATTACCTCTTGTTGAAATGTAAGTGCTGTTGTGACCTTTTTCTGTATGGTACAAACTACTTTTTTGCCGTGTCTAAGAGAAGTTATTTAAATGCATTATGAAAGCTATGCAGGGCCTGATCCTGAAAGCTTTTATGAACCAAATTCTCTCATTGCTACAGTACAGGCCTACAGCCTGATCCTTGACAGGTGTGACTTGGCATTGCCTTGGGTTACATCAGCTTTGCCAGCTATCTGAGCCTGCTTTTGTGCACAGACTGTCAGTGGGACTAATTAGAGGGCCACAGCTTTACAGCATCGGGCCAAAGAGTTGCTCTGTGTTGTTTATTTCTGAGGGTGCAGTTAGGGCACAGTTAGTTAGGTACAAGGATGTTAATAATTGTCTGAGTATCTGCAAGATACAGTTAGGTACCCTCAGAGCGTACAATTAGGCTAAGCTGTTGAAAAGGGCATGTAAGGGGAAAAAGTCTTGCAGATACTCAGACAGTTACTAACATCCTTGTAACTTGCGTTACATACCCACATGGGCACTGTGAATGAGCACTCAGCAAGGCAGCTTCTTCCACCTATTCCCTACAGTTCCCTGGGATCTTTAAAAGTTCCCCCAAGAGCACACATTGGTGTTTGTGGGCTGGAAGGATTGAGTCAAGAATTCAGAAATCACGCACTTGCAGCATTGCAAATGGAAGGGATCTCGAGAAATTGCACTGATGATAATTGTGCCGCTAACCCATCCTTGTCTGTTGTTGGTTCTCCAGACTTTTTATTCTTGTTGTTGCCCCCTGAAAGCTTTCAAATATGCCTACATCTTTCTTAGGCTTTGATACCCCAAATGAAAATCAGTAACATACTTCCCAGGTCTTGCAAATGGCCTTCCTGTCAGTACCCCAAAGAATAAGACTAGTTTGTTTTTTTCTTGCAGCATCATACACTGTTGATTCATATTCAGCTCATGAGCCAGTATAACATTGTTTTGTGCACAACTGCTGCCTAATGAGAGGTTCCCCCTTATAGAATGCAATACAGTACACAGTATAATATAGTACAGTACACAGCCAGTCCATATTAAATTAAATTGAGAACAGTAAGCTGAGCATCTCAATAACATACTAACTCTTTGCAGTCCTGACTATATGAGGTGACTAAGGCCTCACAACCAGTGTTAATTTTTCTGATGTCATACTTGCATGTAATGTCAGAAGAATATTGAACGTGTAGAGCAAGTGAAGAGCAAAATAGCAAACAGAGCAAGTGAAGCCATCTGAATCCTTCACTCAGAAGTGAAACTGGCAGGGAATTGGGAGAAATGGTTGCAAAGCTTCAGAATTTTGTAGGGTGCTGCCTAGAAACGGCAGGGCGAGTGATCCCTCCCGCTGCCACGAACAGCAAGTCCCATAGTACTGGTGGTGATCAACAACACTTTCTTGTGGAAACACGAAGTAGACCACAAACTTCTCAACAAAGACATTTAGAAATGTCAAGAATGCTGCAATTGACAACAGAATGTCACTTGGAAAAAAGCACATCTTGACACCAAAGCAGATGGCAGATGAGACAATTGAGCATTATGTCACATAGCTGTACAATGAAGTGAAGTCATATGAATTTGAACAGCTACCAGCCTAATTAGTGACTTAATAATTTGTCCTCTAACATATCACCAGGTGAAAACAGTGTACAGGAAACTCATCTACCATGAATAGTTGGGGCTGGCAGGACCTAATGAAAAACTGTGCTCTGCTCCTTTTTATAAATTCAGAACTGATACTGGAACTGCCTTTCAAGAAGGCGGCCTAAGCTGTCAGAGTTTTAAAAAGGGTGCATGAACAAAATCCTATATATTCTAACTCTACAAAGCATGCAGCCATTTAAATATGGAACATTGCTGCTCATCTTCTCTAATTAAGATCTTCCTTACTCTGTTTTCCCATCTGTACAGTCCAGTGGATTTAAATGGATTTACTTGTGTTTCACTTTGGTGTAAGTGAAATGGGACTTGGGACCCTGCAAGAGGAGTGAAAATTTATGTGCGACGGCCTGATTCTCATTTAGTCAGACATCACTTTGCACTTCTCTAACTGTGTAGCAGAATTGTGACACGAATGTGAATGTAATCTATATAGCCAATGAGGTGCAAAATAGATTTTGTATCAGAAAGCATCAAGGCTGAAAATGGCTTTGCTCCTTAGGACCTGAGCATAGATGAATTCATTTCTTCTCACATATGCACTGTTATAATGAGCCAGAGCTTAACTGGAGGCAGTTAGAATTAGAAATTAGTGTATTTTCATACTCAGAAACTTAGTGTGAAAAGAAAATGAGATCCACCTAGTTCCTCATTCATTTCCAGGTGTCTTCCTATTAGTTACCTTTATTTTAGCGAGTACTTTGTAAAACATGATTAGTCTTTACAGAATACTGAAATCTCTCTGATTTTATTAAAAACTACCTTGAGTTTCATTTGCACAATAATTCATTTATTGTGAAGCATTATTGAGAAGCATTTGACAATGAAGATCTCTATTTTAAAATTCAAGTGCTGGAGAGGGTCTCATCACATTAGAAAGCAATCAACCATCTTGAGACAGGTTAATAAAAGCATCTTAAACTCATAATCAAAAGGCACTCTTGACCTCCATTATCAGGCACAAGACTCCTAATGATTCATTGATCACATTTCCTCTGTTCAACAAAAATACCATGAGCCTAACGGTTTTGAGATATCTAACATGAGACATTTTTTTCCTGCCTCACAACTACATTTGACAGATGACCTTTAGTCTTTCTTTCACGTTAGTGAGAGATTTAACAAAGATAATGCAGATACATTTTTCACAATTATCTGATGCACATGCTCACAGAATCCTCTATTCGGTACCACACGGTAAACAGATAAAAGAGTCTTGCTTCTGTAAATGCCTTCATTATAAATAAGTGCCCTGCTTTCAGCTTTCCTCTTCCAGTAAGATCACAAGGTTTAAAAGCCTCTGAATGATTCTATGATTCTATGAATGCATGTAGTTAACCTGATGCTGTTTCATAGGGAGATTGGTGCATGTGTAGATATACAGGAGGTTTTCAGGATGGATGTGTGGTCTGTTTACATCCCTTCCATCTGGCGTGCCAACAACTGCACTTGCATTTCCGAAGTACCAAGAGGTCCCATGTACTCAGCATTTTGGTTTACACCTTCACTGTTGTGCAGTTCAAGGGGCGGACTGTGGCTTGCCTTTCCATCCTGAGCTCACCTGAAATTTCCTGGCTTGGGTACAGATAACAAGGGAGCTGTGACGTTGAGGACATCCGCAGCCAAGTGCTCACCCAGGGTCCTGGGCAGATTTGCACAGTCTGTGCAGAAATGCTTGCTGTCAGTGCCAGAGCTGGCAGCTGAAGGTGACTCAAGTATGTCTAGAAGAGCTGCAGTCACACCTCTGGATCATGGCAACGTTCCCGTTTTTACTGCTTCTTAGGCTCTGGCAAGTGTCTTCTGCTGAAACTGCAGGTCAGAGGTGTTGTGGAGGGCACAAGATTGCACAAAAGTATTAAAAGAGCTACGTCACCCCAGAGCTCCCCTCTAGTACGTCAGTGGTCCTCACTGCACATCCCCACTCCGCCTGTTTTGGAGGTAAAACCTGAAGCTATTCCACTGAAGTCAACAAGTTTGAGAAATGTGGCCTTGTCCGTCTGAAGACTGTTCTCTGCTGGGGAGAGGGGGGAAAGGGAAGTTGTCCTGTTGGGATGAGCTGACACCCCTGCACTCTGCAGGTGAGAACGGGCAGGGAGGTGAGAAGTAGGCAGACAGCATCACAGAGCAGCTGGCAGAACATGGTGAGCTCAAGGTCACTTGGCTGTTGGCCCAAATCCATCCAAAAATGCTGAAAGCCAGCAATTAGTCTGGCCGGCAGCCCAAAAAAAAGGAAATAGCTGAGCCATGGCATTGTTCAGCAAGGGTGTGCAGATTCTGCTAGCATCCTTTGGAAGGCCACCATGGACATAAACTGGGACCATCACCGTTCGTGGCCTAGCTCATCAGTGTGAATCGAAATCAGTGTCATTTTACTTGAATACCTGCCTGAAAACAGATTCAAAAGTACATTCTTGAATGGATCAGGAATTCCTGGTAACTTTTCAACTTCTCTTGGGATGAAGAGGTGGATGACTGAAAGCAGCCATGCTTTGATGCAAGATGCCTGTTAAAGCGGCAAGTACAAGCTCTGGACAGAAGCTTTTCCCGGCATTGAGGCTTTTACAAGTTTCCATCAATTCTGAGACAGTTAAATCTTTCTTCCCCCCTCTATTAATAAACATAAATGTGTGGAAAATTACCCTAATCTTCTTCCAAAGAGGATGTGCCTCCAGAATTACTTCCAGTACCAGGGACCTCAGAATTCTGCTGCCATATTTAGAGGCAATAAAAACAGTCCTTGAATTTCTGACCAAAATCCAAATATAGTCTATTTCTTTCTGCCAACTGAAAATGTACCTTTTTATTTCATTCAGTTTTGTTTAAATTGAACTTTGTTCCAAACTTTTCATTCTATAAATGTCTCTTTCACTATAATTATTTAAATAAAGTGGGGAAGTGCCGAATTTAGTGAACTGAATTAGTATGCTACTGAATATGCCTGCTATTGTCATTCTACTAGGACTTGTGCTCTGTTCCTGTTACGACTTCTCCCTGACTTCAGCGGATTTACACAAGAGCTGAACCCAGCCTGTGAAGGACAGATTACCACAGGCAGTTGTATTTGACAAATTTGAAGTGGACATAGTTGCTGTTTCTACATGATTTATCAGTCTTCACAGTGGGAGAAATACACCGGTTGCTACTTGGCCAGGCATTGGCTTTATGGCTAGAAACTGGTAGTGCATGTCAGTGATGCCCTGAGACATCTAAGCCTACTTGTCTTGTGTGTTGTGGTGTGCCAGGTCCTGGTTTCCCAAGCATTCAGCTGATCTTCATCTTGGCAGCGTGACAGCTTTTGTCTGTGATGGGCATCTCTCTCTGAGAAGGGAGAAACATGGAGCTCAAGAGTCCCAGAGAACATCAAGAAGCAGAAGAGACCATACAGGAGCGTGGGAGACGTTACTGTGGTATTAACCTCAATTAGGTGTCTACAGTATAGGCGTCCACATAGAGCTGGTTGTTCAGGCTCCTTTTAGAGCCAGTGGAGAGAAACAAGAAATACTGAGATATTCTGGATAACTTCTTTGAGACAAGACAAAGCTTGCCCTAGAAGTGCTTGCTTCTCTTCAGTAAGCTTAGTGGCAATCTGAGTAATTCAAGTATAGCCCTCATTATGTAGGTGTCACAGGTAGGTGAGATGATCCTGTCTTTCTTGTGTGGGACCTTGACAGGTAGAGACCATTCAAGGTACTATGTATCTATTCCCTATCCAGAGTCTTTTTTTCTTCTTGTTTCCTTCTTTTTATCTCCTCTGAAGAAGCTATTTTTTCTCCTCCTCTCTCCTTTCCTGTTTCTTTTCTTCCCTTGCTTACATTTTTACTCATAGTCTATTTTTCTTTTACACTTCAGTGCTTTGAGACGATGATGATTCTATATAAATGCGTTTGGCAATCAAACTACTTAAGGAATTCCTTGAAAATCTTTACTCATCTCTTGAGGGCTAGAGATGGAAAGCAGGCCAGTCAACTGGACAGACCCATTTGACCGCCCTTGCCCCACCTGTGTCTCACCCACTTTCAGTCCTTGCCCTGAGGTACCAGATGCAGCCAGTCATCTGACCTGTAATCTGGAGAAGGGGTTGTGCACAGCAGTGAGACTGGTGTTATCCAGTGTGCTCATAGAGGCTACTCCAAGCAATCTTCTGCCCTACCTGGAGCCTCTCATGGCAGCTTCATGTATTTCGTCCAGTGCCAGGAGTCTCATGCACTGGGACATTCGGGGTGCTGTGATGATACAGCTGGTTTAGGGGCTGGGCACGGCTGAAAGAGGGTGGTGGTGCCATTTTCTGCCCCTGCCTCCCTGGCCATGGGCCCCTGCTGCTTCCCATGTGCCACCGGTGCTCTCCTGATCTTGGAGTGAGTCAGCTCAGGGGATGGAACGGCTGAAAATCACATTAAAAATGAATGCATTTTTTTCATGAGGGAAAGAGGAGAGGTGGAGATTTCTGTTCTTATCTTCGAAACTGCAGGCTTTCAGGTACAGCAGCACTGTGCTCTGGGGTACAGTACAAAAGCAGTATATACGTCTTTAAAATGTCTGTGAAGAGGTAGTACACAATGATCCAGTCCAGCTCCCTCAGAAATTTCCTGTTGGCTTCAGTGACTCAGGATTTAACTCCGTTTACCTGCTGCTGTGTTTTCGTAGTGCTGTCAATATTCTCCTACTTGTTCTGCATGGTCAAAGGCAAAGATACTGTAAATATTTCAGTACAACATTAAAAATGGGGCTCCCCGTGCTGGAAAGCACTTATACAGCTATGCTTTATGTATTGTTGTTACACCAGGCTGCACTCTGCTCTTGCTCACGCTACTGAAATTCAGGATTGATTCCCAAAACATCCGTAGGTCAGCTCTGTGGATCCAGCCATGAAGGGAATGTGAAAAAAAAAAGGTCTGCAATATCTTTTGCTTCCTCCTCTTGCAACCTTTGAGGCAGAAATTCAGTGTGGCCTCCCTGAGTGCTGTTGTGCTGCTGAGGTGTGAGGACAAGTACTGTCCTGACCTCCGTGAAGGGGTAAGCCAAATTGTGTCATGGTCCTCATAGCCATAGCTGGGTCCTGCTACATGAGAAGGAGTGACCAGTATTAAGGTGGTTGGCTAAAGCCCCTTCTCTTCTTCCTGGTAGACCTGAGCCTGCCCCACGTTCGAAGCACAGCGCTCCCTGCTCACAGTTGTGGCTGCTTCTCACTAGAGAATTCACTGGATTACTTGTCGGAGATGAACTAGGAGTGTAATCCCAGTGAATTTGTTCAAAAATGCAAATGAATATTCACAGCAGGTTTTTTTTTTGGGGGGGGCAGGGGGAACAGTAACATTTGTTCAACTGTATTCCTTACACTTGAGCTATAAAAAGCAGCAAATTAAGGCTCAACATGAAGCCACATAACATGAAATCAAAAAGTGACAGCAGAAATGTTTCAGTATCCGCCCACCACTTGCACAGGGGAATGAGGAATAGCGTTTTGCTTGTTCCAGAAAGACTATCGTAGTGATCTAGCCTAATCAGCCGTAAAGTCCAGTCTTCTCCTTAGAGCCCTTTACAGTTTTGCAAGGCAGAATGCTTGTTTTTTCCTACAGCTGTAAAGGAAGATGCAAGGTGGTACCAGTCAGTCCAGTTTGAAGGGAAAACACTGTGGTTCCTGCCTCCCTCTGACTCTAAAGAAAGGCTTTCGGAATGGTGGATTGAGCACAAAAACTTTGCAGAAGTGGACTATCACAAACACATGGGAAAATGATATTATACTTGTCCGCTTAAACAGTAAATTTCTTATACAGTATAAAAACCCCTACATACACATTCAATCAGCGTGTTTGCAGATATGGAAGAACATAGACTATGCATTCAGCACATAGTGTCTTTCACTGCAAACCCCTTTCTGTTTGCCCACTTTCTAACAGATGATCTGGGTGCACACATTTAGGAATAGAGATCCAGGGACTTGGCTCCCCAGTGGGGGCCACTTTCTTTTAGTCTGCCAGATCTTCCATTACACGTGTCGGGGGTGTGCAGCTGTGAGCCAGTCTGCCACTCAGGCGATGTTGGAGCCAGACATGCTGGGGCATTCAGCATCCACCGCCCAGACAGTCTGTCCTGGACTCCATTCCCTTTCCAGAGAATCGCATACATTTGGGATTTTTTGTATGTTTGTTGAATCAGTTATTTTTTCCCCAGCCCTAGCTGTGTGATAGCTCTCAGAAAAGACATAAAACTTTGTCTTAGGGACAAAGATCAGCATCTTAGGATCAGATGCTGATCCCTTTAATTTTTACAGGCTAGTCTCGTTTCATTAACGTAGGGATACGGACCTATCCAAAAGTCTTTGGAAGTAATTCCATTCTTCATGCATATATACTCCTGAAGTGTCAATTGTAAAAGCCATTTGTCTTCATTATTTCCTGTACCAAAACCGGAGGACAATGTTACTGTGTACCAATTACTGCCTTGTACTGCTCTCTACCTCTCAGGTGGGTTTCAAGTCAACCTTATAACTCTGTTCCAATTTAGAAATGGTCCCAGCAGTAGTTATATGTGCTAGGTGACAAATCGTAATCTGCCCTTGCTGCTCCTTAAGGGCCAATCTAATGGACACTGAAGGCAGCTGGAAGTCACTGCTTTACATCAGGTTAAGGCCTCGGCTGCACTGGAGCTCCTGCAGCTATAGCTTGCTTGTGTCACCTCCCAGTACAGGAGGAACTCATACCTTTACAAGCTATATGGAAAAACATAAATGATGCAAAGATTGTCTTCTGTAGGAGCAGCTGTTCTCACAGAAGATGTTTTTGTAGTGATGAACCAAATGGTGAGAATTTGCACCCCGAGCAGATATTGCTCTTCTGGAAATGTCTGTGGCAGAGATTTGGTCCAGTCAGGAGCAACCTGAAATGTGTAGTGCTGCTTCGCTTGTGCAGCTGCCTGTTCAAGCACGTCTCACGGCTGCTGGTGAAGTTCTGCAGGTTCTTGCCGCACTGTGCACAAAATTGACCAAAAAAGCAGAGCCGAGTTGGAGTTCTTCTAAATTAATAGAGTGCTAGAAGAAAGTTAATGAATTTCATAACAATTTGAATCCCTCATTTTTTGAGTATACCTACTTTCATATTTGGGATATCCTGGTTTGAGACCCACTTCTGTCATTATGGGGCTTTAGATACAAAAGATCTCTATAAATATGTATTAGTTTAATAATATTAAAATAAATTAGCTGGTTTTGCTTATTATTGTAATTTTGCATTAGATAATTTTCTCTTTTTTTCAGAGTCATGAGAAAAATCATCCTGGAATGTATTTCTAGGAAAACAATCAAAAGTTGGTAAGTCAAATGCTTTGTTACTGCACCAAACAGAGGGGAAGTAGCAGAAGGAGAAACCTCTGATGGTACCATTCATTAAAAGAAAAGTAACTCAAAACCTCACAACATAGCAAGTTAACTATTAGGTACATCTGATTTGATGATTATATCTGTACTGTGGTCTGGACCAAAAAAACCCCAACCCTGTTTGTCCTCCTGTGATTACTTCTGAAACACTTTAGTACTGTCACATCCCCCTGGCTTTGCTGTTTTCATTACTCCTGACAGAACGTTTGGGTAAATGCAAGAAGAGAGAGGGGATAGTATAGCGGTTTGACAGCTCTAATTATGAATATTTAAGAGCTGCTCTCTTTTATCACCTAATTTCCTATCAATGACAGCATTGGAAGCACTTGTCTCATTTTTCAAATCAAAGCTTCCTCAAGCAAAATGCTTGGAGACTGAATAGCTTATGCATTCTATTAATCACAGAGGGTGGGAAAAGATCCATCAAGTGCTTCAGATAGTTTGTAGAGCTTTCACCTCCCATTTCTCCCAGATGAGTGCGTTTGCCTCCTGTGAATGATCTTTGTGATTCTTCTTCATCCAGAAATGGTTTCAGATTTATCTTCCTTCAGCAGTGCGTCAAATGATGCCTGAATATTTATAAAAAGAGTAAATTCTAATTGGGGTTAGTCATAGATAGGAGGAAAGAGGAGTCATATGTTGTTTTCTTAAAGGAGGATAGCTCTTACTCTGCTTCCAGTGGGTCAAGCTTCATCGAAGAAGTGTTACGGTTTAGATGGAAAAGAGTAGCCACTCCAACTTTGAAATGAACTTTCTTGACTTGATCCAGAAACAATATTGTTGCCTGATGTTTATTCTATGATTACTGTTACTTTCTGCACTTAGGGTTGACTTTGGCCACGACGGTAAAATGATCCCAATTAATTTTATCGGAGTTTTGTTCTTTATGCATATGCTGAAGAGAAGTGTCTTCTCCTTACTAGATAACATTAACCAGACTCTCCCCAACAATGACATTTAAATTCTGCAGGATGTGCTTAACTGCTGCAGCTGGAGAAGGGGAATATCTTCAAAGATGTGCAGACGGCACCTGGTAATAGCTAGGCTGGCCCTTCGCCTCCTGGGGGGCTTGTGATGGCAAAGCAGTGCGATAACATCCCCAACTTTTTGAAGGAGTCTGTGTCTGCAGTGCTTGTTCCCTCCTGTTTTGTCATTACAACTTGTGAATTTACATTCCATATGTTACTGAAAGATGACACGAGAGAGAAACATGATGACATGAAATTAAAAAAGTCAATACTTCACTGAGCAACATCTTGTGGTATTTCCTACTATTACTAGAGGGGAATATCATTCCTCCTGGTCTCATCAAAGTTAGGAAGTTTGATGGTATAGCAGGGAGAGCCAGTCTCCAGACTGGAGATGTGTGGGATTCAACAGAGTGATGTCTGTCTTTGTTAGATAAGAGCAGGGGGAAAAAAGGTTTAGACTGGGAAGCAGAGAGAAGAAGGAAGCTGAAAAGAAATGGTTTGGGAAAATGAAGAGCAGGTTCAAAACTCCTTCATGTACATTGACACAGCTGGATAGAAGTGTCCTTGAGCTTAGAAATGCCTAGTCCCACAACTCCCACTGAAATGAGTAAGATCTGCATCCAGTCACCTAAGAGTGAACGTCTTACCAAAGACACCCACAGCTGAAAATTTTGGATTTTTGTTTTCATAAAGTGTTGTTTTATATCCTATATTTAGTCTTCATCTTCATGGGTCTAAACTTAGAAATATTTTGGTCCAGCTACCAAGCTAGAGGGAGCTACAGAAAAATAAGATTGCAAACCTTTTAAATAGAGTTCTGCTATTAACTGTTTCTAACACTTATGCCATTGATTAAATTTCTGATTTTCCAGAAAAATCACATTTTGCCCTCTGAATGATTGTTTTGATTTGCTTCTGATGCACAGTCAGTTTTCGTAGCACAACAATTTGTTTCTCACCGTTTCTCAGTGCTTAAGGGAGAATCTGTGTACAATTTTATACTCACTTTGCTACGTGCATTGCTGTTAACACATTCCTTCAGACTGTCTTTAAAAACACCTTAAAACGGAGCTACGGTTTTAATTATGTAAGTCTTTTGTTGTTGTTGTTGAGGAAAGGAAGAACCAGCTAACAAAGAAAAACAGGATGCCCTTTGTTGGAAGGACAAACTATATCCTGAAACAACTACCAGGATTGTGGATTTCCCACTGAGTGACAGGTGAGACTTTGTAAGAGGGCAGGTTGCAGCCAAATATTGAATTTGGCCTCAAAGAGAGGAGACAATCCTAACTGCACTTTATGGATTGACAGAAATTAATAGAGACCCTGTGCATTTGGCTGTGAGGGAGAATATGAGTCTGCTTACATTTTTCAGTCAAAATTACTAGTTTTTGTTAATTGAAATGATTAGCACCAAGGCCTATTAACTGTGCTGTTCAGCCCAGTGTAAATGAGCTCACTGAATCATGTCCTTTATGCAAAGTTTAAAGTGAGTCAAAAATAAATTGAATCAGTGACCTTTTGTGCTGGTTTTGGCTGGGATAGAGTTAATTTTCTTCACAGTAGCTGGTATGGGGCTATGTTTTGGATTTGTGCTGAAAACAGTGTTGGTAATACAGGGATGTTTTCGTTATTGCTGAGCAGTGCTGACACAGAGTCAAGGCCTTTTCTGCTCCTCACCCCACCCCACCAGCGAGTAGGGTGGGGGTGCACAAGAAGTTGGGAGGGGACACAGCCGGGACAGCTGACCCCAACTGACCAAATGGATATTCCACACCACATGACGTCATGCTCAGCATATAAAGCTGGGGGAAGAAGAAGGAAGGGGGGGACGTTTGGAGTGATGGCGTTTGTCTTCCCAAGTAACGGTTACGCGTGACGGAGCCCTGCTTTCCTGGAGATGGCTGAACACCTGCCTGCCCATGGGAAGTAGTGAATGAATTCCTTGTTTTGCTTTGCTTGCGTGCGCAGCTTTTGCTTTAGCAAAGCAAAAACTGTCTTTATCTCAACCCACGAGTTTTCTTACTTTTACCCTTCTGATTCTCTCCCCCATCCCACCAGTGGGGAGTGAGCGAGCGGCTGTGTGGTGCTTAGTTGCTGGCTGGGGTTAAACCACAACACCTTTTCCAGTAGTTTTCCCTGGGGCACACCAGCATGTGTCATGTGTCCAAGTAATCTGTTTTCTTTTTACGAGGTTCTCTCTTCTGCAGGGGTTTTCAGCAGTCTCCAAACTTTAGTGCCCGAGTTCTGCTGATCACAGCTCGTGAGACAGCCTTGAAGCACTTAGATAACCACACTGACACAAAGCAACCAGTGCTCCACCAGACTCAGTGAGTGAAATAAGCACAGGCTGACGGAATGGCTGAGGTGGGAAAGGACCTCTGAAGGGCATCTGGTCGAACCCCTTTGCTCAAGCAGGGCCACCTAGAGCTCATTGCCCAGGACTATATCCAGGTGGCTTTTGAATACCTGCAAGGAAGGAGACTCCATAGCCTCTCTGGGCACCCTCGGTCAACCTCACAGAGAAAAAGTGTTTCCTGATGTTCAGGGGGAGCTGATGTTTCAGGGGAAACTGTGTTTCAGTTTGTGCCCATTGCCTCTGGTCCTGCCACTGAGCACAACTGAAAAGAGCCTGGCTCTGTCCTTGTTACACCCTCCACCTTTACATCACTTTGTGCCAAAAGACTGTGTTGCTGTATCAATCACCTTAAAAACTTCCAGGCCTGATTAGTGGGGGTGTGTGATGCAGGGAGCAGGAAGAAATATTTCAATAGGCTTTTGATGAGTTGATGTATAAAGAGGCAAATGAATTATGTAATTTTTACTCATTTTTCACTGGAATCCATAGTTACTTGGGGTATAAGAACAAGAACAAAGAACTTTGATACCACAAGTCTCTGTGCCAATTAATGTTTGTGGTTTATATCAGGCAGCCATTTGATGAAATAAATAATAGCTGATGCAGAAACTGAAGTGCTGATTTCTCCTCTCTCAGATGAGTGCTCTACACATCTGACTAGATGCTCTCACGTATTCTTTCTGTTTATGGTTTCTTCTCTCTGCCTTTGGAGAGGGCTCTGGAGAAGTGATAGGTAGGGCTGAGAGCAGGTCGCTGAGAGCAGGTCACTGAGCCCAGGTCTCTTACCTGCTGAGTGTTGCTTTGACTAAATTACTGGATTAAACTGAGGAAATTGCTCCTTCTTGCTATTTTTATGTGCTCCTTGATGTATTAGGGCACACAGAGCTTTGCTTCTTCAGTGATTCAAGTGCTGCAGACAAAACAAAGAGCTTTCAGTTTGTAGATCCTGAGAGGATGCAGACAGGAGTCGAGGAGCTAGGAGTTAACGTTGCCAGGGCTGGGGTACTTCTGAGAAGACCCAGGTGCAGAATTTTACATTGTAGCTGTATGTGCAGTGTAGCTGCCCACACTGTTAGTGAGTCCTTGCACTAGGAACTTGCACTAGGATCATGGGCTGTAGTCTTCAATCAGTATCTCCTGCACAGTTACATCTCTAAAAACAAAAGGTGGGACACATCTCATTCAACTTTAGCTGTCTCCTCTAATCAATGATCTAGGTTCCTCTACACAGAGAGAGGAAGGCACCTCTAAAGAGAGATTTATCCAACTTACCTAAAATGAGCTGAACTGCCTCTGGAGCTTCTTCTCTCTCACCGCTGATGGCAGAGGGAGTGCAGGCAGTTAGCTGAGGTAGGACACCTGGAGTGGCATTTAGCTGCAGATTACAACTAGGTGTCTACAAGTGGGAGACTCTGTGGTGTGGACTAGTGTCTAAGCTCCTGTATATAGCCACTTGAAATCCCCCAGAGAATCTAATGCACTTACTCAGGGCTGCCAGATATGCCATAGGACCTATAGCAGACACTAGCCCTTCTGAAGCAGCAGCTGGAGGTCAGGAGGGGTACACTAGGACATCCCAAAGGCACAAGATGCCTATCCTTGGACAGAGGAATCAAGCCCCTATTCAGTGCAGACAATGAAGCTTGCTGTCAGGAACCTGTGCAAATCCCTCTGAATCCTGGGGGTTTGGCAGCCTGGGCTCAAGACTGGCTTAGATGTGGTGCAGCTGTCTGGCCCTGAGGATCCTCAGCGAGGTCCTGCTCTTCCTTCACTTGGGAGCTCTTTCCCTCAGTCTCTAACAAAGCCACAGTGCAGGGGTGCCCCTGCCTGGTCTTGCAGCTCCCTGAGCCTGACCCTGGCTCCCTGACTTGCCTTTCTGGCCCGGCCTCAGGTCTTCCTTGCCACTACAGACTCGCTGGGGGATCACAGGGCTCTTGGCTAATGCTGGTTCCCATTGCCACGTCTGCTCAGCTCTTCTTGCCCGGATGCTCCAGGAAAGAGCCCAGTGTCAGCGAGGCCACCATCCTGCCTGCCCCGCTGCCACCCTCGGCTCCTAGCTTCCCTTCCAAAGCAGACCCACTCTTACTGCTCCTTGACACTCAAGGTAGTGATTTAGCCCACCAAAAAGTAAACAACTTCTGGCTGGGCAGCTCTTTACCTCCCCTGACTGTATTGATTAGAGCTCCACTGACAATGATGGGAGCTTAGACACTTGTCTCCCATGGCAACATCTGTCATAGCTAAATTTAGGTGTCAAACCAAAGAGGAATTTCACTTTTACCGTATAGACAGTCAGGGCTCAGTTCCGTTTCCCCGGCATAGGCATTCAGAGATGCCCCACCCCATGGCAAGGCTGGAGGATGTACTGCAGGAGCAGTGGGAAATCTGTGTCTTGCTGGAGCAGCGCTGGAGGCTGGGTGGCAGACCCTAAGGGACCTCATGTGGCACCAGGTGCTCACATTCGGGCAGCCGGATTCTGCCCTTAAAATCGGTTGAGGTGAATCTCCCACAAAGGGCCTGATGTTCTTTTGCCTCAAACCTGTATATTTTTCTATGCAAACTGCACATAAAATGCCATTGCACACCCTGCTGCGGGTCAAAGTCAGAATGACTGTGTGGGGCCAAGCAGTGGGGAACCAGCCAGGGACCCACCGCCCCAGCCAGGAGCAGGGCAGCTGGGGTACACTGGGTCAGCCCTGCGCATTAGGCACATCCGTGGGGACGGGTTGAGGCTGGGACGGGATGTCAGCCCATGGGTGGGGTCGGGATCAGGCCTGGTGAGGGAACTGGGGTCAGACATGGCCCAGGATGGCCAGGTTTGGTTCTGGCCATGTCCTCCTGCGGGCATGGGGATGGGGGATGCCCTCAGCTGCCCTGAGCCTGACGGCAATTGCCCGGAGCAGGGGATGGACTCAGGGCCCTGCCACTGTCACTGTGGCTCCTTGTAGCTCTACAGCTCCTTTCCCAAACACCAGCGTGTGCCCACTGCACCTGTTAAAACATCTGAGGAGCAAAGTTCTGCCTCTAAAATGCCCCTGCTGCTCCTTTTGAATTCAGTAAAGATCAGAGCAAATTCATAGAATCTGCTTTCTCAAATGGTAAACTTGCTTCAGATACATTTTGTTGTTACTGACATAACTGACAGTATGTTATAAAGGCATGTAATTATTTTATGCCCTGTGTGTGTGTAAAGCAGTGCATAAAATCTGAATTCTGCTGCATGATGATTTTTGCTTTTGTATGCAAAAGGAGTGCAAAACCCACCATCAGACTGCATAATTTCCTATTGTATGTTTCTGCACGGTTAGTGAGGTTTTGCAACAGTTCTCTGTATGAAGATGTTCCTAAAATAACTGTACGGATCCTGCTTCTTATCCACAGCCATATCAGGGGATGTGTAAGAGGTGTCAACAAAGCCACTAGGTGAATTTGAATATCTAATTAGTGTAGTGGGAACTTTGTTAATTATTTACAAAAATGTAACTATTCTAAAATGTGTTTAAGATACAACTTCCATGTTTAATTTTTGTTATGGTCTTATATTATAAACAAGATAATGGCATTGAGGAAATTATCAGGACACCCACCAAAGGCACTTGCTCGGTCATGAGTGGATCATTTTCTCATTCTTGTATGTGGAACAAAGTGTTGCTTTTACTTTTTTATTAAAACATTTGCTCTACCTCAGGATCCTGCTATCCTTCTGCTTCTTGGAAAGGAAAATAAAGGAATTCTTCAACAAGAAATAAGACAAATGAATCAAAATATTTGGGTATTTGGACAGGTGTTTTGGGTATTTTATGTAGGTGTATAAACCTTAAGATGTATTTGTAAGGTAGTGTCTCTCAGCTTTCCTTCAAGATGTAGATTCTGAAAGATAACCTGACCTTTAGCTCTTTTTCAGAATAGGACAGTTATGGTAACAGCCAGTTTTGTAAGAAGGATAAGGTCATTTTTGTGGTTTTAGGTCAGCAGACAGTGATAAAAGCTTTCATAGCTAACTTTTCCTAATGAACGGATTTTTGAGTAAATGATTCAACTGTGCTAGGGTTTTTCCTATTTTTTTAGCAGTTTTTACAGAATTTTCCATATTGAAGATAGTGCAATATGTTTTGAACTTATTTGTCTCTAATTGCATCAAAACTGGTCTTCAAAAGTGGTCCACATTAGTTAATGTTTTCTGCTGGGGAGTTGTGGAAAAGACCGGTTATGACTCTTTTTTTTTCATAATTGCTAGTTTAAATAGGACTTTTCCAAGTTGATACTCTCTCCAGTTTGGGTGTGAGTCTTCATTTAGACTTGATTGGCTCCACATTTTCAATGAGGTCTTGCACCAGGTTATGAGAAAGGATTTGCGAGATGGCAGTAAGTGAAATGCATGAAGTGTTAGAGTCAAAGAAAAGAAGGGGAAGCCTCAACTTTTGGGATGATGGCCACGTGGAGGAAGTAAGGGCAGAGGAAATCAGAACATGGGTTACTTAGCCAGCCTCTGGCCAGTGTTTCCCTGCACCCCCAGGAAGCCCACAAACGAGGAGTGGCCCCAACCGATGCGGTGACTTCAGTTCCACCTCCCACTTCGGGAGGATGCAGCAGACAGTGAGAACACACATTTTTGAAATTTTAAAAAAGTAATTGGTGCCAAAAAGTCTGGAGAGACCTGAGATTGTTACCTACAATTTCAGGTAAATGAGAATTTATCACTTCCTAAGTGTCGTGTTTCCTTTTTGTCAGTATAGGCTACATTTTTAAAAAGTTGATTTTCATGGTGGGCTTGGCACTGATATGTAGCAGTCATGTTCAGTCATGCTATCTAGGTTTAATTCAAAATGAATTTTCTCTAACTAGTCTTAAGTATAGTTTTACGTGTTTGCTCTTCCTATTGCCTATGTCGAACTCATTTGTTTCCACATCTCTAGAGCAAAGGGAATCAGATCCATGCCACATCTCTTCAATAAAACAGCAATCAATATCCAGTTCTCTATTACAGTTCACATGTAATTACTTTGTCTAGGGTGGGAGGGTGTGGAAGGACAGTATTACTTATGGGTGAGTCTCCAAAATGAGTTTTTCTAGCCTTTTCATTTCTTGATTTCCAGTTTTCTTTTTCTGCAGCTAGAGCACAGCCTTTGAAGCACTACTGACAGTGCGGCCATTCATTGCTCTGACAGCTCCTTTGCCTCCTGATTCCTTCTCTGTATTCTCTGCATGTGGAAAAATCCTCCTTCTTTTCCTGTGCTAAAAGATTTTTCTACTTGTCTTGCTGTGTTTGGTTGGAATTTGATCAATAATCAAAGGCATTTGTTCCTAACCCAAGCTTTAACTATTCAAACAGTCAAGAACCACCCCCGCAGAAAAACCACACAAACTCCCAAACCCAAAGCAGGAAACGTATTTAAATAGTCACATAGACTTGGGGAAGGTTAGGAGAAAGTAGGGGCTGGGTAAAATACATGCTAGCTTTGAACAGAGGTGCTGTGTGGAAGGTCTTGTGGGCTCTATGGAGTGGAGGTTTCTCTGCCACATAATCCAACATGCTCTGTCACATAAACAAAATTGACAAGAGCACGTATGTGCAACAGATCATGAGACTGGACGTAACAGGAGGGGACTGCAGTACTTTAGGAAAAGGAAGCAGCAGGTAACAGACGGCTAGAGCAACTTCTCTGGCTCCCAACCTGCTCCTGCCAATGTTTCTGGGCCTTTTGCAGAAGACGGATTAGTCTTCAGGCTGGCTGGCTCTAACCCAGAGCCTCTAGGTCAAGTGCCCCTGCTATACATCATCTGCAGAGATGCTCAGAAGGTCAGTTAGGCAGGCAGTTTGATACCTGTATTCATAGCCCCTGGTCCCTGATTGCAGCCTCTCATGCTGAGACTCCCAAGGAAACTTGTTCTGATGTCACGTCAGGGTAGAGAAAGCACAGATCCCTAATGCTAGTGAATCACCTTTGCAGATGGTTAGAGTTAGCAGAACTGTGCTGATTTACAGTACTTGATAATCTGGTGCCCTGTAAACTGGAAAAAGGTATGCACAGTGACAGGACAAAAAGCAATGGACACAAGTTATTTCACGGGAAATTGTGCCTGGATATAAGGAAAAAAATTATTCCCCATGAGAACAGTTAAACTTTGGAAGAAGACGCCCAGAGAAGTAGTGGCATCTCCCTCACTACAAGTGAAGCACTCATGCCTTGGCTTGGCAGAGCCCTTGATAACCTAATCTGAGGCCTTGCTTTCAAAGGACAGTTGGGCCAGGTGATCTCCAGAGGCCCCTTCCCACCTTGGCTCCTGTATGCTTTGCAGTTGTGCTATAATCTTTTTGAAGGAGGGACAGAACTGTCTGAGTGGAAGGAACAGACCAGGAAGAAATTAGACCAGCGAAATGAAAGGGACAGTGTTGCTGTGTGACTACAAGCACAGGATGAACTGTAGGTAGAAGAGAGATATAGCAGTGCACAGAGCAGGGTTCAGATTTAAATATGACATTTCACTGGCTGTAATAAGAAATATTACCTGAAGTTAAAGTAAAAGCTGCTTGGTAGGACTGCGCCTCCTGCGTCACCTGTCTAGTTAGTCTCCATAACCTGCTGCTCTTTAGATGCTGACTCTGTCATGGCTTATGCTTGTAGTTGCAGCAAGACCAGACGAAAAATTAGAGAATGGAGGGAACGCATAGCGAAACACTGTCCAATCTTCCTATAGAGAGTATATATCATGGAAGCCGCTTTTGATTATATTGTCCCATTGCTCGTGTTGAGACCAATATCTAAAAATAGAAATCCCATTACTAATGATAAATAAGTGGCATGTTTAACACAATCAAATTAAATGTATAAGTCTTAAGCAAAGATTCTTGTAACAATGTTAATTCATTAAACTACAGGTGGTCTCACCATGAGGGCATTGTATCATAGTGTCACTCATTAATAATCTTTTCCTGTCACTTTGGAATTAAATAATTTATAGAGATCCTGTGCATTTCCTCTGCTGATTAACCAACTTGCTATTACATACTACTGCAGGAGGTAAAAGTCCTGAATATTATCAATCCTGAAGTGATTTCTGATTTACCTGAATCGCATCCTGTTCTTCCTTTTCACGAGTCCTATTGCCTTGCTCGTAAACTACAGCTGGTAACAGGCATAATAATACATACTTAGATTTAGGCTACAAAGACATTTTCATTTTAAAATAGAAAATATTTCAGAATTAGCTCTTTCTTCATCTAACTGCCAAATTCCTAGAGTAGGATCTCAGGCAGGTATAAGTGTTAAGTACTCGAGCCTCACCGCCCAAGCCGCAGAAGGCAAAGGCAGGGACTGGGAGAATGAAGAGCCGCCTACTGTGGGAGAACATCAGGTTCAAGACTATCTAAGGCACCTGAAGGTGCACAAGTCCATGGTACCCGATGAGATCCATCCGTGGGTCCTGAAGGAACTGGCAGATGAAGTTGCTAAGCCACTATCCATCGTATTTGAGAGGTCGTGGCAGTCTGGTGAAGTTCCCACTGACTGGAAAAGGGAAAACATAATTCCCATTTTTAAAAAGGGAAAAAAGGAAGACCCGGGGAACTACAGGCCAGTCAGTCTCATGTCTGTGCCTGGGAAGATCATGGAACAGATCCTCCTGGAAGCTATGCTAAGGCACATGGAGGGCAGGGAGGTGATTCGAGACAGCCAGCATGGCTTCACCAAGGGCAAGTCCTGCCTGACCTAGTGGCCTTCTATGATGGAGTGACTACATCAGTGGACAAGGGAAGGGCTACAGATGTCATCTATCTGGACCACTTTGACACAGTCCCCCACAACATCCTTCTCTCTAAACTGGGGAGGTATGGATTTGATGGGTGGACTGTCCGGTGGGTGAGGAATTGGTTAGATGGTCGCATCCAGAGGGTAGTGGTCAACGGCTCAATGTCCAGATGGAGGTTGGTGATGAGTGGCGTCCCGCAGGGGTCCATATTGGGACTGGTACTGTTTAATATCTTCATCAGTGACATAGACAGTGGGATTGAGTGCACCCTCAGCAAGTTTGCAGATGACACCAAGCTGAGTGGTGCGGTTGACACGCCAGAGGGATGGGATGCCATCCGGAGGGACGTGGATAAGCTCGAGAAGTGGGCCTGTGTGAACCTCATGAGGTTTAACAAGGCCAAGTGCAGGGTCCTGCACCTGGGTCAGGGCAACCCCCAGTATCAATACAGGCTGGGGGATGAAGGGATTGAGAGCAGCCCTGCCGAGAAGGACTTGGGGGTACTGGTGGATGAAAAGCTGGACATGAGCCAGCAATGTGCGCTTGCAGCCCAGAAGGCCAATCGTCTCCTGGGCTGCATCCAAAGAAGCGTGGCCAGCAGGTCGAGGGAGGGGATTCTGCCCCTCTACTCCGCTCTGGTGAGACCCCACCTGGAGTACTGTGCCCAGCTCTGGAGCCCTCAGCACAGTAAAGACACGGACCTGTTGGAGCGGGTCCAGAGGAGGGCCACAAAAATGATCAGGGGGATGGAACACCTCTCCTATGAGGAAAGGCTGAGAGGGTTGGGGTTGTTCAGCCTAGAGAAGAGAAGGCTTTGGGGAAACCTTATTGTAGCCTTTCAATACTTAAAGGGAGCATATAAAAAAGATGTCGGCAAACTTTTCAGTAGGGACTGTTGCGATAGGACAAGGGGGAATGGCTTTAAACTAAAGGGGGGTAGATTTAGACTAGATATAAGGAAGAAATTTTTTACTCTGAGGGTGGTGAAGCACTGGCACAGGTTGCCCAGAGAGGTGGTGGATGCCCCATCCCTGGAAACATTCAAGGTCAGGTTGGACGGGGCTCTGAGCAACCTGATCTAGTTGAAGATATCTCTGTTCATTGCAGGAGGGTTGGACTAGATGACCTTTAGAGGTCCCTTCCAACCCAAACCATTCTATGATTCTATGATAAATTTAAGCAACTGCTATTTAAGCCAGTGGATCAATGACAACTTACTCCTGCTGAGTGGCTGTCCATGCTTAGCTTACAGCTACAGGCACAAGCACAGCATGAGAAGAGATTGGGAAGTGAGGTGTTAGTGGGGGCCAGAGGCAATTTTTTATATGAAAGTTCAAATGTGTTTGTAACAGCCTTAAAATTACATCCTGCTCATGCTGATGAACCTAAAGCTGTTTGGCGTTCTAGGGTGAAGTCAATGGCAAAACTTCTGTGGGTTTCACCCATGACCTATTCATTGAATTACAGTTTGGTTGCTGCCAGCTGTTGTTCTGCTGCTCTCCTCCCAGCTATTTCTTCCTTTCCCACTTCCATGTGCAGTTGGCTCCAGTTTCTCTTGCTGTAGCTTCCTCATCCCAGTTTGAGACTCACTGTCTGTAAGTCTAAATAACTTCATAGCACCTACCAAAAAACCCCCCATTTTTATTTCCAAACAGGTTCCTTGCTCCTTCGTTTCCCCTGGTCTGGTCCTTGTCCTCTGCAGCTCAGGTAGGAAATTCCTACTTCTTTACACTACAGAGAGGCTATGTCTGCATTAGCAAATACCGTGGCCCAATGGGAGCAGACCTTTGGAGTGAAACAGTATGTGTTCAGGATCCAGTGTCCACCCCGTAAGTGTTTCAGGGGATTTCACTTTGGACAACCTTTCATGGGCAGGACCCTTCCTTTACATTAGGACTATATCCCTCCCTTAATAATTTCACTTTGCAGGAGTGCGACCCATACACTGTGAGAGCACTCCACAAAATGAAGCAAAGCATGGTAAGCGGTGGACAGACAGGCGATTTGCTGCAAGAGTGCGCTCCTCATCCACACACTAGTAGATGAACCTATGGTTCCCATCCCCTGAACCTATACAGGGGAGGAAGGTGTCTCCGGCAGTGAAAACACATTGGTCCCTGACAGTCCAGAAAACCAACTGCAGGGAAAAAGTGCCTCTATAGCCTGAGCTGGAGGTACCCGGTGCCACAACATCTTTAGAGAATTTAGGCACCAAATACTAACAAATCTTTACTGGGCACGTGTGAATAAAGATTCCTCAGAATTTGGAAATGCATCAGAGAAGCATCTCTGATATGAGGACAAAATTTCTGCTCCACGCCAGGGCTCTTGAGTTTCTCAGTGTGAGATTTCTTTCAACTTGAAATGTTACTTCAAAACAGTAACTTTTCCCTAAGATTATTCTCATAAACACCCAAAACATATACACTGAATTTAGGAAAAATTATGAGTGTAAAGCAGATACCTGTGGAAAACACGAGTGAAAAAGTGAAGCCTGTTGAAGAGGTAAGCAGTTATAAGCTCTTAAAAGAGATTTCTGGGAAACATCCTCTGGAAATTACCCCATCAGATGTCTCTGTTCAGAGTCTGAACTTCATGTTGATGTTCACAGTATAACATGGCACTCCATGATCAAAAAGGACATTACTACCTACTCTTCTAACTTACCTTTCAGCTCCCTCATATGTTTTTCAAAGCTTGTAATATTGGTATGTCCAAAAGTTCACACATGAAGACTTGGATGTGGAAGGTGATGTATGCAGTTTTTGAAAGCTGGTGAGAAATAACCTCCCATCAAAGAAACCGAAGAAGAAGTTAAATCAGACTGCATCAGGCTGCCCAGTCATCCAAAATGGCCCTTATTTGCTGGTGGGGAAAGGAAAAGCAATCATGGAGCATGCAGTGTTATATTTAAAAAAACAGAAATAACATAAAATGTTATGTTATTAACCAATGTTAATAAATATCAACTAAGACTGCCGAAATCCCACCAGGTTATTTTAAACTGTATGTTGCCTAATAAATTGTGTATTGTTGTCGTGGATGGAGACCTGCGGAAGAGGCTGTGTCCCAACAGCTTGCCTGCTTTCTCCAGCTCTCACGAACTCATCTCATGAGATTTTTAGTTTTCCTGCCTGTCAGGGCCCCGAGCACATCCCCTGCTCCGGACACTGGCTGCCAGGTTCGGGGCAGCTCAGCGCTGGTGCAGCCGAGTGTGGCCCCTGGCCCCGTAGCCATGGGGATGATGTGGCCAGAACTGAGCCGGACCATCCAGGGCATGTCTAACCCCAGTTACCCTCACCAGGCCTGACCCTGACCCCCACTCATGGGCTTGACATCCTGTCCCAGCCTCAGCCCGTCCCCAGGGAGGTGCCCGATGCCTGGGGCAGGGGCTGCACCGGTGTCCCCTGACTGTCCTGCTCCTGGCTGGGGTGGGAAGGGACGGGCTGCCAGGGCCTGCCCTGCCGCTCCGGGGGGCTCCTGCCGCTCCCCAGGGAGCCCCCAGCCCCTGCAACGACCTGGCACTCCTCAGATGGCATGTCTCATGAGCTACATCAGAGATACGCAGGAGTGGGGACCATGTACATGAGCCTCCTGGCCCACTTGTATTGTTAGGAGGAGACTGAATACAAGCAACACCCTATTGTTAGGCAGCCTGGGCACCCCGGGCCTCCCTCTTCCCCTGCCAGCCCCGCTCAGCTTGGCAGAACTGAACTACCGCTGTCAAACTCACGAGGCCACTTGTGACCGAAAGGAGATGGGGAAAGATCATCCCTGTCACCTCTTCATCAATAGTGATGACACATTTGAGGAAACTGCTGCCCGTCTTCAACGAGGTAGCAAGAAAGCCATGAATTATTTATTAGTTCAATTAGTTGACATGGGTGAAGAGTGGTGAGGGCTGTAAAATAATTACTTATTGATTTGCCTTTTCTTCCTCGAACTGCTTCACAATTTTGGTGCGAGACAGCAAAAGCACAAGGGCTTGGGAGCCTGCTTGCTTTCTCTTCTGGTTACAGTGGAGCTGGCATTACAAATAATGAGGCTTCAGCTCTGGACACATCCAAATATTGGTGCTGGCACAACAGATGGAATAACTTTATTTGCTACAGCACAGATGCTGTTACCCCATTATTTTCTACAGGCATGTTAAGCAACAATCAATAACTCTCTGTCTGCTTATGGCATCTGGAAATCTCTGGGGACTACTTATGACGCTCATTTGTTTTTCACACTTGCCATTAAATCATATTCAAAATGCTCCAGACCTTCAAAAGGCGGCTACTTTTTGGGTATTTTTTGTGCATATTAAAAGGGGCCTAATTTTTGTGCATATTAATACAAATAAAAAAAATCTACCCACCTTCAGAAAATGACAGACTATGACACTCTTACAAATAAAAAGGCAGGGATAATGGCATATTTTTAGATCATTCAGAATTCTGCACAGCTTCAGTAAACTTCTACAGTTACTTCATTTTTGTTGCTACGTCGGTAATTAGCAATGTTGGTTACAGTGTGTATCCATGCCTATATCATGAGGTCGTCAGATAGGAGACAATCTGAGAGTGATGCCTGCTACATGCTTGTGGTGGTGTAGATATCACAAACACTCTGTTGTTGAATTGTCACCATAGGCCACTGCTCTTGGGTATGGGAGCTCTTCACAGAACCCTTTAATTAACTTTTTTGAAATTTAAAGTAAATTGCAAAACAAATACAGACCAAATAATGAACTCTTTCAAGTAAATCAGAAGCTTTAATAACATTATTGGAAACAAACAAATCAAATCACCCTCTAATCGTGGTGGAAACTCATACCCTAGGGTAACGGTGTGACTAAGAATTTGTATCATGGCTCAGGACTTCTTGCATTTTGAAGCACAGCAGTTCTTGAATTTTTTGACTGTTGTCAAACTGCAAGTTAGAACATGACATATATCCTGTCGTTAGTCATCACAGCCTGTGGTCAGGAAAATGTCAGGTCCACTCAAAATGATTTCTAAGCACAGAAGAATATGAAGACATTTCTATCGTAGGACTAGCCTGCGGCGGACAAAAGCGGATGTGACAAGCACTGACATTTAAACCTTGAATCAAAGTTACAGGTTTGAAGAGAGGAGAAAGATTTTCTTTAGCTGGTGACTACCATCTATTCTACCACATATTTGCTGGTTACTCAAACTCCTAGATTCAGGTAGCACAGGGCCGTGTGTTTTTCTGTACTGGCCGGAGAAGTGTCCTGATCAGGTTCAGCAACTTGTTTGAGTAAAAGCCAGCAAGGTGGATTCTTCCCGCTGGCTTTACAGCACCAACAGTGTCATTTTTCTTGGTGCCATCACTGTTGTGGTGCACATGATGAATGACCTCCTTGTATCCGGTGCTGGCACACACTAACCACTGCCAACAACAGGAAAATCAAGCTTAGGATCTTCTGAGGTGGGTTGATCTTGGCTAGCAATTCAGCCCCACCCATCCGCTTGCTCACTGCCTCCCCTCAGTGGGATCGGGGAGAGAATCAGAAGAGCAAAAGTGAGAAAGCTGCTGGGTTGAGATAAATACAGTTTAGTAAGTGAAGGGAAGGGAGAGGGGGAAAAAAAAAAAAAGTGATGCAAAGACAATCATTCCCACGACGCCCAGTCAGTCTCCGAGCAATGGCTAGTTTGGAAAGTAGCAATTTGAAAACTGGTCTTTCCAGGTTTTATTGCTGAGCGTGATGTTGTATGGTGTGGAATATCCCTTTGGGTAATTCAAATCAGCTGTCCTGGCTGTGTCCCCTCCCAGGATCTTGCCCACCCCCAGCCTGCTCCCTGGGGGGCAGAGTAAGGAACAGAGAAAGCCTTGACGTGGTGCAATCACTGCTCAGCAATAGCTAAAAGATTGGTGTGTTACCAACACTGTTTTAGTCACAAATCCAAACCACAGCACCATACGGGCTGCTATGAAGAAAGCTAATTCCATCCCAGCCAGACCTAGCACAATTTCATACCAGCGCTTGCTTGTGAAATACTTGGACTAAGGTTCTGGTTCATCTTGAGCTCTCCTGCTCTCCTGTTGAAGGGCCAAATCGCAGTTTGACCAGAAGCTGCAGCTAAGGTGGGTCTGGAGAAGATGAGGTTTCTAGAAATCATGTTCGTTCCTGTCTTGTTTGGTGACTCTGTAGCGGCTGTGGTCCTGCTGGTGGTGAGTGTCACTGTGAAACAACACTAGAGGTTTAAAAAAAAAAAAAAAGCTTTAAAAAAAAAAAGCAGAGCTAGGAAATTACACAGAAAAAACCCAAGAAGAATACTGTGATTGAAAGCTTCAAGCACTGAAAGATACAAAATGACATGACTAGGTTGCCTGTACCATCCCCGTACAGGGGATTATCACACCTCACTCGTTTGCCCTATGACTGTTTTCAGTTCCACACTCATATACCACTTTCTCCACAGGCAACTTTAATTCCAGCTTTTTCTTAAGTGCTTGCCTTTGCAACATTCAAGTTCTCAGCAGTTTCTCTTTAACACAGTGTGGGTGACCTATAGATATTTGCAAGAAGTTTTTACACTTTTTGTTTCTCTCTCTCTTTTTAATAAAACTTATTTTCAGGAAGCAGAATTGAAGAGCATTGTGTTAAGCAGGGTCAGAATGAGAAATGTCAAGATCTTATTAAAAAGCATTCATAGTCTGGGCATTCCACTCAGCCAGTGGGTCTCCTGAATTTTTTCTTGCAATCTGTTTGGGAAGTGAGCTTCTTCAGCAAGTAAATTTTAGCAGGAAATTAGGGGAAAGTTTCTGGCAGTTAAGGGTTCTTATGTTCAAGTGTTATTTTGAAAATATTTCTGGTTAAGTGCTAACACATTTTCAAGTGCGATTTAACAGGTATGATGGCATTTCATGTGGGAGGTAAGCGTACACCAACAACAGTACTACTCCTCCAGCGTGACACATGTTCATTTTGTGTGCTGCAACAGTGTGGTTTTACGGGCACCTTATCAATACCTACATTGGCATAATTCACAGAATAATCCTATGGGGACTGTAAATTTAATTACTGTCAGAGTGCTTAGAGGCATTTTTACACATCAAATCAAAATACATAAACAAATAAACGCACCAAACTTCTCCCTCCAGTAAAGACACTTTCTACCAGCAGTGGCTCCAAGTTCTGCTGTTAGCTGCCTGCCAGCTACTCAGTCCCCACCTGCAGATTCGGGTGCACGTGTAGGGCCCAGCCACATCAGTAGCCCCATCAGTTTCTGAACGCTCTGTGGACAGGGCAATTTTTGCCGAATTGCAGGAACAAGGTAAACATAGCTGCTAATTATTATGTTTGGTCTGGAAGGGGAGTTCTGACTGGCTGAGGGAAAAGGTCAGGAGCAGCCTTCAACAAGACCATCCATCCAAGTGGATGTTTGACAGACCTTAGCGTACTCCCGGGAGGGATTACGTGGCTTTTGGAAGAGAGCTTCCCCTGAGGTCCTTGCTTTGTTTTTTTTCTGCAGTGGCAAAGGACAGTCTTTACATCATTCTGCTCACTACCTTTTTCCCTCGGTTATACTGAAAGTCCTTCTTACGTTGACACCATGGCCTTTTTCTTCTTGGCAATTTTTTCTTACGCAGTTTAGCAGCTGGTAGTAGCGAGGAGTCAAAGGTCAGAGCAAATACGTGGATTTTACCTTCTTCTATTCTGACTGTAGGGTTTACCCTCTTAACATTGGCCTGTGTGGAACACCAAAGAGGTAGTAAGTTTATCCACTGACTAGTGAATTTATGTGCTTTTTTCTATATCAGTATTCTGCTGCTGTTTAGTTAGTTATAAAGCACGACTAGTTTTACTAAGTTAATATTAACACAGCACTTTGAACAAGCAAACCTTTGTAATAGTTAACGCTTCTAGCACACTGTATAAAGCAATATCAGAGGTGACACTGGATAAATATTTTTCCTGTTTTCTTGCTTCTAAATGTCTTTGTTATCTTCTGTGGACTCAGGGTTCTTGAATAAGGATACTCTAAAAATAGAGGCATTTGCTAATGTTCAAAATTAGAGCTGCATGACTAATTGATAGCTGACAAAATGGGGAACAACTTGTGTTCGGGTTGAACCATGTGTAATTGTCCTCCTTTTCACTAAACTGTAAATCCTAAACATCTTGGTGGCAGTGGCTCCTGTTTTGACCAGTAACTCAGGGGCTAGAGCACTCGCTACCACAGTATGGGAGATGCTGGGTCAGTTTTAACCCCTGCAAAGTGATTTTGATGCCCACATCTCTCACTGTCTCAGAAAGTGTTTTAATCCATGGATTTTGTAAGGTGGAGAGGCAGACAGTAGAAGGTGGGAAGAGAAAAGTTTCTCCTGTTATCCTGCTATGTACAAATAATTAATACCCACTGAAGCAAGAGCCGAACCCAGATGACCTGGCACCCTGTTGGGACAGCCTGTCACTTGACTGCCCACCATGGGAGTTTCCTGGCAGTCAGGCTGCCACCCAGTCTCTGTCTGTCTAAACACTTACTGCAAAATAGACCAGCCTGAAAAGGAAAAACTACGTGGATACCCCTTGCCTCCTTTTTAGGACATTCGAGAAGAGTGCAGCTGAAGGATGTTCATATCCACTGGGGGCCTTATTCAGGGTGGGGATTTCAAACGGAACTCCCCTATCTCCCAGTGGGCACCCCAGCTACCTCCAGTAGACTGCTCTCAGGTGGTGCGATCTCAGCTGGGAGCTGTATAGGACGCTGAGCAAACATACGCAGAGAGTGACTAATGTGCCTCATGTTTAGACTCATTAGGAAAGTGAAAACTGTAGGACTTTTTTTCCCCTCAAAAAAAGGTAATACCAAGCAATTAAGTCATTAGGACTTTTCTTGCCTTTCCCATCCTCTATTCCTTCCAAGTGGAGCCTGATATTTAGGGGACTCTCTGGATTCAGCTCCTGTCAGACAAAGGAGATAACTGCAGTCAGGTCTTCCATACCCAGAGAAAGAAGAATCTCCTTTAGAGATCCCGGTCTAACTGATTAAAGACTAGTGTACAAGCACTATTTATAATTTTAATTTTAAAAATGTTGGGATCATTGACCTTTCCCTTCCCAGAAAAGCCAGCCCTCACTGTATTGCCTGGTGTCTGAGAGGTCTCACAGGCTTCTGCCTGAAGACCTAGAAGGCAGCACCACACCATAGTATGAAACAGGAGAAATCCAATAGATCTTAAGATCAAAAGAGTCTTTCCACCTGTTTTGGTGGATCTTGGATTGAGCTTCATGATAAGTGATGTTCATTTGTCACACTTATGAACATTTCACCACTTGCTTTATGCCTGAAAGAAATATGCTTAAACCCAGGTTGCTATACAGCATGAAAAGTATACTGAATTTAATGGGCCTGATTTTCTTCTGTGTTAGCATAAACTCTTGCTGGTTATAAGCCTAGTGATATCACTGGTGCTACACACATACCTCATTGATGCAAAAGAATGAAGAATGAGGCTTATGGACTGATTTATATTACCTGAGGACAAAACTGGCGTGCTTTATTTTAACAGTACCACAGAAGTTCCACTCGTCTTTAATTAATAAATCATTTGCATTCAAACATTCATCAGAAGAAGCCCCGGAGGAAAATTTTGAATAAGTCTGTTATCATTTCTATATCTTACATGCATAAACATTTGATGATATAAACTCTTCTGGCAATTAGCATTTAATACACATAACGCAAGTATCATTTTTTTAAAAATAATAAAACTGCTGTTATCTTTTAAGGATAGACCCATTTATTTTCCTTTTTCATCATATCCTAGTCTGATATTTTTGTTACCTCTTTTCAGATTATCTTTCTGTTTTGCATTTCTACTATATAATCAGGAGCATCAGAACAGAAAAGGCATAAAACGTAATATTTTACTTACATTTACTTAAATAAGAAAGAAATTATAAATATTTATCAGTACGTTTCAGTATCTTGCCAAACGAAAAGGTAGAAGTCCTTTTTTTAAAGGGCAAAGTAGTGAAATGCTTGTAAAACAGTCTTGGTGCTGCCGGCCTAAATCTACTTTGCATTACTTTGTTGTTGCTGTCTTTGTTTTCCTTCTTGCTTTCCCTCCATGATTCAGTCTCTTTTCTCCATGGCAGTCCCCAAATACAGTGTTTTAGAGTGATGTCCCCAGAAGATGCAGGCATTTTAAGACTCAGCATCTTGGAACTGGCAGGCAGCATCAGCAAAAGTCCGTATGCTCGGCCTCAGGGCAACAAGGAGACTTGGTTTGAATTTTGTAGGCATTACTGGAGTAATAGTCTGTAAGGACAAATTTAAGGAGAGTAGTAGTGAAGAGTTAACAGGTATGCTAAAAGATCTGGGCAAATAGGATTGCAGGAAGCTTCAACTTGATGTGACTCAGAAATGCTAGCAGGATAAGTGAGGATTCCTGATGAGAGGTCAAGAAATATGATCTTAAGAGCTGTACATTGACTTGCAGTTTCTAAATGGCAGTCAAAGTCTCGGTACTGGCTTTCTTTGCAAAACCCGATTTCCTGTCACTTCTTTTGCAAGCTTTGAAAAATCCCGGTGTTTGGAGTAATTTTAATTCAGCGTTCTAATAACATTTCACACATGAGCAGAAACTAGCCCCTGTGAGCAAAGGACTTAGGCTCTGATGTTGAATGAGGCAAAAGGTTTTGAAAGGTTTGCTTTTTTCCACATCTACTTTGAAAAAGCTGGTGGGGCCTTTCCTATCTGTTGCATGTATTTACACTGACCAGGGAGCAAACAAACAATCTGAACAAGTGGCAGATTTATTTTTTGTAAAGTGCTGTGTGTTGGGAGTTTGTAAATAAAATACTGTTGTTCAAATACCAGGAAGCGTTCCTGAACATCATGATGATGTGTGAGAAATGTGAAACTATCTGAATAAGGAGTAAACTCGGGAGGGAGTCCTAGAGGATTTATTAACTTCAGGGGACACAGAGTCACCTGCTTGATTTACTCAGGGTTTCTGTGGGTAGAAGTGAGAACAAAGTCTCCCCAGTATCTTAAAAGGCAGATTAGTGCTGAATGTGCCCAATGAATCTGGGAAACTTTGTTTGGTTTGGGAGAAAAACAGTAAGGACTTGCACAGACTGCAACAGATAGGTCAGTTCTTCACACCTACAACCCTGGACGGGAAAGAGAAAACCATTAGATCACTGGAAGATGTTACAGATGTACTTAAAGTAAAGGTCACTGATTTGATTTATTTCTGTTGGTTACTGAGCACCTTCTCTTCCAGAAGTAGGTATCGCAAAAGTCAGCTTGAGCCTTTCAGGTATAGGTACGGTGCATCATTCTGAGAAAGGTCAGAGCAAGCAGCAGCTCCTCTTCTTGAAAGGAGCCAAGACACAAAAAGGTTTCCATTAAGACTCGTTCTGCAAATTTATGCCTAGACTTCGAGTACACTATTTTCAGATGTAAACAGAAAATTTTTCTTACAGGAAAATTCTCAGTCTTTCAGGTGTTTTAAGATATGTTGAGCCAGTCTGTTAGACAAGAGATGTCTGATGATAAACCAGCGCTATAAACCATTTTAAATTGAGAACATAATAGGATTACTTACTATGGTTACATTTATTTTTCCACCAGTAAATGAATGTGAAACATCTTAGAATTTTTGTTATTCAGATGGAGCCATGCAAATTAAAAATTGACAGTGCAGGATATAGTCAATTTGATGTAGTTGGAAGAGATTTTTTACTTCTGCTGTCGACTAAATAAGTATTTATTAGCACAATTCATGAAGTATGGAGTACTTTGTCTGTCAATGGTTACTCTGATTATTTAAAGTCATAATTCCAGTACTGCTATTTTGTAACATTAAAAATAATGAGTGATATTAAAATGGTAAACTAGAAATGTGCCCACGATTTGGTATATGCAGATACAAAATTTATGAGAATGTGATACAGAGGTAGAAAAATCAGTTCAAGAGAAGTGTATCTGGAAATGTATAATAAATACTTTTTCATGTATAGATTAAGAAATTTTCTGCACAGCATACAAACCTGAGTGTTGTGAGCTGGTTGCTGTTAACTAGATATCTATGCTAAACACATATGGTGTTTAAGGTCAAATTTAAAATTTGTCAGGCACATAATTTATAGCCATGCCCCAGTAGGTTGTGAGCACATCAGACCTCATTTGCTGGGTAACTGTGGAGTCTATTGCGAATCCAAGAACAATTTCAGGAATAGAGTGAAAGGTTCCAACTAACTCTCACTTGTGCAGATATTCACATCAGACAGAATATATATATAAAATGCTAACGGATCAGAGTAGTGAGGACATATTGCCACTGATGTATATTACCAAAATCTTACTGTGTTCAAGGCTGTCTCTCACTTGGCTTCTCTTGGCTGGAACCTCTGTGCTGGCCCCATAGTCTGCTGTCATAGTCCACCATTAAGGAGTAAAATAGCAAGCTGTTATCGCTGGCAGGATTGTTGAGACAGAGAATCCAGCTTTATTCTGTTTGCTTTGGGTTCAAACACACCATTTCTGGCAATATGGACCATAGAGACTCTATGGTTTGCTAATGATCAGGGTATGCCAAGACCAACCAAGAACTAGACTGGTTATGACTTTTAACTGGAAGAAGAGCAAAACAAGCTCATCTCTGCCTGCAGAAATCTGTGCAGGCATATATGGCTGTTTGATGATCTGCCTCTTGTCTCAGTGGAGTTGATTTCATTAAAGCTGAACTTCCTCTTTGTCACTTCATTCTTTTTCCTTCAGACTAATACACTCTCTGAATGAATGATGCCCAGAGGTGCTATCAGAGTCCACCCAAAGGCAGTTGTTCTGGTACAAGATTTGTTCTGGTAAGAACTCATCCACCTTAGAAAACTGTAGCTCTTGAGCCATCCCAGCAGCGTTACAGTGACAAGGTTATCCTAGCATAGTTACAGTTGGGCTGATGGAGAAGTGCAGAGAACTGGAGAGCTTGCTCTGAATCTGGAACAGAAGTAGGTCGCACTTGGACCCAGTACCTTGAGCAAGGCCGACCTGCATCTGGGTAATTTACATCACTTAATGGATGTCCCACAATTCGCTGCAGACCTCTTCAATCTGCCCCAATCTTTGGCACCTTGTCCCATCACTTAAAGCTGCGCTGAGAGATTGGGTTAAGATAAAGCACTTTCCATTTACTTGGCACCCAGTGGGCACAGGTTCTGAAGGAGCTTTGAGATACCCAAATCCTACTGAATTTCTTTAGAGGTTGGACATCTGCCTCCCACAGGCTCTTTTGAATGTCCCTTCCATAACCTCTCGGTCAGATGTAGGGGTGGAGGGAGTGGGGCCCAGAATTGGCTAAAAACTGCAGTAATAACTTAAGAGACTTCAAGTGAGGTAAATACCAAATATAAATTTCCATTTTGACACAGAATCCACTGACAGCACCATAATCTCAGATCCTTTCATCATGCATGATTATAAGCACTCATTGGCATGAGGCACCTATCTGTCACATTTATAGTTAGAAGCAATGGAGGCAGCTGACATCTGACAGGGATGAGGCAGACCTGACAGGCACCCCCATCTTGGCTTGCTTCTCCTCTCCCTTTCGTTCCTGTCTTTCAGAGGCTGGTACGACATCTCCTCCCCACGGCACATGCTCTGCCTGCTGCAGTCTCACTGCCACTGGAGGGAAACGTGCCTTTATGGGATGACTTTATGACCTTGCTGCTGTCCTGATGGCAGCCATCAGGGCATGGGTCTTTGAAATGAGCAAATAATTTCTCAGGGAGCAGAAACCCATTTCGGACAGGGCACGTGCACATTCTGTTTCCTCATGGTCAGGGACTTCTCTATCTGGGTACCCTTTAGAAACTCAGCGGTGGTGGATCCTTCCTGAATAGAGGCTTGGTAATATGGATTGCTGTGGCCGTGTGTATTTAGCAGCTCCTGAGTGCGATGGTCCTTCCAGACCAAGCTGGGTGCCAGATCTCTGCCATGAGGAACATGCAGTCTATGAGCTGGTGAAATCAGTCCTACATTACCAGAGAAGAAGATGAATAACCAAATAGTGACTAAAGAAGTGTTTTAAACTCTGCTTCTTTTTTGTTCCTTGAAGAGGATAATGTCTGCCTGCCCTTTTCCCAGCAAAGCTCACCTCTTTCCTCACACTTGTTTACTGCTGGAAGTCATCACCTTGGTGGAGGTCATTGTACATCCACACCCACTCTATGGTGATTCACTCCCTTCCCATCAGCAAATGGAGAAAAGAATCAGCTCAGAAGCTGGTGGTATCCTGTTCCCTGAACACAATTAATATGATTATAATAGTTCCTAACTTTGCTCAACATATGTATAAAATTGCCTATAAAATAGCTTCAACAAACCAAGGGAGCACAGTGAATACAGTCAATAGTGGATGAATGAATGCTCAGGTCAACTTTCGTCTTATTTCTAGGCTGTTCCTTCATTTTTGCTAAAACTTGCTGTGAAAAGGACTAGGAATTTCTAACAGTTTATTTCACTGTATTAGACTGATGCTGTCTAAAGCTGAGACTTGTTAATAAAATTTGCCTTTGGCACCTAACAGGCAAATATCTTACTCATTCTTCTGAATTGCTATGCCACAACCATGACACTTTTACGGTCTTCCTATTGCTGAAACAAGAGAACACAGTTTCCTCTTATTTTCTTACACTAACATAAATCTAAAATAATACCACCATTGAAATCAATGGCAGAATTTGGCCCGTCAATGTTTTGTGAGTTTTAAAAACAGCAAGGAATTGAAAAGAAGTCCGTTGTCTCCAACTTTAGTAGAGGAACTTTATCTATCAGGCAGCTGCTGTAGTCTACCTGCAGTTGATTGATGTTAGCTTAATAATGATGATCGATTAGATCATCAGTGTCATCCTTAGAAAGAATGTACTTTAGCTAATGACATCAGTTGACTAATAGATTCCTGTTTAAATGTCAAGGGGCCAGAGAAAGACACTCTGCTAAGTACTTACATTATACCTATTGAAAAAAATCACATCAAGTCTACCTTACAAAGGACTTTTGTGCCATAGTTATAAGCCTTCTATTTCCTCTACTACCGACAAGCAAATTCTGCTTTAAGTTACAACAAGTGTAAAGCTGAGAGTTACTCCATTTGTCTTCAGGTTTGGCTCCGTCTTTCTAGAAACCACCAGATATAAATCACTAAGCTGTTACCTGAACGTTTCTTTCCCTGCTGTCATTACAGAGGGCACATCTCCAGCCCTGAAACCAGAGGTGTGGAAGGTGGCTCCTTTGTCCACTGTAGTCTCAGAAAAAAAATGTTTTGGGCTGAGTTTTCTCTTCCAGTGTGTTTGCTCTTGGAGAAACTCAAATAACCTTCTTCTAATTATATACACTTCTTATGAACATTTTGAGAATATCTTCCATCATTATTGCTGTAAACAAACTGCGTTTTGCCTTCCCCTCAAGCAGAAGATTCCAAATAAATTTTGCATTAATGTTATGCACAAGTTAATGGCTCCAGTCAGCTATATTGTGCTATGAAGTTTTCAAACATAATATCCAATTGATTTTTAAATAAAGTAAATAAGTAAAGGAAATACATGCTTAATGCAGACTTAGAGTAGGTAAATATGAATGGGAATGCCATTCTATTACTACCTTCTTTATGGATTCCTTATGGAGAGGTACAATTTATGACAAGATATGACTAACATATTCAGCTAATATAAGGAGGTGGTTGAATGAGAGGCATAGTCTCCTATGTGCAGATGCGTAATTGCACAGTAGAAGATAATTTTGTACTTTGAACTTGAATCAAAATGTACAGAACTGTAAGCAGACAGATCGATTCACTTTATTTTAATAGTATATCTAAAAACTTTCTTACACTGAAGTTTAGTTACTGGACAGATTCTTTTATTCCTTTTCAGAAAATCACTGCCAATGTAAAAATAAGGTGCAAAGCTGATAGAGGCTGCATTACAGATACATATATAAATTTCTTTGTTCACAAGCACGTATGCATTAAATCCAGCTGCCCACCCGGCAGCAGTTATATTTTTATAATGGGAATTTGAATGTGCTTAAGTGAACGTATTATTTTCATGGCGCTGGCTCACTGTTAAGTCAAAAAACTTCATGGAAAGTTGACTATAGATGCTACCTGAGCAAAACAAACAAACCATAGTTACTGAGTGAGGATATTTGCTTAGACACCATCACAAATTTAATTGCTGCTGATATTCAGTTCACTTCAACACGTTTCTTCTGGAGCAGGCTGATCTGAGAGGACTATTGCAGGCAGCAGCAAAGAAAAAGTGAAGTAGCAGTGCTGATCCCCAGGGAGTCAGAGGAGTCTCTACCTGAAGGATAATCTTTAGCCGCCACCGAGTTCTCAGGGAGGTGGAGCAGGGCAAGAGCTTTGTGGAGGAGAAACACTCTTCCTTGTTTATCACTGTCCAGAGCAGGGGAGGAAGGAAGCTAGGGAAATACATGTGCAGGACAACATTCCATCATCCCAGCAAAGGAGGTTGAAACACAGAGGATGGTGTGAGTATTCGCAGCATTTAATTTTACATGTCCAGCTTAAGTGGCTAAGGTTATTCAATGCAGACTCACCCCCAAAAGGCTTTTATTGGGCTGAACCCTGACTGGCAATGGACAGAATCTGCTACATCCTGAATTTATACCAAGGTTTTTCAACTGGCATCTTTGGCCCTCAGCCATGCCACCTTGCTCCATCAGCATGGAGGGTTATTCACAATGCATGAACATCACAGACTGGTGCTAAATTTTCTTTCCTTGCATCAAACTACCTTGCACTGCTGGGAGGGCAAAGACAAAGGCAATCCAGGGACTATCACAGCTGTGACCTTCCTGGATGTGGAGAAGGATTTTTTTTGTGGAGGTGTCTGCTCTTCACAGGGTGCGACGTAACCTGGAGAGACCTGAGGAAGTTTTAAATGAGCTAGTTCTACTCCCAAAAAAGCCTAGGTACAGCAGTATGGCACTCAGAGTAAAACAGGCTGTAGGCAATCTCTCCTGGATGTGGCTCTGCCAGTAGAAGATGTATTGCCCCAGCTTTTCAGTGCTACCCACTCTTAGAGGCTATTGCTACTCCGATCTTCTCACTCAACTACGTGTGTGAGTGCTCCCAAACCCACCTCAGTGAAAATGAGCAAAATAAATCTGCATCTGCTGTTTAAATTAGTCTGCTTAAATTGACCTGGCTCACACAAGTGGCTCAGTGGGCAGCAATAGAGAAGCCAGCTCTGTAAGCTGGGCGGTCATGGAAAGTGAGGAGCTGTAACCACGGCAGTGGGCTGCAAGGAGGTTTGTGTCTGTGGCTCCAGCATGCCCCCACGCACAGACACGTTGTGCTTCCTGTCAGAGGAGCGCTGCAGCTCTGTAAAGATACTTCATGGTAGGCTGGAAGGGTCCAGGGTCTTATTTTTAAGAGCATGACATATCTTTCATATGTGTCTGACTTCCGGGGACATTGAACTGGGACCAAAATCCAGCTCCTTGTGATTCAAAGATGCCGAGATGCTCCACAACACCCAACTGCTAGATGAAACAGCTGTGTACTCCATGCTGCTCAGGCTCTGCTGTGAGCTCAGGGGACCCGACAGAGTTCAGACAGTAGATAAAATCCTGCTATGAAGGTAACAGCTCAATAAGTGACGTGAGTTTGAAATTCAACCAGCTATCATCATGGAAGTGATAACAATGCAGCTCAAAAGCCCCAGCACAGAGCTGTTCTCTTTGCAATTTCAGGATAAGGAGAAGCATTCATTGTCTCATTGCATGTTGCATGGTTTGCTCATTTCACCTTTATCTTGTCTAGAGAATAAAAACATACTGAGGATGTCTTTTAGCAAGAAGAAAAACAACTTGAAAAGAACATTTCTATCGCTATCTATCTATCTATCTATCTGTTAATTTAAGTCTTTAAAAGAGAATCATATATTACAACCACCAATCTAGACCTAAACAATGTATGAAGAAAAGTTTGGCATTTTTAGAAGTATTTTTGTACTTTGTAACATTTTTGTTTCCCAGGATGAAAAATTAACTCTTGTAATGGTGGATTTTTCAAAAGCATCTTTTTAAATTTTCTGCCCAATACATCATGCTGTGACTCATGGCATGGAGTTGTATAGGTCACATCAGACTTCTTTCTTTAAGGAAAACATGATGTCACATACGTGGCCCAGCGCAATGTGTCAGAGCACATGAGAGGTCATGCCTGAAATGTGACAGAAACTGTTCTCAAATTCACTTAAAATCTACGAACAAACAGCAAAGTGCTAGATAAAGCTGTCTCATTATGTTAATAGTATTAACTCTTATGCTTTTCTGTAGCCCCTTTAATCCTGAAATGTGACCACCTCTGGAACAACAAAAAAATTTTCTATTTTAAGTATCGTTTAACAGGATCTTTTTTTGGTTATTATTTTCCTTAAGAAATGACTGAAATTGAATCTCTTTATTTTAGTGACCTACCTAGATTTAAGCTAAAAAATAAAATGTTGTGAGATACTGAGACCCTTCGGTTTATGGTTTTTATTTCACTTGATGGGGTACTGTCGTGCCTAGAGTTTTGCTTCAGTAATAACATGAAAAGAAAGGTACCACCTATGAATGTCCCTCCTTGGAGATATTCAAAAGCCGTCTGGACATGGTCCTGGGCAACCGGCTCTAGGTGGCTCTGCTTGAGCAGGGGGGTTGGACCAGATGACCTCCAGGAGAGCTCCCTTCCAACCTTGACCGTTCCGTGATTCTGTGATTCTGTGAAATCAGCAGCAGTACATTGACCCACAGCTACAAACATATCCTAAGTCCATGACTAAAGGCACTTTTTTTTTGAGATTTAGACTCTCTTTGATGACCACCAGCCCTCTGCAATGCTTGGGTCAGTTAAATACCTATTACTGTGGCTTCCCAAGTGCTTTGAGTAATGTGTTTGTCTGCTTTCAGATTGATTTTGTACAGAGTAGTACCAGTGACAAGAAGGAGGCTTTGGTTAAAATAGACTGAGAATTACAATGGTTAAATTATTCTCCATCTGAAGCCATGAACACCTGTATATACACACATTTCATGAATTAACAAAAATTTGAGTTTTATTCTTCATAATATATTTTATGAAAGTGGTCACAGTCATCATCTCAATGGGAGTTTACGCTTAATATTTAATTCCAGTCTCTTACAAAAAAGAGAAATCCATTTTACAAAATCACATTCTGATAAATCTTTGACCAGATCTGCTCAAAAGTCTGGACAACATTTGTCTTTGCTTGAGCCCAGGCCTGCCTTGATGCATGATACAGATTAGTTTCTTTGTGTAATGTGGTAATTAACTGTTTCTAATTACTCGTCTATAAACCATTGCAGCTCATTTTTCTCTCAGTTGTGTTGCATTGGTGCAATATTTTTTTCCTCTTTACCTGCTCTAGGGCAAAGAAAATTATGTACTGTGTCCATGCCATAAGTCTATCAAACAATAGATCTATATTGCATTACTGTATTTATATTTGAAAATTTCAGTCAGGATTTCTAAATATTCCTTAACACAGCAACTGTTAATGGCAATAGTTGTCAGATGAAAATTATTATGTCTAAGTTCTGTGCTTATTAATGTTTAGCAACTTCTTTGGAGTAATTAATTGTCCTTTCCTATTTAAAATCTTCACTGTTTGGTAAAAGTGCCAGGTTTTTTGAAGTGTGGGACCAAAATTCATTTGATCTCTTTGCCTAAAAAAAAATCTTTAATTTCCTGACTCTTCTGTGAGAACAAGTGTGGTTAAAAAGGGCTGATTGCTCTTTTCTAGTACTGCCGTTGGAGTTACGTTCAGGGAGATGCAAGACATCATTTCTTCTTCTCCTAAGCTCTTCTAAAATGTCACTCTTGACATATACTGTATATACACTGCAAAGCGTGCCCAGATCCCAGATCCAGGCTCAGATCCAAACCTCTGGTCTGGCCAAATTTTTGTTTTTTACTGCATACAATCCACGCACGTGGATTATTTGCTTCTATTCTGGTGCATCAGTTTAGAGAGAGTTTGGTGTGAAGGAGTTATAGGAAAGCGTCCCAGAGTCTTTAATACCCCCTTAAATAGAGCCACGTGAAGGACTATCTCATGGGAGAATCTGTCTGCCCATCAGCTACCTCAGCCTGTGTCTGGTGTGCCCCAGGCTGAACTTGGGCAGGCACACGTTTCCCATAAGAGGTGGCTGGCTTTACGTAGTTCCCAGTTGCCTCCTGCTTGCTGAGATGGGGAGGAGGTGTCTGTATTTCACTGTAATGACACCCAGGTTTGGTCCAGCTATATCAGAAAAGGTGCAGAAAGGGAAAGCCACGCCCTGCAGAGGCACAGGCCAGCCGAGCACGGCACAGCTGGTAGGCAAGGCTGAGAATGGGAATGGGGTGACAGTGGGGACCAGTCTTCTCTGCTTACTGGGCACTGCAAAGCAAGCATGGCATGCTAAATCAAAACTAAATAGGCACTAACAAATAGATGTGTTCATACACCACAGTCCTAGTGAGAAAACACCTGGGCCCATGCCCAGGGAGCAGCAGCCAGAGCTGTACCCCTATTTATAGGTGAGGAAGGACCAGTGCAGGCACATCTGGGCAGGAGGCAGGGAGTTCTTGGGCTACAAACTGAGTCACCAACAGGTTCCCGTCTGACCAGTCTGGCTACCACGGGCTTTGCAATTTTGTAGAGACAAGGTACAGAGTCAAGAAAGGTTAAATCCCAAGCAAAATACATTCACTCATCTTCAGAGGTACATCAGGCTTCGTGAATAACACTCCATCCCGAACCCTTGTTTCAGTTTGTTCCCTGCTCCTATCTCTTTTCAGAAGAAAGTGGAAGCTAGCTCCTTAAAATATTTATAAAGCATTTTGTGCAACTAGTCTAAGTTCTAAATTTAACTTTCCCCCTAAAGCCACAAAACATTCTTGGTAATAAATTCTCTCTTTTTTCCTATTTGGGAAGGAAAAGAAATTGTTTATTTTTAACAATTCAGTTCAGAGGAAAAATTATAGCATAGTGAATAGCAAGTAAATTAGCAATTCTCTCTATTATCCAAACCAGCAGGTCTTCTATTAACAAGGGCAGTTTGTAGCCCCTGGATTACAAGATCAATCAGGCGGTTCATTTTTATTTAATTTCAGGGAATTAAGTAATTGCAAATCAGTCAAAAGCTGCATGTAGGACTTGTATTTACCTGTGCTGAGTTTATTTAGCTGATTTAATACCACTTTCTTACTCCTTCTGATTTATTTTCTGAAGCTGGGGTTGCTGATTGTATGTAATTTATCCCAGATTAAGGACAGTTACTAAAGACTCTCTCCAGCAAATCTGATGCAGACACCACCTTCATTCTCACTTTAAGAAATGTGCTTAGACAGCCTGACACTCAGCCAGAGGGATGTTAACGGTACATAGGCTGGGAAAGGGGAACTATTCCATCTACTCTGTTTTGTCTGCAAATTTAATGGCAGACTTTTTTTTTAATAGGGCATGTATGTTGGCACATAGAGCAGCTGGTGGGTTAGCTGGCCAAGGCAGCTCAAATGAAACTTAAATACAGGAGTTAAGTTTCATGTCCCCCTTCTGAGGCTGGATTTTATTCAATTGTAGTAGAAAGCTCTAAGTAGTACATAGCAAAGGCTACCATTGTGCACAAGATGGGATTGGGGAGGAAACATCCATCTCCATATTTTGTCCTTCTTAAAAAGACAGATGAGACCTAATTAAGTCCTTCTTTACCTGTAGGTCTGTACTGTCTGCTGGCCATACCTAGGAAGCAAGGAAACCTTGCATTTGGTTTCTTCTAGATCACTTGACTACCCATAGACATTTGCCGCATGTCAGCCTCCAACTTTATGGTCCAAAGGCAGTAGTAGCTACATGTGCACATGCACCTCAAGCTCTTGTTCGGTCGGTGCCATAAAGTGGAGTCATATTCAAACCAGTCCATGCTGGGAAGCCTGGAGTCTGGTCCAGGGAAAAGATTGGCCTCACCAGCCATTGGCCTCACCAGCTCCTGTAGCCCTAGAGGGATATGGAGCCCAGCAGAATTCAGAGCAGCTTTAAGACTGGCCTGAAATATGCCATGGTCTAAATCAGTTCCTTGGAGCCAGAGGCAAACTGAAGTAGTGTGAAGCCATGCTGGTAAGCTCTAGGGTAACTGAAGGTCTGTTTTATGACATAGGTGCAGGACCAGCGATCTTCCTCAGAAATTCAAACAGCACTGCTGGATTGTGTCATTCCGCCTTTGAAGATTAAAAGAATTGGATGGCTGAGATTAAAATATACTTTTACTGCGTGAAGGCATACAATCCACCTACTCAGAGAATTAGATGAGTCATTCAAAAATTCAGTGCATCAATACATTATTTTTTAAACACAAACAAAATCTGAATTAATAATGGCAGCGAGTTTGAAAATTATGTGAATGGGCACATACTTGCTTATGAACCTTTGGTAGAAAACATTTATGGTGAAGACAATGTCAGTTTAAAAAAACAAAACATTTTCTAGAAAAGCTAACATCAGAAGAGAGATAGTAGGTGTATTTCTCAAGGCCGGTCCCTACTGCTGGTTCTGCACCATCAAGGACAAAATAGGTATGAAGATGGATGTTACCTAAGGCCAGAAAGCATCTTTAGATCATCTAGCCTGAAACCCTTTGTGCGTCACATGCATGCAGGTCATTGTCACCTCTAAGTTGAATTCAGTAACATGTTTGATGAAAGACCTCCCAGAAAGGCACTGAGTCCTGTTCTGAAAACACTTGAGAACTGGAGAGCCTAGCTCTTGACCAGCCAGTCTGTGACAATGGTTACCCTGTTTCATGATAAAAATGAGTGTGTCTCTGCTCTGACTTGGAGCTGTGTGGCCCACGTTTGCCTCCGGCACCCACATCTTCTTATGCCTTTCCCCACCAGAGTAGAGAGCTCAATGGATCAAAGCCACTTTTCAGTGGATCAGATGTCTTAATTACAACGCCAGCTGTACGGATGATCCAGGAGAGGAGCTTCGCTGGAGCACCGAGGGCTGTGCCATAGGCTAGGACTACTCTGCTGCTCCCAGGAGGCTACATTACCCTCCACAGCTGTAAAACTCAAATTGTGCAAAGGTGATTCAGCTTTTTAGCATCTGGTACCTCAGGGAGAGCAGTGTGCTCTGTAGTACCCTGCCTGTGTTCTTCCACGGACTGCAGACTGCTGCTCCACCCTCACTGCCCTGTGACTAAGGGCAGGGTTCAGCCACAACTTAATGGCAACTGTAAAATGTGCCTAGGTCTGGACTGTACAGTCAAATTGCCTCTTTTCAGTAACATAAAGGTTCTTCAGTGCTGCTGTGGCAACACAGAGGTACCTTACAGTGAATAACACTTTATTTTACGTTCACTTAAAGGGATCTTTTTATTGTCAAAGTAGCAAAAGGAGGCCATAACTGGGGTGCAAGCTGACATTTTTGGAGGATACATCTAAGCTATGCAAAGGAACAAAATGCAGAAATTCATGGGTCAAGTTCTCTGACCTGACTGGTACCTCCACAATGTACAGGACAGTCATAGAATCATAGAATCATTAAGGTTGGAAAAGACCTCTAAGATCATCGAGTCCAATCATTAACCCAACACCACCATGCCCACTAAACCATGTCCCTAAGCGCCTCATCTACTCGTCTTTTAAATACGTCCAGGGATGGGGACTTCCCTGGGCAGCCTGTTCCAATGTTTAACCACTCCTTCAGTAAAGACGTTTTTCCTCATGTCCAGTCTAAACCTCCCCTGGCGCAACTTGAGGCCATTTCCTCTCATCGTATCGCTTGTTACTTGGGAGAAGAGACCAACACCCACCTCGCTACAACCTCCTTTCAGGTAGTTGTAGAGAGCGATGAGGTCTCCCCTCAGCCTTCTCTTCACCAGACTAAACAGTCCCAGTTCCCTCAGCCGCTCCTCATAAGACTTGTTCTCCAGACCCTTCACCAGCTTTGGTGCCCTTCTCTGGACATGTTCCAGCACCTCGACAACCTTCTTGTAGTGAGGGGCCCAAAACTGAACACAGTAGTCGAGGTGCAGCCTCACCAGGGCCGAGTACAGGGGCACGATCACTTCCCTACTCCTGCTGGCCACACTAGTTCTGATACAGGCCAGGATGCCATTGGCCTTCTTGGCCGCCTGGGCACACTGCCGGCTCATGTTCAGCCGGCTGTCAACCAGCACCCCCAGGTCCTTTTCCGCCAGGCAGCTTTCCAGCCACTCTTCCCCAAGCCTGTAGCGCTGCATGGGGTTGTTGTGGCCGAAGTGCAGGACCCGGCACTTGGCCTTGTTGAATCCCATACAGTTGGCCTGGGCCCATCGATCCAGCCTGTCCAGGTCCCTCTGCAGAGCCTTCCTACCCTCGAGCAGATCAACACTCCCGCCCAACTTGGTGTCGTCTGCAAACTTACTGAGGGTGCACTCGATCCCCTCATCCAGATCATCGATAAAGATATTGAACAAGACCGGCCCCAAAACTGAGCCCTGGGGAACACCGCTCATGACCGGCCACCAACTAGATTGAACTCCATTCACCACAACTCTCTGGGCCCAGCCGTCCAGCCAGGTTTTCACCCAGTGAAGAGTCCACCTGTCCAAGCCATGAGCCGCCAGCTTCTCGAGGAGAATGCTGTGGGAGACGGTGTCAAAGGCCTTACGAAGTCCAGGTAGACCACATCCACAGCCTTTCCCTCATCCACTAGGCGGGTCACCTGGTCATAGAAGGAGATCAGGTTGGTCAAGCAGGACCTGCCTCTCATGAACCCGTGCTGGCTGGGCCTGATCCCCTGGTTGTCCCACACATGCCTTGTGAGCGCCCTCAAGATGAACCGCTCCATAATCTTCCCCAGCACCGAGGTCAGGCTGACAGGCCTGTAGTTCCCCAGATCCTCCTTCTGGCCCTTCTTATACATGGGCGTCACATTGGCAGTCCTGTAAGGCAGTACTAGCTTGTGTCCTCTATAGGAGCTAAGAAGTCCCACTTCTCAGCAAGGTTGGCAGATGTGGGTGTAGTGCGTAGCCGATACAGCCAGACTGCTGCTGGTTCCCAAACGAGCTCAGTAAACACCATCCCAGGGGTCTACGTACCCTCAACAAAGCATTTAAATCAGTATGTTCAAAACCCTGTGCTCAAGCTTTGGGACTTGTAAATGTTAGCACTCTGTAGTTTCTGTGATGAGCTACGGATGTGTTGTTTTGGAGGCCTTTACTACCCTGTTCTCTTTAAGACAGTGTATACATGGACTATACTGCCTGGGCCTCATCTGGAAAAGAAGAAATCCAGCTGTACATGTTCCAGTGCTCCTTCAGCTCCGCTGCCTCATCCTTGGGATGACAAACGTCACAGGTGATATAATGTTTTCTTCCAGAGCTCAGGAGCAGACTTGTTAGTCATTGGAGACCTCAGCACAACTCAATTAAATTTCTTCCGCTACCCAATTGACATTTAGTCAGCTAGGAAGAAAACAACACCAACAGAAAACAGTCCTTGCTTTCAGTTAAGATGTTATGAAACTTCATAACATCCCAACTGGCCAAATGTAAGGAAGAAATGAGGAAAATCTAATTAGACGTTGCATGGCCTCTTCTCCAAGTTTAAGTGTAATATATTTGTGGTTACAGCTTCCCTTGAGGATCTTCCTACTCATGTCAGGCATACAAAAGTCTTAAAACATCTGTGACAGCATAGTGCCTAACATAATATGTAATCTGTGGTCACAAGATCAGGGTTAACTCTTCCAGCCAAACAAGGTGATATGTCTGCTGAAGGCTTGAAGCTCTCAGCACTTGCGATAGACTTAATCTCTGAAAGTGAGATGGACATGCACAGCCATTGCCATAGCAATATGAAGCATGCCTCAGCTTTGGATTTTGTAGCAGATTGCTCTTGAGAGCAATGCAGGACGGTGTGCCATCTTTGGGAACACCACCTTCTTACAGTTTCCGGCACTTAGCAATCCCTAACACCACTCTGAGCTATTGTGTTTTTTCCCAACAATTCCTGAAATCATATAAACCTAAGAAAGCATATAGTTGTCAGGATCCTACTGCCTCTTAGCCAAAGTATTTGTGACATTGGGACACAAAACATACAAACTCTCCCTTTTCTCCAGAACCTGGGGAGGGGGTTAATCAAGAAGCAACAGATGAAACTTGACTCCAATAGACTTTTGACACTGTCTCAGGGGTATTTGTCTTAAGCAGTATAGGGGAACCTTGTCTAGTTCAAGTTTCTTTCTGGTAGTCTGTGAACTGACGTCTAGTTCTTTGTGAGATATCAGAGGTGAGTTGCAAAATGGTTACTAACAACAGTTAAAAAGAAATGTGTGCACACTCCTATGCATGCTGGGAATGCAAAACAAGGAGGGAGGAGAAATAAGCTTTCATCTAGTTTTCACCACACCTAAATCTCATGTGCTGTCATTGCACAAGATGGTCCAGAGTTTTTTATTTTATTTTTTTTTCAAAAGGTTGAGTGGTTCTTGTTGAATAAGGTTGAAGAAGATTGCTCTAGATGAAAATGCAACACAGCCAGTGCAAATCTGCTTTAAAGAAACTTGATCAGAAAGTAGTTATAATTACCTTCCCAACTGAGAAGATGCGCCCAAGGAGTTATAACCTGGGCTTGATATTCAGTATTTCGTTAATGGTTTGGATGATGGAATAGAGAATATACCTGTTAAACCTGCATATGACACCCATCTGGGAGGGGCAGCGTAAGTGGCAAAGAACTTAAGTGTTACTGACAATCTGAAAAAAACCACTGCTGGGCTAAAAAGCTGCAGCCTAATAAACAAAGTTCTGTTATTAGGAAGAAAAATGCACAAACCTAAAATGAGGGTATTCAGTAGACACAGATTTTCTGAAAAAGTCTAGGGATTACAGCAGATCACAACTGAATTTACATCAACCGTGTCACATTGTTTGGATAAAAAAGCAGATATCACGCCAGGAGGTATGAAAAGGAGTGCTTTACTCACTGCTGAAAAGGCTTCACCTTAGTCTTGTGTCCAGTCTTGTGTCCACCATCCTGCAAGACAGATGTAGAGTCTAGAGAAGGGAAGTATGGGTGATGCAGCCCTAGGAAACAAAGTGTATGTGGATAGACGAAAGCAACTGGGAGGGGTTAATACCAAGAAAAATGAATGAGACACAGTCATGGTCTCCAAATAATATTTTGATAAGATGAAAACTCATGGGCTGTGTGGATATTGCGGTTAGGTGTAAGGAAACCTTGGCAATGGTAAGGAAAGATTGATATGTGGTTCGGGGCAACCCCCGGTATCAATACAGGCTGGAGGGTGAAGGGGTTGCGAGCAGCCCCGCCGAGAAGGACTTGCGGGTACTGGTGGATGAAAAGCTGGACATGAGCCAGCAATGTGTGCTCGCAGCCCAGAAGGCCAATCGTCTCCTGGGCTGCATCAAAAGGAGCATGGCCAGCAGGTCGAGGGAGGGGATTCTGCCCCTCTACTCTGCTCTGGTGAGACCCCACCTGAAGTACTGTGTCCAGCTCTGGAGCCCTCAGCACAGTAAAGACACGGACCTGTTGGAGCAGGTCCAGAGGAGGGTCACAAAAATGATCAGGGAGATGGAACACCTCTCCTATGAAGAAAGGCTGAGAGAGTTGGGGTTGTTCAGCCTAGAGAAGAGAAGGCTTTGGGGAAACCTTATTGCAGCCTTTCAATACTTCAAGGGGGCTTAAAAGAAGGATGGGGACAGACTTTTCAGTAGGGACTGTTGTGATAGGACAAGGGGTAATGGTTTTAAACTAAAAGAGGGTAGATTTAGACTAGATAGAAGGAAGAAATGTTTTACGCTGAGGGTGGTGAAGCACTGGCACAGGTTGCCCAGAGAGGTGGTGGATGCCCCATCCCTGGAAACATTCAAGGTCAGGTTGGACGGGGCTCTGAGCAACCTGATCTAGTTGAAGATGTCCCTGCCCACAGCAGGGGGGTTGGACTAGATGACCTTTAGAGGTCCCTTCCAACCCAAACTATTCTATGATTCTATGATGTGGAGTCTCTGTGATCCTACCTTGAGGCAAGACGATGGTCTGGTGTATCTCAGCCAGGACCATCAGACAGGTGAGGCCGTCTGGGTGCACAGCTGTCAGCAGCATTGGTGTCCTATCTACTTTCTGCTCTGCCACAGTCAACAAGGAATAATTTGTGTTGTATTTTGTATATGCTACCTCCTATTTTTACTTGGGTTGAGCTTCCCACATCTGAGGTGCTGAGTTTTCCATCTCACATTTTCACTGATGGCCTCTATTTTTACTGCTGATCATCTGCATGAGAATGCTTTGCTGTACTAGTTCTTTATGGTTTCACACCAAATAAGAGCTTTTAATGAGTTACTCAGCTTCCAAGGCTGAATTAGTAGCAAACAAAATAATCCATATTTCACCACATGGTTCAGAAGCCACAGAAGCAGAAGGCCTCCACCATTCGGATATAAGAGAGCATAGTAAGAATTACTGACAAAACCGAGGTTCACAATGTCTGTAAAGCAGGTAGGACTCCTGAGTATGTATAGAGCCAAGCTGCACTAAGCAGAAAGTAGCAGTTAAGAGTTGTCCCTTGAAGTAAGTACGTTTATGGTGGTGTAAACCAAGTCTGGCTGAGGGGAAAAACAGGCTCAAAGAAACTTGACTCATGTTGCGTTATTGTAAGATCAGCTTCAGCCCCAATAGACTTAAGCTTCTCACACTGATTTTGATTAAACTCTTGTCACATGTAATATTGATTTCAACTGAATTATTTCTGTTCACACAATGTGAAGGAGGCGGTCTGTCCCTATGAGTGTAGAAGGTCTGCGCGTCCTTCAGAAAAGATATAGAAAGTAGTCTGCCCTTCCAGCATTGATTATTGTTTCAATACATGCAGGAACAGGAAAACATTATGCATGTGCATTTCCCAATGGCTAGTTTCAGCACTAAAGGGAGAAGTAACATTTGCATTCCTTAAAGAACTGATTGAGATTCTAAAAACAGATTGGAAACTTAATGGTAAGAAAGGCACAGCTTGAAAGTCTTTACTTTTTGGCATGAAAGTGTGGACCAGATTGACACAATCTGTGACGTAGTTTCTAATGAAGCATTTGTAATGAGACATTTAAAGCAACTCAAGAGGCCTCTCTATCCTGTTGGGAAAGGAACACAAGAAGCACATATTTGAAATTCATTCAGCAATGAATACATAAGCTGATCTTGACATGAATTTAGAGTAGGATTCAATTGTAGATAGGTGCTTGGGGAAGAAGTTGCTTGTAGGAAAAAAAAAAAGGAAAAGAAAAGAAAAGAGAGAGAGAGATAAATTAAGAGCTAAAATAGTTGGAGGAAACTCTTGGGAAAATTACCAAGAGAGAGAGGTTTCTGCTTATTGAACTGTTGAATCATGGAACTGATTTCAGTCGGAAAACTTTGTGCTGAAATTTCATGCAGAGACAAATTTGGTTTTCTCAGTAGGTAGGTGGGAAGGGTGGGACCTCCTGATTTCTGTTTTTCTTTCACATCTTGCTTACCCCAGGCAGGGAGGCATCTTTGGTGCTCACTAACACTCTGTTACAGGCCCATTTTAAACCTCTGCTGTAGCTGGCGTGAGTGTGATGTAAACATTTTTTTTCTTAGTGTTTAAATGTTTGTTAATTAGGCAACTCAAAGCATCCCACTAGGCCTGACCTTGACCCACTAACATCTGTTAAAATCATAGTTTACCTTATTTCCCTGTTGAAAAACACCTGTCTCCCTACAGAAAGCCACAACAAGTGAATGACTGTGCTCTAACGATCTGACCTTGCTTCTGTAGCTCTGTTTTCTGGTCCTAAAGTGTTGTTTTTACTTGCTTCCTTTGCTAATTATTTAGGGATTAATTTTCTACCTAATCTGCTTGTGTAGCTCTTTGAATATAAAGTGTTTTTAAGTGCCAAATATTGCTGTTACTGCTGCTTAGGTTATTAGGTAATAATCAGTAGCTGAAACAGGACTTCCCAGAATGAGAAATGAGTATGGCACTCTTCCATCCCCTTTCCCGTCTGTGGAACGGCTGACTCGCTCTGCAGTGCCCATACAGCATACTTGTAAACACCTTGCTGAGGCGTATATGGCTATATGACATAGCCATATACACCGGGGCATTTTAACACCTGATCATGAAATTAACTTTAGGATGCAATGGCAGCTATGGCTTTCAATGATATGAGTAGCATGTGCCACTCTGCAGCTGTCCTTTAGGACTATAATCCAGAGATGTGAAAACTCGAAAAGACTAATGCCTTGGTTCATGTGGTCTGACTTTTGCCCCAGTTTCTGTGCCTAGTATTTCCTCTTGGCTGGCTGTAGGTCTTCAGAGGTGCTAATTGAAAACACTAGGCACGAGGAATTAGGTGGAAGTTGGGCTGAGTGAACCTGGGCACAAGCTGTCTCCTGTAGCACATGAACGTCAGAGAAATGGCTGATTACAAAAGCTGTCATCTTCCTCAGTAGTCATGGGCTGAAGTCTAGCATGGGCACAAGGGAAATTCTTGTTCTGGGGACACTTTTTGATTGATTTTGCTGTCAGGATATAAGTCAGGAAGGCACTCCCAACTCTAGCTTCCAAGGCTAGGTCTGCAGAGTCTTTTAGGCCTGAGCTGATGACACTCTGCTGAACTGTGTCATGGAGGGAGCTGGCTTTATATTGTCAAGTGTAATAAACCCAAATGTTAGTATGAATTTGCTAACAAATGAAGGTAATTGGGTTCTTTAGGAGGGAATGAGATGACAGCTTTTACTGTACTTCAAATATCACTCCCAATTACTGTAAATACGATCATGATGCAAAACATTAATTAGGAAAATCTGAACTGTTTGAAATGTAGAGTCCCATATGAATGATTAACTACATGCAAAATATTGTGCCTGATTAGAGGCATTCTACTGAGACATCCATCTGTGAGCTTCAAAATAAACCTGGTAGGAGGGGAGGAGAGATCACAGCACTGGGGGACTGGCACAGCTGAGATGACCTAGGAAGCTACTGGGCCATGCGTATCTCATGTAGGGTCATAGGGCTTCTAGGACCGTAATGTCTGTGTACCCTATATTCTTTACTGCAAGCATCTTCAGAAAGAATATTTCAGGGCTAAGGAAGTCAGGCACTGAAACAGTACATGGCTTGCCCAAAGTCACGTAGGATGACAGTAGCAGAGAAAGGAACTGAGCATTGATCTTCCAAGTCTTAGCTTAGCTCTAGTTCTTGTTTCTTATGCAAGGGTGGAAGCGGCTGTCCACAAAAAGGTGGGAAATAAAACTTCTCAAAATAGACAATAGTGAGCACACAATTATGGAAAGACCAGGAACTGCAAAATTGCCTGTAGGTCACCCCAAGTGCTCTTTCTGGTGGTGTAAATTCTTGTGATAATGCATTAGCAAGTGTTCATCAATTGCTAATGAAATAATGCACCTGGAAATGCTGGCTCCAGGTATTTCCTATGGGATAAACACATCCACCAATTACCTCTACCAAGTCATGGGCAAACTCTAAATGGTGAAGGACGTTCTACTGAAGTAAGGCCTTTAGGACATAGCTCCGTAACAGAATAGATTTAGGAAAAAAAAAGAAAGAAATAATCTCCAATCTTGTGACTTAGTTTTATTTGTGTGTTCTTTGGCAGGGATAGGGACCATGAGAGCTCAAAACACTTTATCTGCTGGTTTGTATCTTATTTGAAATGCATTGGTCTTCTCAGTTCATTAAAAATACTAAATAACTACGCTGATACTGTTTTATTATGAAACATGGATATATGTTGCCAAATGGGCTATTTTAAGCAAAATATTCTGTTGTAGTCTAAATCTACTATTGTTCCCCATTTGGACATGAGTCCGTAGCCACTGAAACATAAAAGCTGACAAAATGGTGTTTCTTTGTCAAAACCTTGGTGAAAGAATCAAGCAACAAAGGATAATTGTTCATAGTTTGGACTCCTTTTTCAGTCAGTTCTTAGCCTGAAAGTCCTCTGTCTTTTTTTGGTGGTGGTGCCACATTCATTGCTGGTAGAACTGCTCACCACCAGATCACCCACTGATCCAGCTGGAGCATGAATATATCCTCCCTTTTCTGTCAAATTACTCGCATCACGTGCTGTGGTATTTATACTGCCTCCATCTTCTGTGCCAGCTTTAGGGGGAACAGATGATACCCAGAGCAGCACAAACCCCGCTGGTACAAAATTAACTTGCTTCTGAAGAATTTTGATCCAGCAGCACTTTGCACCAGGTGGCTGCAGCACTTTTGATCCAATACTGGCAGGCGCCAGGTCAGATTTGCAGTACTGAGTACTTGGAGCTGTGTGCCCAGAGTTTGCTCTGATCATGTCATGAGCTTTTCCGTTTTTCTTTCTCAGCAGCTTTAGTCTTCTCAGCCTCTTTCAGATGGATAGCCTTCCAAAAACAGCACCCAATAAACTTCCCCTGCTAGTTATGTTGATGTATGGCTTTATTGGTGACGTGTGTGCATTTTGGGGACAGAGAATAGTATCGTTTATTGTCTGATTCCCTAGAGTACTATAATTGATGCTTACATTTATCCCAAAATGGAAGGTGGCTGTTACATTCATTTGTTCCAAAGAAAATTGGTCTAGTGCATAACAATGCACTGTTATACAAATGATATAAGAATATAATAATGGTAAATTACGTAATATCCTAGCATTTGAATTTGTTATCTCAGTATGCTCTTTTTATGATGAAATAAAACCAGGTTTGTTCATGAGCAGCTTACGAAAATTTCACTTCAAGTGCTCTATCAGCTAATTGTTTAGGAGCTCTTCACGAAATTTCCTAACCATTGATCATGATGCTACAATTTATTAGCTACCTCTTGTTGATTCTGAAGTAACAGACTTTAGTGGGCTGTTTTCATAGAATAAATGAAGTTGATGAAGGAGGCTTAATTGTCCAGATTTTAATGGAGATAAATGTAGAAAACACACTGGAGCTGTAAGAGGAGGGTTCTTTTGGGGGCCTTTTAAAATCAATTGCTAAAGGGTGGTGCAGGTAACAAGTGATAAATACTGTTAGCCGATAATAAAAATGGTTATTCACTGCTCTTGTGGTCTCTGCTTAGTTTGATTTGGAAAGGTCTGCGCTGCAGAACTGCCACTGAAACCTCGCTGTGTGGTTCTTTCAGCAGAGACATACCTGCTCTTCCTAACATTGCTCAAATTTCCACTGGAAGCAGCAGCAAAATTTTGCTTTGAGGATGGCTGCATAGAGGGAACAATTCCCAGGGGATTCATTTCCCAGTTCAGCCATACACCGGTAGGGCAAGAAAAGCCTCAGCTATGGCAGATGCTCCTGTCAGTGATGCTGTAAGTAACTCCGGTGTTCTTCTTGCTTTCTTACTCGAGGCCCTTAACCCTAAACATAGTGCGATTCACTGTCACTGAAAGAGCTTCTGGTAATTCATCCCCAAAGTAGGACATTTGTCACTGATGAAAGGCCTGGTGTTAGTTTTAAGGATGATTTGACTCACACATATTTGGTAGTGTGTTGCTCTAGTGCTCAATTTAGGAACAATGAGACGAGATTAACTCATGAATATTCGCATCTGAGGTCGTTGTTCTCATTATATTGATAATGAGTGCTTCTGGATGTAGCTGAGGAGCGAACAGTTTCAAGAACTCTAGGAAGTGAGCAGGAAGAATTGAGGATGATTGCTTTCCAGAACAGCTAGCCCCTAAAACTACAAAGCAGGTTATACTCTTCTTAACAGCACAGACAGCTGAGAGAGACTAAACAACATAGGTTGGAAATATTATAAAGCATAGTGAGCGCAGCCATCTTTTACATCTTTCCACCTGAAACCCAGATGGAATAGACAGTTTGCTGGGTACAAGATAGCTGAGTTCTAGCACCACCTCTTGGCTCCCACCTGTAGGTATGGGATGATTCAAGCTAAATAAATGAATAATGGGGAATCGGGAAGCTTAGCCTTTTTGGATAAAGATCATTCCATTCTTCTCTTCTTCTCGGGGAGATGTTATTTCCTCAGCTAGAGGCGCAAAGCAAGCAATCTACCAGCCTTTCTGGTAGAAAGCACTGCTGGAATTTCTGGTCTTTCCACTGGAAATCTGAGCTGTGGGTGATCATCTGCATTGTTTATGTTGTGGAAGAATCAGGACTTCTACAACCAATTATAAAATCCATTCCTTCCTTTTCCAGTGTAAGAGCAGCAATGTCAGATGCAACAGAAAAGAAGGATCTCGCCGGTTTTACAGATGGGTTGTATAACTGAAGTTCTCTTTTTCCTATCACAGTCACGTTACATGTTAGGATCTGTTATGGGTCTTGTTTATTTTCAATGCAGATGCCATTCACAGACAGAGCACTTCTTAATCAATCTTTGTTCAGACAGATTCACGAAAGAAAATTCTATATTATTCTATTAAAATTCTATTCTATTAAACACAAAGCCTGTCGCTGGATCACAAAGTCCCTAAGCTGCAGACTGCTTCCCATCAGAGCCCCTGAGCAGAGAGCTGCGTGATCAAGCCCTAGCACGTGGAGCAGGGGGCAGAGAGCACCGTTTGACTGAAGGCTCAGTCAAATGAATGACAGACCCATGCTGTATTTGTGAAGTATGGTAAGCGCTGTAATAGTTGTTACTTCTTCAGCACTCAGAAAGACAGTACAGTTGAAGACACAGCTAGTTTATGGCTAGTAAGTGAGGCATCTGTTAGTTCCCAAGGGAAAATGAACTCAGGATGAGTGCAGACAGGAGATACAGTCTCAGACTGGCATCCTGGCTAGTGGCATGATACTGATGCTGTGCCTGACAAACTGGAGAAGGCCAGTGACCCATCTGAAACTGTGCTATCAAAATATCAAAATATTACTTTATTTCTCCAAAACCACCAGGAGTTATAGATGCCGTAAGTTCACAACAACCTAGTTCATTCACTGTCAGAAGAGACAAGCCACTGGAAGATTTACTTCAGTTTAGATTCTTGAAAACATCTTAGTCTGTCTCAAGCTACATCCTAGCCATAACTGAAGGCTGAAGGATAAGTAGTCTATCTGGTTTTGGTAATGAACAGAGATTGGTTATCAGTAGGTGTCAATGAGCGTGAAAAGATTCACCAGACTGTTGTCTGTGACTCCTCTGCAGTTGGCATCGTTCATGTCCAATTCTTAGAAGACAAAAGTCAAACTGAATAGGATCTCTGTGATACTGTGGTGGAAATACACGCAGATGGAAAACTTATTCCTTGTGGCTCCCGTCATAATGACAGATAGCGTGTAAAGATATTTAAGCTACGGCATTCGTTCTTTGGAGCATGAGGCGGCTCTGCCTCAAGCTCTGTGTAGTATCTCAAGCAGAATCATGCAGAGAGACAAGGCTGCATTTCAGGACGGTGTTCAAGATTTGAAATCTGGCCTGGATCCCAAACTGGGACTTTGTTTTCATTCTCTACAAAGGAAGAGTCAAATAACACCTTGTTTTCCATCAGCCAATTTTGACTCTGCTTGGTGTTGACTCTAATGGATTTTTGAAGGGATTATCACGTAGCTCATTTTTTGAAATGAAGACCTGTTCTGAGGGGCCAAAACTGGGATATTTACCCCTTAGATAGGTATCTAGGACGTGTTGTTTATTAGAAGTTTGTCCTCACATGTCGCTAAGCAGCTGAAGGAGGGAGGATAGTCCTGTGCCTGCGGCAGGAGACACAGTTCCCAGCTACAACAAAAAATCATGTGCCACAATTCCTTCACTCTCAGAATGGATTAATACCTCCTTTCCTTGCTCCCTGAAGGACCTACTTGAGTGTTTCCTGGGTCTAGATAGAGCTATGCTGGAAATGTTGGTTGGTTGTGAAATGCACAATATTCCTTCTTGCTCATTTTTTAAATTTGAGGTTTGTTTGTTAACAGAAATAGCAAAAGGATCCAGAGACAAATTCCACCTCTTAGGCACAGTCACTGTAGTAACAAAATTGGAGGGTATCTTGGGTCACACATATGTACCTACTGTCATTGTTCTTGCTGACATGATAAAGACATGATGGTGCAGTTCAATCACCTATTAACATGTAGAAGCCAGTTCACTTACCGCTGCCCTTTTTTTCCAGTTCATCAGTTTCCTGTTATTGGCATCTCCTTTCCATTCCTGTTCTGCAACAGTCAGCCAGCCTCCATCACACAGCTCTGCCAAAAGCTCTGCCAAGACAAATAGGAGGAAAGTGTGTGCTTTTCAGTTGGGGGCCAAAACAAGTTTAATTACAGTCAGTGTCAAAACCCTAGATTTCAGAATGCACAATTTCATCCCCTCTCAGTGGAAACCAGTACCTTCCCCCCCTCAGAATCATTAATACAGGTAGGACAAATGAGGGGCTGAGATGTACTCCCCACATTACATCCAGGGACCCTCTTCCTTCTCCTTCTAGCAGAAGGGGAGACCTTTCTCAGTCTCAAGCCTAAGAGCAATTCTGACTGAGCTCTAAGTGCTTTTGTGTCAACACTTTTACTAGATGTGTTTCCAGGTTCCTCTGAATCTGTCTCTCATGGTAGAGGCCTTGCTGAGCAGACTTCCTGGGGTGGCATCTCTTGGAGGTTCAGATGAGCTGTCTGGTTGAGCCAAGGATTTTTAAAATCTTCCCTGAGCACAAGATACTCGTAGAAAACTGAAGAGAGACAACCTCAGGGAGTTTATTATTATTCACGCTGCTGTCTTACAGCAACACCTAAAGGTCAATGGCACTCACTGTTAACACCTTAAATTTGGCTGCTCTAAAATTATTTTTCACACAGCCTTCACTAAGGGAACTGAAAAAGCCTTATAGGGACATTCCCAACCTTTGTATGCCCATATATGTGGCTGCCTCAAAAGAGACACTATCAACTAAGTATTGCTTAAATTTAGACTTTATTTACTGATTACAGGTCTGATGATATTTTTAAAGTTTAAAAAAAGCTTTGGCCCCTCTGGTAGCAGCTGTCTTCTCCCGTTTGAAAGCATCCTAGGAGGAGCTTTGAACTTGTAGCTTCTAATGTCTTTGAGGCCACCCTATGGCTCTCTGCTTGAGTTATTCCCTCCTAAAATCTCATCCTTCCTCTGTCATTTAGTAAAAACTTCATCCGGACGAGCCAGGTTATGTCAGAGATGGGTGCTGAAGAGCTCTTGGCATTTATCCAGATGGTTTTAGCCAAGTTTCAGTTTAACTGTTGATCCAAGGGCATGTACAGCAGAGCACAGTGAGAGAGTGCTGAGCTACTACTGCTCCAAATCCATGTGCCTGCTCTTGCAAAGAAAAGTGAGGAGCCACCAGCCCTCAGCAAGAATCTTACATGAGATGCGGCATTGCATTGCTGGAGCAGTATGATGCAAGCTTGGGTACTCCAAGCATCTCTGCACCCATTACAAGAGGTAGGCTTGCCCGTAACACACCCATCCTGCAGCCTCGCTTGGATCCAGTATCTATACATGTCCTGGTGCTAGTTTTAGCCCAGTCTGTGGGCCTTGATTCTGGGTGGTGTTGGACTATCTCAGTACAGAATGCATTTCAGTGCTAAACAAAATTAGTATATGGCTATTCATTAACTTCATTAAATTCAGCGGTAATATTTGCAAAGCAGTTTGAGATCTGCTTCTTATCAAGTGGCCTGATGTCAGGCCACTGGCACCACTGTTTCCTGGTGAAGGAGAAATCAAACACTTAGTGCCTAGGAATGTTCATAATCTCTCTTACTTGATTTTCATATCCACTAGCCTGGAATAGAGGGGTTTTTATGACATCCTCAGGCCGACAATATACCTGCTTCTAAGTTTACCGGAAGCTCCTGGTTGTAGACAAGCAGCTACAATACCTCTATTGCCACTCGTCTTTGCTCTCCCAACATCAGGAGTTAAGAATAAAACCAGTATTTTCTTCCAGACTAAAATCTTCCTCTTTTGCTAAAAGAATAATATATGATGATGTGTGTGTGGCAGTGCCATCTGTAGCCCCTGTCATTACATCCGTAATGATGACGAAGCAGAAGAGAGATGAAGGAAACCATCCAGTAAGTAAATTCATTAAGTATATGCTTTGCAATAGCAGTAACCCACAGTAAGAATGGGAACGGTTGAGAAATCTGGAAATTTTGACCGGTCGAGACTGATCATTTCTTCCATTTATTGGCTGGCATGATTTGTGTTTTTATTCTGTACTTTGATTCCTTCACCCAGTCTTTCATCTTGGCTATATCAAAACCCACTCCAGTGCTTCCAGACACTACAGCCCTGAATTAGAGGAACCAGACAAGAAGTCCTGCCAAATTCCTGAGAGCAAGCTGTAGTTTTGTATTAGCATTGTCTTCTCCTCATAAAAATGAAGTGTTTTCAAATAAAACTCCATTGGCCTCTGGCTTAGAGAAATGTTTGTTGATCCTGTACATCGGAGATGCTGATGAAAACCACCTTCATGTTCCCAGCTAATTTAATACTACTATTTACTATAATGTACTGCTTGAATTGCAGTAGCACTTAAGATTCCTAGTCACAGACTAGGGCGCCGCTGTGCTAGACACCAGGCAGGCATGGAACAAAAAAGAAGGTCCCTTCCCTAAAGAATTTGCAGTCTTTGGCATGAGTATGGTCATTATAAAGATAACAATCTTTTTTTCCAAGAAACGCCTCATCTTGTTCATTATCCCTTGCAATTAGTCTCATGGGGCTCCACTTCCAGCAACACGCACCTGTTGATAAGTGCAGCCTAGTCGGAGCTTAGAGAGACTTTGATTCTTCCATTTTTTAATGAACAACAAATGGTGCATTAGAGATGTTTGCTCCTTCAAATATGCAGACATCTGAATTTCTAATTGTTTAGCATTAGTCATAACTTAAGTAGGACAGAGCAGATTCTATATTTAGCCCATTGCCCAGCCATTCAAGACAGATAGTGTGTTTGTATTTCTTCCCATATTTCCTCACTTGAAAGGAGAAGGCAGTTGCAACATCTCTAGCCTCAAGTATTCCAAAATCATGCTGCCCCCATCTCCTTCTCCCCCAGATATGAGATTGTTTTCAGAATCATGAGATTTTTAAAGAAGATGACATTCTCAGCTCTTCTGGTGTTTATTTGGGGATTCTCAGCCCTGACGGTATAGCTGGGTGATGTCTTCAAGCTTGAAGGCTGAACTTTCTTTTTTTTTTTAGCAACAGTTGAGGTTGTAACAGGATTCCAGGAGCAGGAGTTGCCCTTGGTATCACAAACCTCCTTTAAATTGCACTGATCATTTTCCCTCTCTACTCAGTTTTCACTTCTCAGTCTCATTCTCACATTGTATATGCTCTTACATGTGAATGTATCACGTGTCTTACATTACGAAGGAAATCCTTGTTCACAACAAACACACACAGTGGATGTTTTGCCATTGAGAGAGGGTTTCGCTTTCTGCAAATTCCAACTCCAACTTTTCTTCCATTATCTTCTCCACCAGTGGGACAGCAGTGGGTTTGCCACTGAAAAAACATAGCCCCAGCAATTGGCTCAAATTGCTTCTGCCTGGATGCTGGAAAATGCCACAGCAGCCCAGCTGTGCTCAAATGCTTCTCTTGTTTTTCATAGTGACGCCCAGATCCATCACCCCAGCAGCGTGGTTTCCCCATGCTTGTGACATGGCTACAACTTTAGAGCTGGATGAACTAAATACTGCTGCTGATGCTAATGGCTAACGGCAGGCCTGGTGCTGCACGTGATGAGAGGAAGGCAAGGTCCCTGGCGTCAAGGGTGTGTTTGGTGGCTGAAGCCATCACTGTCTCAGTGGCCCTTTCCATTGGGAGGTCCTAGCTGTACAAACAGGCTCTCATCTGCTCCTGGCCTTCGGTGGATGGTTCCTCACAGACTCCCTGGAACAAGCCTGCAAGCAGCCATCTGCAATACGGTCACAGCGTTGTGGGCTCCCCTCTGTGCCCCTCTCTCAGCACCGAGTAAAGGGACAGCTCTGGGCTGTAACCTCCCAGGGGCACGGACGTGCCTGGGGAGAGGGGAGAGGCATTCCCACCTGCCCTTCCCTGCAGGCCCACTCCTGGTCTCCCCCACCTCCCCTTGGCTGGTGGCTTGGCCTGTGTGCCCGACGCCTGCCCTCCTCTGGTTCAGCATTCCCCTGTACTCTGCTGCCCATACAGGTTGTGTGTCCTTGTCTCCGCCACTGCGAACTAGGGTGAACCTGGAGATTTCAGGGGGTTGTTCCATACGCGTGCAAGATGCAAACCCAAACCCTTGTCCTTGCCCCGGTCTGTGCCAAAGACAGACAGACAGATTGGATGCTCAGCTAACCAGCAAAATTTCTCTCATGGCCAAATGTACCCAGACACCAAGACAACCAGGAATACCCATTGCTCGGCGCTCTCAGGGAGTGCTTCTTTGATGGATTTACTTGTTGCTACTAATAATTGTGAGATTAGTTCCTGCAGCATTATTGTTAACGGCATGGAGGGCTTGCACACGTATCCATGCAGCCTTCTCCAGCCCTTATTCGAGAGCAAGAATAGCAACTGACAAGTCTTGTGAGGTAAATATAAAGGTCAGCTGTTGCCTCCCTGGATGAGAGCTGTCAGGAGGAGAGAGGCGCAGCCCTTGCCGCCTGCACGCTTCTCCCAGCCTGTGTCTGCAACTTCGCTTCGCTGCTCAGAAGAAGAAAGTGAGGCCGTGAGGCCTCCAAAAGTGCTTTTTCTTGATGTCCAAGAGGGTATGGGTGCAGCTCCTGTCCGTGTTACACGCGCTGGTGGGAATACTCCCCCCCAAGGCGTGCGGGGCTTTGGGCACAGGGAAGGCTCTTACTGGGGCAGAAGGCCCATGACTGAGATTCCTGAGTGGTGTGTGCTGGCCTCTGCTCAGCTGGGGGTCAGGCCTTGGGAGGAAAACCATCCTTGCAAATCCACCCGTGTGTGAGCCGCTGTGAACGGCTGTGTTCTTCCCAGACACAGTGGAACCGAGAGGATATTCCTGAGGAATTTTTCCTTCTGCTGGGACCCCCAGCCCATAAAATTGTGTCTTGTGGGCAGCCGTCTGGGATCAAGAGTATGAACATGAAGTTGTGAATGAAAATAGTCCTCTGGTTGAGCTTATGAACTTGGTCTCGGAAAATGCAAGATTCACTCCTGCCTCGTACACAAATCCTTGAGGGATACTGGATAAATCTTTTCACCATCTCATGTTGTTTTTCTCCACTGGAAAGTTTGGGAAATTAAGGTGCTTTCCTCTCTCTCTCACAGGACTGTAGGAAAACCGGTTATAATTTATAGGTGGAGCTCTGATGTGATGGTGAGACGTACCACAGAAAATCCCTGTGACATGAACATGTGAGTCCCTTCCCAGACTGAGGTCATTGAAAATTTGAAAGAGAAATTAAAACTGAGTGAGAGAATTTTTAAGACTTCTGGGGTCAGAAGAAAGGGCAGATAGCTGACGTCCTTGTCAGTTTTGTTCTTCATCCTGACCTAGAATGTACTCTTTTGTATTTAATTGATTTATTTTTATTGATTTTTATAACTCACTTTAATGGAGCTTCTGTATGATTAGTCTGGCAAATTCAGTCTGCTGAGGAATAATAGGCAAATGTATTTTGTTCTTAAAATGACTTATCACCTTCAGGGGTAGTAAGATACCTTGAATTTTTTTCTTTTTCTCTAGATTGCCCTAGAATCCATAACATTTATGACCGTCAGATTTAGATTTCTTAGTATCAGGAGTACCAAAGGGTGAAATGGAAATGTAATGTATAGGTGTGCCAGTGTATGATTGCTGGCACCTCAGAGTAGGTGAGATGCACTGAGTTCACCTGAAACAGTCACAGAATGTAAGATTGCATGTTAGAGAGCTGATCACAGGGACTGAGTAACGATGGTGATCACATGAAGTGGTTACGCGAGATGACGTGGAAAAGTTTGCTGAACTCAACAACACCAGAAACCCTTACCGCCTTCTGACAAAAGCTGGAGTGGTAATGAAATATTGCACCATGGTAGAAAGCTGACCTACATCTAGTGTGTGTTCTTCCATGTTTGTAGTTGGACATCTTCAAAAATACCTGGGGTAAGAGCCATGCCCTCAGTTTAACATCATCACTCCTGTGTTGCTCTTTTTAGAACTGCGTGATCTCTCTGCTATGGTCAATCAGTGAGGAGGGGATTCTTCTCGCCTCGCATTAGCTATCTAAAAATTCAGTGAGTAGGCTAAGGTAGTTGTCTGCATTCCCTTTATAGACAAGGGAATCAGGTGAGCTTCTCCAGAACCCTGAAGGTACTATTTTGTGATGGGATGTATCATGCTCTGGGCATGCTTTTGCTTTTCATTAGCTACAGCAGAGTAGCTATAATTGCCTTTCAGTAGGTGCCTGAGTTTGAGATCACTAAGGCTAAAGGGCAGGTGCACCCAACCCAAGTCAGCAGAGAGGAGATGGGCCTCGCTAACTCTTTTTATTCCTAGACAATGTTATTTTGTGATTCACTGCAAAAATTGTATTTGTCTCCGGTGTTTGCAGAATGAGTCAAATACGAATACTTTTCTTATGAAGGGTATGCTAATCTCAAACTGTATCACTAAACATAAAACTTTAATCCGGATATACCTGATATCTGCCTTGTCTCTCTCTTGCACCACTGCGGTGAGAATCCAGGATTTCTTCTGTTGTAATCTCCTTCAGGAGTAACAGCTGAGATTTCACCCGGAAGCTAGTGACTCTTTGGGGAAAGGACTTCTATGTTCCTAGGCAGTCAGTTCTGCATTTGAAGTGCTGAGGGAAGTAGTTTTTGGTTTGTGTATCTGTGATATTTTATATTCCTCATTATCAAGATGTCCAAATGCCTCATGGTCTTCCCTGCATTTAAGCTGTTGCAAGCCCTCTCACACGTCACTCAGGATCTACGGGGAAAGTGGGGTAATATGACCATGCTGGTTTAGAAACAAGCATGTATGAGACACTGCAGACCCTGCTCAGAGCCAGGGGTCAGGAAAAAGGGAAGAAGAACCTGGCAGGTTGTACAGCTCTTGTGAAAATTGCAGGAGCTCTCCTAGCCCACTCCTATGCTCTATTTGCTATCCCTGTAATTCTTCAAGGGATGAAACTGTCTGCCTAAAGGGACCTAAACAATATTGTAAATGATGAAACACATAAAATAATCTGAGCCAATTCTCACTGGCATCAATCCTTTGGAGAAATGCAGCTCTATGTCTTATTCAGATCTCACCCACGACTCTAAAAAAATGTATTTGGATCAGAATGCTTCCTTCTTTACATTTATGATCACATTATTTTAAGAGGTTTTGTGTCTTTAAAAGGTATATTAAACCTAAAAATGGAGACACTGTGATAAAACCCACCCCAGAGCACATCTGGAGGGTTTGAGGTTAATAAGTGCCTCTTGCATTTTCCATCAACTGATTGAACTTAGCTCCTGTTTCTTTGAAGCTCGTGTTGTTCTCACTGGAAGCCGTGCTGACATCCTTTAAAAGCATACAAATAGCTTCTGCTGTGACTATCTACACAATGTATTCTGTTCTGTTTTCGTTGTAATACGCATTTCAGTTCATGAATGCCTGAACTAACAGAGGTAATGCAGAGATAAATCTCCGGTATTACTACTTGTTTTTCCATTTGTTTCTTTATGATGCACAAGATCTGATTCTTTGGCACTTCACCAACAGCGTCCGAGGCTGGAGGTAGGTATAACAGAAATTAAAGTGTACAGCATCCCCAAGGAGATGCTCGGAATTGGGCTGTGGCCAACCTCATACATTACTTGTTTGAAATTTGTTATTTTATTAAGGAAATGGATTTCAGATTTGTCACTGAATTAGCATCAGTAGCATACGACCCACCTTCCGTGGTCTGCTGAAACTCCTCACTGTGGTGGGAGACATGCAAGTGCATGACCCCAAACATTTACAGTCTAGGCAGGATAAAACCAGTAGGTTTTCAGTACATTTTTCCAATTTAAAGGGAAGGACATGATTAATGTTGCAACCAAGGCAGTGGAGAAGCAGGACTGAGATGCAGTGGCAAAGCTGATGGCATGCAAAAACTGAAGAACACACATTACACGTGGAATGGGTGTTGGGCAGAAGTTATTTCTATAGGCAGCGCTACCTCCTGGAAGAGGAGATCTGAGGGTAAGCAACCCAGCTGGAGGCATTGGTGGAATACGGTCTGGAGCCTGCAAACATAATGGGGGCGGGAGAGCACTTCAAAGGGAGCTCAACACGGGATTAGGACACCCTGGAGGGTAGGGCCTTAGCTGAGGAGGGCAAACAGGGAAACACACGGTCAGGGGGGTGAAGAGGTAGGGAAGATCAGCTAGTAGAGTTGAGGAGGGGGAAACAAGAAAAAAGAGCAGTTGCTACCTCCACGCAAGAAGTGGGAAGGCAATGGAGAGAAGCAAGGGCCAGAACGAGGGAGTGGGAGCCGGCAGCGTGGAGGCAGGGCCGGGACGAGCAGGCGGCGGTGCCGGAGGTGGCAGGGGAGGAAGAGCGGGCGGAGCGGCGCCCCGGGCTGCGGTCCCTGCCCCGGCAGATGTTCGCGAGGCGGCCCCGGCGGCGGCACCCCCGGCCCTCCCCGCCGCCCTCGCCCCCGGGGGGGCTCGCCGAGGGCTTTCCGCCCCCTCTCCCGGCGGCGGGGGCCCGGGCAGCCCGTGCGACGAGACGGTGTCGGCGGTGCCGCGGGTCCCTCCAGGCACCGGCACCTGCCCTGCCCCGCGGGGCTCGGCTGCGCTCCTGCCCGCTTTGCCGGGGGAAGCGCTGCCCCGGCCCGGGCTGGCACCGGGCGCGGAGCAGAGACGGGATCCACGCAAAACCGGCGCCCCGCGGAGCCTCCCGCGCCGGCCGGCAGCAGCCGCCCCGTGCGGGCGGGCCCGGAGGCGGCGGGGGGCCGGAGAGCTCCGGGGATGGGGGAAGGACACTGCCCGGGATGGCAGCCCTGGTCCCGGGTGGGTCGGGTCCCTCCCCGCGGGCCGGCCCGCGAGTGGAAAGTTTCCCCCGGAGTGACCTCTGATAGTACGCGCCCGCTAGGAAATCTCATTCAAGTATTTTTGTCAATGGGGTGGGGGGGGGGGCACCCTGCTCCCCGGCCCCCGGCCCGGCTGACGTCACCGCAGAGGCGATAAATATCTGTTGATATAATTGGACGTGAGATTTGGGGTTGCGGTAGCGAAACTCGGCCCATCGCCGCTCCGACGGGCCCCCATGATTTATTCAGCAGTGGATCGGGGCACGCAATCGGGCTGTCAGGAGAGCGTCAGCTTATTAGGCAAGTTCTGCGTGATTCCAGGAGAGGGTCTAAGCTATAAAAATCCCGCGCCCCGGCTCTGATTAGGACCAAATCTGATCCCAAGTTCGCCAGGAGCCGGCTCCGAGGGAGAGCGAGAGGAAGGGACGCCGGGCACCGCCGAGCCCCGCCGCCGCCTGCCCTGCTCTACCCTGCCCTGCCGCCGCCGCCGCCGCCGCCCCAGGTAGGTGCGGGGCCGCGCCCGGGCGCGGAGCGGGCTGCGCTGCCCTGCGCTGCCCTGCGCTGCGCTGCGCTGCGGGGGGCTAAGCGCGGCGTCCCGCGGGAGGCGGGGAGCTGCCCCGGCCGGGCGGGGAGCGGGGAGGCGCGGGGGAGCGGGGCGCTCGCACCCCGCGGCTCTTGGGGACAGCCGCCCCGCCGCAGGCACCCCACGCACCCTCCCACCCCAGGGTGGGTGAAGAGGCGCGGGTTTGCGCACACGCGTGGACTCTCTCCGCACGGGCTCAGGCCAGCCCCGTCCCCGGGATCCGCTGCCGGCGCAGCCCGGAGCCGCCCCGCGGGGCTGTTCCGCGGGGGGCGGCCGGCTCGACGGCGGGGGCCGGCCGGGCCGCGGTGTGCGGGGCGCGGAGGGGCGCGGAGGGGCGCGGAGCGGCGCGGAGCGGCGCGTTTCAGCACCGGGACAGCGGCGGCGGGGGGCGCCCCCTCCCCGGCCCCGCGCTGCCCTCCCCGCCGCGGCTCGGCTGTGTAACCCCCCCGGCCGCCGTCTGCCCCGCAGGTTTGGGCCCCGACCATGAAGATCCCGCTGCTGGTCTCCACGGGAATCCTGCTGGTCACCCTCCTGCCCTGCCAGGAGTGCAGAGCTCTCAGCAAGAGCCCGGTAGCCGCCCACGGGGCTCTGCACCAGCCAGATTTCTTCCAGCAGCAGCAGCAGCAGCAGCAGCAAACTCCGCCCGTCCTGCTCCGCATGGGAGAAGAGTATTTCCTGCGCCTGGGCAACCTCAACAAGAGGCCCGTTGGCTCTTTCTCCGCCTCTTCCAGCAGCACCGGCCACCTACAGCCCGAAGCCTCCGCCAGCAACTTTTTCCGGGCGGCGATGCAACAGCTGCAGCAGCTGCCCGAGCGCTCGCTGGGGAGCCCCGAGCAGGGCGAAGCCGAGGGTGAGGCCGTGGAGAGGGAGAAGCGATCCGAGGAGCCCCCTATTTCTCTGGATCTGACTTTCCACCTCCTGCGAGAAGTCTTGGAGATGGCCCGAGCCGAGCAGCTAGCGCAGCAAGCTCACAGCAACAGGAAACTGATGGAGATAATCGGGAAATGAAACGGCCCCTCCCCGCCTTGCCAAAGAGATTCCGCAGTTAGCACAAGAATAATTACACCGTCCGATGTACCATAGTGCTGCTCTGATGTCATCTCTTTATTTTTATATAGCTTTAAACCTAGAAGGGTGTACTCCGAACAGCCTCTGTCCCTTGACTAGCATGCACAACCGTGTACCAATTGTGCAGAAACACGAGTGTCGTTCGTAACCTCCCCTACCTTTATTTATTTCTCCATTTCCCAGTTATTCTAGTGCCATCGCTACGTAGGGATGTGTGAGCATTGGAAGAAATGGTGCCAAGAAGACAGATAACTTTTCTGCTGGGGGCAGGGAGGTGGGAGGGGGAATCTCTGTAAGCTACTTTAAATCCACTTTTTTCCTGTAAACATTTTCACAATAAAACATCTTTTCAGCGCTCGGTCGATTTTGTTGTGTAAGAGAATGTTTAATATTTATATTTTTAATAAAAGCTGCAAAGTAACCATGGCTTGATAGACTTTCTTGCCTAGACGCCTGAGGGCTGCTCCGCCTCCCTCAGCGCTTACCGGGGCGGGGGGGCACCCACGGCCGCGGACATCCAGAGCCGCAGGGAGCCCTAAATTACCCCCGGGGATGTTTTTCCCGTCCCCGCCCCGGGGAGGTCCCGTCCCTGCGGGCTTTCCCAGAGGCGCGCCCCGACGTGCCGCCGGCCCCGGGGGCCGGGCAGAGGCCGCCCCACGCCGCCGCCCTCGGCACAGGCTGCTTCCGGGGCCGGGGCGGGGGGGGGAGTGGGGGGGTCGGGGACCTGTCGGTCGCCCCCAGCCCTGCCGAGTCCCACCTCAGCAGCACCCCGAGGGGGCTCCCCGGCTCCTGCCGCTGCGGCCGGGGCCGGGCAGCATCCTCCTGCCGGAGCGCAGCGATGGGAAACCGGTGAGGCGCTTCCGCATCTCTTTTCTGTTTTCTTTCTAGCTCTGCTCATCCTCCCGCACCCCAAAAGGGCAGGTGCCATCCCGCTTTGGCTCCCCCCGTCCCGGCGGCGGTGCCCAAGCCGGGTCCCTCCCGGGGGCGCTGGGGAGGTGGCGGTGCATGTGGAGAAACTTCCCGGGAGGAACAGGGAGAAATCCTCCAGGATGACCGGGAGAAAATAGGAAATCCCTCACCCCAAACCAAATTCTAGGGAAAAGCTGCTCCAGCAGCCAGAGGCGATGCGGTGGCGGTAGCGGTGCAGGGCGGCACTTGCTCTGGGCCGAGTCTCAAAGCTTTGTGCAGACGTCACCTATGCAGCCCTCCAAAAACTCTCTCGCAGTAGTGTTTTCCAGGGGAAACAGGTACAAATGAGGGTTGATGTGACTCAGCCCTGTAGCGAGGGATGGCCAGGACTGGGGCTGGCCCCGCACAGCCTGCTAACCAGGCGCTGCGTTGCGTCTGCACTGCCAGCTCACCAGTCCTGCTGGGGCGCAGCTCCAGGCATAGTCCCCTGCCAAAACAGCGTGTTTAGGGCCTGACTCGGGGCTCCTGGAAAGATCCACGCTTAACCCTAGCGCAGAGCTTGACATCTGGTCCCCCATGGCACCGAGCACTCCCGGCAACCTGCCAATCTCTCTTAAACACTACTGAGTGCTGACACTCTGTCCCCAGTGACAAAACTTGAGGAGTGTCACCTTCGGTACACCTTCAGAGCTTCTTTTAAGACACAAATTTGATTTCATTAGACGGCTCCACGTCTGCCATGCACACGGAGCAGGACATTCGGCATTTGCCTTTTCTACAGTGCTCCATGGGGCTTTCAAATTAAACCTTGAATTGTTGTCTGTGACCACCTCACCACATCCTGGTTTCATGCAAGAACATGCCCCTTTTCCTACACACATGGATGACTGAGAAGGTGTAGACACAGATTATGGCTGGACAGACGCAGGCAGCGCTCTAGCATCTGTCCCACATGCTCAGAGCTGTGTCTCGCATCCATGCGCGGGGGGTGGCCAGTGCTTTCGGCGTGTGCATCTTCCTCATCCCTGCCGCTGGGCACCTTCCCTACAAATAACCTGTTTATGTGAGTGTCGTCTGTTGTGGCTTAGCAGGAAGAGCAAGTGCAAAGGAAGAAATGGCAGCTTCCCTCTCCCCTCCACAGCCGGGGAGGCACCAGTACCGTGGGGACTATGAGTGGCCGCAGGGAGGTACTTAGGCACAACCCTGACTTGGGGGTGCCAAGGGCGCGATAGTGTCACTGAAGTCACCAGTACCGACGAGCTGGGATGCAGGAGGGTTCTGAGGAGAAATGCTATGTTGGCAAAGGATGCTACTAGTGAATACCTTACCAGCATTTTAGCTGACAACATTGGTGAAGCATTTACACCTACACAGGACATGCCAAAAAGTGAATAACAAAACATTAGCGGTGCTCAGCCTACAGCTGTAGTGATGCTATTTTCCCCTTGGAAACAAGAAATTATTGGAAAACACTCTGACTACGATACAGTATAGCAATTTGTCCCCATGCTCCCATCCCGCTTAGGACTCTGTCATCTCAAGAACCAGGTACGATGTGGAGGTCAACTGAGTTCCTGGGAACGAAACCTCCTCGGATGTCCCTTTCCAGGCCAGTTTCTTTGTTGATTGCAGCCAGGCTGCCTGCGCTCACGGTCCCTCCGAGGAGAAGCACACCAGAAGCCAGCCGGAGTGAGTCATCATTCATTCAGTGAGTTCAACCAGGAGAAGGAGAAGACATGACGAGCCGGCTCGTCACCCCTCTCATTGCTCACGGGAGTTTCCTCCACTCGTCCTTGAGGGGTTGGTTCAGAACAAGTCTGTAAAGGAAGGAAAGGTTGACAAATGGAAGAGGAAAAGATGAATTGCATTAAAATCCTTAAGATTTCACAACACGCAGAAAACCAGAATGAAGTGGGAAAGAGGGGAAAAGGCAGGGAGCATGAACATTTGGGGAGGCCAGCCAGACTTCTAACGCCAGAGAAGTCGGAGGGACTTTTGCCACGGACAACGGCAGAGGAAGGATTACGCCGGGTGAGAGTGTCGCACCTGTGCAAAGGGCTTAGTCCTGATTTGGACCTCTGGAATATTACTGCACCGAAGGTGATAACTGCCTGTTTAGAAATGATCCCGAGCCAGCTTGGCTTGTGTAGCTGGGCCTCCAGATTGATGTGGACCGAAGCCAAAAGTTATTGTCAGTGCATTGCCACTCAAAATGAAACTTGTTCTGCTGTCATGAAATCTGCCTTGGATGTGGTTTTGTTTTTTTTTTTTCTTTAAAGTCTTTTAATATTTATTTCATTTCAATTTCACTCAGCCCAAGAACAGGAAATAAATAATAGAGAGATATAAGCTTCTGCTTATATCCCAGGCCAAATTCTGCTTTTGTTTGCACAGGTATCCTACACTTACAGTAAAAAAAAGGAATCTGGACATGATATGCTGTAGCTGCTAATCACAGGAATTATTACTATTTTTTAAATTAGCTAAATATTTAACAGGCCAGTATGATATACAGAAATACTTTTACTAGTTCCAGTGTTTTCAGATCCCTTTGGCAGAGAACAAAGACCAGCTTTGTGATAGTATCAGAAATTTTCTTAAAGATAAAATACACAAAAATGGGTGATTTGGTAGCTAAGGGATGCCTTGTGTCTTCATCACTAAAATAATAATTTAATGTGCAATATATAGGATTATTTTTTCCCTCTATATTCCTAGATATGCACATACATTATTGTACATTCTTAAAATTAAAATAGCCAATACTGCCAGCCTTCTCTGTGCAGTGTTTCACCTTACTTTGGGAACTTCAGCATGATCTCAGGAGAACTATTTGATGTCACGATACTACTTGATAGAGGGAAAATGACAGAGCAGTGTCATGTGAATTTTAACACATCTCAATCATTTATAATACTGTCCTAAAATGGAAAGTTACCAAAGCAGTGATGCTAACAGACATATCCAGGAACAAACAATGAAGCAGGGATGCTTGTGAGGAACTGAAGCACGGAATGGATGATTTTCCTAAGCATTTTTGTAAGTACTTAAAGTTAAAGCATACCACAGGAATTAGTAAGAACTAAGGGTATGTTAAGTATAAATTAGCTAGCGGGCTTCATTCCAGTTACTGCCTATTTGGGGGTCATGACATCAACAGACAAGACAGCATGGAGGTATGAAAAAAGTAGCTCCCTATTTCTTTATTTATCTCTAACTAGAGTTCAGAGCTCCTTTTTTAGACCCAGATCCTCAGTTGCTCTAGACTGGACTAGCCCTACTTGTTCCAATGAAATACTATCTGAGAATCTGCTTTAATATTTGAAATGTGGACTAATCTTTGACTTAGATTCATATTTTCAAAGCAAGGCACTCACTGCTACTCACCGCAAAATACAGGGCCCAGAAAGGATTTTTGCGGACAAGGATCTTGCAGAAGAATATAGCTTTTGCTTGCTAGCTATATCACGTACTTTAATGAGAGCAAAAGCATGGTGAAAAATCTGGGAGAAACAGCTTCCTACTTGAATACAGAAGTCCACTTTCAGCAATGCTGGTGAGAAGGGTCGTCTCCCAGGCTTACGCAAAAGTATTGTAAGGAATCAGGCCCACGGGGCCAGATCTTCAGCTGAAAAGGCACGTAGCTAATTGAGTCCCGATTATAGAAGATCTGCCTCTCAGCCCAGGAAAGTGCTGAATGCAAACCTTTCAGCTGAAATGTTCCAACCCCGATTACAAAAGTCAGGTATCAGCAGTAAATACGTGGCTAGACTTTCTGAGTTGTAAGGGATTCCACTTTTTGTTGATCTCAGTGGATGCAGGCGCATAGTTTATTAGTCTTCTGTGATGTTGAAAATTTTGCCTTTTATTTTTGGAAGGACAGCCGGAGTGCCTGGACTAGCTAAAAGTAATTTTGAAATTGGTTGTACAATTTTGTGCACCGAGCCCTCAGCAGTGTGTGTAAGCAGGCATGGGACAGCCCTCCTCACTTCTCCTTACCCTGCAAAGGAACAGGACTGGTAAGAGGTTTAATAAAATAACTACCTGCATTTTCATTCTTTTTTACTTAAAACCACACTGGCACCTTGTCATTTCTCTTCCTGTGCAAGACGGACTTCCTTCAGCACTTCTGCTTGCTATTTCAACCCGCCATTATCCAGACTTATACATTAAACTAAGCTTTACTTTGAAGCAAAGCACTATCTGTGGACTTAAAGTTAAGTAGCTTGTTTCATAGGATTTGGACCTAACATGTTAGAAGAAATAAAGACAATGTAATGACTGAGACTGGCCAGGTGACTGCATTACCTAGTTAACCAACACTGCTGGTACTTCATTTCAAACAAAACAATATTTGTCTGCATCACTGCCAAAACTGTGTTTCATAATGTGTTAACTCCTTCATATTCTGCTGTGATGACATCTTCCTGTGTCAGCAAAACAATGTCGGAGCTCCAACATATTCCCACTGGGTTTGGGTGGATGAAGCATTTACTCCCTGCACCTCGCTGGACTCAGCAGGCTGCCAATCTGCAATACCTCAATGTGCCTTTCCAAGAGAAAACATCTGCCATGACACCCGGCCGGGAGTGAAGCGAGCACAGAAGTGACAATAGGGCCATTCCTTGGCTTTTAGACTTGTGTTTTCACACCTGTGACGCTTCAGTATTTGTGCTCTGAGTCATAGAGTGACTGAGGTAGGCTATCCTCACGTGAGGCAAGAGACCATCAAAAGGTGCCAGGAGCAACTCTGTCCACGTTATTAAGTCTGTTCCCCCCTTCTAATGGCAGCCCACACAACTCAGAATTGTACAGTGTGCTGGGATTGTCTGAGACAAAGATTTCAGCTGTAGACTTCTGCAGAAAACAACTTTTTTGAACCAGGAGGTGATCCTGAAAGGTAGAAAGCAGGAGTAGGTCCCCCCAGTGTCAATGGGATTTGGGCAGCCGACCACTCTGTAGGTGCTTGCAATCTCATCCTGGATCACCTTGCTCTCCCTGTTACTGCAGCCCTACTCCGCTGCCAGAGAAAAGCTTTCTGCTGAGCACGGCACAGCCCTTGCCACATGCCTTTCAGAGGGTTCAGATTCAACACTTCATTGTGTCTGTTCGTTGCTATTAGGTAACTGTTGTTAAGCTTCTACCCAAGATTTATCTTAGTCTTGGAGATCTCATGGGTAGGGCTTGTTTTTTCACATTATCTAGAATAACAAGTCCCAACCCTTGATTTGGGTCCCTAAGAGTAATAAGGAATAACTAAAGTGTTTACCTCAGATTACATTAATCACATTAGGCCAATGCTGAGAGAGTGCTGAATACTTACACTTTGATTTATATTTTCCCCTGTGGTGTCGAGTGACATCAGATGATGCTTTCAATAGGCACCAGGAATTTTCACCAGGCCAGCTCATGAAGCAGGGAGGGAAGCACACCCTGCATGACTGATGGTTGGATTTGTTTTTCCCATAAGCAAAGTCCAGGCTGGAATTTACATGCCAGTACTTTGGAGGTGCTGAGCAACCACAACTCCCACTGAACAGCCGTTCAGCACTCCTCAGCATGTGGCACACTAGAATTTGCATGAATAAACAGTATAAGGATCTCAGTGTTTAACCTGATGAGTTGTAACAAAGTTACAGGTATTCAGCATCTTTCAGCATTTGCTTCCTTAAGCGGACCACTACTTAAATCTGTATAAGGTTCTTGTAAAGGATGTGGAGGGGAGGAGAGGGGTGAGTGGGATGGCTTTGTCATAACGTTTTCATTTATCAGGGCCCAGCAGTTATCCTATTTATGCTGGGGAAAAAAAAGGCAGTCTAGGCCTTCTAGATATTTGAAACACAATGAAGTCTACAGACTGTTTTCTGCTTTACCACCACTGATCTCCATAGCCTTTAGGTACAAAGACTGGGATCCGTGTTACCAAACTTCAGCCATCCAGAAATGAGATATCCACTCAAGCAAGCTGCATTCATCCCCTCTAACGGGAGTGATGAGAGAAAGGCACCACCAGAGGGTGATTTGTTCCATCCTAAAAGAAGTGTCTAAAGGGTGAATTGCCTTCTGGAGGTACCTGTTTCTCTCTACTGAATCTAGAGACACTCTTGGTGACCGGGTTATACTAGATCTGGCTTTTAAGTAAATACACAAGAAAGATTCCAGCCAAATACTTCAGGGTATCAGAAAACTGCTTGGTAGGAATTGAGAACTTTGACTGCACTTTTACTTTTTACAAGATCAGTAACTCTTAAATTTAGGAAGTGGGGAGGAAAGGTGAAGGGTCTTCATAGTCTTCTTCAGTTTGGTTTTTGTTTTGGCAATTTTTTGCTTATTTTTGATGACTTCTGAAAAGGTAGGATCTGGAGAAACTGTTGTTTTAACGGCCCTCTCAAAGGTTATGTCACACCAGCTTGCAGATGTGAGAAATAAGAGAAATGAGAGCTGAAATGGTTGTTTCCTCCAGGGCTGTACATCACCCACCAGTATATTTTATCCAAATTGAGCATGACTAAATGATCGCAATTTTTTTGTAATTAATCAGAAAACAAAAATGGTTGCTGATTTTATGCTGGCCACAGGAGAATAGATTATGCCTTTGTTGGCAAAGCAAAAATGACCTCCTCACATTTTTTTAACAAATATGGTTCTACCTAGTGAATTTGTAGTAGTTGAACACTTTGTGTCACCCAAGTATGTTATTTTTGACCTAGTGCTGAATTCTCCAAAACTGTATTTATCATCTTGTGGAATCATGGTCTCGGTTTTGACTGAATTAATGAGAAAGGTCTAGATTTACAGTGAAATAAATGAGAAAAGAATGCATGTCGTTTATTAGAAGTCAGTATGCCCTAGGAAAGGGGGTTATTTCTTACAGCTATGCACGTGGATGCACTGGTTGGTTACAAATAGCCCTCTTGTGCAGCTATATGAATGTTTTGTGGAGCAATAATGCTAACCAAAGGAGGTCCTGCCCCTTGGCTCCCCATCCACCTCTTCCCGCTTTGCCTCCATGGTTCACTGTCCATTTGCATTGCTGCAGCTGTTTGCAGGGCTGTGCTAAGAATGGGAATGTCACTGGAACGACATCAATTTTTTGTTGTTTTCTGAGGTGAAGGAAGATATTTTTAAACCTGGACCATTTGAATGATTTGATTCCAACACAGCCCAACAAACAGCTGCCTCAGCAAAATGCCGTGTGAGTGGTGGCATCTGGGCAGGAATAAGAAGCAGGGCCATTTGGCAAGAAACTCCTAAATCACCTTTCCTGCCAGAGAAAAAAATGGATCTACAGCCTTAGAGGCATGTGAACTACCCAATGCCTTTGCTGCCTCCTCTTGATCCAGCAGGAGAGCAAGAGTGTGAATTTGTTCGAAAATGTGGGTCTTGGAGAAAGAAGCAGTGAAAATACAAGCTTCTCACTTCTACGGTTTCTGTAGCCTCAGAAAATGAGTGAGAAATTAAAGTTAATTCCCGTATTTTAGCTGGCTTGTTTAGAAACAACCCCCAGTGTTGACAAGAACAGGCATGATTAAAAAATGCTAGCTGGTCGCAAAGCCATCACAGAATTTGTAGGCTATGTTTGTCTGCCTCAAATGTCAAGTGTTACACTTCTGGCACTCAACACTTCCAGGCAGCGGAAACAAAGGGAGCACAACAGGTTATTTTTAAATAGTTTAAACTTTAGTTCAAGCATTTTGTTTTCATATTTTTATGCAGTCTAGCTCCTTCAACATTACACCTGGCAGCTGTCACATACATCACAACAATATTGTTTCAAGCTAAGAGGCTGCTTATTTTGTATGGATCTTTTCTTTTTATTAGCAGGAACCAACAGAATATTCTCTGAAATAATTGCTACAATTACCTGCCACGGAAATACATCTGGTGGCAGACAAAATAATATGCACAGACAAGCTCCATCAGTCACAGTACTAGATATGTCACTCTCTTAATAGTGGTCGGTAATGAATTTTAAAAGTCCATTGGGAGCAAATGCCTTTCTTCAATAGATTTTCATTATATTACAATTAACATTATGTGGTTAATGTCTAATGCAATGTCTCTTACATAATGACCTTAAAGACACCAAATATAGTTCAGAAGATAACAGCCCGGCTAGCTTATTTTGGTATAGGATCTGCACATCTCCCATGGGATCCAAAGGTCCAGACACTTGAACCAGTGGTGGAATCAGTTTTAGAGAATGATGTGAGAGAGAAGCTTTCTTCTAGCTGTTACTTGGGACAAAGGGACTACAATTCCCTTATTTATGTCACCTATCTTTTTCATGACTCAAACAAAAAAGCCAGAAATAAGATACTTGTTTAATATTTCACCCATTGCTGCACCTCACCGGCATTACTTTTTGTTGAGACTGATTAACTACAGATTTGCATAAAAACTAGTCCCACCACTGTCCAGGAAAATGAAGGAAACCCAGGAGGACAGTCTTACAAACTCATGAATGTTAAGGCCGCATGATCAGAACAGTCTTTCCTAGATCTATCCACACATCATTCTTCATTCCTCTCAGAGTGAAATTTTTGAGGACCTCCTGATCAATGAGCCATCTATCACTTCTGCTCCCTTCCAGCCCTGCTGGAGAACTGTCTAGCAAAGGAAGGATCATCTTGAGAGGCTGCAGGAGTAAGTGGTACGCACTGGCCACCAGTGCCAGAAAGCTACTCACGGCTACTAGTTCTCCCCTCTTCCCCCTACTTCTGCTTCATCAGACAAGTAGATATGACTTCAGATCAACAAGTTAAATGTGAACTAAAGACCTTCCGAGAACTTCTCCGTGGCAGTAACCCATCTAGTCCATGTCAGAGAAACTTTGCTATTAGCTTTCAGAGAGAAGTAGGAAACCTAGTAATGGTTTAAGGTCATGTTTGTCTCTGTCATGTAGTCTTTCCTTTAAGTAATACAGACTGTTGTAAATGAAAGCTTTTTCTTCCTCTGCAAATGGTATTTTTATAAATCCAATGAATGACACAGAGTGCCAGTTCGGACTGTGACTCACCCCAGAGCTCCATTCACGGCATCAGATAACGGAGCCAGCATCACTACAAGAAAGACATTGAGGTGCTGGAGTGTGTCCAGAGAAGGGCAATGAAGCTGGTGAAGGATCTAGAGCACAAGTCTTACGAGGAGCGGCTGAGGGAACTGGGGTTGTTTAGCCTGGAGAAAAGGAGGCTCAGGGGAGACCTTATCGCCCTCTACAACTACCTGAAAGGAGGTTGTAGCGAGGTGGCTTTTGGTCTCTTCTCTCAAGTAACAAGTGATAGGACAAGAAGAAATGGCCTCAAGTTGTGCCAGGGGAGGTTTAGACTGGATATTAGGAAAAATTTCTTCACCGGAAGGATTGTCAAGCATTGGAACAGGCTGCCCAGGGAAGTGGTTTGAGTCACCATCCCTGGAGGTATTTAAAAGACGTGTAGACGTGGTGCTTAGGGACATGGTTTACTGGTGGACTTGGCAGTGCTAGGTTAACGGTTGGACTTGATGATCTTAAAGGTTTTTTCCAACCTAAACGATTCTATGATTCTATTATTCTATAGCTGCGAGGTGTGTAGACACATACCATGCTTTGGAGGTTGGAGCACTGCTCACATTGTGAGTGACTGACTTGGGCTGTTTTAAGTATGCGGGGGGTGGTATATGTGAGCTGTGGACACAGCACACCTTCTCTGAGAGACAAAAACACACTGACGGAGATGCAGGAAGAAAAGCTGGAACTTCAGCTAAAGCAACCAGTCACCATTCTTTAAAGCCAGCACGTAACAGAAAAAAGAAAGTCTTGGCCACAGTTATAACATTTTTTCCCTCATCACCTGTTGTTGCTGCCCCTTTTCCTTTGTGTGCTCATTTTTCCATGTCTTCAGTTGCCTGAATCTTCTCCTTACTACGACCACAGCAACTGAAGCTGGTAGCCAAGAAATGACTCTACTCCAACAATAATACATTGCTCAGTGGGAAGCACCGTGACTTCCCGGACAGATGTCTGTCGTGTCACGTCTCACATTGTAATCTCTGCTCACCCATTAACAATGCTGGCTTGCTTGCACAGCACTTGGCCAGCCGATGTGCAAGATATTAAATCAAGCTTCCTTCTGCCCATCTCGCACTGTTCCCAGGTGAAGTCCAAGGAAGCTGTGATAAAATACTGCTCTTAAAGTCTCTGATTGAATCACAGTTATTGACCGGGTTTTTATGGAATATAGAGCACAGATCACAGGCAACTGTGCCCAGAGACAAGCTTGGAACTGACCTGCATCTGGGTGGGCACCAATTCATTTTTTAAAAAAAGGAATCTATTTATTTTATAAAATTAAATTATGAAATTGTGCATAAATATAAAAAAAGCATATCTTTAAAAAAATAAATCTGGTGCCAGACGTTAAAAAGGCTCACCAGCACTGATGGGGGAAACAACAGTTACCTTTCCTCAGTAAGGCATTTTGTAATAGAGCAAGTCATACAGCAAGTGTTTCATCAATATAGCCACTTCTTCGGTGTGCGGAAGTGCTGAGCCAGGAGTGTTCTAAAAGCCTGGGTCTGTATTTTGATCACCACCTTTGGTGGTTGAGATAGACTCAGGCAGATTTTATAGGGTGCTCTCTAAATTAAAAAGAGCAATGAGAAATTCAGATCACTTATTCTCTGGGACTGTGAGATCCTCATTCTCTGCTCAGCCAAAGGTGTGACATCTATGTTGGGATATCTGCATCGTGGTTTGAACATCACGGCACCTATCTATCTCCATTGGCTGGTAGCCTGGAATAACAGGTTTTCTGAATTAGTCACTCATCTCCTACTTAGTGACCTGGAGATTATTGTAAAGATGTTAGGAATACATATCAACCGAGAAGGGATCTAAGACTGAACCAACACTGTTTGATATGCCCCTCTTATTTTTTTCTGTTTCATTTTGGCTGTACAGGAAGCCCCCCAACCTGTATCTCCATTTCAAATGCCACATAGGTGGGCACCAAATCCTGCAGGGTGCTGTGGTCCAGCCCCTTGCCTGCTCACAAGTCAGGAAAGCCTAGAAGTGGCATGATACAATATCCAAAGGACTCAGCCCCAGTTTGCTAATTACTGCCAGTGGGATTTCAGTCAGACAGGCTGGTATTTAAGTATTGATCCATCTCTAATGATTACAGGATTACAAGCACTGCTTTCCACAGACGAGTGTACAGCTACACTGAAAGCCTGAACTGTCTCAAGGCACCAGGATGACAACTAACCAAGTATTTTCCAAACAGATGGCTTGTGTTGTTGTGACATAAATCTACTGTAATGTGATGTAAAACAGCATCCACGATTAAGAAATATTTTTTGTTTACACTCTATTTTCCTTTCCGAACGCCTTAACAATGAGCAGAATGAGTGATGCTTGGAGGAGGAGGTCGAGTGGAGGTAGGATTCAGTATTTAAATGAGCTAGTCGCAGAAAGACAACGTCTAGGTGAGCCTGGCTTTGTATTAATTTGAACAGGTGAAATAATTTTGTCCACGCTGTCATTGTGGAGGTCCTTTTGCTAGTAATGGACTGAAAAAAAAGAAATATACATAAATCAGATGGTATCTATGACTCACCAGACAAATCACAGAGCAGACTATTTGAGGTAAAACTTCAGGTGAAGTATTTGCCACTCATATTAATTATGAGAAACTGTTGTCTGAAAGCTGGTCTTAATGCATTGCCCTCACGACTCATCACTGCTGCTTCTGAATCACTCGGATAATTCTCAGAAGCAAGGGAGAGAGAGGTATTAAAAGAGGAACAATCAAGACATTCCTGATTTTCTCTGCATGTATTTGCTAAGCTGAGGAAAAAAAATCTCACCTGAAGCACAAAGTCAAGATGCAAAATGGAAATTTACAGGCAGAATTTGCCACCAACTAAACATCAGCCTGGGTGGCCTCAGACCCAGCTGCTATAACTGTGTCCCAACTCACTAAGTCGAATTACTGAGAAGCAAAGGCAGAATTTTTGGATCGTTAACTGAGATTCTTGCACCTAGCATTTGCCCTGTATTTCAGCTACAGGCTGGACACTTTTTTTTTTCCAAGTGAAATTTAAGAGATGTTTAGGAAGAAGCTTCAAACAGAATTTAATTTGGGTTCTATACTAGCTGATTCACAGGTCTTCTACAAAAGGCTCAGCTTCACGGAGGATAGATGACCCATTTTTCATTCAGTCAAAAATTGCAGATTTTTTATCTGAACATAAATAAACCCATCCAGTTTTCTACCTAAGGAAAAATACAGTACAAATATATCCAGATGTAGATGGTTGACTTTTGCTCTCTGCATTCCCAGATCTTTCATTAGAACCAAACATGGTTGTTGCAGGGAGCAGAGAGCCTTCAGAGCAGCAGCTGGCTTCCTGGGAGAGGGCTGCCGGGGCTGCGCCTGCTGCTGACACTAACAAACTTCTTGTCCTGCTCTGGGGGCAAACTGTGGGAAGGCCGTGTTGGGTGGGTCAGAGGGGAGGGAGACCCTTGCTTAGCATCGTTCCCACAAGATCCAGCCTTGCAAGATCCCCTTCTCTCAAGCAAGCAATCCCCTCTCTTGGAGCAGTTGGCTTGAAGAGGGGGACTTAGCTTCCTTACCTGAGCAGATTGGCAAGACTGAGTTTCCCATTCGGAGAAGAGAAAGGAAATTATTATTTGCGTACCACTGCCACGCTCCTGCAATCATTCCAGAGCAGCACTGTGCTAAAATGTGGGACCGTACCTTTTATAGAGTGATGGAAAAGCAGAGGTACCTGGACAACGAGCACAGCGTGATCTCTCTCGGGCTTATTTTGGTTTTAAATGATCTTATTTTGTCTGTGTTGTCTGCATATTGAGATGACAACCAATTGACTAAAACTTAGCTAAGTACTGACCTCTCTGACACGTGATTTAAAGCTGTCTCATGGAAAAATATTTGAAGGATCACCAGCTGAAATTGAAGTATTCAGCAGCAGGGCCAAGAGAACGACAGTACATGAATACAGAGAGGACTGTCCCTATGGTAATTCTGGCAGATGGCATAAGGTTGCAAGCAAGTAATAGAAAATTTTAAAACTAATGAAACAAGATTAACATAGGCCACTCTGTTAGTATTTCCCCTCCCAAACAGCTTGGTCCTGATTATATTTTATATCCTCATGGACTTAAAGCACTGTACTTACTGGCAGAAAAGGGAAACTGGATCAGAATACTGTTTGTGGATGATTAACTTGCATTTCCTGTCAAACTAAATGTATGCACTTCAGTCCTTCGGAGCCACAGACAGCCACTTCTCTGATGGGGAATTTGAGGAACAGAATATAAGGTCTAGTACTTCATCTTAGGTGAAATAAACTGGATAACCAGAGACCCAGGTGAATACAAGACTTTCATAAACTCTCACAAATTTATATGGTGTCACTGCATGAGAGACGTTGCCTACAAAAATCTGATTGGAGGAAAAAATGAACAAACTTTTCCTTATGCATCCATTGCCCTCTGTATTTTAACCAGACTGAAATAATTTGAGCAGATGTAAGGTATTTTGTGATCTGCCTTCTTCCAGTGACAACACAAGAAGGTTTTATTATAAAATACTCGTCACTGCTGATTTTTGGGATTCCTCTATTACAAAGCGAGGGATAGAGTGGTTCTGAATGTGAAGACATTTTTAAGGACTACACATTCCTGGAAAGTGGTTTTACTGTTCTTGATGTGCATGGCTTTCTCTAGCTATCAGAGGTCTGCACAAGAGAATTAAAAGGCAGAACTTAGGGCCAGATTTTCACGTTTTGTTGCCAAAGCTGGGCAGCAACAAGGGCTTACATACCTTGCTTGATAGCTGGGAGCACTGAGCATTTGCACTGTTAGAAGTGACAGATAGATGTTCAGCACTCCTGAAAACTAATCTTACTACTAAGGATGACTCAATGCATATTTAGAATTCAGATTTCCAAGAGACTGAAGGGCCATATACCCCTTCAGGTGTGCCAGTCCAACAGTTAGATGCCACGAGCATTTACAAACGTACACACCATTCTTCATATGCCTAAAGCTCCACACCTATATGCCTTGGTAGCATCCTCCAGATATAAAGTACAAAAACACACGCCTGAGTCCTGAAATGCCAAATGGGTGAATGAGTTTCTGAAGTCTAATGCACAAAATATGTATTCTTCTTCCTAGCTCACTTAGCCTGTCTTCTGAGACCAAACACAAGAAGACAACTTAAGACTTGGTGAGTGCTTGCTTCACCTCCTTCTTTAACTCATCACACAGTCTGTCTCTAAGCTCTCTAAGTTTTTGTTTTGGACTCCAAGATCTGTTTCTCCCATGCACTGGAAAGGGCTGCTTGTTAATGCCTATGTCACCCTCCACTAATATATTACTCCCCAGGGGGGCGAGGCAGCTATTTCCGCGCCCTGTGTTTTAATCATTCGCTCCCGGTTGTCATCCGCAGAAGCTCAGATTCACTTCAAAAGACCCCCCCAACTTTACCCACTGAGAAGAGGCACCTGCGTTAAGAGCGATGTCACCTTACACACAGCAGGCAGATATGAAGATGTGCCAAGTGAGAACCAGCAGCAGCTGGTGAACTGTCTCTCACCGGAGATGCCTCTCGTCCTCCGTCAGATGCAGAAGCAGCCTGCGGTGACTGTACTTCTGACTTAGGCACTCCCTGAAGCGGGATGCGGCTTTCTAGTGCGGAGTTATCTATTTTGTTCATGCTGAATCATCTCCTTCCATCCCTTCTCAGACCAAGCAATCTGTACACCTGTGGGCTGCACCTCCTGTTGCCATATCCCTGCTGATACAGCCTCCTGCACTCTGGAGGAAATTTCTTGATGCATTGATACAATTTCTTAGAGTGCAGTGGCCCTTAAATAAAGTAAATTTGGGGAATTAATAGGTGGAACTGACCTCTTTTTGCTGCTGAAAAACAAGGAAATCCCTATCAGTGCATTCTATTAAAATAGCCTGAAAATAAATTATATGCTGCTTTTATGATGACAGTCATGCAGATTTATATTATTATTATAAATTATCATTACAGTTATTTCAAGTAATTTTGTTATTTGGCTTTCAGGGGCTTATTACATAAAATGAAAAAAGGGCAGTGACCTGATATTTCGCGTGAAAGATAGACACATAAACTGTCTAAACAGCCACCTCACTACACATAGAGAAGAAAATAATTTTTATGCAAATAGTGTCTGAGACAAAAATGCCTTTCTCCCTCACCTCTTTTCTATTTCATGATTAAATAAATCATAAAGCTGTCACTAGAGACCACAAAGAAAGAGGTCTCACATGGTACAAATGAGAGCTTTCTGCATTTGTGTATTTTTAATTTCAAAAGGTATTCTGAATTAAAAAAAGAGAGGGAAAAAAGAACATAATGCTATTCGCATGCTTGGTTTCCCAGGACTACAAACAAGCTCTATGTACTCTAGTAATAATACAATGAATTTTCAAAACCAAACACAAATAAATGGAAATTAAACTATGATCCATAAATTTAATTGAGAATCACAATGTCTGATGCTTTCAAATTCAAATTACCACCAGACTGCATCTTTTTGCATAACATATGCAGCTAAAGCATAGGTGATAGTTTCTCCCCTCTCCCTTTTTTTAATGAAGAGATATACTTCAGTCATAGTGCTGGAATTTTTGCACATAAAAACTGAATAATAATTTATCATTTTTCATAGATGCACCATATCATGTGGTAGAGTGCTTAGAGCGCAGTACAGAAAGTGAGCAGGGAAAAACAAGCATTTTTGTGTTGAAGAATAGACCAAAATTGAATTCTTCTGTCATTAGAGCAAATACCCAAAGGTAACTGCAGTTGTTTTGTGTCAGAGGTCTTTGGTCTTCAGTAAACAAGATTAAATGCCCCAGTGGTAACACAGAATTCTCTGCAAATCAGCCATATCACTTTGGAAATTGAATATACACATATGTCTTACCTAAGAGGGATGTGAATTTGTAGCAGGAAGAACTAAATCATGGACAGTGTCTACTAAAAAGGAGCTACTCAGAAAGTGATGTTATGGAATAGTTAAGGTTTAATTTACAGTGTTTGCATTCAGGACAACTTCACTGGGTAGTGAAGTTCTTAGTCCTTGATCTTGTAGATATTTCAACTCTTAATTAGTATGACCTAAGGAAAAAAAGCCTTTGCCTACAGAAAAACATTTTTTAAGCACAGATATTTAAAAGTGCACACACAGCCTTGGGTGTCTAAAGGGTTGGGATCCCCCCCAAGCTGCATGGGGATGCATTTCAGGGCTGTGTTTGGTACTCCACGCTCACTGGGAATGTGGGAGAGGTGGCTTTGGATGCCTTTTGGTGGAAAAAGGACCGGAAGAGGAGTCCCCAATGTGTGGGGTGTGCTGTGTGGTCTAGGGTGTGAAGGGACTCTGTCCACGGTGGTGCTCCCTCAGCGGGGAGGGCTCGAGCCCGGTTCCCTGGGGACCTCTGGGGAGCAGGGCTCGAGCCATTCCTGAGGGAGCACCAGTGGTTTGCTTGCAGTGGGAATTCCGGCAGCAGGATTACTCAGTGGATTTTTCTTCCTGATGTTTACCCCTCTGATGGCAACCATTGCTCTCCAGATCTTCCTCCCCAATTTGTTGGACTGAACAAGCTCGGGGCTCTTCACATCTCCTGTCAACCCACAGGTTCTCCATCCTGCTGGTCATCTGAACAGCAACTGAAATATAAGCCCATATATCTGAGGGAGTAAATGTCTCTTTTCATTTTGAACCAGGGTGGTGCAATGTTTAACCATGCAGGAGTAAGCTGAAGGGTGGCGTTTCGAAGGTGCGAGGAAGAAATGTTTTAGGCAGCTTGTATTGTGAACCAGCATGATGTTTTTGGATGGGAAGAAAGGGAAAAAATCCTTTAAACCCATGTAGGAACATCACCAGAGACACTATTTTAACTGTTAGTTAATGGTAAAACAAAATATTTCCTACCCATGAAAGTACAAATCATGTATTGAATCAGATTCCAAAGATGATGTAGTATGATAAGAAATGCCAAAAGTGATATGCAGAATGCTAACTCCTGTGAGAAAATAAGAAGAGTGCTTCACCAGTGTTGTCATGACACGAACTAGTCATTAGCACTACGTTCAGTGAAAAAGCTCTGTTTCCACAGCACTTTTCCATGTCATCCTTTAATTGGAGGAAGGGAGTAAAAACAGTGGCGTGAGGAACATCAGCTGGGGTTTTAAAAAAATAAACAAGTACAGCATTTCAGAGTGCGTTGTGTAAAAATCACATGCAGGAAAAAAACAAAGTTGAAGTTCACATACTTAAAAATGATCACTGCCACATGACAGTTTTGGTCACGACATAGACACATTTCAGCTCAGATCCACAAATCTGACCACAGCATCATCTCGTGGCATCACCCTTCCTAGCTTGGACTTTCTGCTTTTTCTGTTCTTCAGCACACTCTGCACCTTTCTGCTTCCTAAGCTTTCCTATCCCTTCCTATGTCTCCAGCCCAGGGGCAACCCCATCCTCAGCTGCATCCCCTGCTCCTTCCTCCCCCTGTCCCCAGAACCATGTGCTACTCTTCTCAACATCCTCCTCCTCCCAAAATGTCAGTGTCACTCGTGATCCGGGAAAATATTGAAGCCCAGCACCCCCAGATTCACACGCCAACGGGAATTGACATCTTTCCCACGCACCTGTTTTTATTCCCAGTACCCAATGATGAAGAGAGGTGGGTACCAGATTGCTGCTTCGGTGTGACTGAAAACCACTGCCACTGTTTTTTCAGGCAGTTGGCCACATCAAACCTTAATTTTGCTCCTTTACTTGCTGCTGGTAAATTAGGACCCAGGGAAGCAGACCACAGTCAGGCAAGCTCCCAGAGAATTTACCCAGAAAGGATTTTACCTGCCCATGGTGAGGTTTGGCTGCCCAATCATTAGTGGAAGTGATATGAAGAAACAGCAGCAATTAATTTCACTGTGAATTTATCTGCTTTTGCCAGCTCATTTGGAATATACTTAAGGTCATAGCAGATTTGGTAATTTTAAAATATTCTTTTTTTCATTCCACTCAAATATTCTCAAGCCAAATCCTGACTTGAAAAATAGCTACTGAAATTTGGGGGTGAACTGTTGCTTTTGTTAAGACTGAAGTTGGCGAGGAGCTTTCCACCAAATTGAAGTGTCACTGACTAAAGCCTCCAGCTAAAAGATAAGTGCCCCTTTTATCATATCTGTATGAACTCCTCCTTCTAACTTTTTGCCCACCGCATGATGGTTTATCATGGTAGGGCTGCTTACGTATGCTGGATGGTCGACTCCAACTTTAAAGGAAACAGCATGAAATACTACCCACTTGTGCTTTTTCACACACACACACATAATCTCCTCTCATTGCACACATACAGGTAATTGCTTTGTTAAAACATATGCTCAAGCCTGTAAATCAGGATGGTCTAATTTAGAGAGTGCTGCTCATGGGCTGGTAGCCAGGCACTACAGCAGGAGCAGGTGTAGTGGGCAAATCCTTCACACACAGCACTGTTCCTTGGATCTTTGACCCACGTGGAGTTTGCACACATATGCATAAGAAGGAATATTCAAATTCAGGTTATCCCAACTCTAACATTGTCATTTTAAGGGAAACACGCTCCCGCACCCAACACTTCAGTTTCTGTTATCCCATCATGCTGCTGGTAGTCTAACACAGAACTGGAATATATTATCTTCATGCTCTCCTTTAATCAAGTCCCAGTAATCTTTGGAGGAAACCCTCTTCAACAGATCTGAACCCAGGAAATCACACTGCTTACTGAGAGGCAATCAAACACACAAGAAGGCTCCGGGTATTTGCACAGCTTTGTGTTCACATGGGGAAGCCGTACGCTCCAGGTGCAGCCACAGAGCTGCAGAAGGCAAAGCCAAGCCATAGCTGCTCTACCAGTGGTGGTAGGACAGCGTATGATGTACACAGGCTTTCAACAGGTGACAAGAATAATCTCATGCACAGGATCTGTCTGCTACTAATGCATGCAAATTGCACAGAGGCATCGCCAGCCTCTCCGGCAGCTCCTGAGCGTGTGCCTGAGCAACTCGGATAACAGCTCGCACAAGCGAGGTGCGCTGGCAGTTAAGCACAAGCTACCATCGGCATGCTACTCTGAAGCTGAAAAGTCAGCCTGTCACATATTGAAACCACCTGTAAATCCAGTGGATTTGCTGAAACGACAATTTATGCTGTTTCCATATTTCTGAAATTATTCTTATTCTTTAGCATGCAGAGGAAAATTAAGTCACATTTTCCTTAACGATTGCTGTTCCCGCCTTGCTGCACATCACAGCCCTCTGGGGTGACTTCGGTAGCACTGACCTTGGACGTCGCTGCAGTGGCATTACTTTCCTTACCACTCCCTGGTGCGCTCTCCTTGATCGCTGCCGGGGCTTCTGCTTTCTTTGCGCTTGTTTCCGGAGAAACAGGAGGCCCTACTTTCCCCAACCCACTCACTGGGGTTGAGCTCGGACTGCTTGATTGCCGCGACTGAGCCTTATACCAGCTAGGGTAAAACAAGGGATCGACGGTTTCTGCTGTGGCCGGCACTTGAGTGTCAGACTCTGGGGTCTGTTGAGAACCACTTGGTGTCACAACCTCATCCTTAATCAGGACAGATAAAGAGAAGAACAAGCAGAGTGCACCACGTTACTTCCTGTTGTAGCCACGTTGCTCTGCATGCCGTGTTTGTTATATCTCACTGCAAGGAATAGATTTGTCCTAATATATGGTCTGAAAGAATTACAATCAAAACGCGAAGCAAAAGCAACTATCATTTGAATAACACAGATACGTGAAAGAAAATGAGTTACCCAAAAAATAGAATAGGAGGGTAGAATTAGCTGGGAAGGGGATGCTGACTGAGAAAGGAGTGAGCAAGCGGTTCCTTAATTCAGATAAATACCCAACTGAATCCTAAAAATATAAGAAATTCTGCGTAAGAGCCTCATGAACTGGTACCAGCCATGAACAACAGGTGTAGGTACCTTCGAATGGCTTCTTGTGTTTTGGGTTAAGAACAACACGCTTGCCAATGAGTCTGCTGATATGAGCAGTCAGAATAAGGGGAATACAAAGACACTGGAGAGAAACATTTGCCCACCAGCCTCACCATTAATGCTGTAAGCCAAGCACAGTTGTTCTGCCAGGAAGAGGAGCAGCCGGCTGAACTGCACCTCTCTACCTGCATCAAGCTCTTGGGGCTCACCCACACGGTACCTGCTATCACCACAACATTTCTGTTTTGCCATTCTTACACCAGAAGGCAAAAGCTGAAATACAGGTATCCCACACATGGCAACATCCACATGCCATGCCTGACTCCATGTCTGACCATCTCCTAATGGCATTTTACAATTGCTACAGCAGCATGCCGTACCTTTCCCATTTTAGCCTTTGAAGTGAGGGACTTCATGTTAGTGGGCAGAATTGCTTATGTCTAGTTCTTGTTTGCATAAAAACCTACATCAGCTAGGCAACATAAGTTTAGTTAAGTCAGTGCAAATCCTCAAAAGACAAACTTTGGTTAAATCAATAAAGCCTGATTTAAGAGCATCTTCACACAACTGGTGCAAACTCACATATGTTTTTAAATCAGAGCAAGAATGATTCTATAGTATTTATTTTCCCTTGTTTTATGTGGGGAGCTTGCTACAATCAGAGATTCTTTATGTGCTTTCTTGTTTTCACACTGGCCTCCTCAAATATCTTCACAGCAGCCTTTACCCACTCAGCAACTTCACTGGGTAAATTGCATAAGAGGAGAATTTTCTAAGTTAATGGTATGTAAGGCCAGCTAAAGTAGCACATGAAGTATATTTTTTTTGTAGGTCTTTTAGAATATGCGGCAATTATGGTCTCATTCTAATCACATTCCTTAAGAAAAACTGCTGGGCTAAATTGTTCACACCCTGAATCTGTTTGCTGCTAGGTTGTAAGAGGCAGTTTCCTCTCCTGTTTGGTGTATGATATCCCTGCATCCACCTAGACAATATCCCTAGGATGACCAGAGCAGAAGGTGGCAAACGCCATTAACAGAAAACAGATTAGAAATATGATCTAAAAATTGGTGGTGGAAATCTCACTAAATCCAGAGGGAATGCCAAATTCTCTTAGTATAAATATTTTAACAGCCATTTCATTTATAATAGTTAGTCTGAGTTAAATCACAGCAAGCAGAACATCCATTGTAATGCGCTTAACTCCTAAACTGAATCTCTTTTATTTATATCTTATGTATCCCATATATATCTCAATTTATCTAGCAGTGTAATTTGTTGCCTACCAAGCGATACATACGCAGGTCAAGAGGACAGGGTACAGTTGCATATATATGTACAAGGGCAATAAACAATTTTGCTCTCCAGTGCATCGACTCCCTTAGCCATGCTCCTGACGTATGGTGCCTACAGGCCACAAGGGAGCATTTTCTTGCTCTGCCAGGGTGCACTCAGCATAGCTGGCAGGGCATCGGGGCACTGGGGGCACTTACCTGACCAGCCGGGGTGGCGGGCAGTGGCACCGGAGCAGGTTCGGCTGGGGGCTCTCCCGCTGCGCTCTGCGGTTCGGGGTCCTGCTGATGTGGCTGTGATGCTCTCTCAGCCCCTTCCTCCTCCACCTCTTCCTCCTCCTCCTCTCCTGATGACTCCGTGTGGACTTCATCCAAATCTTCACCATCCACTGTCTCCTCCTCTTCCTCTTCTCCCTCCTCCTCTGATAGGACATGTGTAAAAGGACAGGGCTGAGCACCACGTGAAGATGGCTACAGTCTTTATGTAATTAAAAAGCCATTTACAATTGCATGGCAAAGCTACTGATAATCTGCTGCCAGGCAGAGGATGCAGGCTAGGGAGAGGGCATTGGTGAGGAGCCTGCTCCCACCAGCCTGGCCTGGGCACTGCGATGGAGCTGCCAGCAGGTACTTTGCAGCAGGGAGGACACCGAACACACATGCTTGTTAAAATCTTTAGCTGGCCCTTTCCATGGGAAGGAGGACAGAAAGTCCTGCCAATGCAGTTATCCTCATGAGAGATGTGCAGCATGGCCCTGCACTTTTTGGAGAGAGGATACCTGGTCTGGCACAATCTGCCAGGAGAAAAATCCCTCTTGCAATTTTAGGTATATGTTTGTTTTAAACACCACTGAAGCCATCATAATAAATCTTTACCAGGTCAGCGCTTTGCAATACGTGACTGGAGGTTTGGGATACCAACCTCCCTAAAACCAGACTGTCAAACTTGGTCAAACCATTGCTTTTGCATCATCTGACACATCCTGTTGTCAGCATTCATGGCTTGTCTTGTTTCCAGAGGGAGCCCTCTAACAATGCATTTTCTTTTGCATAATCACACTATTCATCCTCACAAACACTGGATGTTGTTCAGAGCCATTCTAGCACTTCATAGAAATAAACTTAGATGAATGCATTAACCCAAGCTCCAAACTGGCTGCGCATTTTGCACAGGTTATGGTTCTGCCTGAGTATGTAGAAGGAATGTAGATCTGCAAATTAAGTAACGCCCTCATAACGGAGAATTGTTTCTGCAGACAAACACACTCCTATAAGCAGAGTGCTGAACCCCTGCTTCCACGTCTCCTGGCTGCAGAGGACCTCATTGACTGTAGGAGTTTCAAATGCAGGACTGAACTCCCAATTGCCAAAGCCCTTGCTAATGCCTTGTCCCCAAGATGTGGGTGTCACATTCCCCATCACGTGGTGGGGGTGTGTGCCCGGAGCATGAGGTCATGATCTTGGCAGATGCATGTGTGTGGCAGGGATGTGGCAGCTGTGGCTGATCACAGGGACAAAACTGGGCACGAGGCTGTGACTAGGGATTGTCCCTCCCAGGACAAATCCCTGGAGGTTCATGGCCCTGCGAGATAGCACCTGCTCCTCTGCTGCTGACTGGTGCCACAGCTGCTGTCCCACTACTTGGACCCCTCTGCCAAGTACAGCTAGTCTATGGATCCCAACTTACAGACTGCACAGCAGGCACGCGAGGTCCCTCGCAGGGAGCAGCCACGCACTCTGAAGTTAGTGTAAGTTGTGGCAGGGGAGTAAGCGATGGGTGGCATCTGCATGAGACTTAACCGGGCTGATAAAGGTAAATGTAAATGTACTAGTGGAATCCAGTGCTAGCAAGAAAATTAGAGATATCCAGATGACTATTACCGCTGTCTTTTAATAGGAGAGATCTGCTTATTAGAAACATTTATCTCCATTAACTTCTTGTGGCTTACCCTGTAAGGTAAAGCATAGATGAGCCTAGATTTCAGGCTACTTTGGTAAATGTAGAATTACAACTTTGCGTTATTATATAGACATATTAAGCATGTTTAGTCATGATGTCATGACAAATAACATGACACGATGTTAAATACATGGAAGTTGATGACAATTTTTGCTTCCCTTTATAAGTCTGCAATCTTGAATTTGATTATGTTTCTGTTAGATTTCTCGATTATTATGAAAAAAGAGTTAAAACCCCCTATCTTTCATAAGTACTTCTTTTAGTAGTAAACATTCTGTTTCTTTAATGACTTTCTAGAGCAGACAGGCCATACAATAATGGCATCTTTTAGGGAAAAAAAGGACTTTACAGGCTAAGATAAAAGCTTAATTTTGTGGCCCCTTCACATGAGGAGTCAGTAAAGATCATGGACTTAGGAAAGTGTTGAGGCCACATAAAAGGTAAGATTAATAGTGACAACAGGTTATGTAATTTTTTTGACTGTGTTGGATTTTGCTTTTTATTATAATTGATACAAAATGGTCTAGTTACACTTTGGGATAGAGAGAAATATCTGATTCAAGTTTTCCTACTCAGTATCATGATGTAAATTACACACAGCTGCAATTTAAGAAAGCAATTGAGGTGAAATAAATGACATACCTCTGTCAAAATCAATTTCTCGTATTATCTTTTCTTCTCTACTGAGGTTCACTGTGAATTGGTTCATATTTTCATAGCCATCCTCTATTTTTTCCATTTGAAATCCTTTAGATGCTTCAGTAATTCTAAAACAGAGAGATTGGTTATTGGCATTTGGATTTGCAGATAGATTTGTAATTTGTAATTCATTATAAAGATCAAGAGTCTCAAGTTTAAATACTTACTTTTGTAGCAACGTTTTGGCATTCTGTGAAAACAAAAAGGAAATAACTGACTTCTTAAATGGTTCCATTTTTTCAGAGATTTTATGCATTGAGATCTAATTCTTACACTGGCTGTTTCTAAACGCACTAATACGGATCTCAGAAATGACAACCATGAGATCTATGAATGAGATCAAATTTGGATGGTTATCAGTATACAGCTGAGTAAACCTTTTAGTTCATTGAAGACTTTTTAATTAAAAGCTGAATATGATGGGAAATATGTACAATTTCTACAAAAATTAAATGGAAATATTTTTGCTCTTTTTTTGTGTGTGTTTGTAGTGAAAAGCAATTGTTCCATTACCATTTTTAGTCACAGTAACTATATCTTTGACTATCCATAAGGGCATACTTCTGGAGCCACAAAATTTTATTTGTCTGGAAAGCATATTGTACTCTTCAAAGGCAGTTCTTTGATGAAAATAAGTTTTGGGTTTTTTTGTAGAAAACACCCTTCTAGCCTTTAATATAGAGGAGTTGTAAATTTGCAGGACAGAAATTCTACACCAATGAATACAGTGGACAGGCTGCTCATGGTTTCCTAATCAGCTCTCCTAAGTTTATAGTAAGAAAACAGAAGAAAAAAAAATTAAGTAAAGGCATAAAAATGTGACTTAGAACATAAATATTTAATTCCTGGAAAGTTAATCACTCTGTCAATATGCAAATGAAACCTATAACTCACAGAAGTTCATATACACATATATTATAGTGGTGGGACAATAAAGATATGTTGGAAAATGTTAAAATTCCTGTTTCTCCTTTGGGGACCAGAAATTCATACACAGGATAGTATATTTTGGTGCAAATAGCAAATACTCACGTTCTTGGTTTGGATACTATTCACAAGAAGACTAATCATTTGTCTGTGCTGATGCAAGTGTTTAAAAAACGAGTTTGTATAAATGTTCACTCAAAGAAGACCAAACTCTGAATGTGCCTAAAATTGAGAAATGCTTAAATAGTATTTTGATAAACCCATCATTCTTTTTCTGTCTCTATTTATAGACTTTATACCTGCAAAAACACGGCCATTTCTGGTTCTTCCATGAACTGGATTCCTGATTCAACCAGCTTTGACACAGCTTCCAGATGATCCGCATACTTCTTCATCAGGGAGCGGACGTGTTCCAGTTTCTCCTCTTGGGTTCTAGTGATTATTTGTGTCATTTCATTTTTTCTTTCTTCCAGTACAGAATAGAGATAATCAAATTTTTCACACAGCTGCTCTTTCTGTCGTCTGCAGCATTCCTGTGAATCATTTGGTTTATGTTAAACATGTTATGTTCTTAAAAGAGTTTCTATTTTTACAGTTAGTTGGAAGCATTTTCATCAAAGAAATTCCTCTTTCTGAACAGTGCAAAGGATTCTGAATGACCCCAGAGACTGTTATAATTTTCAAAGTCCAAGCTATTGGAACAAAAGTTTTAAAACTATTCTCAAACTCCGAGTTTCAAGCCACTGAAAGCCCCCAAACAGGTTATTGTATAACTTGTCAGTCTGCTAAAAAATTGTGAAATTTTTTTGTGAATACCTTGTGAAAGGTATTTACGATGTCTGCAGTGATACATCAAAGTCAGCAGAAAAAGTAAAAAAACCCACCATATTAGCAGCTGGGTTCATTTGCACGAACAGAATGGTTTTTAAAGGAGCAGTAATCTCAGATCAGCTCTGGAGAATTTTCTTTTTCTACCAGAGAACCTGGAACTATCCTGGCTGGGCTTGATTTTCACAGACACCCTCTTAGACTATTTTGACAATAGGTGTCTATTATATTCCATTTACTGTCCACTGAATGAAGTAGAAGTACCATGAAGAAAATGGTGTGTGACAAAAGCTCAAAGACAAGAAAGAGGAATCAGGTTCCAACCCTACCTTCAGGCACTGATTTGCACAATATTTTTTGAGACACTTAGAATCGTAGAATCATAGAATCATTGAGGTTGGAAAAGACCTCTAAGATCATCGAGTCCAACCGTCAACCCAACACCACCATGTCCACTAAACCATGTCCCTAAGTGCCTCATCTACTCGTCTTTTAAATACCTCCAGGGATGGGGACTCCACCACTTCCCTGGGCAGCCTGTTCCAATGTTTCACCACTCTTTCAGTAAAGAAATTTTTCCTTACATCCAATCTAAACCTCCCCTGGCGCAACTTGAGGCCATTTCCTCTCGTCCTATCGCTTGTTACTTGGGAGAAGAGACCGACACCCACCTCGCTACAACCTCCTTTCAGGGAGTTGTAGAGCGTGATAAGGTCTCCCCTGAGCCTCCTCTTCTCCAGGCTAAACAACTCCAGTTCCCTCAGCCGCTCCTCAGAAGACTTGTTCTCCAGACCCTTCACCAGCCTCATTGCCCTTCTCTGGACACGCTCCAGCACCTCAACGTCCTTCTTGTAGTGAGGGGCCCAAAACTGAACACAGTATTTGAGGTGCAGCCTCACCAGTGCCGAGTACAGGGGCACGATCACTTCCCTACTCCTGCTGGCCACACTATTTCTGATACAGGCCAGGATGCCATTGGCCTTCTTGGCCACCTGGGCGCACTGCCGGCTCATATTCAGCTGGCTGTCGACCAGCAACCCCAGGTCCTTTTCCGCCAGGCAGCTTTCCAGCCACTCTTCCCCAAGCCTGTAGCGTTGCATGGGGTTGTTGTGGCCGAAATGCAGGACCCGGCACTTGGCCTTGTTGAACCTCATACAGTTGGCCTGGGCCCATCGATCCAGCCTGTCTAGGTCCCTCTGCAGAGCCTTCCTACCCTCGAGCAGATCAACACTCCCGCCCAACTTGGTGTCGTCTGCAAACTTACTGAGGGTGCACTCGATCCCCTCATCCAGATCATCGATAAAGATATTGAACAAGACCGGCCCCAAAACTGAGCCCTGGGGAACACCGCTCGTGACCGGCTGCCAACTGGATTGAACTCCATTCACCACAACTCTCTGGGCCCGGCCGCCCAGCCAGTTTTTCACCCAGCGCAGAGTCCACCTGTCTAAGCCGTGAGCCGCCAGCTTCTCTAGGAGAATGCTGTGGGAGACGGTGTCAAAGGCCTTGCTGAAGTCCAGGTAGACCACATCCACAGCCTTTCCCTCATCCACTAGGTGGGTCACCTGGTCATAGAAGGAGATCAGGTTGGTCAAGCAGGACCTGCCTCTCATGAATCCGTGCTGGCTAGGCCGGATCCCCTGGTTGTCCCGCTCATGCCTTGTGAGCGCCCTCAAGATGAACCGCTCCATAATCTTCCCCGGCACCGAGGTCAGGCTGACAGGCCTGTAGTTCCCCGGATCCTCCTTCTGGCCCTTCTTGTAGATGGGCGTCACATTGGCAAGCCTCCAGTCGTCTGGGTCCTCCCCCATTAACCAGGACTGCTGATAAATGATGGAGAGTGGCTTGGCGAGCACCTCCGCCAGCTCCCTCAGCACCCTCGGGTGGATCCCATCCGGCCCCATAGACTTGTGAGCGTCCAGGTGACGTAGCAGGTCATTGACTGCTTCCTCGTGGATTATGGGGGGTTCATCCTGCTCGCCGTCCCTGTCTTCCAGCTCGGGGGGCCGAGTACCCTGAGGATAACTGGTCTGCCTGTTAAAGACTGGGGCAAAGAAGGCATTGAGTACCTCAGCCTTTTCCTCATCCTCGGTGACAATGTTCCCCCCCGCATCCAATAAAGGATGGAGATTCTCCTTGGCTCTCTTCTTGTCATTAATATATTTGTAAAAACTTTTTTTGTTGTCTCTAATGACAGCGGCCAGATTGCATTCTAGCTGGGCTTTTGCCTTTCTCATTTCTTCTCTGCATGACCTAACGAGATCCCCGTACTCTTCTTGAGTTGCCTGCCCCTTCTTCCACAAGCGGTAAACTCTCCTTTTTTTCCTGAGTCCCAGCAAGAGCTCCCCGTTCAGCCAGGCCGGTCGTCTTCCCCGACCATTCTTCTTACGGCGTACAGGGACAGCCTGCTCCTGCGCCTTTAAGACTTCCTTCTTGAAGATCATCCAGCTAGGTCCATTCCTGGACCCCTTTGCCCTTCAGGATTGTCTCCCGAGGGACTCTCTCAACCAGCATCCTGAACAGGCCAAAGTCCGCCCTCCGGAAGTCCATGGTTGAGGTTTTGCTGGCCCCCCTCCTTACTTCACCAAGAATTGAGAATTCTACCATTTCATGGTCGCTAAGCCCAAGACGGCCTCCGACCACCACATCTCCCACCAGTCCTTCTCTGTTAGTAAACAGCAGGTCGAGTGAGGCACCTCCCCTGGTAGGCTCACTTACCAGCTGTGTCAGGAAGTCTGTCCACACACTCCAGGAACCTCCTAGACTGCTTCCTCTCTGCCGTGTTGTATTTCCAGCAGATGTCTGGGAAGTTGAAGTCCCCCACGAGAACAAGGGCTAGCGATTGAGAGACTTCTGCCAGCTGCTTATAGAACGCTTCATCCGCATCTTCATCCTGGTTGGGTGGTCTATAACAGACTCCCAGCAGGATATCTGCCTCGTTGGCCTTCCCCCTCATCCTTACCCATAAACACTCAACCGTACCATCATCACAATCGTTGAGCTCTAGACAATCGAAACACTCCCTAACATACAGGGCCACCCCACCGCCTCTCCTTCCTCGCCTGTCCCTTCTGAAGGGTCTATAGCCATCCATTGCAGCACTCCAATCGTGAGAGTCACCCCACCATGTTTCTGTGATGGCAACTAAGTCATATCTCTCCCGCTGCACAATGGCTTCCAGCTCCTCCTGTTTGCCGCCCATGCTGCGTGCATTGGTGTAGATGCACTTGAGCTGGGCTATCGATTTTGCCCTCAGCATCGGCATGCCACCCCTAGGCTCATCTCTAGTGAGCCTGGTTTTATCCCCTTCCCCCTTCGAACCTAGTTTAAAGCCCTCTCAATGAGCCCTGCCAATTCATGCGCAATGATCCTTTTCCCCCTGTGAGACAGCTGGACTCCATGGCCCGGTGCCATGTAAACCTCCCCGTGATCAAAAAAGCCAAAATTCTGCCGATGGCACCAGCCCCTGAGCCACGTGTTGATCAGGTGCGTTTTCCTGTTCCTTTCAGTATCCTTCCCTGCCACTGTAGAGATTGAGGAAAACACTACCTGTGCTCCCGATCCTTCAACCAGTCGCCCCAGTGCCCTGAAGTCCCTTTTGATCACTGTAGGACTTCTCTCTGGAACCTCATCACTGCCAGCCTGTGTAACCAACAGTGGGTAGTAGTCGGAAGGCCGTACCAGACCAGGGAGTTTCCTGGTAATGTCTCTGACCTGGACCCCAGGGAAGCAGCAGACTTCCCTGTGGGACGGGTCCGGTCAGCATATTGCGCCCTCAACACTTCTATTGTCCTTCCAACCAGACAACACAGCATATTTCACTGGGTGAGTTTGATGACTGCTTCATTAAGCACTCTCCCACAAGAACACACTGCACTTGCAAGGGAGGATTTATGAGGAGGAAATCGGAGACAGGTTATCTATAATGTCTGAGGTCTACCAAATAGAAGTACTTGAGTCATCTGTGTGCCCCAGGGCACACAGATGGGCATAACCTTATTGTGGTTATATCTGGTTGTTGATGGTGGTGATTATTTAAATCTCTTTCCTAGGAACTGAGGCTGAATCAATTCTTCATCTTTGTCCCTTGAGGCATAATGCTGAGATCCTGGCAGCACAGGATTATTAACAGTCCCACAGTACTTTTGGAAGTGATAAGACTGATTATTCATAGCACTTGGCCAGAGAGAATCCAACTTTTTTCTTGACTTTCATCCAGAGCTCTTTCCTATGGGTGGTGACAGTCTGCTCTCTATCATTCAACGGAGAAAGCCTTTTGAAGATGGACGTGTGGCCAAAAATCACTGTCTATGTTGAGGGGTGGGGAGCGAATACAGATCTTGTTGCATTGACCGAAGTATCCACCTCTGCTTCCCAATGAGGAAGACTAGGCTAAACAGGCACTCCTAATTTAAAACTCCCTGTGGGGGGGGAGGGCAGGCTTGTCCTGCCCTTCTGGAAGTCCTTGCCACTTCCCAGAAATTCCCGATTAGTGAATGATAGGGTGGGGATAAGGAAGCTTTCAAATCAAGTGAGTCACTGTTCCTGGGTGTCATTCTATTGTTCAGACCTCAATTAATCCTTCCTCTCCTCTTTCACCCCTCTCGTAGCTTTCTCCCAGTGTTTCCTGCACTTCTGCTTGCTCCAGACCCTTCTTCGGTTTAGCCTACAATGACCTCCTCTGAAATGTCATTCAGATTACTTTTAAAACAACCTTAATTTCAAGACAGGTGTGTGCTATCTTTGCCATTTGATGCAGGACAAGTGTTAGGGGAAGAAGAGCAAGAGAGTGATAGCAGGGTGCCCTGAGAGATCCTTCCCTATCTCTAAGCTCTAATATATAACACTTCCTGCCAGCAGATATTATGGAGTTGTGAACCTCAAGAGTGAGAGCGTATAACAGGTTCCTAACTGCAAATGCTGAAATATTTCTGAAATACTCTCTTTCTATATAAAATGTTCCCATATGAAGTCTCTGCCTGATGGAATTACCCTAATCAGATCCTGAGTAATGAAAAAGGTTAACAAATGCATGACTTTCCACTCTAAAAAGTTCTCAGCCTTTTATTTTTTTAAAGCACAGCTACAGCAAAAAGAAAGGAGTCCTTGCCACTGAGCAGGAGTTGCACTGCTTGTTCTGAAGTATCTGTATTGATTGGCTTACGCTATTAGCATTTGAAAGAAACACTGTAATTTTTCATTCATTATGTGACTTGTATTGTTTACAGGGCTAAACACTACTTAATTATTTGTTATTGTTTTCCAGTATTTAGCATTTTATATTCCCTGTTTTTATTTTCAGAATAAAATGTGAAATTGGTCTACCTTTCAATCAGTTAAAAGCTATACAAGTATTAATCAGGTTATTTTGTTTGTTTTTCTCTTTTTTAGGTTTGGATAGGAGCAATAGCTAAACATAGAACTGTAGGCTCTTGTTTACTCCAGCTAAAAGGAAAATGATCATGTATTTTCTGCTAAAGCAGATATTTATTGTTCTCTGCAAAGTGTTAAGCAGAGAGAAGAGACAATGCTGGATTATAAGCGTTATTTCCATGTGTGCACATTTCTTAGCTCCGGCTGTAGCTTTTCATCTTCAAGGACAAACTGATGTCAATTCAGACAAAGCTCTTGTATGGCAGGAAATGTGATTTGCTTGAAATATAACATGGAAGTGCCAAGGTAAGCTCTAAGATCTATTTTCTGCAGTCTCTGACTTTAAAGGTGAAAAGCCTGTTAAAACATCTGAAGGTAAAATGGCTGCATTTTCTTTGGGCTTTGAGTTTAAAGGTTAGACTTTAAACTGAGTGGATGACTGAGGAAGCTAGTTTCAGAAACTGTTGTATTTATTAAGGTATTTTTAGCACAGTGTTTTCTCCATACTTCAGACTAGATGTTTGAAGTTCTGTTTCTGGTTCAGCTAGTTCAACTTAAATGAGTATAAGCTTTTGCTTTTGTATTGTTCAAATTTCTGCAGTTAACCTACTTGAAAGGCTTGTTTCTGTCTGCAAAGACCTGATAGCAGCCAATTTCATCCTTGCGATATGAAGGCTTCCTGACTACAAAGTTCTGACTGCTGCTAACATGCTCTCTTATTTACCTGGGCTAATGGGTTTATGTTCTTTGAAGCAAACTTGGCCATTTTCTGTTCTTCCTTGCTCTGAGGAAATAGGAGCCTCGGGCAATTGTGTACGTAGATTGTGGAATCAATTTTTCTTACCAGTTAGAATCTATACATCTTGGATTAAATTATTTTTCTGTGCAGTTTCTCTTTTCTGCTCCAGCTCTGAAGGGTCAATGTAGTTCTAATAGGGCTGAGAGGGATGCGACTCCTTCACTAGATGCTTCATCAAACTCTGATCATAAAATCAATTCATATGAGCTCCTTTCAGCCTATTGCTCTGTGATGCTCAAATTGGTCAGAGCGGATTTTTATATTTGCTTTCCTGGTGCAAACCTCTTGGAGGAAATGAAAACCTCTTCTGCTATTGAATAACACAAAACTAATTCCAGATCTGTGAGAGCAAGACCTTTACCAGAAAATCCAGACTCACAGTAAGAACCCAAACTCTTCCCTACCATGAGCAACAAAACAAGACTCCTTAAAGAACAACATAAGTATATTAAATAACTACTTCTGCACAGGAGGCAAAATAACCAAAGACAATGGCATAGTTGGGAGCTGCACTGTGGCTACCCTGTTGCTGAGACTATCATTCTTCCAGGAGAACAGCTCTGAACTTTTTTGGCGTGGAAAACATTTTAATAACTGTATTGGGTTTAGATCAAATTTTTCCCTTTTATAAATACACAGTCCCATATCTGCCCTACTGGCGACCAATAACTGGAACAGCGAAAGAGATGCATCTAGGTAGGGCTTTTCTGGCACACTCTACTTAGGACTAAGGCTGTGCTCACAGGACCAGTCAGGCCTTAGACTAATACTGGCCTTTTACAGCTTTAGCACCTGATCTTGGATGTTAAATGAACTGGGAGTTCATGGCATCTTGTTGGATCTTTTAACTTCAGTGATATCCTATGCCACTAAGAATGCTGAGCAAGGTGTGATGATGTGTGTTATCCTTACTCTTTGTCCTCAACCACATGGCCAATGTCAGAGGCAGGGGGTTGAGCAGGATGTATCCTTTGGTTGAGGCAGTACAGCTGATACTGTACAAAGCCAGAGGTAATGGTTTAGCAAAACGACATGGGAATGCATGTGGGTAAAGTGATGTCTGTTAAAGAATGATCATTACCATCAGTTTAAAAGATGCGACTTCACACTGAAATATCTGCATTTAAAGGGGTGGTACCTACCTCAACCGTCTTGCAGGTCTCCTCCAGCTGCGTGACTATCCCTTGCACTCTGTCATTGCTCCCCACCAGGACTGCAATGCCATCACTCAGCTCGGACTAGGCAGTAAGGGGAGAGCAAGCGGCAGGGGGTTAGGCACCGTCCCACTTCAGGGTGGCATGTCTAACTGTGGGGAGCAGGGGACTAATGAGCCGTACCAGGGTATTAGCTCTTCTTTCCACCAGAACCGAGGAAAATTGAAGGTTTACTTGCCCACAAGTTACCCACTAGTACTTGGACATTTGTTTCCTCTCCTGAAACACTATGAAAACATAGACATTTTGAAACTTTTCATGGAGAAGAAGCTGTGATTTCGAAAGGAGGAAGCACTTTGTTCTAGCAGGCTCTTCTAGATGCTTTTGTCTGAAGCTTTCAACAGCCCCAAAATATTCTCTTTGGGTTTGTTGAGAGAAAAGTCTTCGTCTCTTGAGGGATCAGTTTTTTTAGTGTCTGGGTCTAACCACACCGCTGTAGTATTTCCCTGATGACTGTAGCTCTTGGCTCTGGAGAGAAGAGGTGGCCCATGGACCTGGAGGGACCAGGGTGCTACAGAGTGCCTGGCATAAGGGCAGTGGGGCTGGGGCTGTGGTGAGAGGGGAAGGGAGAAAAGGAGAAGGAGAAGGTGAAGGCTGAGCCACTGGCACGAGGGAAATGAGTGGAAGAAGGGAATGGCCTAAGTGTGGGGAGGGGGATGACTGGGGGCTGTCCTTAGAAGAGGAAAGACAGAGAAGCCAGTGCCTAGGGAGCTTGGTGAGAGTGCTGGGGAGGGCGAGGAGCCCTTGGCACACCACTGTAGTGACAGAGGCAACCGTGTCTGTGGCCTCCACAGCTTTGTAAAGGATCCTTTGAAGCATGCATCCTGCAGCCTCCGGGTTATGCCTCCAGTCTTGGGCATGGCAGCCCCTTTCTGCAGGCACGCTGGGAGACAAACCACTGCTTGCAAATCTCCACACAAAGGGAGTGATCAGGGGCATGGATTTGGTCCAAGAAACTTCTCCCCCTTCTCCCTCCCTTTTTGATTGAAAAGGATGTTTGTAACTACTTTCCTAAAGTGACTTCTCATTTGTAGTTTCCACACACAAGCATCTGTGTGACAAAGTTGGAGGCTGGGATTGCAAACCTGGCCTGTCTGATTGCTTGCCCCACTGGGACCCTCCAGAAAAATGAGCTGTTTATCTCAAGAGGATAACCCAGTGAGTCAGGTTTTAAATTAATACTGTATTAAAAATAAACAAATCTTTTACTGGTGACAGCAAGGGCAGAGGATGTTAGGTACATCCTGTGCTGCCAACTATTGAATATTCCTGCATTCACTTGCAGGAGGAGGTTTTTCACTTAACTTTTCTTAAAAATGGGATGCTTAAAGGCAAAAGTGCCTGATAGATAATTATTTGATTTGTAATGGTCCGTTCTCTTTCCTGTTCATGTGTTGGAAATCCCACTTGTTTTTCTGACCTAAAAGCACTGAAAAAACGAGATTAGGAACCTTGAAAGAGAGATGCTCAGCTTCACATCAAATCGCTGTCTAAAATGTTTGCTTGCTATACTAAAAAAATTTGGGACACTGCAATATCTTTCTGTGTGATTTCTCATAAATTTATTTTGCTGTGTTTCTAAACAGTTCCTACAGATTTCTGTGAGCCTTTCTCTCTCACACAGGAATGGCAAAGGCATCCCCAGGCCCCTTTGGAAACTCACAGGAAAACCATGGGAATACTTCCTGTCGATGGTCCTGTCAGTTGCTGGGAGGACTATGAGATACAAGAATATATTTACCTTCTGTCGCTGGTAAACGTTTGTGAGAGGAGCAACTTGACAGTCTTTGTGGGCACCAAAGACTTTGCACAAGGAGCAGGTGGGCATTTCACAGTTCAAACAATAGATATTAATTCTCTCGTCTTCGTGTTCTTCGCACATTGGCTGGTCACACTTCCTTTCGGGTCTGCAAAAGAAAACAAGTTTAAAACAAACTTGGTGCTCATGAATTTCTGATGACAACACTTAGGGTACCAGCATGAAATAGGGTACATTTTTACAGCAGTGTCCAAGGCTGACCTGAATACGCAGAGTAGACTTAAACCTGCCACACGGGATGACTAAATAGACAGTGGTACAGCTTAATGTCCTGACACAACAGGATGTGATGACAATATAGCAACATGACTTCATATGAGGGTTCCAGCTGGGAGTGTGACTGAACCCTTGCTCATATTTAAAAATGTAAATAACCTCACTAAGACTGATCTCAGACTACTCGTGTACTTTAATTAGCATGTTATCCAACATCTATCTGAAATATGGAACATATGTAATTCCTTTAGAGTTCATAATGCAAAATGTTGGGCACTCGGCCTTAATGCAGCAAAGCTCTTATTCAAGGGGCTAATTTGAAGTGAGACTTGTAGGTATTGGTGGACCTTCATGCCCTTAACTCTATATCTCTGCTGATGAGCTTTGTGAGGCCCAGGTCAGGACTGTCAATATCAAACAGAACTGGGTCCTTTATGGCCTTTACACTAGGACAGCAACCAAAATAAGGTCTCACACAAATTAATTTTAGCTGGGTGGCATGTGTCTAGCTCGTACAGTGTTGAACTTTTTAACAGTAGCTGCTCAATTGTACCGTCCACCAAGGGCATGGGTTACACAAGAAGCATTCCTCTCCTTTGCTAAGCCAGGAGCTGTCACCAGACTATAGCTCAGTCCTGATCTTCTCTTCACCAGTATGATTTAGCCATACACACACAAGTCAATCCCTGCTATTTTAGGAACTAATTAAGTTCTAGCTTTCTTTAAATGAGCAACTTAACTGACATTGCCAGTGTAAGTGAAAGGTCTGCTCCAGTCCGTGTGGGCAGGCTGATGCTTTTCTGAGCCCATGCTTCAGGCTTAGCACCCTGAGCACATCTGCGGCAAGCAAGTGAGTGTGTGAGGATGTGGTACCGGAGCACAGAGTTAGTAGAGCGATGGAGGGAGTGTGCCTGGGGGTTCAAGCCTCCAAAGGTTGCCACTCCTACTGTGGCAACATTAAGTTTTTCCAGTATAAACCATTATCCCCTTCTGCTACCATTTGGAAAGAGAACTATGACTATGACCAGTAGCAAGTGGAGCAATGGCATCATAGAAATATATCTTTTAATCATTAGATAGAAAATATTTTCCAAAACTATAGAATTTAATGGAATTAAATGGCAGCAATTTTTTAAAAGCCATTCTACAGCAAGGAGGCAACCAGTCATTCTATTGCAAGTTTAAAAATGTATGGAAAGATCAGATTATATTACAATAGCATTTTTCCATACAGTTTGGTAGACTGGATATGGCATTTAGTTTTTAATTACAAAGTACAGTTTTTCTCTTCTGAAGGGAATGGAATGTGATCAATTAGATGCATTTAAAAAAAGATCAAGCACCAAAGAAAATGTCTCATGCATTCCTATTTTTTAATTTCGGGAGGGCACTGGAATTTAAAGGGTTCATAAGGAGAACCTGTAATCTGCAATATAACACAGTATACCAGAATAAAACAAGACGGACACTTCTGAAGGAAGCCTGTATTATTTGGGTCAAATTTCCAGCATACATTTACATAAGGCACTCAGTGTGTCAAATCCGGCATCATTTCAATGCTAGTCAAAAGAGGTGTGTCTCCACTATAAGGAATGCTTTACATTGTTTGCAGGTGACTGCAAACAGCCCCTAATATATTCATGGTCTAGTGCACCGATGGGGGGGGCCTGCATGTGAGGGCAATAACAGACAATGAATTTCAAAGTGATTAATTAAGCCTGAAATAGCTGCTCTTCCTGCAAATATTTACAAGACCAGAACCAGAAACTAGTAGAATTTTATTTGACGTTGGAATGGTGCCACTAGCATGAAAGACACATTGCACAGGGCAAAAAGGTGACGATGTCAAACAAGTTCAGCCAGAAGTAGCCAACCTTCAAAGGTGCCGCAAAGAGCTGGAAGAAACCTGGCAGAACTCCCTGAACTAGTGGGGCCCTGAAGACAGTGACAGAAGACTAGAAGTAAACAGAGATCTATAGTCTCCTCTCCAGGCTTTGCAAAAGGAGAGATTTTTAGCAGAACATTCCCTGACTTCAGAGGAGGTCCTCTAGGTCTGTGTAGGTGTAGCAAAGGCCAAAACACAACCCCTAAGTTTAAAGTGGTGGTTGCTCCTGAAATGGAAGATTAAAGAGTAGCCAGTAGGAAAATGACAGCATGGCTTTAGTAGAAGAAAAGATTCATCAAAAATGTGCTTGGACCAAAGAAGTGGCAGGTAGCTGAAATGGCTTAATAGCTTTATGCTCTTGTTCTCTGAGTCTGCTCTTTGAGATGCTAAGCCTGTGTTTGACTGCTACAGGCTTATTCTTTTCCATTAAAATTTAATTTGGACCTTAATGTGCAGAGTGTTGTGCATGTTTTATGGAGAGGAGGATTCTCAGCACTGGTGAGGCCACACCTGGAGTACTGGGTCCAGTTCTGGGCTCCCCAGTACATGAGAGACATGGACATACCAGAGAGAGTCCAACAAAGGGCCCTGAAGATGATTAAGGGTCTAGAGCATCTCTCCTGTAAGGAAAGGCTGAGAGAGCTGGGACTTTCAGCCTGGATAAGAGAAGGTTCAGGGGGTTCTTAACAATGATCTTGATCTTATCAATACCTTCAGGTATCTAAATACCTGAAAGAAGTGTGTAACGAGGATGGAGCCAGGCTCTTTGCAGTGGCACCCAGTGACAGGACCAGAGGCAATGGGCACAAACTGAAACACAGGAGGTTCCCTCTGAACATCAGAAAAAACTTTTTCACTGTGAGGGTGACCGAGCACTGGCACAGGTTGTCCAGAGAGGTTGTAGAGTCTCCTTCCTTGGAGATACTTAAAAGCCATCTGGACATGGTCCTAGGCAACTGGCTCTGGGTGGCCCTGCTTGAGCAGGGGGGTTGGACCAGATGATATCCAGAGGTCCTGTCCAACCTCAGCCATTTTGTGATTCTGTGATTTGGTGAGGAAATGCAAAGTTTCTGGGCACGTAAAGGAGCACACTTTAATTAAGGACATAGAAAGGCCTTAGCAAAACTGCCATTTAATTAGAAGGCCTCTTTTCCTCAGGATTTCTACAAATTCAGAAAGGTCTCTACTGAAATCCTGAATCCAACTTTGATAGTGTTTTTACTGAGGGCCCTAAGATAGCTGTAGCCCTTCCTGTACCATCACATCACCTAGTGCCTGCACCTGGTCAGGGGATGGAGAGAATCTGCATGACTGTATGAGGCATAGTCACGTCATTAGTGAAGATATTAAACTGTATTGGCCCCAGTATCAATCTTGGGCATACACCACTAATGACTGGCCTCCACCTGACTTCATGCTGCTCACCATAACCCTTTGAGTCTGGCAGATCAGCCAGTTTTCAGTCCACCTCACTGTCCACTGTCCACTCTAGACCTTACTTCATCAGTTTGTCAATAAAGATGTTACAGGAGACAGTGTCAAAAGTCTCAGATAAACAACATCCACTGCTCTCCTCTCATTCACTGAGTTAGTCATCTTGCTATAAAAAGCTATCAGGTTGGTCAGGCATGATTTCCCCTTCATAAATCCATACTGACTATTTCTAATCACCTTCTTGTCTTTCATATGTTTGAAAATGGTTTCCAGAAAGATTTGCTCCAACAGCTTTCCAGGGACCAGTGTGAGGATGACCAGCCTGTAGTTCCCTGGATTCTCTTCCTTGCATTTCTTGAAGGTTGGAATAACATTTGCTGTCTTCCAGTCCAGCGCTCAGGAACCCATCCTGATTACCACAACGTTTCAAAGATTATTGAGAGTAGCCTTGCAATGACATCAGCCAGCTCCCTCACCACTCATGGGTGCCTCCCATCAGGATGTCCAGTTTTTTTTATTATTCCCTAACCTGATCCCCCTCCACTGAGGGTAAGTCTTCCTGAAGGCCGATCTTACCAGTGAAGACCGAGGTGAAGAAGGTCTTGAGTGCTTTGGGCTTTTCCATGTCCTTTGTCACAGTAGCCCCTGCGCCATTTAGCAGTGGATCCACACTTTCCCTAATCTTCCTTTTGCTGCTTGTGTAGCTGTAGAAGCTCTTCTTGTTAGTCTTCATGTCCCTTGCCAGATTCAGTTCCAAGGTGGGCTTTGGCTTTCCTAACTCCATCTGTACATGCTTGGACAATGTCTCAAAATATTCAAGAGTCACCTGTCCACCTTTTTTTGCTTCTTTTTTAATGTTTTATTTTTATCAGGAGCTCCTTGCTAATCAGTGCAGGTATCCTGCCACCATTGCTTGAGTTCCTGTATATGGGGATGGACCATTCTTGAGCTTGGAGAAGGTGGTCCTTGAAAATCAACCACAATGATGGACTCTCCCAAAAGCAGTGAAAAGCCCGTCAATACCCAGGGTAGAAATGAGGCTTGAAAAATGAGAAGATCAAAATTGTTCATATGGACATAGGGATTCCTGCAGCTCCATTACACTAGTACTATTGTGAATGCCTGGCCCAAGAAAACCATTGGTGCAGATGAGCCTGGGGCTTTGTCTCTGTAGGGAGTTGGAGAAGATCCAGGTCTCTTGGATGATGATGATCTCTCCTCATCTCTTTTGCTGCACAGTCTGCGGGGCTCCTCCTGCACCTCCCTTGCTTGGCGACCTGTGGGCAGGGAGCCCATCTCCCTGGCCCAGCCTATCTGAGATTCCCAGGTATCCCTGCAGCCCGTCCTGGAGAGCCATGTCCTCCCTTGGAAGCTCTGGCTGAGGCCTCTGAGGTGTCAGGGATAGCTGCTCCTGGCAGTGCTGGCTACCCCGTCCTGCAGCAGGTCACCATTGTTGCAGAGCCCATGCATGCTGCTCTCAGCACAGCGCCTGGTCCCTGCTGTGCACACTGCTGCACGCGCTGCTCCATCTGTGCTCAGGGCTGCAGGGACAGCCTGTACCTAGGGCTCTTCCTGGTAGGTGCAAGGGAGAAAGAGCGCTCAACCCTCTCTGATCAGGATTCAGCTGGTAACAAAGCCCAAAGTACCTTTTGATCAGGAATAGCCAGCCGAGCTCATTAGAGGCTGCCAGAGCTTGCTAGAAGTCACAGCCTCCTGTTGCTACCCTTTCCTGGTGGCAGCAGGTACCCTGATGTTCCTCAGACAGTTCAGGTAATCAGTGGCCTACAGACTTTCAAACATTGGTTTAATATTTTAGCCGACTCCATTTCCACTGGGTTCAGTTCTTTGCCCTCCTTTAAAGCTTTGTAGGAGCCACGTCCTGCTTGAAGATTTTTCCTTGTGTTGCTAATAGATTCTAAATTGGGCAACAGGCTACGCTGCCATCAGCTGGAATTTGATGAGCAATGGAATAAAAGACCATATGACGTGATTTTTACTAATAGGAAGGGCTGCATGTGAGGGCTTGGCCAGACCCTCCCAACCCCCATAGCCCAGCTTCTGCCTCAGCTTTTATTTAAAAAACCCCACCAATTCCTTAATTCAAATAGAAATTCAAATTTTAAAAAATATTTTTGAAATATATTATTTTTGCCTAAGCAGGAGACAAAGCTTGCTCCCTAGCCGAGTTTCCCTCACTCTCCTAAGCTCATGTGAAATGCAGCTGGGAGCTGGCATCATTCTGGCACGCGCAGTTATGGTGAATTATACCCACAGGAGGACTCTAGGGGAAGAGGCTCCTGTCTGGAAATCACAGGTGCTGCCAGTTTGAAGGGTTGTCTTGGGAAGAAACAAGGAGGCAAAGATCATATCTCACCCTTCCTCTTATGTACCTCTGTCAGACCCCAGCCCTCAGTTTGGAAGAGACTGGTACAAAAGGAAGAAGTGGAGAAGACCTGGTTTCCCTTGACTTTTTGGTTTCAGTGGGACAGCACGGGGTAAAGCCATGGCAGATCTTGCTCACGCTCTCATGGGAGCCTGAGGAACGTTAGGCAGAGGGAGATAAGCAGCTGAGGCCTACAAAGTGCCAAATAGTTTAGATAATGCTGCTATGCATTGCCGCTGCTACGTAACACTGATGATAACTTTCATTCTAAGGACATACATGAAGGTTAAATAAGCGCCTTAACAGACTAAATAAATGAATCTTTTGGACAAATATCTAAGCAACTATATGTTCATATTTATTTTTTTTTCTATTCTCCCCTTTTATTCATCATGTTGTGTTTTACTTTTGTGGAATTTAAAAAAAATCTACTAAATCTCTTATATTTCTGTTTAACTGAATTTTGTTCCCATTGCCCATGAACTACATGGGAAAAGGAGCTGCATTTCTTTATTTTTTAAGTTAAATAAAACTGTGAGCTGAAAAGAAACAAAACCAAGAAAGACATGAGGCCACACATGTCCAGCTTATTTGGTCAAAAGCAAAGTCCACAACCATAGCTTTGCTGATTCATTTCCTCTGAGATTTTCCTGACTAAAATAATATTTGGGTATCAATGACACACACAAGGGTAGCTGACCTTCCCTTGGCACTGAGCGCAAAGGGCAGCAGAAAGGACAATTTTAAGCCAAATTCATGCTCTCCGATGCTTTGGAGCTCCAACCTATGCCCACCTACAACAGTCCCTGAAGGGGTTCAAACAGCCAAGAAGAGCCAAAGCCACCGATGGTCTCCGAAACATCCTCTCTGCTGGTGACTGTCCTCCTCTGCCGGAGGAGGGTAGAAGTGCCCTAAGCCACCCGAGGCGCCGGGCTCCGACGGTTGTGTCCAGCTGCTCTAGTGATATCACCTCATTGTCCCTGTGAAACCCAGCTCCTTGTTGGGGTGGGATGGGTAAACTGTCAGGGAGCATGGCCAGGATCACACCTTCCTTCAGGTGTACAAAACACCTTGCCATACAAAACTGACCCTATGGATGCACGCTGGTGACAACAGGCAGCTTCCCTGGGTGAGAGCTGCTTGCTTGGCAGCCTGGGACCAGGCTTAGCTTCCCCCCTACTAAGTTCCCCAAGGTGGTACTATGCATTCGACCCATCCCAGGGCAAGAGAGACAAGAACAAAACATTTTTCTATTGCTGGATCCATTACACATCCAATGCAGGCAATTAACATTCAGGAGTAATCTTACTTTTTAGGATTAACCCATTCCTCCGCCCTGGGGTCCTGATTCTTGTGCACAGTCACACAGCACTGGTACATATTATTTCTGGCTATTCTTTCTCTTTTATGGAGTCCGAAATAAGACTTGATTTCATGAGTTCTCATCCCAAGCTGACAGGAATGGAGATGTTTTTATTGAGTTTTGATTTGACATTATGATGCAGAGTATCTTCTGTGTGAAATTCAGTTTTCTTCTTGTTTGTGCTGCCTGCCCCTCAGGATTTTCTAACAAGATTTGAAATTTCTTTCCCTTCTTTACACGAAAACACAGAGGTTAAAGACAAATAAGATTCATCTGAACTGTTTTTAAAATAAACAATGTGAACCTAGCTACTTTTTCCCTATTCATGTGAGCAGCCATGCTGACCTCAAGGGCTTTGCTTGCACGGGTAAGTGTTGCTCATGTGAATAAGTATGGCACAATCCTCTGCTGTAAGTGGAAGCAGGGAAATTCAGCATCTTTTTGGATACGGTTTTCAGTGTTCAGTGAGAGCTAACTCCATTGCACAGCAAACAGACGGGCATGCACAGCAGCACAGTCCCTTTCCGCATTTCCAAGAGAGAAAACAACTACATCATTTTGTGCAACAAACAGAAAGACCAGAAGGCCACCGCAGTCTCCTAAGCCATTTCTGCTTTTGTGGCAAACCTCCTCTGAAGGGTACACATTCACTCATTACCTTGTGGACTCCTGCTTGTAGATGTCGATGATGTTCTCCACCAGCAGGTTCCTCTGCAGCCCATAGACGCCGTGCCGGTCGAGGACCACTTCGTGCCTGCAGGAGGGACAGCGAAAGCGGCCTCCCGATGCCATGGTTGTGCCTCCCCTGGTCGGCAGGTAGGGGTTGGAGGCCTGCTCTTGCCAAGCAGCACAAGGAGAGGTGAGTAAGGCCATGCAAAACCATGAAAACCTCTTTCAAAAGCACTGGGGCAAAAACATGCTTGTAGCAAACCATTTGTCAACATGCCCAAGGAGAAGGTAGGTCCAACAAGCCGCCCCCAGGAAAGTGCCTGGCGACTGCAGGGTGAGGGGCCAGTTCCTCAGCTCACTCACGTGGCCATGTTGCCGCAGCTGACAAGTGACACTAATCTGCTACGAGCTCAGCCCTGGCCCCCAGGGACGCTCAGCTTCTGCTTTAAATCACTCTCCCCCAGTCTTACTGACTGTTAAAAGCAATTCATTGAAACATGTAAAAATCTGCTTTTCCATTAATTTCAGCCATTGCCGCTTGGGAAGCAGAGCTTTCTGAGGGAAGAAACCTACCTGGAAAATGTCGCTGGCGCATTTCCGACAGAGGTTGTGCTGACAGGGCAGGATGACCACAGGCTTGGTGAACATCTCCAGGCAGATGGGGCAAATCAGCTGTTTCTCCAGGTTATCCATGGTTTGCTGCTCTTTGGAGAAGGACTTGTAGTTCAGGGAGGTGCTCATCCCTAGCTTTTCCAGGGGCATACGTTCAGGATCGCGGCCTCGTGGAGGGGTTTCCGGGTTAATTTCCCTTGAAATAAGTCCAAGGCTGTGCTGCGATCAGAGACTCTCTGGGTTGCTCTGGCTGGAGGACATTGTTTAAACGAGGGACCGAAGGGAGCCGGGGCTGTTTTTAGCAGCACGGCGTCACAAGATGCCATCCTGCTGTGCCCATATAAGCACGTGAGAGGAGGACAGGCTGGGACAGGTGATGGCTGGCGGGGGGACAGGGGGGGGCAGCCGGCGGGGCCCTGGCTCTCCTCACTCGCACATGGTGGCCTTCACCCCCTGAGGAGGAGGGCGAGCGATAAGCAAACACAATCCGCTCCCCCCCTTATCTCTGCACGGCGGCGGCGAGCACAGGGCTGCCCCAATCTGCCCAGCCACATGCTGCAGCCTAATAAATACTCTGTTTTGAGCAAGCAGCCGTGGCTGTGAGATGCAGGATGTAATTTTACCTGTGTGTTTTGCCAGGCTCCAGGATCTTGCCTTTCCAAGGTGTGAAGTACACGTGGTGGCTGGAGAAGACAATAGGAGCAGTGGCTGCGCCAGAGCTCAGACACTTCAGGGCATAAACATGTCACACCTTGAAAACCAGTTAAAAAAAGTTGCCTGCCTATAACTGTGCTTAAGTTTCTTCTGGTATCTTTTTTTTTTTTTTGAGCAGTAACATAAGAATCTAACATGACTATTCAAGCTATTAACTCCACAGCGGCTTAAATATATACCAAAAACATTATTTGAATTTCCTGATGAGAAAGAGACAGAAGAAATACAGTATGAAAAGCTTTCATTTGTACTGCTAGAGAATAGGTGCTAATTATATATGCTCTCTCTCCGCATAGTTTAATTCAAATATATTTTAGTTTTGGGCACTGCTGTGTTTATATCTGTTTATTAGACACTGATATCCCTCTCAGCTTGGCACTTGTTCCAGAGTTATTTTTAAAATGACAATTTCCCAGATAATTTGTGGCATGTGATGCCTGATCTTAAGGGAAAACCATCTGTGCTTCTACTTGCCAATAATTTATCACACAACTGTACAAGCAATAAATATCTCAGCCTCAGATTTAAGCCAAAGTCCCTGCATGTACTGTATAAAATCACTTTGCCACTGTACTGTACATGTAATCAGAATATTGTCTTCTCTTCTAATCAATAACTATAATACTTTCTCTGTTAAGTGTCTTGTAGAAAGCTCTCATGTTTATTCTACCTCATGACTGTATAGGGCTTGCATCTGAAATATGCTGTAGAGTGGCTAAGTGAGTCCTCTACGCGTCCAGGGGCAGACCCCAGCTCCAAAGCAGGGCCCTTTATCTGCATGCAACACCAGTCTGGAAACTGTGCATTTCAGGGAAATATAAAAGTGAAGGTTTTCATTGAGTTCTGCGTGCAAATGAATACTATTCTCTGCATGCAATGGCAATGAATCACATTAAATTAAACATATTATTGACTATTTTATTTTCAACGCCTTGCATATTTTTTAAGTGTTTGGGTGAAATCCTGTACCCATTTGCAGCCCACCAAGCTGGAATTTCCCCTACGTAAACATACACATTTGTCAGCAGTCACATAAAAACAAATAGATTTTTCTGAAGTCTTGCATTCACGGGAAATTTGTGATAGCTTAGTTAAACCTGTTTGAAATCACACCTTTGCTTTGACTGCCTGGTGCAGACAAGAGCTCAGAGCCGAGCGGGAGAAGCTGCTCTGGCAGCTGAGCCGTGGACAGCTGGGGCTTTGGCAGGGCTGGCGGGGAGCCTTTCCTGGCAGCAGCAATAAGATACTTCTCTTCTTCCCCTCCCCTCTGTGGCTGGGTCAGAGGTGACTTTTGCATCTGGAGGAATTTGAATGCCTCATTCCTACCCTCCTAACTCTGAGTCAGCTGCCCCTTGTGCATCAAAACCTGCTTTAATAAGGGGCTTTGAATTAGCTGAGGAAAGCTGTCCTCTCCTGGCGAGGCAGGCACTTCCACCTCACTGCACAGGCAGAAACAGAGAGATTCTGGGAGGAAAAGCTGAAGGTTAGAAATGTCAGTACACAGAAACACCTGCATATGGTGATGTAGGGAAGGCGGTGTTCACGGTATGGAAAAAAGCTGGGGGATCATGCCATTGTGTTGGCCCTTTGGACAATGAACTGAGGCACCTCTCAGGGTGTAACATGCCTCTGCGATGTAATTCTGGTGAATTTATACTTACCTGTGTTAGCCCACAAAAGCCTTCTGTTAACAGGCTGAGCGTGACACCTGATGCCTCTACAGAGGCATCTGTGGCATCAGACTGGCCACAAGGCAAGGGACAGTCTGCTGCTGGTTTTCCCCTTTTCTGTGTGCTGAAGCACGCTAACATGGAACAGATAATAAACAGCACAACCACAAAAAGGAGCCCACAAAACAAAGATAAACCCACCTTCTGCAGCCAGGCCTAAGCTGAAATATTTTTCTGACAGGAATATGTAGTTCAGACTTGTGAAAAATTAGTACAGCTTTTCCTGTCAAAGTATTATGAACCGCAGCAGTGATTGCTAGGTAAGGAAATGCAGAGGCTCGGCCACGCTTGTGAAGGCTGGATGAGAAGTGCCAGGAAAGCCACGTGTTGTACGACTGCACTGCAACATGGAGGAAGAAAAGAGCAAAGCCCAAGAAGCTGTGGTGCCACAGGACGATCCTGCAGCTGGTCTTCAGCAGGGATTGCTTAGGCCGGACTTCAAAGGACTCACACTGAGAAAGAGCCCAGCACCCTCCTGTCTCTCCCTGGCAGCCCTGTCACCCTCCTCTTCCTCCCCTTCCACACCTGCAAGGGAAGACCACCAGCATGCACAGCTGTCCACCTCCAAAGAGTCATCAAGCCAAGCCATCTCTCAAGGGACTAACAAAGGGCAAGAGGATCTGCTTTAAGCCCCCTCCTGGACAGAAACTCTGGATGTCTGCCAGCCATCACCAAGAAGAAAATATCATTTTTTAATGATTTTTTTTCAGTATTGTTTGCCCGGGAATGTTACCTGATTCGTTGACGCAACCAGAACACTAGTTCCTAGAGATACGCTTGCTTTTACAGACATTGCTTCTAACTTGTCTATTTTTGCAGCTGAGTAACTGCTTGTGGGTTGTGGACTGATGGCCAGGAGAGCCTGGAAGGCTGGCTGCAAAGCACTGGGTTTAGGAGAGGGATTTAGAGGAGGAAGGAGAGGCTGAGCAATGTCCAGGTTCAGGTTTCAATGCCATAATGACATCCCTGAGTTTTGCATTCACAGAATTCCCCTCTGCAACCTCTTATCTTGTACCAGTGCTGTGAAGCTCTCCTGTGTCAGTCACAGAAAATCTGCCCTGTGGCTCCCTTGCATGACTGGAAAACAAAGAGAAAAAGCGTATTTTTGCCAGAGGATAACTCCCATGTGACTTACCTCCTCACTGAGCCCAGCAGAGACAAAGCCGGCTCTGCAAGCATGAGGCTCCTTGCTCAGGCATCCTCACCTGGACATGGTGGGTGGCATGGAGCATCCTGGTCCATGGGGTGACGGTACCCTGGCCTGCCACCACCCCACCTCCTGCCTGTTCTCGGGGATGAGCGAGCACCCTGCCACGCCTGCCACCCAGCCCAGGGGTGGGCAGACCCCTCCACCGGCAGCTGCCTAAGGCAGGTGGGCAGCTGCCCATCGTCCCCTGGGCAGGGATTGACACCTGCTCCCACCCTGCTGCCTCCAGCAGCTCCCCGCACTCCCAAGGCTGGTGGGGCTCACCCAAGCGCTTTGTGCGAGAGCTCACCTGCTGGAAGAGGACAAGGCTGGCAGGCACCCGTGTGGGGCAAGAGAGGGGAGCAGCCACTGCCACTGTGCGGGGGGACCCCCGGACCCACCTGCCTGTCTCCCTCCAGCTTTGCCCTGCCTTGCTCACCTCTGGCGAGAAGTCCTGGCTGCCCAAGCAATACAGCAAACTAATAAAAATGAGGCTGCTGCCTCCATTTCTGCCCACCCGAATGTGAGATTTAGAGTAAAATGACAATGCGGCGTTCCCCTCTCCCCATTCCTGCTAACTCTGCTTGTTGTTTTGACTTTTACATTTTTAGCCAAGCATCCCTCGGGGGGCAGGGAGGAGGCTCTCCACCCATCTCACCTTTCGTCTGTGCCCATTTACCCTGCAGTGAGCAGTCCTCAGCAGCGGATGGTGAGCACCGGCATTCCCACCTACAACAGGCATGTTGCAGAAACTCAGATTTCACTTACATTTGCAACAACTTACTAAGCAGATGAGCCAGCTATAAGATGAAGCACTCCTACCTATACAAGTGCAAACTGCAACTGGTATCTTGCATTTCATGATTTTACTGTGATCACTAAACATCCCACGATAAATACCGAAACTACCCTTGTACGTGACTCAATTTATGCAGCAAAGGAGCCTTTGCAACAGAGACAAGTGCTTCCAAAAACAGTTGCCTTTTGAGACTGATATTTTCCCACTCAACATATATATTCGTCTTTGCGTACCTCATGTACGATGATAGGCCATATGCGGTCAGTATTTGGAGACCTTCTAAAAACAATCTGAGAGATGGTTTCAGGTCTCCAGGAAAATGGACCAGCACAGGAGCTAATGACATCTTCCAAAATTTCCTTTTGCCCATACAAAATCACAGCAGCAGGGGCAAGCTCAAAGCATTTCTAAGGGTGAGTCACTGGGAGCACATCAAATGTGCAGGAGCACACAATTTCAGGGACAAGCTACAAAGACCAGTCAGAGGGATGATGTCTGCCCTTTTCTTTTGAATAGGCGATGGACACTGACCTGAGCTGAATCGTGCTCAAAAGCAGCCCTCTCTGGGCTTATCCATGCTCAAGGAGCTTCCATGGTTTGCAGCAAACAGACAGAAACATGGGATAAATGGGCAGATGAACTACATTATAATTTCTGTTCCAGATTCATCAGCAGTACCAACATAAATTATAGTAGGCAAACCTCAGAGATTTGGATAAAAAGACCCTGAAACAGGCAGAGTCCATGGATGAACTCCATTGGGGAATCACCTCCACATGCCGTGGCTCTGTTGCCGGCAGGACGCCAAGCCATGGTGTTGCTGCTCCCAGCTGCCTGCCTGGGAGAAGGATGGTCCTGTGGCTTCCTGCTGCCCCCCAGCAATGCCAGCAGGCCAGCATGGACCTGAGTGTCACCTGGCTTCAGGGGCCACAGGGAAACAGAAGGCCCTCCCAAAAGAAAGTCCTGGTTTCCTCACAGTCCTCGAGGTCAGGATGAGAAATGGTGGTCAGGCCATACCCTTCAGGGAGGCAGGGCAACCTCGAACGGTGATTAAGACGAGGCGTTTATCATCTTCCCTGCAATTATCTGTATTCTCAAAAGTCTCAAAATCAGTGAGCCTGAAAAGACAGGCTGCCGGTGCTGTGGAAAAACAAACATGAGATTAGCGGTTCAGCATCTCCCCGAGCAATACACAACTTTACAAGCCCAGAGGTTCCCAAGCCCTCATCTCCTCAATACATTACTGCTAGAAAGAGATCTACATTTCACATGCAAGGCATAACAGTATGTCCAAAGCACTGCATGAAGGAAGTGCTGCATGTGGGGAAGAAATAGCCCCGCACTACTGCCTACCTAAAAATAGGTCCTCTCCAGGGCTAGGGACAAGTTTCACAGATAACAGGCACAGGCTTGCTTTTCCACACCCCCAAATATGCCCTGCGATGAGAATAAGACGTGAAGGAAGAAAGGATATAAATAAAACAAAACCAGTTAGAAAAATGGGAGAACACACCGGTTGGAAAAGTGGGAGAATCCCACTTCCTCTTGGAAAGTAGTGACCAAGTGCTTTACTATTTTGGCACAGTCCCCCGCTTTTCAAATGCAGCCCTGACCCTTTCCCCTCTACTTTGCTATCACAGCATCCCATGGGAGCCTGTTTGTAAATCATCGCTACATGTCTCCCCTGCTAGCTGAGAGGAAGGAATGATGGCTCCTCCCCGAGTTCCTGCATTTTTCAGAGTAACACGGCTGTTTAGTGCTGGGTTAGCAGTGGAGGAGTCCGTGCTGTGACAGAAGGGCTGGACACAGGTGGCACAGCCAGGACAGTGCTAGGGGGCCTCCCGAGCACAGCAGAATTTAAGGAAAAGGTAATCGCAGAGTTTTAATAGTAGGAATTTTGACTGGGGGACAGATCTGATTTCTGACCTGGCCTTAACAGGCCGTAGCACTCCCCTTTAAACCCTGCTGCCATGACCCCAGCTCTGTCGTTAGGAAAGGAGAGTGATGTTCAATAGAGAAGCGACTTGCATGTCACAGCACAGATCCAGCTTAGGCTTCCCAGCTGGTGTCAGCTCATCACTTCGCAGAGATACAGCCCTGTCCCAGTGTCATGTTTCTCCCCAGCCTTGGTCTGCTCAACATAAGCCACTCTTGATGCTATTTCAGTATGTCCCCTCCATAGCTCAGCTGGCAGAGCAGAGGAGCACGGGTATTTTTTCTCCAGGACAATGCTGAGTTCTGTAGTTCAAAGGAGAGACTGGTTTTAAGGTTATATTCAGCACATGACTTTACACCATGTCAGAGACCTGCTGAGACTCCGTCCCAGCTCCCTAGGCTGGTCTAGGTTATGTTTTCATCCATCCCCATCTTGAGGGTCATTCCTCCAGGACAGAATAGAGATTCAGTGCTGGAAGATAAAGGATAAAACATTATGGCGTTACAGCTAAACAAAAATACTGTGCGTGTGGGCAGGAAGGTTTTCACACAGCAAGGCATTACCTGAACCGGTCAAGCGCCCGCTTAGCACGTGACTGGTGACAGATGTGGTACCTCTGTCCTTTAGCTTTTTTTTCAAACTAACTCCTCCGTTTTCCTTTCATGTGTTCCTTTGCCCTGTAAATGCTCTTTAGGCATATAGCAAAACCAGCATGACTATTCATTTCTGAGTGCCAATGTCTTTTTTTCCTTTGAAAGTCGGATTAGAAAAGCAAGTTTACCTTTTGGCCATTTTCCAGCCAAGTTCTTTCCCCCACTCCCTCATGTGAGATTCACGTGAGCATAGGGGAGCACAATGCATGAGAGAGAAATGCAGGTGTTTGCAAGGACAACAGCAGCTGGAAAAGCCTTCAAGCTGGGCAGGAGCTGAATGAACACACTTTAAGCTATGATCAGGGATGCCATCTGCTGTGACATTGTGTTCATTGTACCAAGCAGCAGTCTATTAGGTTAACGTCCTTTTGAATTATCACTTCAAGAAGCATCTCAAGCACGCCGGCCCACATCCACATACATGGTGTTGCGTCCCCCTCTCCCATCAGGCTGTTCCCCAGGAGTCAGACTTTCTGATTCTGGCTGAGTTTAGGGAATGTAAGGTAAGAAAGGGCAGACAGCAAGTCCTTTTGCCACAAAACAAATCAGATTTTGGGTGCCTTTTCAAAGTCTTTGACCTTGCCAGCTTTGCAGTAAAGTTTGTGTTTTGCATGGAAAACCAGGGTCGGGCTGCCTGAGGGTGCACTTATTGCACCGTGAAGTCCTACACCCCTGCAGTCAGGGTTGGGCAATATGAACATGTAGTTCATGGCAGCAAACTGCATCACAGTAATCTGTTAGCATGATCTGCGGAGAAGACAAAGAGTTTGGGGCTTTCTCTCCTCCCTCACCCCCATTCTCCCCCTGCTTCTACCTCACCTAGCCAAGCACAGCCTGCCCCCAGCCCAGAAGGTGACTCCTGGTGACTCCAGCCATCAAGCAGGGAGGGAGGCTGCTCTGGCGCTGTGTGCAAGGGAAGGAGTGCTGCTGTGAGCTGGCAACGCCTGACCTCCCTTGTCCTACCTCTGTGGTCAGGAAGCTGGAAAAACAGGGCACCGCCGACCCCATGTCCCCCTGCCACAGCCACACTTTGGATCAGGAGAAGGCGGCTGGGGGAGGAGAGGAGGGGCATGTGCGGGGTGCAGGGAGGGCTGGGATGTGTGGCAAAGCAGAGCGTAGGATCGGTGCCAGCGCTGCTGTGCATTTCCGTTATCACAGCACTTACAGTTGCGCTGCTAGCGAAGCACATGGCCGACTCCATGTAGTCTGCAAGAAAGAAGAGGTGGTGCAACAAAGTCAGTTGTCTGATGGATCTGCTTATTGCAAGTTTTGCCTCTTTGTGTCACTTGCGTCACTGTTTTTCTAATGCCATGGGGTCGTATCTCCCTCATCTCTGCCCTGTTGCAGGTGTGCAGGGAATCTTACTTCAGGGAAACCTTGGGAGGTGACAAGCTGAAGCTGTACACAGCGTGTTTCTGCTGCTTCAGATAATCCCAAAGACTGTAATGCAAACATGAGAGGGGTGATAATAGATTTATGTATGAGTAGACTACTGTGCTGCCTTTGGCTGGGATAATTTTCTTCATAGTAGCTGGTATGGGGCTATGTTTTGGATTTGTGCTGAAAACAGTGCTGATAACACAGGGATGTTTTTGTTATTGCTGAGCAGTGCTGACACAGAGTCAAGGCCTTTTCTGCTTCTCATACCACCCCACCGGCGAGTAGGCTGGGGGTGCACAAGAAGTTGGGAGGGGACACAGCCGGGACAGCTGACCCCAACTGACCAAAGGGATATTCCACACCATATGACGTCATGCTCAGCATAGAAAGCTGGGGGAAGAAGAAGGAAGGCAGGGATGTTTGGAGTGATGGCGTTTGTCTTCCTAAGTAACCATTGCGCGTGATGGAGCCCTGCTTTCCTGGACACGGCTGAACACCTGCCTGCTGATGGGAAGGAGTGAATGAATTCCTTGTTTTGCTTTGCTTGTGTGGCTTTTGCTTTAGCTATTAAACTGTCTTTATCTCAACCCACGAGTTTTCTCACTTCTACCCTTCTGATTCTCTCCCCCATCCCACTGGGGGGGAGTGAGCGAGCAGCTGGGTGGTGCTTAGTTGCCAGCTGGGGTTAAACCACGACAACTACAAATCATATCTCTTCCAGTTACCTACGCAGTATGGTCTTGGTGCTACTTCCATCCCTAATCATTGCTATGAAGCACTTCACAGCAAGGCAACAGCTTCACAGCAGCATCACCTTGTGCAGAAATTTGTATTCAAGGTGCCTTTTAGGCCTTGGTTCCCCATATTCCAGAGTGATGTGTCTGCCACTTGCCATCACGCTGCTGGGACTGGGGCTGCTACGGGATCCCACCAGGAGTCAGTCTCCGGACCACATCTCTCATCCTTTGACAGCTCAGCTCCCAGGGTGGAGGGCTGTGGTGCTTTCAGGGTAACCTACTGGTTTAATTCCAACTCAAAGGAGAGGGGGTTTTGGGGTGGGCAGGAAGGCTTTTGCTCATCAGTGGGCTGCTTATCCTACCCCCGACAGACACCATGAGGAACCTCAGGAGTTGCCAGCGCCTGGGGCCAATCTCCGATTCCACACCAAACAGCAGAGGATGCCTCTGCCATCCCTGACCTCCACCAGAGGTACTCACCAGATACCTCGCTCCTGCAGCCAAAATGGGGCAGGCATGGCTACTGCTATCCTTCAACACTCTGGAGAACGTGCCAGGGAGCCCGATATGAGTTAGGTGGCCACAGGGTAACAGTTCATTCAGCAAGCAATGCCAACGGGCGACCAGTAACACTGAAATCCCACTTAATCCAGGAGAGATGAAGCAAAAATGCAAATAAAATAATTTATCCATGAAAAATCCATTAATATCCATCCAAAACAGATGATATTTATGGAATACTTAAGAAAGCTAAACACATTCCTACTCTTACCCGTCTAAACTGGCAAGACCTCTGTCTCTCTAATCACCTGTCACCGGCTGGTGTGCAGGTGATTGCCCTGAGAAGGTACAGTGCTTCCTACAGAGTAATTCATGGCTCAGGTTGCATTCATTAGGGTGGTCCTAATATGTTAGGTCTCATAGCCAATTCCTTGGGCTTCTGGCAGACTTTAATCTGAAATGCATCCAGACTGGCTACTCATTCCCAGGAACTGAAGTCAGCCATCGTTCACTTCCAGGGAAGTATAAATGTCTCTATATCAAGCCAGGTGTCACCCAGTCAGGCATCAACTTCTTGCCTTGAAGAAAGTGGCAACGCTCCCATCCTTCCTCTGGTGATTTAACATGCTCCCGTGTGAAATGCTCTTTATGCTGACCCTCACAGGTTGCACCAGGCTGGAAATTGAGAAATGAAGTGTCTGAAGATGTGTAGAGCAGGAAGCTCCACCTTTTTCCACCTTGGTGATCCCATTTTCATCCTTTCCCTCACTTTACAGCTAGGGAGCAATTCTGAGGGAAGTGTGCCCATCCAGCATGTGGGAGGCAGTGGGATCGGTGTGTCTGCTCTCCAGCCCCAGGCTGGTGTTGTCCCCACTCCTCCCCTGGCCCCACGCACTGCAGGAACTATGCAGGGGGGCAGAAAGGTGCCTGGGCCGTTTCCTTCCAGTTTAGGGAGGAAACTGTGCTGCCAGTGGGCTAATGGGTATCTCTGTGTGGTCCCTATGTGGGGCCACTTCGTAAAACTGGAAGGAGAAAGTTTGCAGAGGCAAGTAGAAGATGTGAAGGGAAAAAGACGCAATAACAGGGTAAGAAAGCAGTAAGCACACAGTAGTCCCAGGATGTCCTCTGTGTTGAATAAGAACTGCTGCCTTTAAACTGATTCCCCACAGCCCAGCACAATCCCCCCATCTCCTCTTCTACTTCACAGCACCACAGCAACCCACTTTTCCTCCTTCCCACATCAACCTTCAGCTCCTTTATCCTCTACCATGAAGGGAGTGGACTGTCTCACCCTCTCCCTGAAAAGACAAGTCCCACAAACCAAAGAGTAGCCTCCACTCGTGCGGGCAGAAACCGCTCCCCTTGCTCCTGATCCCAGCATCAGCTTCAAGCAAGACATCCTCTCCAAACCAAGGCTGACTAGCTGCACACAGTTTGCTGTGTGCCCACCAGAATAATGATAGCAGGCAGGGCAAAGAAGAGATGTTTACATTATTGCAGAACAAAGAGGTTGGGGGGAAAAAAAAAAGAAAAAAAGAAAAAAAGAAAATGGTGGCATTCAGGCATTGAGCCAGTGCCTTTCCCATGACAGCACTCCGGCTGAGCACTTGAGCCAAGGTATTGTTAGTGGGCCAGGTAATGCTAAAAGAATGAAATCATTCGAATCTTTGCCAAGAGGAAGGGCCAGCGCATCTCCTGGATAGGGAAGAAATAGGAGGAGCTCCATGCTAAAGCGGTGGACCTCCCTGGAAGGGAAGAATTTGTTTCTTTAGGAGGAAACTAGACATGAGAGGTGCTTTGTTCCCCCATGAGGAAATACTTCTCGGTCAACACAGCCTGAGGTGTAAGGTGTGGAGGAAGGTAGGCTCTCTGCTCCTCACTGTGTCAGAAGAGCCTGCGGCAAAATGCCTGGATATGAGGGAATGGCCTTGCTGATTTAATCTTCAAAGCCAGTAACTGAAGCCTGGTTTTCTCTCATTTCTCCACCTACCTCTTTATAAGTTTATCTATCTTGGCAGCTGTGAGTAGATGTTTTTATTTGCTTTTTGTCTTAACCTGTCTTGAATTAAGTATGATTTTGGTGTAATTGGATACTAATGACTTGTTCCTTGCCAAAGGATGTGGTAAATCTCCACGTAGAGCTTCAGGCACCTTACAAGCACTCTGGGTTGCCAGCTTGTTCTCCATAATACCCAAAGCATTACTGAATGCACCCTCTGTCAGCAGTAGGGCCCCACTGGACCCACAATAACCAGGAGGGAAGAAGTGTCTTCCAGGGATGGGAGCAACCAAGAAGACCTGAATCCCAGGGGCTTCTGCAGGGTTTGTTGGAGGATTTATGATTTGGTGAAAGACCACGTGGTTCTTGCACCATGTGCTGAGCAAGAAGAAAGGAGAGAATCCCCCACCAGCCAGAACTGAACCGGCAACTTAAGTTTGTAAAAAACTACATATATTTGTAGCCTGCCTCGCTGCCAGGAGAGCTATCAAAAGAAGTTAGGAGCAGCCACCAAAGGTAGGCTTGGCATGCTGTCAGGCAGACTCATCCTTCCCTACCTGCCCACCCCTTTGTATCACCCCTTCTCATTTCCAGCTCTTACCCATATTCATCCCCTCCCCGGGCCACTAGCCTGATTTCCCAGCTCTGGCTCCAGCTTCCTCCAGGCATGAGGATGGTTCCCTGCTTGACCAAGGTTTTGCCTCAAATCATTATTCCTGGCTGCAGCCCTGTCCTGGGTTCGAGCAGGGCCCATCTCACTGGGATCTGCTTTCCGAATTGCAGTGCACCACAACACAGCTGTTCTTGCATGCAGTACGTGCTCCGTCAGCCAAAACTGAGTGGCCTTGTTTGCTCAGAGCAATTCTGTTAGAAGTGCATGGAAATCTGAGAAACTACTCTTTTCTGACATCATCCTTTGTCCCATCATCGCAGCAGGGGTGATCCCTGGGATCTCTGAGCAAATACATGGGAGCCCTCTATCCTGCCTGGCCCGGGCATGCGGTGGATCATCTCTCTGGCTGCCAACTGGAGGAATAGGTGCAAATCCAAGCTGCCCAACTAGAAAAAGGCATTACCCCCACCCCCACAAACTCCTGTTTGCAATTACATTCTTCCTGTTGTTATATGCCCACCAGCCATTTGGACACACTCACCCCTTTAATTCACTTTGTGGCTTTTCAAGGTTAATTCAGGGGAAAAAAACAAAACCCATCTGCAAAAGAGGACCCATTTGCAAGTCTCTGCTTATGAAGGAGCTGCTCCCCTCCATGCTTACCCCTCTGTGCTGGCCTGGGGCAATCAGGAGCAATTTGGCCTTGTCTTCACCGCCCACCTTACTAGCACCTGCAAAAAATAAAGAGAGCAAGAAGGAAAATGAAGAGAGGGTGGAAATAACAGATGGAAAGTGAGGTGTCTGTGCACGCAGACAGCAGCTCTACCTCTCACCCACTGGATACCTTCTCCACTTCTCACACCTTGCTCCCACTCCATGTCTTGTGCTTCATTGTCTCAGCACGACACTCCTCCTTCGGGCTGCAGTTTGACAAGCAACTGCAGGTGGCTGAGCTGCTCTGGGCAGTGGGATGGGGCAGCCTGTGCCTCTCACCTTCCTCGTGCTGGCCCTGGCTGCAAGGTCTGGTCCCCTCGTTTGCACCAGCTGAGCTGATTCGCCTCACTGACCGTTAGAAAATTCCCCGCTGACCGTTAGAAAATTCCCCGCTTCTTTGCTGGATTATCAAGTTGACTCAGGTGCCGGGGGTGACCACAGACCAGTGACAAGGCAAGTTGTGTAGCTGAGCACAGTGGAGAAGAGGGGAGGAGAAGTGAGACCTTGTTGCTTTGGAGCAAGGAGCTGCTAAACTGGCTCATCCTCCTTTCAAACTTCACCCTCAACATCCTCATTGTTATCCAGAATGTAATACCTTCAGTACCCCACAAGATGGTCCATGACCTGAAGGAGCACTCACAAGCAAGTGAAGCCAAAAGCCATCACTTATCACCGTAGTCTGGCAAAATCACCGCTGCTGAGGGAGGTATGGTAGCAATGCGTGTTCAGATAGGGTTGTGGTGATTAACGTTCGTCTCCAACAGCTCCCGGCATTTTCCCTGGCAGCAGGTTAGGTGAATCCCATCCTGCTCCTAAGGAATGGAAAGAAGAGTCATTCATGTTTTTCCATGCTCCCTAATGTCCAAAGCCAGCTAACTGTTTTTTTGTCTGTTTTTTTGTTTGCCTAATGAAGCTAGGGCTAACTAAGCAGAGTTTGTTTTCAGTAGCCAGGCTCTCTTTGGTACAGACCTGTTTATGAGAGCCTGAATGGACAAGTGTCAGGCCAGAAATCAAACAGCAATCAAAGGCTATCATCGGAAAGAACCCAGCAGCTCACCGACACCCAGGTTATTATCAGTGATGGGCCAACACGTTTGGCTGCCGTAAGGTCAGTGAAGGGCTCAGAAAAGCAGGCAGCAAGTGTCACCAAGAAGTCCTGAGGCTGAATCCAAAATGTTACTAATCTGTGAGGTGTTCCCTGGCTCTCCCTGGAAAAGCAAAGCTTACTTTGCATCTGATTGACAAGGAAAAACTGGAGCACAAGTTCTGGGATGTTGCGGCCTTTGCAGAGCATACCAAATGACCAAGACCACAGCCACCGGGGCACTGGTCTCCTTCCTGAAGCACCAACATGGTGCTTTGTATGGATTCAAAGGCAAAGCCCACCTTGGCAGTCCAAAGAGAATTGTCTGAGCTGCAGGAAGAAAATACGGGGTACAGACCAAGAGTAACTCAGAGCTTGGGGCAGGAACTAACATGCAGGCGTGAGACAGGCACGTCGTAACGGGAGAGGTATCGGTGTGACAGTGGAGTGGGGGTTACCTGGAAGACAAGGTGCTGATGCTATCTTAGTACCTTCAGAGCTGCCCTTATCCCTCTGAATAGATCAGCTCTGCGCTGCGCCACACAGCCTGTCCCAGCCCTGCAGGCCTTGTCTGTCTGCTCTGGGCCCTTATGCAGAAGCAGGACCAAGCGTGGGGTGAAGGCTACAAGGCTCTTCTGCTACAGCATCGTGGAAGCAGAGGCAGATCCCACCTCCTCCTCCCAGCAGCTGGAATTCCTCCTCCAGACACCACAAGAGCAGACAGGCTCTGCTGGGGTTTGGGGGAACAGAGTTTATGAGCAAAGGGGCATGACACAACTCCCAGCATTTAGGAACTGGATGATATTATGATGTTTGTCTTTTTTCCTTTCAGCATAGATATTGCAGCAGGTGACATGATGTGACTTGTTCCCAGCTTGTACTTGCAAAGCTCTTCATCACGGTGGAGCAACATCAGATACGGAGCTTGGACCCGGATGCCGGGTGGGAAAGCGGGATTTCCACCACGCAACCTTCACCCGCCGCTGGAGAATTTCGGTGTGTGTCCTGTCCCCCCGTCCCCCCCCAGCCCAGGAACAATGGTGCGGCAAAGATTAGGGATGGGAGCAGCATCAGAGACCCAACACTCGGGGACTGTGTGTTGGCTGTGCAGGACTTTGCTCCTGCCCTGCAGCCCCGCGTTTTGGCAGTGTTGGGCGTCGGGGCCGCCCCCCCCGGGGCTCCCGGGGGGAGCCCCGGGGGGGCGGCCCCGACGCCCAACACCTCCCGCGCTGCAAACCACTGTCGCTAGGGGCCAGTGGCGCAATGGATAACGCGTCTGACTACGGATCAGAAGATTGTAGGTTCGACTCCTGCCTGGCTCGCTTATTTAACTTTTACGCCCCCTCTCGCCTTCCCGGCCCCCGTTTCCCCTGAGGTTCCCACCCGAACCGGGCATGGATAGAGGGAAAATTGGGAAGCTCGGGGGGTGTGTGTGTGGAAAAACAGTTGGAAAGCGGGAGGTGTGGATTTCCTCATTAAGGGATTCGTTTAATTAAGTTGGTACCCACACATCCTGCTCAGCATCCTCGGGAGCTTTCAACTGGGTCAACTCCATCTCCAAAGAGATTTATTTTAAAAAAATCTTGCTTATTATATGGATCTTTCCCAACCCCACCAGGAATCTCCAGCACCCAAGTCTATTCCCAGCATCTTCCAGTTTTCCACTGTCATGCTCCGACTCGGCTGACCCCAGAGGGTGCCTGCTCATCTGGCTCCTGCTGCTGAAACGAGGTAGGTTTGGCTGCTCTGGGGAACGTCCTGGGGAGCTAAAAATCATGTCTAAGTGCCCAGGACGTCAGTCGAGAGAACTGCTGTTAGCTGAGTGATAACTGGATAGATCTGGTGACCCTGAAATCCCACTTAACTCAAGCCAGGTGAAGAGTAGGTACAGATAGAAGCGTGTGTTTATAATATCCAAAATAGATTCACTGACAAGAGTACCTAAGTCAAGAAATAATAAAGTTTCAGATACTAAAAAAAATCAGGAAAGATGCGCTCTCGTTTCCAGGGGTTTCCCACCTATGTGGTCAGCAGGACATCTTGTCCATGCACATGCCACATATCTCAAACTGCATCCATCAGCCAGCACCTCGTCATACAGGAACATTTTCACCATCTCTCCTTGGAAATCCTCCAGGCAGTCTGAAAATTTTCATCCTCATACTCTTAACTCCCCTGAGATTTGTTCTATTTCCCCTTTCTCCAGGAGAAGAGACAGCTTTTGCTTGAAATGCAAACAAACCTTTTCTTACAACACGGGAGCTGAAAAGTTCTTTTCGTTGGAGCAGGTGTCCCCTCCTGTACCCGTCAGGCCATTTAACAACCCCTGATGCATCTGTTTGCCTGCCCGCCACGCTCTGGTGACCCAGTGTATCAGAGTGAAATGTCTTATGAATGGGGTTTATATAATCTCTGGCATCTTCCGTTATTAAGTGCTACAAATGATTGAATAGGATACATGCACACAGCTTGTTATTGGCCCTTGCTGGAGACCAGATACAGAAATAATTAAACACTTGCAGGTGACTGGTCACCAATACTTTGCTCCTAAATGAAGTATTTAGTAAGCTACACTATCATCCAGGCACTGTAATAGGCTGTTATTGTAGTAAAAAGCATTTAGTACATTTAAAAACATGAGCATGTCCTAGAAGAGTGGGAAGCCGAGCCAAGCAGTTACATTAATGTTACAGGGCCATAGCTCAAGAGGCAGAATGGTTGTTTAGCATACAGCAAGTCCTGAGATTGGTGCCTACATTTTTCCAGGGTTTGAGTTTAGTTGTTTTGTTTGTTTTTCCTGGCTTGCATTCTGTTTTATTTTTATCTTTTTTTTTTCTTTTTCTCTGCATTCCTTTTCACTTATTGGTGATAGACAGTTACACAGAAACGCATGCATGTCAACACTTTCTGGGTGGGTGGGAGAGAAAAAATATCTCGGAGATGGACATGGAGGGGGAAAGGAGATGGTCCCTTCTCCAGAAGAAACTCTGGGTGTGCTTTTATTTTGTGAGCTATCCTTTAGGACAAGGAAAAAGGGGTGCCACTGAATGAGTGAAAAGGAGTGAAGGAGTTTGCATGAACTTCTGCAAAAAGTAGGAGCAGAGACATTTATATAGGAAGGAGTGAATCGTAACCAAGAAAAAAATCAGTCTTGTAGCCCTGGATGGAGTCTGTGCCCTGTCCCACACCGGGGAGTGGCAAAGGGATGCGCTTTTGGACTGTGGATTCAGGTTTGACTCCTAGTTTATGCAAACGCGTACCCGGCGGCCGCGCCCCCGGCCATCACCGAGGGGCCGAAAAAAGTCAAATTCCCCTGGGAGGGGAAAAAAAAGAAAAAAAAGATTCAGCGTCTCCTTCGAGCCGGAATCGAACCAGCGACCTAAGGATTCCCGCGGGGCAGCGCCTCTACAGTCCTCCGCTCTACCAGCTGAGCTATCGAAGGGACCCGCTTGCTGCCGCCCAGCGGCCGCCCCAGGTGCCACCCCAGCCCGCGCGGAGTTTTGAGCATGCGCTTTGCGAGGGCAGCGGTCGGGCGGGCTGAGCAGCGCATGCGCGCAGCGTGCCTGCGGTGGGAGAGGGGTTTGCTGAGCGGGCGGCGGCTCGGCTAGCGTCCGCGTGCAGGGCCAGTGGCGCAATGGATAACGCGTCTGACTACGGATCAGAAGACTGTAGGTTCGACTCCTGCCTGGCTCGGGTACCTTTTGGTGCCTCGGTTCGCCTCGCCAACGCCGCGTTTTCACTCGCCCGCGGAGAGGAAAACCAAACCGGCCTGGCCTCTCTCCCTCCCCGGCGGGCATCCCGGGGTGGGCGCCAAAACCCCATCGTGCTTACATAGAAACTTGCAGGGCACGGTGCCCTTAGATGTGCCCCTTTTTCCCTTTGAAACAGACGTCCGCCAAGTTACGTGTTCCCCAGGAGGTGCTCCTGACATGGCTCCCAATGGCGGCTACATGAGTCTGAGCACCAAGCGGAAAAATGAGGGTCTCCAGGGCTGGTGGGGTGCCCTTTCCTTGCGCCGCCTCTCGCCTGCCTGCACATCCTTGTATCGTGACCGTCACCAGCGCCGTTCACAGACGTGGCAAAACAAAGGATGGCGATTCCAAACGTTAGCAGCACTAACGAGCTACCTCTCGGTTATCTGTTCGTAACAGCACGAACCAATTTTTATAGTAAACTCGCACTGAATCCACAGACTGCGGTTACTCCGAGGCTGTGGACTAGTCTCAAATCTCATCACTGGGGGTGCCTTCCTCGCCGCTCCCGGTTGCGAGCCGTTCTTTACGCGCCGCGTAGCCTTTATATAGGTCAAAAATGGGTTTTTGCAAAATCACACACTTTTCATTCAACTGCACAACAAGGATGCTCTCGCACTTCTCACGACTAACGGATAATCACTCTGAAAACAATAGTCTTCATCACAGCAGTGCTGCTTGCTGCCTTCAGAGACCTCGCGGTTATTTTACGTGATGTCATTCGTAAGACTAACCGTACTGTGTCAGGCCAATGATGAGCACAGTGCTCCTCTCCCAGGGCCTAAAGGATTTTTCCCCATGTGAGTTAATTGGGTTAATTTGTTGGCACAGTTAATGCATTTGACAAGGCGTGTATTTAGATCGTTTGAGAAGGTTAAGCCTAGATGGCGTTTTACAGTTTCTACAGTTGTCTTTTCTGCTTTGGGACACAAAATAATCCCGTGATGTGCCGGGCGTATAAAAGGTGTTAAACGATGAGCTCAGACGAAAACGAACGATCCCCCCGTGCGTGCGTGACAGGATGAAAAACGAATGCGAGCCAGGCAGGAGTCGAACCTACAATCTTCTGATCCGTAGTCAGACGCGTTATCCATTGCGCCACTGGCCCCGCACAGCGGCACCTTCTCCTCCCTCTCCTGTAGACCCCAACACCCGAGCGCAGCGCCGCGCCCCGCCCCGGCGGACCCCGGCGGACCCCGCCGGACCCGGCCGGACCCGGCCGGCCGCTCTCCCGCCCCGCCGCGGCAGGCACGGGCCCAGGGCCCCCCCGCCCCGCACCCCCGCACGGCACAGCGCAGCGCATGCGCGCCCCGCCCCGCCCCGCCGGCAGGAGGCGCTCGCGGCAGACCCTGCCTCGCCCCGCGGCGAGCCCTGGCCGGGGCTGACGCCCGCCCTAGCGCTGTGCGCCCCGCGCATGCGCCGCGCGGCGCCTACGCGAGCCGTGCTGTGTTCTTGTGGCGTGGCGGCGGGACGACATGCAGGCCCCTTCGATAGCTCAGCTGGTAGAGCGGAGGACTGTAGAGGCATTGCCCCACGGGAATCCTTAGGTCGCTGGTTCGATTCCGGCTCGAAGGAGATGCCAAGTTTTTACTTTTTCCCCCTCATGCAAAGGCTTTTCTTTAATCAGTTGCAGATACGGTTGTTTTTCTCTACGAGATCCAGCTGCGTTGCAAACCGAGCCTCTTCTGCTGTGACTCGCTGACTTTCAGCAGGAGCTGTTGCTACGGGAGCAGAGGACGCCTGCTGTGTGACTGCCAACACCTCGTTAATTTTTAAAGGAAAACAAGATGTATGTTGTTCTTACTCCAGCTTACCACAAACCCTCACAAAGCAAGTTAGTGCAGGAGGATACCTGTTGAGATCCCTTCGTCTCATCGCAGTTAATTAAGTTGTTGAAATTCGGAGGGATTTTTTTCCAAACCTCCTCTCCTCTCCCCGAAATGTCTAGACACTATTTTTCCAGGCTAAGGAAGTATCTGTACATTTACATACTGCCACAATAGGAATACATTGTCAAATCCAGCCAGGTGGTACTTAGCACGTGTTATCTCTCTCCACTAGTGGGAAATCGCGTGTCTTTACCAGCATCTTTCTGAGATTATCTTGTAGGTGTGGGTTACCACGCAGTTGTCCCATACTATTGCCTTCCCAACCCTGGGACAGGTGACACTGGCACGAAGGACTGAGTCCTCTTGTATGAAATTCCTGCACCCGTTCGTCCCTCTCAAAGTGAAAGGAGATGCTGGATGTGATGATTTAGCTGACTTCAGTTCAGGGAGAGAAGGAAGGGGATTACTTTCATCCGCGGTCTTTCTCCTCGCTTTGTAACAGCACGATGAACATTTTCTTGTCTATAGAAAATGATAGTATGGAAAAAGAAATCAGTAATTTTAGCTGTGCTCAGTTTTGCATGCTTCATAATTTTTCTTTAATAATTTTATTCTAAAAAGAGGCAAAAATGTAATTTGTTTTGACTGAAATCATACCCATACTTTGGGTATTAATTCTTAGGGAAGGTAAACAATGAAATTAAATGACATACAGTTATGTTTGATGTTTTTTGGATGAAGCAGAGTGGTTTATCCTATCAACTTGTTGTGGGGAGAAACGTGCACAAACTACCTAAATAACTGGTTATGTTGATGGCAGGCCTAAATCTTCTGTGATTTTTCTTCCATTCAGTATTTTGAGTGAGTCAGGGTATGAGTTAATATCTAAGCATGCTAAAGGACAGCTCTTTGAGAATACATCCCGCTGAAACAGCTGCCCCCTGTCCATTTTTCAAATGCTTGGGCTTCTGTGGTCACAGAGACTGGATACCATCCTAGTGAGAAATATTCCCGTCCCGTAGCAGGCCCAGTCTATCTGGCACTCTGCACTGGCTCTCAGACAGCTGCAAAACCCCCGAGTGAGACGCTGGCCCCAGGGAAGTTGACGGGACATCTGCCATTGTCCTCTGCAGCATCACGGTTTCACTCTCTGCGCGCACCCCTTGCCGGGGGAAATCGTTCCGTATAGGAACTGATGCCAGTAAAACTACTGTGTTATATCACTCCATCACACTGCTGAATTTTTTTATGTAGACAAGCATTCTGCATTATAGAAAGGATTTGCAATGTGCGGCTATACCTTTGGCTGCTTTGCATAGGTAGGGTACATCTGCTGCAACCCAAGACCCGGGTTCCTCTCTGAGGAAACCCTGAGTTGCCGCTTGCCACTTGTCAGGGTGCAAAGCCGTAATTTTGGACAGCTGTCTCAACAGCTTTTCTACCTGTTACTGGAATGAAGTTGTTGATCGCGTGGAAAAGTAAAGGGCGTGCTACAATTCATACATACAACCTTTATTAGTCAGAGTGGTTGACAGCAAAGGTAGATCTGAATATGTAGTACTTTACATATAAATAAATGCGGCAAAACAGAACAAAATTTTGAGGATCTGTACATTTTGAGAAAGTTAATGGGTGTGCAACTGAACTTTACACAGAAACAGATCATGTAAGCATAGCTATGTTCACGTTAGGAACTTATCTGAAAAGCAAACAAATGAGTAAAAATCACATTGAAGAGCCAAGTCCTGAAATCCTTATTCATCCTTTCTCCACGTGTCCCCAGAATAGCTAGTCCTGACAGCAGCGAGAGGCAAATGCTCTGGTACTCTGAAAACTAAGTTTCCTCTTTGGAATTAAACCATGGGTTCAGACACTCAGATTTTTAAGCTGCAAGTCCTGGAGAACCCACTCAGAGCCTTGGTCATTGGTTTGTTCTGAGGTTTTTGGCTAACTGAGATAATACATTGTGGATCTTCTGTACAGATCCTCATGTCAGTAAAAGGGCTTTGCAAACATGCGGCAGCTTGTCCATCTTTGCATCACACTGTGAGATCGAGTCATAAATCTTTCCCAAGATTTCCCAAGAAAAATCTCTCATTTAGAAAGGGTGAATAAGAACCACCATCTTGAGCCCATGGACATAATTTTCTTGATTTCAGTAAGCTTTGGCTCTGGCCCATAGAGTGGGGTCTGGAGGGACATCGAAGGTGTTGCATATGAAAAAAATTCCCCAATTGCTTTTGCTAATCTGGGATTTACCTTTCCCTCCCTGGCTTTAGGCCTGATCTGTAGCTGTTGTTGAAATCAAGGGTGCAATTCTCAGTGAGTTCCATGGGAGCAGGAGGGATTTCACGCGGGAAAGGATTCCACGTACAATGTGTAGCTTTACACTAGACTTCTCTCCAAATGCCTTTTCCATCTCTGCTGGAAATAGTCACTACATAGCATGTGCACACTGTCGCAGTGAATGTCTCTACCAGACAGCAAAATTTAAGAAATCACTTAGCCTGCAGATATGTCACATATTACGTGCTCTCCCTACTCCTTTGTTGGGTGATAACATCTTACACCAGAGTAAACACCGTGCGAAAGGGAATAGCGAGGAAAGCCAAAAGACGTGTGTGTGCGCGTGTGTGCGCTGGGGCGAGTGGGTGCTGGTGTCCCCCGGCACGTACCCAGTGGGCTGCGCCCTGCCCGTCTCGCAGCACTAGCACCCTGACACCCACGCCGTCTGATCTGGCCACCCAGCGGGAAGATCTGCGGCACTCGGCTGCCGCTGGGAACGTGCCTTCTGGGGTCACGTCTCCACAGCGGCAGGATGGTGTCGCCAGCTCCCCTCCCCTGGGAGCACCGGGAGGGATGGGCACATCCCCCTGGTGCCGCTGGGCAGGCAGGACGGCAGTCTGGATTTATGTACGTAGGAGTGGCCTCCAAATTTATTTGCAAGACGCAACTGAGGACAAAGAAGAGCCCATGGGTAGGAGGGGAGCGAGTGCCTGTCCACAGCCCCAGCCATGCCGGGACTTCCCCTCTCCTCTGAAGCAGAAAAATAGGGCTATTTCTGACGGCAATGTGAGCATTAGCTGGCCCAGGTGCCTGCGCCTGGGGAACAGATACATAACCTGAACTGGAATTAATGGCTTTTAAAATGTCCATGTGTTATAGGAACTTTAAAGAAATGTTAAAAGTACTATTTCCTGACTTTGGAGTTACAGCTAGTGCGATGAAACACACTTTTTTCCCATATATTTAGCTGCCACTGAATGACATTTGATGTGAAAGGTGAGAATAGAAGGAAGACAATAATGTTTCACAACCACAGAATCCAATTTTAAGGAAGGGAGTAACACTTTTGACTAGCTATATATTCATTGGTCTATATAATTCAGTGGTACATTACGTCCCCCTTTGGACTGCAGCACTGTGATTAGAGGAGCAAAAATAGCAAATGCACAGAACTGACAATGATTGATGTAACATGATCAATAAAGAGAAATTCAGCTGTCTAAGGCTTAAACTACTATGTCAAACCAGTGAAGTGCTAAGTTTAAGATCTCAGAGGTATTTCTTTAGCTCTTACAAATTAGAAGCCTAATTTCTTCATGCTTGCTTTAGCCACACCACACTATCTCCACTGACTTGTGCAGCGGTACACCTGAACGTACATCTCTTCCCTACCTCTTTATTTATAATCACGCCATGTGCTCTTAAAGCCCCTGCGCCTGGGGCAGAGGGGAGGACCCAGGCTCACCCCGATGAGCCAGGCTGAGGAGGACGGTCGCTCCTCTGCTGCTTGCCTGACCTGCCAAATCCTTGCTGCTCCTGCAGCCCCGGTGCCAGTGCTGGCGCGATGGCTCCTAGCCCAGTGCCAGCGGGGCAGCGGAGCTGGCAGCCAGGGGCATGGCGGAATAAGCAAGCCAGCAGAAAGCTGTTGGCTGGGGACCAATTCCCAGCACATTGCAGCTGCAGCCGGAGAAGCCGGGGCTGCCCAGCATGGGCGGCAGGCCCGTCCAGGCTGGAATGGGGGAGATTTGCCATGGGACTGTCACCGGCTACGGGGAGAGGAGAGGGGCTCTGGGGCAGCCCAGGGCCAGCCTCCCCCTCCATAGGGTGTTTGCCCACTGTCTCCCAGGTTTGCAACTTGTGCAGGGGAGGACACAGAGCCTATGTGTGCTTCTGGTGCTGGATGAGGCTCCTGGATTTGGAGTGGCCTGCGTTGTAACCACCAGCAGAATGATCCCCGAGCACTTTGTCCTGGCTTGGGTTTATAATTGCTGGGGCTGGGCCCCAGCAAGCTGCCAGCTGCTTTCCAAAGAGCATTTCTTCTCTGGGAAGGACAGCCGCGTCTGCCTCGCCACCGACTTTCCCTCTGAGATCTGCTAAAGAGCGTTTCCAGGGCTCTCTCACAGGAACATTTCACATCCAGCAAAACTGCTGCACGCGAGGAGCGTTCCTCGGGCAGGGAGAGACAGAGCGGTGTGTCTGGAGAGGGACTCGGGACTGTGTCCGAAAGGTGAAACCTCAGCTGAGGGCAGCGAGGAGAGCAATCATACCAAAGGGAGTATTATTAGAGGGAAAGACCATGCTGAGCCTGGCAGTTTGAAGCCGTGAGAGACCAGCGTGTTGGTCTGTAGAGCTCTGTACTGGCCACAGGTATCTCCTTGCAGAGTGTAGATATCAACCTACTTGAAGCGGCCTAGAGAGAGATTCTGCCTTGATAGGAAATTACTCTCAGGTTACTCTTGATTAGCTTAAAGACAACTACAAATACAGGCTGCACAGCTTATCACGTGTTTTTTTCTCTCTGTGACACTTAGTGGGAAGCACCAACAGGTCGTGTTTGCCCGCTCTAGGAGTCTGTGCGATAGTTCCGATGGCTGTCCCCTATTAGCTGTGTCTTCTCGGTTGCGTTAGTCGGCTGAAGTACGATAGGAGTTTCTCCATCTAAATTGGGGAGGAAGACAGAAAATACTTTACAAATCCTTCGCTTGCTACCAAAGTCAAATTTGTCGTTAGCACCACAACATTTCGTCTGCTGTTGTGGCTATGGCTTAATCTTGGCTTCACAGACAGCTGTGTGCGCACTGAAGAGGCAGCAATGCCCACACCGATTCTACAAATGCTCTTACTCCTTGTCCACGTGTAATGGCAGATTTCTGGGTGACTATTGCTGTTGTTACTAAACTGGACATTAGCTGTACCTGGTGCTTTGCAGAGATTGCAAGATAAGGGTCCTTGCCTGTTCCAATTGCAAGTGCTTGTTCCTGCAAATGTCTGAATATAATGAGCGCTGTTGTGAGTCAGCAAGCACTAACCTTGACAGTCTTCGCAAGAATGGGCCAGAAATGAGTCTTGAAGAAGGCAAAGTTAACAGTAAAGAAAGAAGAGAGTTAAAAGGAAAAAAATGCATGAGCAGTAATTCACTTGAGAGGGAAGAAATCAGATATATCCTGAAAGCCAGCTAGTTAAATAAAAATGTTAAATTGCATTTTGAAGTCTTATGTAATATATATACAATAGGATTTTGAGAATTACTGTTTTAATGAGTTTGGAACTGCCAAAACCTCATATTATCACTATATATATAAATCCTTACTGCTTTGCACTTTCTCATTCCGTGCAGTTACGTGTTTGGTTTCCCAATATACCTGTAAAAAATGCAGTTGTTGTAGAGCGGAGGAAAGTGAAGTCCTTACAGAGTTCCCTGACGGCTGTTGTGTTCCCTCTGATAATGAACAAGGTTTGGCTGCCCTTCTCCTGGGCCTCTTTCCAACCCACCATTTTTGGGGGAGGAGGGGTCTCAAGACTCAGAGACTGACTTTTAAAGGTTCAGCCATCCCAGTGAAGTGTTTTCATATGAAAAATTCTGGACTATCTGTATCTTGATACTAGCACAGCCTTCACAGTAATTGAATACAAATGATGACTTTTTTTGCCGAATGACCGAATGTTCAGAAGAAAACTCATCTGACATTTCCTCCTGTTTACATGACAGTTGATGGGATGAATCATGGGCAAAAGATGTAATGTACAGGAGTAACTTTACCCAGAGCAGGAATCTAATTGCATGCCATACGGCTTTCCCTCAGTGGGGGTAGAACAACTTTGACTCTGTCAAGGTGAAAGGCAAGAATGATTAAATGCCAAGCAGCTTCTCTGTATGGGCAATTCCGTATTTAGACACAAGGTCAAAGACAGACATGTTTCGTAACTTCTAAAATTATATGAGTAATTAATGCTTAGAGCTCAACTCAGGCGCAGATCAGTTTGGCAGTTCCAATCCATTTTTAAGTTGCGATGTATTTTCTAGATTTCTGAGCAGTACTCCCTCCCACCCGCTCCTGCCTCCAAGTTGTTCATTTTAGGGAGGATTGTTGACGGCGGGCGGAGGCTAGCCGTTCATTTTGCTGTGATACCCAGATGTGCAACAAAATAGGACCCACTGCAAATCTGCCGCATTGCTTCCAGCTGATCTGCAGACAGTTCTGAGCTGACACCTTCCCCAAGTATTTTGCTGCCCACATCCTTCTAAGATTTATGATTTTTTTTTATCAGAACAAGGACCCATGGTATAATAAACTGTACAAATATAGCCTGCTAATGGAGAGCTGCAGAATGGAGGTGCGGCAGAATTCACAGTTTAAACTGCTTTCTATAGATAGCTCTTGCCCACTGTTCGCCTACATTGGTATCATATGGAGTGCGGAGGAGACAATGAAGTGCTAGAAACTTATTGCTTCTGAGTTGGGAAAGTATTTTGTTATTCAGGTTCTTTTTTCTTTTTTTTTTCTCCCCTCTCCCAGATGTCATTTTCTCTAAAATGAAAGTTGGTCTAGAAATGCCTTGCTTTGTTGTTACGATGATAACCAAACAGGAGAGGAGGACAAACCTGCCAAACTGCTTGAGTGCATCATTACAGCCTGAAGTACCAAGGCAATCCAAATTCCAACGGCACCTCCTCTGGGACCACAAAAGTCAACAAAAGGTTTGCCATCGACTTCTGTGGAAGCAAAATCTGGCAACCTGCCCCGTGTGTGCGAGTGAAAGTGATGAACCGTTGCATGTATCCGTGCTGCAGACAAGCGAGTGATACTTCCCTCTGCCAGTGCATTTTTGCAGGTCACCCGTAACATCATGGCATGATACCACAGATTACCCTACTTTACACTTTCTTAATGTCATGTTTGATCTGAAACCCTAAAAAATGTCATGTTGAAAATGTAATAATCCAAATGTAAGACTTATTTTGGAAAGTGATCATCCATTGTACGTTAGGCCACAGTCCTCTGTGGTACAAATCAGTAGTCGTGAGAAGAAATCACTGTAACCTAAGTACAGGCCAGGGCTTGCAAATCCCTAAGTTCCTTTCGTTCTGACGGTCATGCTACCCATGGAAGTACCTGCTCTAAAACAAATCTCTCACGGTAGATATTCAACTAGCTGAGCATTAGAACTAGTCAAATATATTTGGATAAAACTTTCTTCTAGAGGAATATGCCATTTTATCAGAATTGAAGCCTTTGACATGGTTGTGTTGATTTCAGTGACAACTCACTTTGCTTTTACATTTTAGGGAATGGATCACTGAATTTTTGGCCTCACATCTCTTTTTTTCACTAATGATTATGTTTTATGGTATGTTAATTTGAGGGATGAAATCAACTGTGTAACACCTTAATTTTGTTAAGGAGAAATGTGAGGGACTCTGAAAATTATGACTGTTGTGCCAGCTCAAAAGATGAAGTCTAAATCTCAGCTCCCACAACATGCATATTGTCTCTTCTGTGCAGGACGGCCAGCTCCAAGTAGCTCCCACTGAGCGCAGCAACAACTGGTGGAGACCTGCTCTCAGAGGTTTTTAGCATCAGGAATGCTGATGTTTTATCAATGTTGCATTCCTCAGAAAAGCAATGACTGACTACAAAATATTTGGATAAATTAAAGTATGGCCTTAGCTTGAGAATACACATTTTGACCTTAGCAAAAAAGTTCTGGCTAGCAATAACATAGATACTGGGGACAGCAGGAAGAAAAGAAATTAATTACCAGGTAGAATGCTCAGTCTGTGGGCAGAGGGCATGCGAAGAATTTGGATCCTAATAGGATTTCCTCTTCCAAAATGAAATCTGCTGCAGGAGTGATTACAGTTTGTTTCTGAATTACCTGCAGGAGCATTTCTATAATTTACATAAAGGAAGCCATGAGTATTCATTTCTATGGCCCAACATTTGAAAATGTCTGGTGGAAAAGCCCAATCTTTGCCATTCTAAGTCAGCTGCATCTTTTTGGCCAGCATCCCTAAAATTTGGGGGGGGGGGGGGGGAGGGAGAGGGAGGAAGTGCAGTTTGAGCTGGTTATCATTCATTTTTCTAAATGCGGTGCCTATTTTCCTTTCAGCTGCAGAAAAGATGCTCACATTATCCTCTGTCATGAAGTTTTTACTTTTATTCCTGATACATTGCTCTTTTTTAATCTAATTTTAAAATATAGAGAATTCTACTCTACTGAGACAAGCTGGTTTTGATTGGTAGGAAAATGTAGCAAGACTGAAGAGAAGGGTAGGAAAGGTAGAAATATCTAGTTTTCTCCAGGCCCTACCTATATACTTAATATTGTCTTCAAAATACTTAAAACACATAATTCCACATTCTGTTTATTTTTCAGACTGGTACTTCGCTAAACATTTTAAATTATTTGTTAAAATTGATATCTCAGTGAGACTTTGTGGGAGTAAAGGGATGGGAAGGTGGCCTAAAATTACTGAATACCAGTAAATACCACCTGTGCTGGAAGGAGGGAGAAATTTTTTTTCTGCCACTGCGGAATTTTGTGCTGGATTTTGAGAGAGAGCAAAATACCTGCCAGATTACAAAAAAAGGCAGAATTAAAAAATCCTTATTCTTCAAAGTTCCATCTTCATGTTTCAAACTTGGCTTTGGTGTCACAGACCCATAAATATCAAGACCCATTTTAGATTTGCACTTTTCAGGTGCCTCATGTTGTAGACTATATTACATTTTTTTCACATAACACATTGTGGTTATAAAGCTTTCACTAATAGTTTTTATTGCCTTTGCAGAGACAGAACAAGTATGATCAATTTTTAAGCTGACTGTATTTACCTTGATACGCCTCTAGGCAAAACCAATTTAAAAACGTCACCACACGTTGGCATATCAGTTATATAAATAGCATTTGTTTCAGCTACTACAAGTGTTTTGTTGCATATTTAAGGAAGGGTAAATTTGTGTGAAAATTTTTTGGGAAAAAAAAATTCTTCCTGCTAAGGGAACATGACATTTGCAATCTGGCAGTGCTAATTTGAGCATAATAAACATAAGAATATAACAGCGTAAGACCTTCCATAAGAATGGAAGAGAAAAAGAGTGAGCTGACTGCTTAGGTCTTTCCTCATAAAAAAAGCATAATCCTAATCATAGTTTATATAAATTTGCGGCTGAAAAGTGGCCTAGGTCTTCCCCTAATACCTTGGCCTCTTATTGCTGGAGCAAGGATCATTGCCTCTCTCAGCCTGTCCTGCAAGTGTCCAAATCTAACCAGTTTGAGATGTTTCTGCTCCCCCTGAAGATGAAGGCAAAACTCTGCCCCACTTCAGCAGATTAGGACAGGGCTCTTTGCTCAAAACACGTAAGCCATGCTAGTGTCAAATTAGGAAATCACCACCATCATCTTTTGGTATAGCCAAAACCTGAGTATGCAGCCGGCGGATGCAGCAAAGCCGAGAAAAGAGGGTGACATGCTGCGAAGGGGGTCCTGCTGCCCCCAGCCCGTGTTCCCAGCTGGGTGCTCTTGCTCCCTTCTTTGAGCTGGCATTAGCACTTGGCCTGCCCCACTGTGAAGCACAGCAGGGAGTTAAATGGGCAGGGAACTACACACATTTTTGAGAGGATTAGTTTTCACCTGGATTGAATCCAAGATCTGGCTCCTGGTAAGGCACTACAATTGCTACTGCCAGTGCAGAAGAGAGCAAGCAGCTTGGGGGCTGGATGGGAGAGGGGCAGACCGCGGCAGCTCGATGCAAACTGTCTTAGGTTACTGCACAACCTTACTGTTGGAAACTTTGCATCTTTTCTTGAAGCCTTTTCTTGAATGGGTACAGTTGGCCCATCACAGTCAGTGATAAATTTTACATGAATAAAAACCGAATGACAGTTCAGGCAGATCAGATGGGGCAAGCACCAGTCCAGGCAGAGCCTAATCTATAAGTACAGGATCTAGGATGTGAAGCAACGTGGGCATGGGGGCTAGAGGGTGAACATTGTCTCTTAAGAAGAGCCCTGAGACTTGCAATGTTTAAGTGTCTCATAAGAGATACAGGAGATATTTAATTGTTAGTGCCATAAGTTTAGTTTTTCATTAACACTCAACTTGGAAGTTCATCAGGTCATGGAGTTAGCTGGAGTGAATTGGCACGTCTCCACTGATGTCTGGAAGCAGCCTCAGGATCGTGAGCAGAACATCTGGCCTACAGGCTTTAAAGATTGTTTTGAACAGCTTTGCCACACAGTAAGCCCCTATAATACACACCTCTTTCCATGTCGTTCTTAATTTGCTCTTCCAAATCTTCTGGAGACACACAAAACTCCTGCTCTTCCCCTTCGGGTGCTTTGGGTTTACACTTTCCACAGCAGCAGTTGAAGCAGCAGCAGAGGCAGCAGCAGAGGTAGCAGCCCGTCAGCAGGCCACAGACTGCAAACAGGCCCTGGGTTAAACACAGCAGGAGGAAAACCCCGTAAGCAATGACCTTCCTGAAACTTGTGGCAGTCTCTTACAGCTGAAGGCAGATTGTCAAAGGAACTCGGGTTCCCAAGTGCTTGGCACTCAGAGGAGTCCAGCCACTGGCCAAGTGCCTAAACAAGGGCCAGATCTTCCAGAGTCCTCCTCATCCACCAGCTTCTACTTGCCACTCAGGACCATGTCCACAAAGAAGATACCAACCAACAGGCCCCTGCATGCTCAACTTTTGAAAGTCTGTCTTCAGCTGATGGCCCTCAGAAAAAACTTCCAGGCGGTATGCAAAACCCCACCCACCTTAAAATGACTCATTTCCATCTTAAAAATGACTCATTTGCCCAAGATCTTTTTCACAAACACTTATTTACTGGCAGGTTCTTGTCAATAATAAAGCCAAAAGAAAAAGAAGCAAAGACCCAGATGCATCCCACATAACTTTAGGCACTGAACTAAGGCATCCAAATTAGGACTGTAATGCCCGTGGGCTCCCCGATGGTAAGTTGAAAGCCCTTCCAGAGTGTGATTCAGCCCCAGGGGGATTTGAATTGCCCATTGGGGGTGTCTGTCTCTCTCCCCATTAGCCTGTGCAGGAGCATACAGGTGACAACTCCTAAATTAGACTCCTCGGGCTGTGGTTTCTTGATCTGGGGACTCAGGCAGCAAGAAGTTCCCACCTGCATCGCCCTCTGCTCACTCCTGTCCCTGTGGCACAAAGCGTGGAGGCTTCAGCAGAGCCAGCACAACTGCTGAGACCAGAGATCTCAGCCAGATTCAACAGCCAGAAGATTTTAATTTACAGAGCTTTTCTTCCTCCAGACCAGCTCACTGCCTGGGTTCACAGCACAGCTCCACAGCTGCTTGCGTTGGGGGCTGCGTGCCATGTCGCGGCAGTGGGACGGGGGCCTGCAGAAGGGGAGCCCTTAGGCTGGCATTGCCGCCCCATGCTCCATGGGTGTATGACAGCAGCCTGGCTCCTGACCCGGGGTGGATCCAGGCCTGCACTGAGATGTTTGTGGTAGAGGAGAAACCTCCACATGTCATCGTGGACATAGTGGTGTAAGACTAAAGGAAAGCCAGTGACAATCCTGAAAGGGGAATCAAGGCTGATATGTGGAACGTGTCTGTAGAGACAGCACAGCTTTGTGGCCACCAGCTACACGTAAGTTAACGTGAAGGTACACCCAGGCTTTAGCATTATAGTTATACAGTCTGCCCTTTACTAACTATTTGTTATATTCATAAGAAAACATGCCACTGAGGAAAAAAGCAAGCACAAATGTCAGGATATTGTCAAACTTTGACAATGAAGCTATGTAAATAACACTCAGTTATGTATGCGTGTCTCAGACGATGTTAGTGGGGGCCGACTGGAGCATCTTTGAAGGTAATAAGACTATTTATGTGCCTAATATTAATACAGGCATGCATCAAGAGTGAACAAGGTGGTTTTAAATGAAAAGAAGGACTCTGACTTTTTCTTTTAAAATGTTTTCTGTCCAACGGACACCCAAAACTGTTCTAAATGCTGTAACCCCTAAAATAAGTTATCTGACTGTTTATCATTTATGTCATAACGAAGAATAAATCACCACAATGGATAGAATGAAAAAAGACAAAATAAAAGTGTATAGAGGGAAAAAATACTTGAATCTATTCGTGATACCTTAAATGTTTCAAGATTTCTTGTGCTTATATTATCATAGTTAGTAAATCAAGAATCAGTTTATTGATGTGATCAATAAACTGTCTTCATGGTAGAGGGAGAATTGCTTTTTGCTAAAACAGTTAAATGAACAGTGCCTATGCCTGCCAGTGGAGAAGCAGTTAAAGTTCCCATTACCCATGTCAGTATGTTCCCAGTTTAATATGCCTGCTAAGAAGTCTGGCACTCCGAAAAAAAGTAATTTTCACTTTGCGTTTCTCCTTTCATTTGAGTTTCGTTACTTCTAATGATACACCTCCTCACAATCGTCGGATTTTCTGAGTATGAGTGTGATAGGAAAGAGGATTTACCAGGAATGTTTGTAGTTGAAGAGAAGATAACGAGTGAAAGCTGTGGTCCCTACTGTCTTCTACCTGAATGCAGGAAATTAAGGGTCCAGAGGTCATCTGCAGATGATGCCTCAGATTCAGATAGTATTATGATGGCCAATATAAAAATCTAAAACTGACCCAGCATTTGTGCATGAGTTAAAAAGAGATGAGGAATAGTGAGCTCAGCTTGCAAAGAACACTTGGTGGCCCGTTTATGCTTTGGAGGTGGCAAGATTTTGGGTTGGGGGAGGGATAGAGAGACCACCTGTGACAATCCTCAAATGAGTCTATATGCATATTTTGGATTTTTTGCACCGGATTCTTAAAAACCAGGAAGCAGTGATTACTTTTGCTGGGATATTCATCATATCTCACCTCACCTCTGGGATACAGCTTCCTTGAAACAATCCACACGTTCCTCCTTTAGCTGCTAGGGACTTACTAGCTTCTCTCTGTACTCTCCAGTGCTCTCATGAGTCAAAATCACAGCAGTTATTTCTGTTCCTGATTTTCTAACCACAAAGGATTTTATACTTCATAAAACCTCCATTAAAGATCGGTAAGCAGAAGAGGAAATGAAAGCTAAAAAACCAGCAAACAGTGAAGAAAACCTTGTTTAGCAAGACTGTTAAAGGAGTCAATACTGCTGCTCTCTCAGCTCTAGGGCAATGCTTCCTGGCATCTGAACCATGACAAAGAGGCCGAAGGAGAGGGTGGAGAGCAAAGACAAGAGGGAATGATCCAGCAGGAGAAGACAGTGACTGTGGTGGGGAGTCCAGCCTGCAGCAGGAGCCAGCTACAGCAGCTGCCAGCAGGCAGCCGCCAGCCTGCTTCTGAGGGTGCGACCGTGCCTTTGAGCATTCATTAGTTTCACTCACTGTTCTGCATTTGAGCAGCTTCCATCTCATCCTGATTCAGCAGACAAATTATGCTTCTCAGACCCAGAAATTGCCCAAGTGACTTCCCAGTTTGAAAGGGGACTGCGGGGCAGTGAAGCACTGCCCTGATCCGTGCTGAATACAGGAATCCATGTTCTACGGTTCTCAGATCAAAGCTGTCATAGTGTGATTGCCTCACACAGTACAGGTCATGTTCCTAATGTATTCCACGGGAGTCCTTGCTTTCCTGTGCTTCTATTGCTGGAAATAGGTGGGGACAGCATGGATTTTGCACATTTGCAATTCTGTTGGTTTGTTACATTTCTGTAACATTCCAATAATTGCTGAAACACTCGAATCTGAGGTATGCAAACATCAGAGGACACCAGTGACATAAGAGAACACATGAACACAGCTCCTTCATGACTAGAACAGCCCATGATGTGTTTTGCCTTGAGCAATATGCCAGTTTTTGATGTACCATTCTCTTCCTTTCCTACTCTCTTCCTCCACTCCACCCTTCTCACCTTTTCTTCCACTTCCTTTCTCTCACCCCCTCGCCAGGGCACATATATGACACCACAATCACAGACTGTAATGTATTATTATTGCTTACTTACGCTCTGTGCTATATATAGCAAAGAACACAGCTAAATTTGTACTGTAATAGCTTATTAACTGGTTGTCACATAAGCGGGACTTCTTGGTTTTGAACAATGAGTCATTTTTATTTAGTCATTGCTGAAAAGAAAGTCAAAATTAACCTGGAGCACTAGATTCAAATTTAATTAATGTCTGAAAGTGTTACAAAACATGCACTCTATTTAACTATTTACCAAGTTAAAAAGAAAACATTCTTTATTAGCACTATTCTGAGCTGATGTTACATTCTGCCACTGTCGATTTTCCAGATAATGTTTTTTAATTAAGCTTTTAGTAGCGGTTTAGATTCAGATCTTACTATTTGTTAAGCCTGGAGAGAGACCATGTTTTTCAGGGGGTTCCTTGTGTGTGTAATTGTCTGTGTGCGTTGTAACACTTGATTTCCAACAGAAAATAACAGCTTACCTTTGCCCACCAGCTTGAGAGCATGAAGTAGGTGTTAACATTTTCCTCACCAAACTGTTCTGCCACATAGAGCCCTAATGAACCATACTTGTCATATATGTTTCGCTTGGACAGATCAGTCAGTGTTGCATGGGCATTGTTAATCTCTTTAAATTTTTCTGCAGCCTCTGGGTTGTCTGGATTCTTGTCAGGATGATATTTCAAAGCCAGTTTTCTTAAACATGGAAAAAAAAAGAAACCAGAAGGAAAAGAAATCATCTGTATGTGTGCATGTATACAGACACTTACAAAACATTACAAAATATTTTAGTAGAGATATAATCATTCTGAACAGTGTGTCCAGCCTTCTTTTTTCCAGCTCTGATGTACTCAGTGGAAGAAAAGTGACACAAAGTGACTGAACGTGAGAGTTTTGGTAAAAGAGGTGTTCCTGTTACACTGAGCATGAACTTTGTGTATTGATACCTAGTCAGCTACCATGTTAAAGAGACAGTGATATATGCTGAAAGCACAGATTGCAGCATGATAATAAATCACACGCATTTGCTGCATTATGATTGCCAACTGATTTGCATAATTTAGCAGGTTTCAACAAAGATAAAGATTTTTTAAAGGTTGTTTGAAAACATGATGATCACACTGTTTACCCCATCAACATTACCTTCTTTATAGCAAAGGAAATAATTCTGTATTTGATTGCCTATCAATAGTAGCTATATTAAAATTTTGTAAACAGTGTCTGTGTTTGCAGAAGCCCAGACAGTGATGATGGAAAACACACTTAGGAGTTGCAATAGAAAGGAAGCATCTTTCTGAAGCACAAGGTGGAAAAGCGTAGTGAGTTAGCCCCAGTTTCAAGTGTCTGTCTTTGGGCCTAATTCTCCACTGTCACACTTCTGAGACAGTCCTTAAAGCAGTGGAAGCTGATTGTCAGCTGTTTAGGGCTGGTTATGCTGGTGGGAAGCCCTTGCTGGGACAGGGCTTAGTACTGTCTTTTTCCCGACTATGCAGCGCTACGGCATCTGAGGACAGGTACAGCTTGAAAGGAACAGTGTGGGACTATTGGCTCACGGACAGTGCTGGGGAAGCACAGCTTGGAGAAGAAGGGTTTGGAGCACTGGCAGTGTGAGTTCACACGTTCTTGCAAAACAAGCATAGACAGCAGTGTATGTTTTAAAAAATCTGCACTCCCTTTGAAGAACTGGCAATAAGATTTTTCCAGGACATTTATTTAATGACTAGTGCTGACCTCTAGTGGCATCAAAAGTGATTTAGTAGTGTTTTAAATTCCGTGATCCTCACCTCAGTCAAGCTATGTTGCATTTTGTAAATATTCTCTCCAAGTGTTTCAGGAGCTAACCGTGACTGTTACACCAAAAAATATTATTTGTGGTGTGAAGGCAGTGTGTCCATACTTCTAACAAATTTATCCTGAGAGTAGGGTCTTGTTTGACTTTCCAGTTAAGTCCCTGTACAGGTTATTCCCCCAATAAAATATAACTGCTTTGCTCCTGATGACAGTTCCTGCCTTGGAGACATTCTGACAGTATCAAGACTGATATGAGCCTGGGAACAGCCTCTGCCAACAATCTCTTCAGTTCTGTATGCTGAACCCAATTCATCTTCTCATAGATAATAAATAAATCCTTAAACATGTCTCTGATGGCATGAAGGGGTTCACGTTCAGTCATATTTAATATACTGTGCCTGTGGTACCCTAAACATAAATTTTCAGTCATATTTAACATGTGGTACCTTCAATATAATAAAAGACGAAATAGGAGAACTGGAAAAACAAGCTAAGTCTTGCATGACTAATGACATTATGTGCCATCCAAGTTTTTAAGTAGCTTATGCAATCTATCCCTTTTCTTAGCTGGAAACAAACCCCATCAATTAGAATTAAAAAAAAAGGGAGAGGTATTACTTTCAAAACCCGTGCGTGGTTGCAGGCATTGGACAGTCAATCTCCAGCCTTTCTTTCTTTTCCCACAAACCCAAAGACATCTTCTGCCCTCTCCATATTCCAAACAGTCTCATAAAAAATAAGAATTTGAACAAAATGCAGTTTCCAAAAGGTGAAAAAAAATTAGTTGCACACTCACTTTACTTAGTATTGTTTTAGAATACTAACAGAATTACTTTTAATATAGTACAGTTAACAAAAGATGAGATATGTTCTTATTTTGATTTTGGGAAAACTGTCCTCACAAAAATACTACATTAACAAAACAACTCCCTGCACATGAAGATGACATATACTAATTGTAGATGATTTAGTAATGTGAAAGATCTATATACTGGTAGTGCAATTCATATGAGTGAGAAAAAGCACTCCGTTAGGTCCAACCCAAGAAACAATAAAAGTAAGGACAAGAACTATGTGACATAAAAAAAGTATCAGCTCTACAGAAGCTTCCCCCTGGGTGCCTGAAAAAGTGATGTTCTTAGTTATGTGATAATTGTGGTTCATAATGAGTAAAGAAAAAGTAAGAAGACAAAAAACGGAAAGTGAAATGAACAAGGAGTTTGTTGGCTACTTCCCATACCAAATGCATGGATTTATATCCATTCAGATTTTGCTCATGATGAATGGCCTTCTCCTTCACCACCTTGGGACCACTGGCAAATGCAGCCTTTCACAGCAGCAAGCAATGTGACGTGTTTGGGAGAGCAAAGTGACAACAAGCAGAGAAATAGCCATGCCACAAGATGGATGGGGCACTCATGGAAATGAAGTCAGAGAAATAGGCTCAGCACCTCTGTCAGTGGGAGGCTTAGCATAAGAGGTGAGATCAGGCTAGATTGTCCTGGAGGGGTGGGTCTGATCAGGGTACATCTGCATGGAGGGAGCAACATTTTGAAGGCAGGAAAATATGTTGCAAAGGAAGAGAGATGGCTGGGATATGGACTATTGAAGAGGGTCAGACACAGTCTCACCATTCCCTTCGATAGCTCAGCTGGTAGAGCGGAGGACTGTAGGCTCCCTTGCACGGCCATCCTTAGGTCGCTGGTTCAACTCCGGCTCGAAGGAGTGCCCTTTTGGCTCTGGCCCAGACCCTGCGGCACCTCTGCCTTCCGGCCCTGCCCGGGTGGCTCCCCTTCAAGGGCTGCCCAGCCTTGAACTCTTGCCTCTGGTGGGGAAGACGACCAGCCAAGGCGGTTTTGGATTAACCCTGGGCTGGGGGTGGTGGTCCCGAGCATTGGTGTTGTCAGCACCAGCAGGAAAGTAAGTGGGTGGGTGGGTGGGTGGTGGTGTGAGAGCGAGGCGGACGGGAGGCCCAGGCTTTGGGTGCAGGGCAGCCTGGGTCAGGGGTGGGCGCCTGGGAGGGGAGAGGACCTCAGGCAGAGGCCGTGGGCTGGGGAATTAGCTCAAGTGGTAGAGCGCTCGCTTAGCATGTGAGAGGCAGCGGGATCGATGCCCGCATTCTCCAACGCTTTTCGTTCCCCTTGCCTGGACGCGGGGCCCTCTGCCTGGGGTCCTCTGTCCTCTGGGGGCCGTGGGAGCTCGCAGTGCACCCAGACAGCAGAGAGTAGGGCAACATCCCGGGGTGTAACAAGAGCAGCACGGGCAGTTTAACAGGGGACCTTATTTTCTCCCTCCTTGCTTGACAGACAGCAGTTGCCATCTCAAGTGCTGCGTCCAGCTTTGAGCTCCCCTGTACGGGACAGACGTCAATGAAATGGAGCAACTTCAGTGGAGGGCCACCAAGAAGCTCAGGGAATGGAGGGGTTTCTGTGTGAGGACGGGCTGAGGACACTGGGCGTGTTCAGCCTGGAGAAAGAGAAGTTCAGAGGGCTTCCGCGAGACCTTCCGGCACTTAGGAGGAGGTTACTGAGCAGAGGAAATGCTGTCCTTTCGTCTGGTGCTTGACCAGAGGGCAAAGGACAGCACAGTGAAACTGGATCAAGATAAGTTGCATCGGGCTATGGGTGGGCTTTTTTTGGGCCTGAGGAGAGTCCGGCTGTAGAAGATGAGGTCCAAGGAGCTTGTGGAGTTTTTCCGTTTGGGGGTTTGCATGATTTGATGGGCTAAAGGGTTGAGCAAGGTGGTGTGATGTTGGAGCGGAGGCTGTTTGAAGCAGGATGTTGGAGTAGAGGCATCGTTCGACGCTTTGCGCGGAGAAGCGTTGGATGAGCGTGTGCTGGGCGAGGTGCTGGGCTGGGCCCCATGATTCCTTCGATAGCTCAGCTGGTAGAGCGGAGGACTGTAGGCTCCCTTGCACGGCCATCCTTAGGTCGCTGGTTCAACTCCGGCTCGAAGGAGTGCCCTTTTGGCTCTGGCCCAGACCCTGCGGCACCTCTGCCTTCCGGCCCTGCCCGGGTGGCTCCCCTTCAAGGGCTGCCCAGCCTTGAACTCTTGCCTCTGGTGGGGAAGACGACCAGCCAAGGCGGTTTTGGATTAACCCTGGGCTGGGGGTGGTGGTCCCGAGCATTGGTGTTGTCAGCACCAGCAGGAAAGTAAGTGGGTGGGTGGGTGGGTGGTGGTGTGAGAGCGAGGCGGACGGGAGGCCCAGGCTTTGGGTGCAGGGCAGCCTGGGTCAGGGGTGGGCGCCTGGGAGGGGAGAGGACCTCAGGCAGAGGCCGTGGGCTGGGGAATTAGCTCAAGTGGTAGAGCGCTCGCTTAGCATGTGAGAGGCAGCGGGATCGATGCCCGCATTCTCCAACGCTTTTCGTTCCCCTTGCCTGGACGCGGGGCCCTCTGCCTGGGGTCCTCTGTCCTCTGGGGGCCGTGGGAGCTCGCAGTGCACCCAGACAGCAGAGAGTAGGGCAACATCCCGGGGTGTAACAAGAGCAGCACGGGCAGTTTAACAGGGGACCTTATTTTCTCCCTCCTTGCTTGACAGACAGCAGTTGCCATCTCAAGTGCTGCGTCCAGCTTTGAGCTCCCCTGTACGGGACAGACGTCAATGAAATGGAGCAACTTCAGTGGAGGGCCACCAAGAAGCTCAGGGAATGGAGGGGTTTCTGTGTGAGGACGGGCTGAGGACACTGGGCGTGTTCAGCCTGGAGAAAGAGAAGTTCAGAGGGCTTCCGCGAGACCTTCCGGCACTTAGGAGGAGGTTACTGAGCAGAGGAAATGCTGTCCTTTCGTCTGGTGCTTGACCAGAGGGCAAAGGACAGCACAGTGAAACTGGATCAAGATAAGTTGCAGCGGGCTATGGGTGGGCTTTTTTTGGGCCTGAGGAGAGTCCGGCTGTAGAAGATGAGGTCCAAGGAGCTTGTGGAGTTTTTCCGTTTGGGGGTTTGCATGATTTGATGGGCTAAAGGGTTGAGCAAGGTGGTGTGATGTTGGAGCGGAGGCTGTTTGAAGCAGGATGTTGGAGTAGAGGCATCGTTCGACGCTTTGCGCGGAGAAGCGTTGGATGAGCGTGTGCTGGGCGAGGTGCTGGGCTGGGCCCCATGATTCCTTCGATAGCTCAGCTGGTAGAGCGGAGGACTGTAGGCTCCCTTGCACGGCCATCCTTAGGTCGCTGGTTCAACTCCGGCTCGAAGGAGTGCCCTTTTGGCTCTGGCCCAGACCCTGCGGCACCTCTGCCTTCCGGCCCTGCCCGGGTGGCTCCCCTTCAAGGGCTGCCCAGCCTTGAACTCTTGCCTCTGGTGGGGAAGACGACCAGCCAAGGCGGTTTTGGATTAACCCTGGGCTGGGGGTGGTGGTCCCGAGCATTGGTGTTGTCAGCACCAGCAGGAAAGTAAGTGGGTGGGTGGGTGGGTGGTGGTGTGAGAGCGAGGCGGACGGGAGGCCCAGGCTTTGGGTGCAGGGCAGCCTGGGTCAGGGGTGGGCGCCTGGGAGGGGAGAGGACCTCAGGCAGAGGCCGTGGGCTGGGGAATTAGCTCAAGTGGTAGAGCGCTCGCTTAGCATGTGAGAGGCAGCGGGATCGATGCCCGCATTCTCCAACGCTTTTCGTTCCCCTTGCCTGGACGCGGGGCCCTCTGCCTGGGGTCCTCTGTCCTCTGGGGGCCGTGGGAGCTCGCAGTGCACCCAGACAGCAGAGAGTAGGGCAACATCCCGGGGTGTAACAAGAGCAGCACGGGCAGTTTAACAGGGGACCTTATTTTCTCCCTCCTTGCTTGACAGACAGCAGTTGCCATCTCAAGTGCTGCGTCCAGCTTTGAGCTCCCCTGTACGGGACAGACGTCAATGAAATGGAGCAACTTCAGTGGAGGGCCACCAAGAAGCTCAGGGAATGGAGGGGTTTCTGTGTGAGGACGGGCTGAGGACACTGGGCGTGTTCAGCCTGGAGAAAGAGAAGTTCAGAGGGCTTCCGCGAGACCTTCCGGCACTTAGGAGGAGGTTACTGAGCAGAGGAAATGCTGTCCTTTCGTCTGGTGCTTGACCAGAGGGCAAAGGACAGCACAGTGAAACTGGATCAAGATAAGTTGCATCGGGCTATGGGTGGGCTTTTTTTGGGCCTGAGGAGAGTCCGGCTGTAGAAGATGAGGTCCAAGGAGCTTGTGGAGTTTTTCCGTTTGGGGGTTTGCATGATTTGATGGGCTAAAGGGTTGAGCAAGGTGGTGTGATGTTGGAGCGGAGGCTGTTTGAAGCAGGATGTTGGAGTAGAGGCATCGTTCGACGCTTTGCACGGAGAAGCGTTGGGTGAGCGTGTGCTGGGCGAGGTGCTGGGCTGGGCCCCATGATTCCTTCGATAGCTCAGCTGGTAGAGCGGAGGACTGTAGGCTCCCTTGCACGGCCATCCTTAGGTCGCTGGTTCAACTCCGGCTCGAAGGAGTGCCCTTTTGGCTCTGGCCCAGACCCTGCGGCACCTCTGCCTTCCGGCCCTGCCCGGGTGGCTCCCCTTCAAGGGCTGCCCAGCCTTGAACTCTTGCCTCTGGTGGGGAAGACGACCAGCCAAGGCGGTTTTGGATTAACCCTGGGCTGGGGGTGGTGGTCCCGAGCATTGGTGTTGTCAGCACCAGCAGGAAAGTAAGTGGGTGGGTGGGTGGGTGGTGGTGTGAGAGCGAGGCGGACGGGAGGCCCAGGCTTTGGGTGCAGGGCAGCCTGGGTCAGGGGTGGGCGCCTGGGAGGGGAGAGGACCTCAGGCAGAGGCCGTGGGCTGGGGAATTAGCTCAAGTGGTAGAGCGCTCGCTTAGCATGTGAGAGGCAGCGGGATCGATGCCCGCATTCTCCAACGCTTTTCGTTCCCCTTGCCTGGACGCGGGGCCCTCTACCTGGGGTCCTCTGTCCTCTGGGGGCCGTGGGAGCTCGCAGTGCACCCAGACAGCAGAGAGTAGGGCAACATCCCGGGGTGTAACAAGAGCAGCACGGGCAGTTTAACAGGGGACCTTATTTTCTCCCTCCTTGCTTGACAGACAGCAGTTGCCATCTCAAGTGCTGCGTCCAGCTTTGAGCTCCCCTGTACGGGACAGACGTCAATGAAATGGAGCAACTTCAGTGGAGGGCCACCAAGAAGCTCAGGGAATGGAGGGGTTTCTGTGTGAGGACGGGCTGAGGACACTGGGCGTGTTCAGCCTGGAGAAAGAGAAGTTCAGAGGGCTTCCGCGAGACCTTCCGGCACTTAGGAGGAGGTTACTGAGCGGAGGAAATGCTGTCCTTTCGTCTGGTGCTTGACCAGAGGGCAAAGGACAGCACAGTGAAACTGGATCAAGATAAGTTGCAGCGGGCTATGGGTGGGCTTTTTTTGGGCCTGAGGAGAGTCCGGCTGTAGAAGATGAGGTCCAAGGAGCTTGTGGAGTTTTTCCGTTTGGGGGTTTGCATGATTTGATGGGCTAAAGGGTTGAGCAAGGTGGTGTGATGTTGGAGCGGAGGCTGTTTGAAGCAGGATGTTGGAGTAGAGGCATCGTTCGACGCTTTGCGCGGAGAAGCGTTGGATGAGCGTGTGCTGGGCGAGGTGCTGGGCTGGGCCCCATGATTCCTTCGATAGCTCAGCTGGTAGAGCGGAGGACTGTAGGCTCCCTTGCACGGCCATCCTTAGGTCGCTGGTTCAACTCCGGCTCGAAGGAGTGCCCTTTTGGCTCTGGCCCAGACCCTGCGGCACCTCTGCCTTCCGGCCCTGCCCGGGTGGCTCCCCTTCAAGGGCTGCCCAGCCTTGAACTCTTGCCTCTGGTGGGGAAGACGACCAGCCAAGGCGGTTTTGGATTAACCCTGGGCTGGGGGTGGTGGTCCCGAGCATTGGTGTTGTCAGCACCAGCAGGAAAGTAAGTGGGTGGGTGGGTGGGTGGTGGTGTGAGAGCGAGGCGGACGGGAGGCCCAGGCTTTGGGTGCAGGGCAGCCTGGGTCAGGGGTGGGCGCCTGGGAGGGGAGAGGACCTCAGGCAGAGGCCGTGGGCTGGGGAATTAGCTCAAGTGGTAGAGCGCTCGCTTAGCATGTGAGAGGCAGCGGGATCGATGCCCGCATTCTCCAACGCTTTTCGTTCCCCTTGCCTGGACGCGGGGCCCTCTGCCTGGGGTCCTCTGTCCTCTGGGGGCCGTGGGAGCTCGCAGTGCACCCAGACAGCAGAGAGTAGGGCAACATCCCGGGGTGTAACAAGAGCAGCACGGGCAGTTTAACAGGGGACCTTATTTTCTCCCTCCTTGCTTGACAGACAGCAGTTGCCATCTCAAGTGCTGCGTCCAGCTTTGAGCTCCCCTGTACGGGACAGACGTCAATGAAATGGAGCAACTTCAGTGGAGGGCCACCAAGAAGCTCAGGGAATGGAGGGGTTTCTGTGTGAGGACGGGCTGAGGACACTGGGCGTGTTCAGCCTGGAGAAAGAGAAGTTCAGAGGGCTTCCGCGAGACCTTCCGGCACTTAGGAGGAGGTTACTGAGCAGAGGAAATGCTGTCCTTTCGTCTGGTGCTTGACCAGAGGGCAAAGGACAGCACAGTGAAACTGGATCAAGATAAGTTGCAGCGGGCTATGGGTGGGCTTTTTTTGGGCCTGAGGAGAGTCCGGCTGTAGAAGATGAGGTCCAAGGAGCTTGTGGAGTTTTTCCGTTTGGGGGTTTGCATGATTTGATGGGCTAAAGGGTTGAGCAAGGTGGTGTGATGTTGGAGCGGAGGCTGTTTGAAGCAGGATGTTGGAGTAGAGGCATCGTTCGACGCTTTGCACGGAGAAGCGTTGGGTGAGCGTGTGCTGGGCGAGGTGCTGGGCTGGGCCCCATGATTCCTTCGATAGCTCAGCTGGTAGAGCGGAGGACTGTAGGCTCCCTTGCACGGCCATCCTTAGGTCGCTGGTTCAACTCCGGCTCGAAGGAGTGCCCTTTTGGCTCTGGCCCAGACCCTGCGGCACCTCTGCCTTCCGGCCCTGCCCGGGTGGCTCCCCTTCAAGGGCTGCCCAGCCTTGAACTCTTGCCTCTGGTGGGGAAGACGACCAGCCAAGGCGGTTTTGGATTAACCCTGGGCTGGGGGTGGTGGTCCCGAGCATTGGTGTTGTCAGCACCAGCAGGAAAGTAAGTGGGTGGGTGGGTGGTGGTGTGAGAGCGAGGCGGACGGGAGGCCCAGGCTTTGGGTGCAGGGCAGCCTGGGTCAGGGGTGGGCGCCTGGGAGGGGAGAGGACCTCAGGCAGAGGCCGTGGGCTGGGGAATTAGCTCAAGTGGTAGAGCGCTCGCTTAGCATGTGAGAGGCAGCGGGATCGATGCCCGCATTCTCCAACGCTTTTCGTTCCCCTTGCCTGGACGCGGGGCCCTCTGCCTGGGGTCCTCTGTCCTCTGGGGGCCGTGGGAGCTCGCAGTGCACCCAGACAGCAGAGAGTAGGGCAACATCCCGGGGTGTAACAAGAGCAGCACGGGCAGTTTAACAGGGGACCTTATTTTCTCCCTCCTTGCTTGACAGACAGCAGTTGCCATCTCAAGTGCTGCGTCCAGCTTTGAGCTCCCCTGTACGGGACAGACGTCAATGAAATGGAGCAACTTCAGTGGAGGGCCACCAAGAAGCTCAGGGAATGGAGGGGTTTCTGTGTGAGGACGGGCTGAGGACACTGGGCGTGTTCAGCCTGGAGAAAGAGAAGTTCAGAGGGCTTCCGCGAGACCTTCCGGCACTTAGGAGGAGGTTACTGAGCGGAGGAAATGCTGTCCTTTCGTCTGGTGCTTGACCAGAGGGCAAAGGACAGCACAGTGAAACTGGATCAAGATAAGTTGCAGCGGGCTATGGGTGGGCTTTTTTTGGGCCTGAGGAGAGTCCGGCTGTAGAAGATGAGGTCCAAGGAGCTTGTGGAGTTTTTCCGTTTGGGGGTTTGCATGATTTGATGGGCTAAAGGGTTGAGCAAGGTGGTGTGATGTTGGAGCGGAGGCTGTTTGAAGCAGGATGTTGGAGTAGAGGCATCGTTCGACGCTTTGCACGGAGAAGCGTTGGGTGAGCGTGTGCTGGGCGAGGTGCTGGGCTGGGCCCCATGATTCCTTCGATAGCTCAGCTGGTAGAGCGGAGGACTGTAGGCTCCCTTGCACGGCCATCCTTAGGTCGCTGGTTCAACTCCGGCTCGAAGGAGTGCCCTTTTGGCTCTGGCCCAGACCCTGCGGCACCTCTGCCTTCCGGCCCTGCCCGGGTGGCTCCCCTTCAAGGGCTGCCCAGCCTTGAACTCTTGCCTCTGGTGGGGAAGACGACCAGCCAAGGCGGTTTTGGATTAACCCTGGGCTGGGGGTGGTGGTCCCGAGCATTGGTGTTGTCAGCACCAGCAGGAAAGTAAGTGGGTGGGTGGGTGGGTGGTGGTGTGAGAGCGAGGCGGACGGGAGGCCCAGGCTTTGGGTGCAGGGCAGCCTGGGTCAGGGGTGGGCGCCTGGGAGGGGAGAGGACCTCAGGCAGAGGCCGTGGGCTGGGGAATTAGCTCAAGTGGTAGAGCGCTCGCTTAGCATGTGAGAGGCAGCGGGATCGATGCCCGCATTCTCCAACGCTTTTCGTTCCCCTTGCCTGGACGCGGGGCCCTCTGCCTGGGGTCCTCTGTCCTCTGGGGGCCGTGGGAGCTCGCAGTGCACCCAGACAGCAGAGAGTAGGGCAACATCCCGGGGTGTAACAAGAGCAGCACGGGCAGTTTAACAGGGGACCTTATTTTCTCCCTCCTTGCTTGACAGACAGCAGTTGCCATCTCAAGTGCTGCGTCCAGCTTTGAGCTCCCCTGTACGGGACAGACGTCAATGAAATGGAGCAACTTCAGTGGAGGGCCACCAAGAAGCTCAGGGAATGGAGGGGTTTCTGTGTGAGGACGGGCTGAGGACACTGGGCGTGTTCAGCCTGGAGAAAGAGAAGTTCAGAGGGCTTCCGCGAGACCTTCCGGCACTTAGGAGGAGGTTACTGAGCGGAGGAAATGCTGTCCTTTCGTCTGGTGCTTGACCAGAGGGCAAAGGACAGCACAGTGAAACTGGATCAAGATAAGTTGCAGCGGGCTATGGGTGGGCTTTTTTTGGGCCTGAGGAGAGTCCGGCTGTAGAAGATGAGGTCCAAGGAGCTTGTGGAGTTTTTCCGTTTGGGGGTTTGCATGATTTGATGGGCTAAAGGGTTGAGCAAGGTGGTGTGATGTTGGAGCGGAGGCTGTTTGAAGCAGGATGTTGGAGTAGAGGCATCGTTCGACGCTTTGCGCGGAGAAGCGTTGGATGAGCGTGTGCTGGGCGAGGTGCTGGGCTGGGCCCCATGATTCCTTCGATAGCTCAGCTGGTAGAGCGGAGGACTGTAGGCTCCCTTGCACGGCCATCCTTAGGTCGCTGGTTCAACTCCGGCTCGAAGGAGTGCCCTTTTGGCTCTGGCCCAGACCCTGCGGCACCTCTGCCTTCCGGCCCTGCCCGGGTGGCTCCCCTTCAAGGGCTGCCCAGCCTTGAACTCTTGCCTCTGGTGGGGAAGACGACCAGCCAAGGCGGTTTTGGATTAACCCTGGGCTGGGGGTGGTGGTCCCGAGCATTGGTGTTGTCAGCACCAGCAGGAAAGTAAGTGGGTGGGTGGGTGGGTGGTGGTGTGAGAGCGAGGCGGACGGGAGGCCCAGGCTTTGGGTGCAGGGCAGCCTGGGTCAGGGGTGGGCGCCTGGGAGGGGAGAGGACCTCAGGCAGAGGCCGTGGGCTGGGGAATTAGCTCAAGTGGTAGAGCGCTCGCTTAGCATGTGAGAGGCAGCGGGATCGATGCCCGCATTCTCCAACGCTTTTCGTTCCCCTTGCCTGGACGCGGGGCCCTCTGCCTGGGGTCCTCTGTCCTCTGGGGGCCGTGGGAGCTCGCAGTGCACCCAGACAGCAGAGAGTAGGGCAACATCCCGGGGTGTAACAAGAGCAGCACGGGCAGTTTAACAGGGGACCTTATTTTCTCCCTCCTTGCTTGACAGACAGCAGTTGCCATCTCAAGTGCTGCGTCCAGCTTTGAGCTCCCCTGTACGGGACAGACGTCAATGAAATGGAGCAACTTCAGTGGAGGGCCACCAAGAAGCTCAGGGAATGGAGGGGTTTCTGTGTGAGGACGGGCTGAGGACACTGGGCGTGTTCAGCCTGGAGAAAGAGAAGTTCAGAGGGCTTCCGCGAGACCTTCCGGCACTTAGGAGGAGGTTACTGAGCGGAGGAAATGCTGTCCTTTCGTCTGGTGCTTGACCAGAGGGCAAAGGACAGCACAGTGAAACTGGATCAAGATAAGTTGCAGCGGGCTATGGGTGGGCTTTTTTTGGGCCTGAGGAGAGTCCGGCTGTAGAAGATGAGGTCCAAGGAGCTTGTGGAGTTTTTCCGTTTGGGGGTTTGCATGATTTGATGGGCTAAAGGGTTGAGCAAGGTGGTGTGATGTTGGAGCGGAGGCTGTTTGAAGCAGGATGTTGGAGTAGAGGCATCGTTCGACGCTTTGCACGGAGAAGCGTTGGGTGAGCGTGTGCTGGGCGAGGTGCTGGGCTGGGCCCCATGATTCCTTCGATAGCTCAGCTGGTAGAGCGGAGGACTGTAGGCTCCCTTGCACGGCCATCCTTAGGTCGCTGGTTCAACTCCGGCTCGAAGGAGTGCCCTTTTGGCTCTGGCCCAGACCCTGCGGCACCTCTGCCTTCCGGCCCTGCCCGGGTGGCTCCCCTTCAAGGGCTGCCCAGCCTTGAACTCTTGCCTCTGGTGGGGAAGACGACCAGCCAAGGCGGTTTTGGATTAACCCTGGGCTGGGGGTGGTGGTCCCGAGCATTGGTGTTGTCAGCACCAGCAGGAAAGTAAGTGGGTGGGTGGTGGTGTGAGAGCGAGGCGGGCGGGAGGCCCAGGCTTTGGGTGCAGGGCAGCCTGGGTCAGGGGTGGGCGCCTGGGAGGGGAGAGGACCTCAGGCAGAGGCCGTGGGCTGGGGAATTAGCTCAAGTGGTAGAGCGCTCGCTTAGCATGTGAGAGGCAGCGGGATCGATGCCCGCATTCTCCAACGCTTTTCGTTCCCCTTGCCTGGACGCGGGGCCCTCTGCCTGGGGTCCTCCGTCCTCTGGGGGCCGTGGGAGCTCGCAGTGCACCCAGACAGCAGAGAGTAGGGCAACATCCCGGGGTGTAACAAGAGCAGCACGGGCAGTTTAACAGGGGACCTTATTTTCTCCCTCCTTGCTTGACAGACAGCAGTTGCCATCTCAAGTGCTGCGTCCAGCTTTGAGCTCCCCTGTACGGGACAGACGTCAATGAAATGGAGCAACTTCAGTGGAGGGCCACCAAGAAGCTCAGGGAATGGAGGGGTTTCTGTGTGAGGACGGGCTGAGGACACTGGGCGTGTTCAGCCTGGAGAAAGAGAAGTTCAGAGGGCTTCCGCGAGACCTTCCGGCACTTAGGAGGAGGTTACTGAGCGGAGGAAATGCTGTCCTTTCGTCTGGTGCTTGACCAGAGGGCAAAGGACAGCACAGTGAAACTGGATCAAGATAAGTTGCAGCGGGCTATGGGTGGGCTTTTTTTGGGCCTGAGGAGAGTCCGGCTGTAGGAGATCATAGAATCATAGAATCATTAAGGTTGGAAAAGACCTCTAAGATCATCGAGTCCAACCGTCAACCCAACACCAACACCCACTAAACCATGTCCCTAAGTGCCTCATCTACTCGTCTTTTAAATACCTCCAGGGATGGGGACCTAACCACTTCCCTGGGCAGCCTGTTCCAATGTTTAACCACTCCTTCAGTAAAGAAATTTTTCCTGACATCCAATCTAAATCTCCCCTGGCACAACTTGAGGCCATTTCCTCTCGTCCTATCACTTGTTACATGGGAGAAGAGACCGACACCCACCTCGCTACAACGTCCTTTCAGGTAGTTGTAGAGAGCGATGAGGTCTCCCCTGAGCCTCCTCTTCTCCAGGCTAAACAACCCCAGTTCCCTCAGCCGCTCCTCAGAAGACTTGTTCTCCAGACCCTTCACCAGCTTCGTTGCCCTTCTCTGGACACGCTCCAGCACCTCAACGTCCTTCTTGTAGTGAGGGGCCCAAAACTGAACACAGTGTTTGAGGTGCAGCCTCACCAGTGCCGAGTACAGGGGCACGATCACTTCCCTACTCCTGCTGGCCACACTATTTCTGATACAGGCCAGGATGCCATTGGCCTTCTTGGCCGCCTGGGCGCACTGCCGGCTCATATTCAGCCGGCTGTTGACCAACACCCCCAGGTCCTTTTCCGCCAGGCAGCTTTCCAGCCACTCTTCCCCAAGCCTGTAGCGCTGCATGGGGGTGTTGTGGCCGAAGTGCAGGACCCGGCACTTGGCCTTGTTGAACCTCATACAATTGGCCTGGGCCCATCGATCCAGCCTGTCCAGGTCCCTCTGCAGAGCCTTCCTACCCTCGAGCAGATCAACACTCCCACCCAACTTGGTGTCGCCTGCAAACTTACTGAGGGTGCACTCGATCCCCTCATCCAGATCATCGATAAAGATATTGAACAAGACCGGCCCCAAAACTGAGCCCTGGGGAACACCGCTCGTGACCGGCCACCAACTGGATTTAACTCCATTCACCACAACTCTCTGGGCCCGGCCGCCCAGCCAGGTTTTCACCCAGCGCAGAGTCCACCTGCCTAAGCCGTGAGCCGCCAGCTTCTCTAGGAGAATGCTGTGGGAGATGGTGTCAAAGGCCTTGCTGAAGTCCAGGTAGACCACATCCACAGCCTTTCCCTCATCCACTAGGCGAGTCACCTGGTCATAGAAGGAGATCAGGTTGGTCAAGCAGGACCTGCCTCTCATGAATCCGTGCTGGCTAGGCCGGATCCCCTGGTTGTCCCGCTCATGCCTTGTGAGCGCCCTCAAGATGAACCGCTCCATAATCTTCCCCGGCACCGAGGTCAGGCTGACAGGCCTGTAGTTCCCCAGATCCTCCTTCTGGCCCTTCTTGTAGATGGGCGTCACATTGGCAAGCCTCCAGTCGTCCGGGTCCTCCCCTGTTAACCAGGACTGCTGATAAATGATGGAGAGTGGCTTGGCGAGCACCTCCGCCAGCTCCCTCAGCACTCTCGGGTGGATCCCATCCGGCCCCATAGACTTGTGAGCGTCCAGGTGGCGTAGCAGGTCATTGACTGCTTCCTCTTGGATTATGGGGGGTTCATCCTGCTCACCGTCCCTGTCTTCCAGCTCGGGGGGCCGAGTACCCTGAGGATAACTGGTCTGCCTGTTAAAGACTGAGGCAAAGAAGGCATTGAGTACCTCAGCCTTTTCCTCATCCTCGGTGACAATGTTCCCCCCAAGATGAGGTCCAAGGAGCTTGTGGAGTTTTTCCGTTTGGGGGTTTGCATGATTTGATGGGCTAAAGGGTTGAGCAAGGTGGTGTGATGTTGGAGCGGAGGCTGTTTGAAGCAGGATGTTGGAGTAGAGGCATCGTTCTACGCTTTGCGCGGAGAAGCGTTGGGTGAGCGTGTGCTGGGCGAGGTGCTGGGCTGGGCCCCATGATTCCTTCGATAGCTCAGCTGGTAGAGCGGAGGACTGTAGGCTCCCTTGCACGGCCATCCTTAGGTCGCTGGTTCAACTCCGGCTCGAAGGAGTGCCCTTTTGGCTCTGGCCCAGACCCTGCGGCACCTCTGCCTTCCGGCCCTGCCCGGGTGGCTCCCCTTCAAGGGCTGCCCAGCCTTGAACTCTTGCCTCTGGTGGGGAAGACGACCAGCCAAGGCGGTTTTGGATTAACCCTGGGCTGGGGGTGGTGGTCCCGAGCATTGGTGTTGTCAGCACCAGCAGGAAAGTAAGTGGGTGGGTGGGTGGGTGGGTGGGTGGTGGTGTGAGAGCGAGGCGGGCGGGAGGCCCAGGCTTTGGGTGCAGGGCAGCCTGGGTCAGGGGTGGGCGCCTGGGAGGGGAGAGGACCTCAGGCAGAGGCCGTGGGCTGGGGAATTAGCTCAAGTGGTAGAGCGCTCGCTTAGCATGTGAGAGGCAGCGGGATCGATGCCCGCATTCTCCAACGCTTTTCGTTCCCCTTGCCTGGACACAGGGCCCTCTGCCTGGGGCCTGAGTTCGACATGTTTCCAGAGGAGCAGAGCATACAGGACTGTATCAGGAGTAGCACAGGCCATTGGCATAATCATAGGTAAGTGTTTATCCGTCTTCGATTGGCAGCCATTAAATGTCATTCAGTGTACTGTACACATTTTGTAATAACATTCTAAATCACCAATGTGTACTCTCTCATCGAGGTGTCTATATATATGTTTTTTTGTAAATAGTCCATCAAACTAGATTGTTTCATCCTCTGACGAAAACTTAAGAAATACGGTATCTTTCTGCATATTACTTCACTATCAGACGGGAAAGCTGAAGTCAAAGCACAGTTTAAGTTATTACGCTAAAAAAGTTTCTAAAGATTTTTTTTTGTAGTGTATTGGACATAAACAGATCTCCTTTTAAATTCTGCTTATTAGAAGCCTGTTAGCTTTACTCCTTGATAAATTAGACTCTGCCAAACTCCAAATAAAAGCACAGAGAGGTACCTCTGTCATGTTTATTAAAAAGTAAATTTTGCCCTGGGCTGTTGTAGTATGATTAATACTGACTTAATTAATAATGGCAGGAAACTCAGAATCAGGTATTGCTAGTTTTATACCTTGTACTAAAGAATACCAGTTCAGCAGCAAATTTTTGGATTAGCATAAATTAAAAGATAATTAAATGAAATCTATGAAACTGACTCATCATTTTACCTTGCAAATATTTACAGCTACTCCATTAAAAGTGAATCCCTCTGACATTTCCACTTTAGTCAGAAGCAGCCTTTTTTTTGCTATAATTACTAATAAAGATGGATAAAGCACCACTGTCAGTTTTACCATAGATCACTTTGTAAATCATCCTTCTTCATGTTCAGCATTAAATATAGTTAATTCCATTCTACATTCTTCCATGACAACTCTCTCCTTCGGGGATTAAGGAAGGCCTCTTTTCCATAAATTTACATGTAAAAGCAAGAGGAAAACATAAAGTTTGATACAGAAGACGGTTTCTGCAGCCAGGCTATACTACAGGGACACGGAAGGTGCAAGTCATGAGTGAATTTGATACTGTAGTAAGTTTATCCCCCAGTGGTATAGTTATGCAAGACAACAGAATCATGAGATGTCAATAGTTTTCCTTCCGTGGTGTGAAGAGTTTGAACATTCACTGCTTCTCCCACTTCCTTCAAATATATGCCTTTAGGAACAGAAAGCAGGAAAGATGCAATTTGTTCAAAAACACAGAGGACTGAGTCCCAACAAAATTCAAACTAAACAATGATGCAAGTAGATCTATTTCACAACCTCTTTTTCAGTTCAAATATATTCTTGTATTTGATAGGAAAAGCAAGTTGTGTTAAAGTTTGACTGGTAATACAGTGCAACCAACAACACCCAGAATTATGCTGTAATAAAAGTTTTACTATATTTATTAAACCTGCCAGTACGTGTGGCATATTTCGATGTCAAGAACATCTATTTGACTCATGACATTTAAAGTTCTTTCGCTTTTTAATAGCAACAGCAGATTTAAGAGCAAAATGACCCATAAAATCTTCTAGTCTTACTTCTAGGACTTGTTACATTTCAGCAATAAAGTACTTTTCATCATTTTGATAACTTGTGTTTGAGTAAAACTTATGTTAAAGTCCTCTCTTCTTTTTCAATAGAGAATCTACCATTTCCTGTGCCAGCATGTTTCAGTGGTTGGCTATGCTCACTGTTAAAACCATGTACCTCTTTTTCAGCTCAAATTGCTTTCAGATTCCGAGCACTGCTTTTGGTTATGCCTGCCTTCATAAAGTGAAGAACCCTCTCACACCTAGCATTTTTCCCCTTCAAAGGTATTACACACTATAATCCAAAAATCTATTGGTCGTCTTCTTTATGACAAGATAAACTGATCGAACTCCTTATGTCTCTTACTCTAGCTCTTGAATCGTTGTTATAGCACTTTTTTGCATTGACTTTACTTTTCAACATGCTTCAGGAAAAGTTGTTAACACAAGAACTGGGTGCAGTATTCAAAGACTGCACTTTGCAAGCATAGTCTGCATTATCTTATCCTAAGAGTCTTACCTCTCATTCAGCTAGATAAAAACATTTTAGATGAAGCACACAGATTGCTTGTGGGATGAAATCAATAGATTCACACTGCATCATCTCTGATTCTTTTCAGGCTCACGGTGCAAAAAAAAAAATTGTAACAATGAATGTCTACAGTGCAGGTAACTCAAAAGGTTTTACCATCATAATCATGCCAGACACACAAGCATTTTTAGACATGTTGCAAAGCACATTTTACATACCTGTAGGACTTCTTAATCTCATCATGTGTTGCTCCCTTCTCTAGGGCCAGGATTTCATATAACGCTTCCCCTGATGTTGACAAAGCACGTTGCCTTTGTTCAGCCATGTTAGCAGTGCATTACTAAAGCTGCTAATGTAGAACAGAATTTAAAATAGCAGGGACTGCCAGTATGTATAGATAATATTTTTTATTGTTCATTTTAATAGATTTTAATCAGGTAGTAAAAGGTTAAAAATATGTGAAAGTGAAACTAGAATAAAATCTCCTCTAAATTATCCTTCATCCCTTAAGATATTTTAAAATTATTTGAGAAAATGGAAAAGCAAAAAAACAAAGAAGAGAAGCTCTTGTGTTAGGTATCACTGTTCATATTAAAGGCTTGATGTTGCTCTCACTGAAATGAATGGCTAAATTTCCTGCAGCATTAATCATAGACACATAGAATCATAGAATAGTTTGGGTTGGAAGGGACCTCTAAAGGTCATCTAGTCCAACCCCCCTGCCGTGGGCAGGGATATCTTCAACTAGATCAGGTTGCTCAGAGCCCCGTCCAACCTGACCTTGAACGTTTCCAGGGATGAGGCATCCACCACCTCTCTGGGAAACCTGTGCCCGTGTTTCACCACCCTCAGCATAAAACATTTCTTCCTTATATCTAGTCTCAATCTACCCCCCTTTAGTTTAAAGCCATTCCCCCTTGTCCTGTCGCAACAGGCCCTGCTAAAAAGTTTGCCACCATCTTTTTTATAAGCCCCCTTTAAGTACTGATAGGCTGCAATAAGGTCTCCCCAAAGCCTTCTCTTCTCTAGGCTGAACAACCCCAACTCTCTCAGCCTTTCTTCATAGGAGAGGTGTTCCATCCCCCTGATCATTTTCATGGCCCTCTTCTAGACCCGCTCCAACAGGTCCATGTCTTTCCTGTGCTGAGGGCTCCAGAGCTGGACACAGTACTCCAGGTGGGGTCTCACCAGAGCAGAGTAGAGGGGCAGAATCACCTCCCTCGACCTGCTGGTCACACTTCTTTTGATGCAGCCCAGGATACGGTTGGCCTTCTGGGCCAATGCCTGCCATACTAATGCCTGCACATAGTATTTCCAGCTAGTTTTATTTGTGTTTGTTTACATGTACCTTTTCTAAGTCTTAGAAGAATAATTCTACCATTTGTTAAGGCTATTGGCTTCTTGCAGTGGGGTAAGAGCTTTGTACCTCTGAGTATAACCTAATGCAACACAGCAGTGAATTTTTCCTTTCTCAACACAAGGACTCAGATTCAGTCTAACCAATCTTAGGTGCCTAATTTGAGCGATTAAGTTTGAAGCTTAGTCAAACTAGACTCCTTATATTGTCAACAGACAGACATACATACTCAGAGGACAATTAACCAAGCACTTTCTCCCTATTACCTCTACAGCGTGCTCAGGATGACTGCATTCCCAACTCATGTGCCTGAGGACAGGTGGAATGAATCTGGACCTAGGCAAGGAGACTAGATACAAAGAATTGACCTCAGTATTACAAAAGTAACCATTTATTGCAAACTTATGCATGGGAAATACTGACGTCAATCAGGGTCCTATCTTATTTGAGGTACAAGACTTGGGGCTGAATTCATGAGCTCGTGATAAATTTAACAAGGTGCCCTTACAGTATAGTGCAAATAAAGGCTAAGCATTGGCTGACAGATTTAGTCCACTTAAGATCTATCATTCATTCCTTCATGCATCACAGAGGCAAAGCAGACAAACAAGTGATTCTCCACTGAATGGCTCTACTACCTCCTTACGGTTCATAGATCATCCTTCTGGATTTGAAGAACCAAACATTTTAAAACCAGACCTAGCTAATGGTAGGCAACGACATGAAGAAACTCACATAAACCATAATTTAAAACACCAGGTATGGATACCTATCCTTCATAAGAGAAAGCTGCAGCTCTTTGGTGGCAGACTTGCCACAACAAAACTCTCATCACAACCTCTTTATTTCTTTGTATGTTGCACCCTTCTCCAAACGCTGAGAAGTGATCACAGAAAAAGTCTAAAAGTGAGCTGTAACCCCAGCCATAAGAAAAATTTCTGAGAACCTGTTTTGTTAGATAAGACTACTCACTCTGCTATTTCAACCTTCTCATTGCTGAGCTAGAAACACTATCTTGCCATTATTCATATATTATTTACTAGGCCACATTTTGGTTCAGAACCAGCCATGTAAAACTTTAAAGCTCTTCAGCTTTGTTCAGTACCAAAAAGAAAGTCAAATACCATGTAAGTACACACAGAAATATAATAAACTGAGTAATTCTGGCACATAGTATCTGATTTACTAAAAGACCTAAATTTATTCATATTTACTTTGATATTTTCTTTTTCTTAGTAAGCTAACACACAATTTAGGGTCTTGTGATCTGCTGAAAAAAATGCCTTTCTACCTTTAAGTGTCATACACAAAACTTCAACTAAATGGACTGAACTTTTGTTTTTAAAGTAACAATTAAGAATGAAATTATGTATGAGCATACAGATATTACTTTACCACCTGCAGTAGTTACAATGCTACTTGTTAATAATGGTATGTCCAGAGCATATTTAAAATAATCCTGGGATCTATCCTGGTCACACTAGAATCATGCAAGGCACATCAAGCCTGTTAATGCACAAGATAATGGTAGGCAACCATGTGAAGTCACAGATACAGAGCATTACTTAAAAATTCCATTACACAATACTGATTAGCTACATGGCAACCCTGAAGCATAAAACAAAATTAAAGTTATGATGGATTTTATTCTGAAGAACTAAAAAGTAATGTAATTTGTACTTTCTAATAAAATAATTTTAAAAACCCAGTCAGCTATGGAAATTTGAACTCACTAGCCTATTCAGTCTTTTAGTGATTAATCACCTTGAAGGTCTAACTACTCAAAGTTATTTCTTACTTATTTAAAGCAGTCCTATAAAATACTAAAAGCACAATGAGATGACACTTTTCTAGAAAAAAGTTATGCTCTCTTTATTAAGGAAGATATAACAGTTACAATTTTAGTACTAGATCCATTCCTGATGGCTGAATTTACATTAGAATCCTATTTTCAAGCTATGTATTTTTGTTCCAGTGGAACAAAAATAGAAAATATTGCTTACTTCTTTGACTGACAATAAAATATATTAAAAGATAATCCAAATTCTGATAACAATTCCATATCTCCTAAGAGGACGGGACCTCAGTTAACTTCAACTTTTTCTGTGCAAATTTTATACTATCCAGGATGAACTATCTTATACAGAGGCTGTAATAATATGCATTTTTTCTACCATACCCATAATTCATCTGGATTTGTGCTGAAAAATAAGGCAAGGTGAATCAAATAACATACCTGCTTCAAAAAGTGATGGAACACAGTCTGGCATGTACGAACTCACAGCATTATCAGTTCAGTGCCTTGATGTCTTTATGCTGATATAATCCAAAAGGAAAGAAGCAAGTGCCACCAGAAGCCCCGTTCCATGGAAAGCGGCTGCTGCTTTTCATCCTTCACAATCAAGGTTAAACAGGTCAGTGGAGTCTGATTACTTTTTGTTTGTTTGCTCGGTATCCAGTTGGTTATCTCTCAGGAAGACCTATGAAAGAACGAATAAAACATTCATGAGCCTAAAGGCTGATATATCTGAGAGTTAATGACACCAAAAAATATGGGACATCTGTGTATTTAGTTAGTTGTTCTGTGCTTTACTCTTGATGGGGTCTTGAGTTTGTCTTTTTTTCTGCAAACAAATGTATGAAATTTGTTTAAAGATACAACAGCCTTGTTCTAAAGTTCACTTCTCTGAGACCAGCCATGGCTTAGGTTTCCTATATAGTTTCTTCCAGAACAAGATTAACTGAAGAAGACCCTTTAGGACTCCTGAGTTCTTGTAAAATTTTATATCAAAACAGAAGATGTATTTCTCTTACTCTGATAGAGCTACTCCTCTAACTTATACCATTAAAAAGCCTGGAGAGCCATTCCTTTCCATTTGGAATAGGGAAGACTGCAAATGCTGGAGACTTAAAAAAGAAATTGTTCTTGGGGCATCATCCTTGGAACCAAATAGTTCATCCTTCAAACTCAAAAAGTTCATCTCCCAGTGTCGTGGTTTAACCCCAGTGGGCAACCAAGCACCACACAGCCGCTTGCTTACCCTCCCCTCCCCCCCGGTGGGATGGGGGAGAGAATTGGAAGGGCAAAAGTAAGAAAACTCGTGGGTTGAGATAAGAACAGTTTAATAATTGAAATAAAATAATAATAACAACAACAATAATAATAATTAAAAAAATGTAATGAAAAGGAAAACAACAAAAAAAGAGAGAGAGGAACAAAACCCAGGAAAAACAAATGATGCAACCACTCACCACCCACCGACCGATGTCCAGCCAGTCCCCGAGCAGCGATCACTGCTCCCCGGCCAACTCCCCCAAGTTTATGCACTGAGCATGACATCACATGGTATGGAATATCCCTTTGGCCAGTTTGGGTCAGCTGTCCCGGCTATGCTCCCTCCCAGCTTCTTGTGCACCTCCTCGCTGGCAGAGCGTGGGAAGCTGAAAAGTCCTTGACCAGTGTAAGCACTGCTTAGCAACAACTAAAACATCAGTGTGTTATCAACATTATTCTGATGCTAAATCCAAAACACAGCGCTGTACCAGCTACTAGGAGGAAAATTAACTCTGTCCCAGCTGAAACCAGGACACCCAGATCACCCAATTCCAAACAATATGTTTTTGTGGTGGATTGACCTTGGCCAGCTGCCAGACCCCCACCCAGCCACTTTCTCACTCCTCCTCCTCAACAGGACAAGGGGAGAAAATAAGATGAAAATCTTGTGTTGCGGTGAGTTCATATGCTTCCGCCTCACAGTCCTCCCACCCTGCTCCGGCGTGGGTCCTTCCCACAGGCTGCAGTCCTTCACGAACTGCTCCACTGTGAGTCCTCCATGGGCCACGGTTCCTGTCAGGAGAACCTGCTCCTGGTGTGGGCTCCTTTCCACGGATTGCAGTTCCTTCAGGAAATATCCACCTTGTCTGGCATGGGGTGGATGGGCTGCTGTGTGGATATCTGCTCTGATGTGGTCCTCCCCACAGGCTGCAGAGAAATACCTGCTCCACCATGGCCTTCTCCACAGGCTGAACGGAAATACGTGCTCCACCATGGTCTCTTCCATGGGCTGAAGGGAAATACCTGCTCTACCATGATCCTTTCTAGGGGCTGCAGGGGTATCTCTGCTCCGGCGCCTGGAGCACCGACTCCTCCTCCTTCTTCTTTGACCTTGGTGACCACAGGGCTGTTTCTCACACTTTTTTTCCTCGCTCCTCACTGCCGTGCAGTTTTGCTCTTTCTTAAATACGTTTTCCCAGAGGTGCCACCAGCTTGGCCGATGGGGTCAGCTGTGTCCTGCGGTGGGTCTGTTGTGGAGCTGGCAGTATCCAGCCTGGGGCAGCCCCTAACCTCCTCCCACAGGGATCCCCTACAGCCCCCCGCTACCTAATCCTTGCCACAGACATCCAGTACAGTTTTACACAGACTGCATTCCTGCAAACAGATTCATGGAGCCCCATAACCCAGGTAAAGTCTGCTTCAGCAAGAGTCAGTGAGTTTGTGCTTGGATTCTACTGCAAGACTGGAACAATAAATCAATAAATTTTTGAAAACCAGGCATAATTTATTACAATCACATGAAAATACTATTTATGAAAAAGGAAGCAAACCGTGTGACAGCTGATGAAAAAAATTAAGTGGATGCTTTTTAATGTGAAGCATGTGATTTGAACATTTCTCTTGTTTTTAGGTATATTCTTTATTTTCAAACATTCCCTCAAATTTCAGCTTTGGATGAGGATAAAGCAAGGCATATTTCAACCTAAAATGTGAGTGTTTTTCATAATTATGAGAAGTCAAAATAGCATAGTCAAAATATCTTTTCCAGGACATTAACAACAGATTAGGTACAGCTAATTCTATTATGTTGTATGAACACAATAAACCAGATTATTCAATCAGCTTTGTGTGGTGCTCAGTTTCCAGCTGAGGTTAAACCATGACACTTGCAAAACAAACAAACAAACAAGTACATGTTTTAATGGTAAGAAGAAATTAAGGGGAAAAAATATAAAAGGAAGAAAATAAAATCACTTTGAGGTTACCCAAATCCTCTGTACTTATAAACATCCTTTTGTCAAGAAAAACATCACTCACTGTTCTGCAATCTTGTCACATAGCTAGACCTACAGTTCTGTGTGAATACAGCTCCCTCTGGTGTGTTGAGCTAGCACTGCTCTGGAACCTATACTGCTTTTCTTATAAGCACTCTTGTTTTGTTTGAAGGAAATGAACACAATCTCTGCAAATCTGCTTCTTTTCCTTTGGGGATTCTACATCCTAAGCACATCCTAATGAATCTTTAAAAGACTCAAACTTTAATTAGTTGTCATAACTCTTTTGTCAGATCAGCTATATAATTTTGAAGAATAAAACGTATAATTTAATACCTATTCACTCTTCTCATTAATTTTTATTTTTTGTATCATAACACCTAATAGTGCACCACAACCCCACTGTGGCAGGCAATGCAAAACTAAAAGACAGTCCTAGTCCCAAAAGACCTTGTATCTAAAAAGTCTTACTTACACTTTCCATTTAATTTATACGTTGTATGCATTTCAAAACAGACAAATCAGAACATGCCTGGAAATGTAAAGTTGCGTATCAGCCTATAAAAATTTGAAACATGGCCCAGACAGAGCAGGAGGTCCGGGGTTGCTTCAGAAGCCTCCAGTTGCACACAACCAGAGCTCAAGGTTGAAGAACTCTGAGTCACTCCGGTCCTTCCTCCCACCGCTCCCTCCTTTTCCTGGCTCATAGCGAGTTCAGGAACTAAGAGCCTGGAGCTGAAAGACTGGTAGGTACACACACATGCATGAAAGGACTGGCATCATTGCCCAACAGCGGTGTGAATTTTTAGCTTCCAAGGCAAGGAAAGACAATTTTTAAAAGCTGAATTGTGTTCTTAGTTTGTTGAATCTGGCAGTGTTAATATTGACATCATCAAAGCATGTAGGAGATACAAGTGGTCAGATAGAGCACTCCTGACCTTCATGGAGAACCTACAGCTTCTGACTCTTTCTTCCAATGGTGACAGGGAAAGAGAATCTCTGATTTTACTCAGAGGAATTTGGGGAATGAAATAAATTATCTTGCTGACGTGCTTTAGTAAAGCCAGCAGGTTAAGGGAGGTGATCCTTCCCCTCTACTCAGCACTGGTGAGGCCACGCCTGGAGTGCTGTGTCCAGATCAGGGCCCCCAGTACAAGAGAGACATGGGCATGCTGGAGAGAGTCCAGCAAAGGGCCACGAAGATGATGAAGGGACTGGAGCATGTCTCCTCTGAGGAAAGGCTGAGAGAACGGGGACTGTTCAGCCTGGAGAAGGGATGGCTCAGGGGGATCTCATCAATGTATATAAATACCTGAAGGGCGGATGCATAGAGGACAGAGCCAGACTCTTTTCAGTGGTGCCCAGTGACAGGACCAGAGGCAACGGGCACAAACTGAAACACAGGAGGTTCCCTCTGAATATCAGGAAACACTTTTTCTCTGTGAGGGTGACCGAGCACTGGCACAGGTTACCCAGAGAGGTTGTGGAGTTGCCATCCTTGGAAATCTTCAAAAGCCGCCTGGACATGCTCCTGGGCAACTGGCTCTAGGTGGCCCTACTTCCTTTCCCCAAAACTTCCCTATTGTGATTACTATTATCACTAATTTCTGTGCCTTGTTCTGCAAAAAAGGTGATAAGAACATCAGCAAGGATGTTGGAATTTATATTGGTGACTGAGCAGAAGCGACAAGAGAAAGAAGGCAGGTGAGGAGACTGAAACAAGAGCTCTTCCTAGTTGATGACTTTTCACAGGTGAATGAATGGCAGTGAAAAAAACAAAGACCCAAAACAAGGACAGCGTGAGGATATGAGTAAAGTACAGTAAGCTGATGAGATGAGGGAACACGTACACTGAGAAAGGGTGTATACAGTGGTAGTGTGTACTGTTTTTTCACTCTTTGGGCAGGATCTATCTTTTATTTTATTTTTGAATAGTGTGCTATGGTGATGTCAACATTAATAACACCCAGCTGAGCAAGATAATCAAAGGGCAAAAGACTGAGCAAGTGGAAAAGGGTGCTTCTGCCAAGATGTGCTGGGCCTCTGGCTCAGGCACAGGGATTGGTTTTTGTTAACAAGGGAAGAGTACTTCTGAGGCAGCTATGTCCCAAAATGTTCTTGTCATTTCTTTTTAGCCAGTTCTGCTTCACATGCTCCTGGACATGTATTGTCCTGCCTGAACTGTATTGCATGCTGCCTGTTAGATATTCAACCAATCTCCTGAAGAGAGGATTTGTTTAAGGTCCGTTCTTCAGAGCGAGCCTTTTAAGATTTCAGATGTGCCCAACAATTCTACAGCAAGAAAGTACATTCCTCTTGCCACACTTCTGTGTTACAGAATAGGTGGTGTCATTATGGCTTCAAAAGTAATAACAGAATTGATTTAAATAACATGATTGCATTGCATCCTTTTTTAAATACATGTAACTATATTGGAAGGAAGGTATTCCATCTGGTAACCCATCTGCAACTCCATCTATACAAGAAGTAAGTATTCATAAGAGAACATTCATATATTTGAATTCTCTGAACATATTGTGACCTTCTGTTACTATTCACATAGAGCATCTCAATTTAAATATATGTTGGGTTTTTAATATCTTTCAACAACTGCAGTATTGGAAAAAAGTAGCAAGCTCAAGAAGTATGAACCTTAAATGAACAGTCTGTTGCACATCCAAATTGCTCATGCATTTACGTGGTCAGTTTGACACAGAGAAGCAATCCAGAACTGTAACTTCCTACCTCATTCCAGCAAATCCAGTCCAAAGGCTTGGTGGACTACCTAAGTGATATGCATATAAACATTTTTTCCCCCTGAAAATTAAATTAGAGGCTTAAAAATGAAGTTTTAAGTAATACTAGTATACTTAACTTTTTCAACAAGATACTCAGTGGAACACTGGGAATTTTATTTTCATCTGCAGTTTGGGAGAAAGTTCCGTCTACCCTCCCTAATTTAAAGTGGGTCATGGAGGTAGCCATAACTAAGACGTAAACCATAATAATCTCTCTGGCTTTAATTTAAATTTCTTTCTGAAAAGCAAAGGATAGGAAGTCCCTAGTTTATATAGCTTTGACAACTCAGAGGTGAGTTACCTAGGACTTCAAGTAAAAGTGAAGTAAAAGAGTCCCCTAGTTCCTTATTTAGGCAGTGCCTTGGTAATTTATTTTGCAAACAGCTGTAGCACTTTAAGGCATTATTCTACCACTTCTTATCGTAAGTTAACAAACCGATAGTTTTGGTAGCAGGGGTATTCATTTTAGCACAGCCTAATCAGCTACAGCTAAGAATCAGTAAGATTAGCTTGAACAGTATAAATGAGTGCTTTGAACTACTTTTACGCTCATTTTACCAGAAATGAATTAACAGTGCCAGTACCACATCTTCTCGGTACCTGCTCCTGGGAATCAACAGCTGCTTTCAGTCCTCCCCACCAGGTACAACCTTTCTCCAGCACCTAACAGTTCTCTCCACCCATTCCTCCTTCACATAGTTTTCTTAAACCACTCTTTGATACCTCCTGCAGTCTTTGTCTAAGCAAACTCTTTCCTGAAATCCCCGACATAGCCCTCAGTTCCATCCTGCACCAACCTCCTAACTATTCTCTCCCAAATTCCTACAAGCTGGCTCCTTACCAAAATTGTCCCCAGGAGGGAGGGGATGCAGCAGGGGAGATGGCAGTCAGTAGCCGTTTCTTTTTAAAGCTTCATTAATCCTCACATAGGATTTATTACCCTGTCTTAGAAAGCCTCACTTAATTGATGGCTGAGAAAGGTAAACTCTTTCTAAAGTGCTGATGAGTAACTATCTTATCTGGCTATCCAGATCCAGATAGGAATGCCTACCCAGTGGCTGAGTTAAAAATCAAAGAATTAAAGCAATATGCAATCCCAGGAGTAGAGGAATTACAGATTAATGAATGAGAAGACAAAAGTCTCAGATATATTTTTTTTCTGAATGTCACTTACTGGGAGAAAGTAAAAATTCCTAAAAATGTATTTAATTAGAATAAATATTTCACCAATAGAGTAAAGAAGCAAAAACATAAACATGAATGCTATTCTCCACATACTAGGCGTAGAAAAAGCCACTGGAAATATTTCCCAATAATTCAGCAGACTAACATTTCAGTAAATTAGTGGCTTCATTGTTAACCATTTATCACAACTGTTCTTAGGGTTTTTTTTTCCCCCCCTTATTATGACAAGACCTTTCAGCTGGAAAATACTCAGAGACACTCAGAGTCTGAACCCGTGGGCTTACAGTTGGCTCAAGTCAATCTGAGGGCTGCCATCAAAGGAGCGGTCCAAACTTTCACTGATTTTTTTTCTTATTATTATTTTTTTTTCTTAGTTCTCAGTTAAATCAGCTTGCTAGTCTGACTCACTCCATGATGGGCACCATTACTAGAGCTGATGTGATGGAAGTGGTGACATCACACCTTTTCAGCAGCAGTAGTGTCTTATGTTGTCTTCAGCTCACCACAAAACCGCACCTTAAAAAGTATATAGGGGCCAGAATACCGTACAAGTGCGAAGCACAAGTAAATTCTGTGGAAAATAGCACGAATTAGAAGAACTAAGACCCCTCCGGACTAGTCTGTCGCTATAGGATAGGCCAATGTTTGACAGCATATTAAACATTTTGGAGGCTTCTGCTGCCAGCTTTACCGTGCCATGGATGCGTGACACAATGTGCTGTTCCCGTTGAAACGCTCTCTGCCAATTCAATTTGTTCAAAAAAAACTTTGACAGGACAACTTTGCCCCGGCGGGATGACTGCTACAACAGGCATCGGTTGCCCACACAGCCCTAACCCTCTGTGGTTCCAGCACCGCGTGTTCCTCTCCAACCAGGATAAAAGCAGACAGGCAGCATAAAATCCTCATGAAGCGCTCTGCTAATTTGACAAAAATGTAATCATGTGCCCACACCCGATCCAGATCAAATTTGTACTGCTGGGTGATGTGGCATGGCCCAGAGCCAGCGGTAATGATTGTGGAACCACAGCGCTCGGCTAAGGCTTCTCCTGCAGATGAATTACCTGTACAGGAGACTGTAAATACAGAATGTGGCCTATCACTGTGGAAACAGTTTGTGCAGGCTCTCCAGGACATGCCCCGATCCGCACAAGAGAGACCTAGCATAATCCCTTGCCAAACCACCTTTCTTTCTGCCCTTAGAGGGAGGGTGCTGGGTTAGCCTCTGACAGAGAGCATTAAGCAGGGGAGGGGAAAAAAAAAGGAAATTACATGTCTGAGGTTTTTCTTTCGGGCAAGTCTCTTATAAAAATAAAGGAGTGTGCAAATGTCTTTGTTTCCCTGCCAACTTTCATAAGAACTAATTAAGACCAAGGACAGCTTCATTTTCCTGTTTATTTCACACTGAGAACAGCTAAGGAATTTAACCTATTGATGATTTTGCAGCTGCCTGCTCTAATTTGTGTATACAATCATAGAATCATTTAGGTTGGAAAAGACCCTTAAGATCATCAAGTCCAACCGTTAACCTAGCACTGCCAAGTCCACCACTAAACCATGTCCCTAAGCGCCACGTCTACACGTCTTTTAAATACCTCCAGGGACAGTGACTCAACCACTTCCCTGGGCGGCCTCTTCCAATGCTTGACAATCCTTCTGGTGAAGAAATTTTTCCTCACATCCAATCTAAACCTCCCCTGGCACAACTTGAGGCCATTTCCTCTCATCCTATCGCTGGTTACTTGGGAGAAGAGACCAACACCCACCTCGCTACAACCTCCTTTCAGGTAGTTGTAGAGAGCGATAAGGTCTCCCCTCAGCCTCCTTTTCTCCAGGCTAAACAACCCCAGTTCCCTCAGCCGCTCCTCAGAAGACTTGTTCTCCAGACCCCTCACCAGCCTCGTTGCCTTCCTTTGGACGCGCAAATGACTGAGAAACAAAAAGTTACTGTAACAGCAACGAGTTGCCAAAGCCGTGGAGCGGTCACTGGTGCGTGATCCAGCTGTGTGATCAAACTTCAGTTAGGCGGCTGTGACAACAAAGCACGGGCTGTCCTTTGGAGCAAGAAACCAGTATTAAAATTATGGCCGCTGCTTAGTAGTTGCTTATTTCCAAGTTGGCTGATTTGTCCATAATAAGGTCAATATAATTGTAAAGGTATAGAGTGCTGGCATTTATTCCCTGCTAAAGAACATCATGCACTTTACAACTTTATGATTTATCTATTGATTGCAGTAGAAAATTCAGGCCATAAAATTCAGTGGTAATTGCTATCAATACATGAAGAATTATGCTTTACCAGAAAACAATCTTCAGGGGTAAATATTCACAGGCCTTAGCATAACTCCTATTTCTTATTTCAGGCAAATTGATTACAAGGCATTATATGATATCGAAGAGTCCTATGGACTTTATGGAAATCATACAGAATTCAGTGAAGAATTTTACGGCTGCTATAAAACCTATAAATTAATTTTTAATGTCCCTTTGATTCAGAAGGTGAGATCCCAGCCCTCTATAAATCAGTGACAGAACTCCCGATTGAGATTGACAGAAAATGAACACCCAATCATTTGCAGCTCTCATTTATAAAATTTTCCATAAATTACTCTACGTGACCGGGGAACCTTACAGCTTTTACTCACACTAAATTCTACAGGTCTTTTTTTCAAAAGTGGGGGGGAGGATGATTCATTTCAGGGGAAGCGAGGTGCTTTATTTTCTTGCTTTCCTTAAAAACCAGCTCTTCAAACTTTTAGATGTTATTTCAAACTATTATTTCAAAACAAGTTACGAATATTAGACAGGGATTCCCAAACTGCGGTATCCTAGCACCGGAGTACCTAAGCTACTTAAGAAGACATGTACAGTCCTTGGGAGCTACAGCACCACCCATCCCCAGCCAGGGTTAACCCTGCGTCAGCTCACGCGTGAAGCTTTGTACAATTCTAACAAATGGAAACTAGAATATCGAATAACAGCTAACTCTCCAAACTTGCACTGTTACATGTGTATTCTATTCCAGACTCACAAACCTGGAGATGTGAAGCTTCTCCTGGGAAGCTGGGCAAAAGCCTTCTCCTTACAGCAAGCAGAAATTGGCCACCAGCACCCTCTGGCTGGAATGTGGCAGTATTATAAAGGCTTCCAGTGTGTGCATGGAGTCTATGCCATGGAAAGGGGAAATGACTTGCTGCGGTATGTATGTCGTATCAGAGCAGAACAGAATCCATATCATGTATTACTTGGTAACAGTCTGCTGCTAGTGTTCGGTCACATCGCAATCTCCCCTGCTGGTGCTAGGCACCTGCCTTTGTAATCTTTCATCATCAACTTTTGATGTCACAATTCAAAATAGACAATTTGCAATAACGGATTTCACCAGTTCTTCCTTTTCCTATTTGCATGTTATTTAAAAGACACGGGCAATTTAAATTAATCTATTATTACAAATTACATACAAAACAATGTTTGTTCCTACACTTGATGTATGGCAATTATAAGTAAGTCTGCATGATGAACATTTGTTCATTTTTTTCCAAGTGGCGTTTAGAAAGATCTATTTCATCAATTGTTTCCGCAAATGGATATTCATGCATATAGACACGATAAAGTGACAAGAAAACAAAAATATATCTGAAAATTGAATGACAAAGCAATTATGCTTTGAATTTATATGTTGTTTGGGAGCGTAGCTTCACGCTGTACATTTTTTTCCGTATCTTGCAATAAACCAGTCACTTGTAATGCAAATGGTATTGACTTGCAGTGTTTTAGTATTAGTTCTGACTTCTAACAAATTAAAGTCAATTCTCCCATTATCTGGGAATTGATTATCTCGGCTACAGATGCGATGATGTGTAGCTTGCCCACAGATCATCCAGTTCAAGGTCAGCAGCAATATAACCAATCTTTCACCAAATTAAGCTATTTGGGCCTATTGGTTCTCAAATATTTGTGCTCCGCAGTAAAGTATCAGGATCTTTCTTTGGAAGCTTTACACTCTTTTTGTCTTTTTAGACAAATTACAGGTACTGCAGAATATGTTTTTTCTACTTATTTTGTGTAATCATGAATTGAGTGTATAAGCAAAACCTCCTGCATACAACTGAGCAGATGTCACGGTTTTCCCTGGTTTTAGGTATTCTATAAAACATGCTGTCTTGCAGGTTTTGAACAATTTGCAAACTAGTATATTTATTCACTTTTTTTTACATTTTAGAACGAAATTGCTTAGTGAAGAATTATATTAACAAATATTAAGAATCCAAAGTGAGATCAAACATTATAGAAGTTGCTTATGTTCTTAGGCCTATCCTTGAAAAAAGTATTCTACAAACTTCTAGTCACATAATTTAACCTAGAAAAATGCTGACATGGTATTGATTTATGTAGATTTAACTGATGTTCTGACACATGACTAGAGGGTGTTCTCCACAATCCCAACTCAGCGGGAGCATGTAATAACATGCATAAAATTAAGCATATACTTTGTACCACTAATACTTTATGCCAATTAACCCATCTTTTTGCCGCAAATTCTGCTATGCCTGTCTTGTATCATGAACATATGTTACATATATATTCCACATGTTACATATTCCATATATATGTTATACATTCCACATATCTGTTATATATTTCAATACATTATACATATATTCCAAAGAATATCTTTACGTGAGATTTTTTAAAACTAGATTTTCTAAAATGAACTACTTTTTGAATTATACAGTATCTGAGTAATCCCTTACATAATCCTAATTTACACCATGTAGGTGAGCTTTTATGATACAGACGATGTGGTCTAACTGTGGGCTGACTCCAAAAGGGGCACTCCCATCGCCAGTTATATATCTGCACCTTGTACCAGCTGTGCTGTTTGGCTGGCCCCACTTTTTTGGGAGGGAGCTAAGGTTCATCTTCTGCCAGCTTAACTCCCTAAACTCTCTTGGCTTACCCTAGAGCTGAGCATCAGTACTAGTACGTGCAAACAGCCAGGAGGAGTGAGACGGAGTGGCATGGCCCCTCGGCATAGCAGCATCTAACTTAGCACCGATGTATTTTAAAACCACATTTCCAGTGCACTCCACACCATTAAGAGGCCCAGCCTCTGCGCTTTAGTGCTTGCAGTAAACAAACCCCCACCCTCAGCTTTTAAACAAGAGACTCGTCTCTAATTAAATGCAAAGCTGCTTTTAAGAAATCGATTGAAAAATGTTCTCCTAGTACTCAGACTGGCTTTTATCTGAACATTTTTTATCAGAGTTAATCCTTTTAGTATGCACTTGTTTTACAAGAACACTTTTCTTTCATTTGGTCAAGACAAAGGAATTCAGGAATTTCTGTAAACTAACCCTCCCATCGCTTTGTTGCATTTTTGTTGACATATTGGCAACATTCCTTCCAGTTTTAATTCGATTAAGCACACAGAAATTTAGTGAGTTGTAAATCAGACAGGATTCCAGCTACCTTTTTGCTATTGTTAAAAACAAAAGGTCTAGCAAAGAATAAACCTAAATAAAACCAGAGGTAGTCTCTTGAAAGTAATGAAATCTTCTCGCTGCATTTGCTCAGGTAGTTAATGGGAAGACTGGCAGAATGACAGATGTTTTTCCAGACTTTCAGGGAGAAGTCATGCTAATGCTAACCCCGACACATTCTTTCCTTCACGAAGAAATGTCAGGATGCTACATGGTGGAAAAACATGAGCCGCTGCAAATATTAATCCTCTCACTTCTGTTCATCTGAATGGGATTACCTTCTACTGCTATAGGTTTTGATAGAAGAGCAGTCCCACCAATTAGCTAAAAAGCAAGCACAAAAAGATGAAACACCTGATTCATTTTTGATGCAAGCTCAAATTTAATGGAGAAACTGAAGTACTATATTTGAGCATCTTTTGAAAAGGCAGAAAAAATAACTACTTGGAATATAATGGAGTAATTTAATTCGAATACTAATTAGTATACATTTTTACTACTAATGTGATCCTCTGAATGCAATTGTTAATTCTAATCGTAGTTAATATTTATTTCAACTTAACTCTTTTTGTGAGGGAATAATTGCACAAAATGACACTTCAGTAAAAATAAAATTGAACAGTAAAAAAGCCAAAGTGCAAGAGGAAGGTAGACGTAAGAGAAAGACTGCTAGGTTCCTGGGGGTAGTCATTCAAATTATCAGATATGCAAATGCTGCAAGTTACTCCAGTTCCCATTTCTGATTTGCTTCATCCACCAAAGGGAGACTGTTGTTAATGTGTCCTTTTTGTTGCTAGAAATTTTCCAATAATTTTAGCGTATATAAAAAAGCAACTATTCTACATTCTCATACAAATAAGCTTCTGCAACAAGGGAGTGTGCTCATCTTTAACATAACCAGAAATAAATTAAAATGTTCTTTGTCTGAAAAATTCTAGTGTTATTAAGAAAGGTCTCATTTTTGAGCTTTAGATAACAGACTGCTTTCCTTTAGTTTTTGACAACACAACACAGTGAGCTTAATAAGACACTGTTGCCTCAGCCTCGTTGGTAAGCAGGAACTTTAGCTCATTATTTCACTTCTAGCAGTATTTGATATTCTCAGTTTTAATATTACAAGACACATTTACCATATGCCAATAGGCCAGTAAAGAATCAGATGGGACACCAGGAATCTTTTGAACCTAAAAACAACTTCCAAAGCCAAACCTAACTCTCAGTCCCTAATTATGGGACTGCTTACTTAATTTTTTTAAACACACCAGTCAAAATTGCTTTAAAAAAATCCTTAAGACTGTGCTGAAAATCACACCTTCATGTAAAGAAATCTAGACAGGATGTGCAATTTTAATGAGGTATTGGGGCAACATATAAAACATTAAAAAAAGTTACAAAGTCAAATAAAAATAAATCACTACATTTTCTAAAGACAGAACAGGTGATTGATGCTCCACAGCTTATCACGGAGGCTACTAGGTACTGTATGCTGAATGGCATGTTGAGAAATGATTCAGCTGACCAACGTGCAATGCATTCATTACATCTGTTCACAGGGGTCCAAACCCACTTCCATTACCAACACAAAAAGCTGTGAATTTTCAGCTTCTACTAACACCGTTAAACTTGTAAGCTGCACCTCTGAAACTGCACCTGGGGTTCTCATATCCTCCCACTCTGGTATTAAAAATATTCTATGCATCAGCTGTTATTATGCATGTAAAGATGACACAAAGAGAAGCTTTCTCCACAGGCTTATGCTGACACCAACGCCCTTAGTCACTTTAACACTACTGTAGTATGAGGATTTTTGTCCAGACAACCGTAATCACTGAGAAAACCAGAACTTCAATGGCTGAGACCATTTAAGCTGTGTGCGTGCTAGCAAGTTTTCTTCAAATGCTCCAAGAAAGGCATTTAAGAAAGAATAAGAGTGTGAAAAGAATCACCTTTTCACGCTGTTATTCCCAATAGTATCTTCAGTGGAGTTACAAAAAGCTGTCTTTGAACCGGTATTAAACTTTTGACAGTCTGCAGCTGTGTTCAGAACTGACTTTTGTTAGCCTGTTTCCACAGTCAGTCCCTGTTTCTGGAGGCTACAACTTGTCAGTAAAACTCTAGTCTTAAATTAAGCACAGAGAGGGATTCTTAGGGCTGGAAACAAAGAAAAACTGAAATCCTCTGGGATCGCTTTTTTTAACTTTCTGCTCCAGTTTGCTGGTTTTGGCGCAGAATTGGTACGTGCCCATTAGCCAATGTCAGTTTACTGAAATTGAAGTTATTACAAATATTGAAAATATTCTAAATAGTTTTCAATATAATATTCAAAATACCAGAAATTGAAGTAAAAGCAAACAAGCAGTCTGCCCAAGGAAGTCAAACCAACTTAATATGCCTCTCCAGCAGGGTGACAAAACCTGTAGTTAATGGGAACACGGTACATGTGACACAGCTCGTCTTCACCGACACTGCCCTTCTACACGGCCCACCCTGACACTACCATAAACAAAATCACCTATCCCACTTCATCTGATAAACTTCACGGACACAAACCGAAGTGTCTAAATTAGGAGCAAGGCTGCGCTGTGTTCCTTCTTTTCAGTGAAGAGAAAGGCAACTTCAAAGAATAACTTGAATGGCCTGCTGTCTTTCCCTTAATTATTGACTATGAAATCAGCCTTAGGCAACTACTCTCTAGGTTAAGCCTCTAAAGTTAGGAAAGATGAACCTGGGCCACAGAGTAGATAAAGCTACTGCAATATGGGTGCAGAAATGATTGGAAACCATTCCCAGAGGAGTTAGCAAGCGTTGACAGGATATACTAAATACCATTCTTCAGGTCTCTTCCAGATCTTGGACTCCCTCATTCATAGAATTTTCATTGCTGACCTGACTGTTTTTGAGAGCATGCTTATTAAATTTGCAGATGACAGAGAGCCAGGAAAGACTGCAAGTATATTGAAAGACAGGACCAGTATTCAATCTTGACCAACTGAAAAAAACGGGTTGAGGAAATCACAGTGCACTCAGGTAAAGGCAAGTGCAAATTATCCCACTCAGGAAGGACTAACACACTGAGGGTATGGCTAAAAGTTCTGCAGAAAATGATCTGGGCGTGCAGGGGATGGCAAACCAAACAGGAGTCAAGGATGTCGTACTGCCACAAAAATTCAAACAAGCCCGACGCAGACCCAGGGCAAGGCAGAGGGAAGGGACACACCAAATAGGGACAGGAGTACGCTTCAACTGGGCTGCCAGATGTCTGGAAGTCCTATGGAAATATATAGTGTTCACTCAGACAGTAACTCTGGGCAGAAAAAAAGGATGTATCTGGATATGTGCCAGAGAAACGGCACACGCCAAAAACAATGTGTAAAAACGCAGTTACTGAGGACATAACAAATGAAAAGACATTTTCCTGTCTATAGAAATAAACCCTGCCTTTTATACCATGTAACTTCTTCAGGTAAGAAAAGCTAAAAACTCTCTTGTGCTTGTCTTCATCATGTACCTGAACAAATAAGTATTTCCTGTGTTCTTAGGGTGTTTTCGAAGTACAAGCATGTTATGCCTTTGAGGATCCTTATTTTCTGTTTTGTGTAAGAACGTGGGAAAAGCATCCTCTTCTGTTCAGACTGTTCAGTTCTGCCAGTGTTAGCTGGCTGTGCCCCAGCGGCACTCCATGCCGTGCGGTTAGCCCAGCAGAATGTCTCGCTGGTGTACCTGTGTGATGTCATCCTCTTTTCACAGTAACCAGGAAACTAAACTAACTCTGATTTTGTGATCTTCCATCTCTCCGGTTTCACGAGTGCTCCTCTTTGTGATAAATCCAGTCATCAGTAACGCTTCTTCCTTGCTGGACAGCACCCTGAAAATGAGAACGATGCGTAAAAGACATTAACTGTAAATGTGAAAAGAATCATTGAAACTTTATTGATGCTCCCTAAATTAGAATAAATTCTGATGGGTAGTCTCTATTAAAGGCTGTATCTGCCACAATAAAGCAGCCACAATACACAGGCCGTGTTCACGTAGGTGAACTAGGGCACCTCATGATGTCATATGATGCATTTAAGGAGTGCAGCACCGTGGTGCTCAAAGAACTCCATGGTTCACAAGGAAAAAAAATTAAAACAAAATGTTGTGAATGAACACTTTGGTGTTGCTATGCCTCTGTAACAAAAATAAATAAAAACCTCCTTCCTGTGCTACAAGCTCTTAACTTGCAGCAAGACAAGACAGCAGACAGAATAGGCAGGATATAAGGTATAGAACATGTATTCTTTTTGTAACAAATGTATTTAGGCTGAAAATATGTGACTTACGCCGTAATTCTAAGGCTTTGTCTATCATCCTGAGGTGGGATTCTTCCTCATAAACTTGTACAAGAAATCATCACCTGGCTAATATTAGTAACTTCTGTATTAAAAATAGTAATTTGTGTCCTGAGAGCAGAACACTTATGGAATCAGTCACTGCCTAGAAAAATCTATGCTTACTTCATAAGAATGTATTTCAGATTCCTTAAAGGTGTTTATGTAACATTAATTAGAGATCAAAGATAATTTGATTATTAGCGAGGGAAAATGCTGATTATGTTATTTAAGGATATACTGGCTCAGACTGACTGCTATATGACCTTAAAGAACTAGTTTCAGCTAGTCAGATGGAAAGTATGTAGAGCTGATAGGAACCGTAAAACACATTATCAACAATCTTTATTTATAGTTTGACTTTGTAGGATTGAAATATATACTATGTATATGCAGTGAAATTAAGATTATGCTTTTTTTTCCATACAAAACATGATATATTGTTCATAAATTCGATTTTAGACTGACTAGGGTAAAAATCCTCCTACCTGAGTACAGAAAACTGATTTGTTATTAGCAAGAAAGAACCAAATGTAATTTTGAAAAATGAATAGGGGAGAGAAATCCTGACTCCAGTGAAGCTGGTGGAGTTCTATCAGTAACTTAAATGCACTGTTGATTTAATGTAAGCAGGCCAAATATGAGTAAACTGTCAGAGAATGCAGAAGAAAACCTGACATACCTTAATTACTGGGGAAAAAAAAAGGCCGAGTATGTTGTTTTACTGTGAATTATTACGTGATTATATATTTTGAATTATTGCATGCATATATTATAAAATCATACTGTGAATGCTTGTAACATTTTTATTTCACGAAACGGGAGAAAAACAGCTGAAGAAAGCTTTTAAGATGAGGCAGTTGATCCAGTGTCCTCTCTCATGTGTCCATACGTCCTTGTGGCCCGCCATGAGACAACGTGGGGTTGCCGTTCTGCAAAAGAACAAGGTGCATTTGTTAACTTCGTAGCTCAGAGTAAAATGGCCATCAGTCCACATCTATAAAACCTCATTTCTACAATTAGTTTAAACAGATGAAAATCCTCCACACAAACCACCTATTCTTTCCAAATGGGTTCCTCCAAAGCCATGTCATTGCCTATAAATAACCATTATCATGTGAAATCTAAACCTTTCTGCCAGTAAGCAAGCACTTAGAAGAACAATGTATTATGCAAAATTAAATGACTCATTTTGCAAAATCTGATTTTTAAGTGGGTACAGGCACTTCATATATTATTCAAAGAACAGAAACGTTCCCTTACCTATCACGCTATATTTAGGATTTTTTTATGACAGAGAAATAAAAGAGATGAAAGGATGGAAAAAAGCAGCTGCAGGGAGAGACAAAGGGAGGCTTAGTCCTAAAAAATGAACCAAAGTTTAGTCCTAACTGTCCCAGCTAATGTGATGTACATTAGCCATGGACCAGATCACCTCATGAATTATTCTACTTCTTCCTTAAAGTCCAATTCCCGGAACTGTGTGGCTTGCCAGGAATTTAATTTTTTACCCTAACAAAAATTACATGGTTTTACTTCTTCGTCTTGCAAAAAACCACCCCTCCGCACTCTAAAAAATGAACAGCAAGAATTCAAATGCAAATACAAACTCCTCCGTGTATTGCTTTTGATAGATAATGCATTTTAAACAAAACCGTCTTTCCGTGTTCCAGTTCCGAGTAGCCGCGCAAGCCGGGCGTTCAAGGGCAGGCCGTACCGACCGGTGCCCAGTCTCCCGCGGAAACAGCCGGAGAAGCCGGATCCCGCCCTGGGCAGACCGCCGCCCCCTCAGCGAGGCTCCCCCAGCCCTCAGGGCACAGCCTGGTGGGGGGTGACCGAGTCACGCCCCCCCCCGCCCCCCGCCACGACCGCCTTCCCCGCCCGGGGGCTCCGACCCTCGGCGTCCCCCGGGCCCGGCCCCCTCGGGCCTCGCCCGAGCAGCGCCGGGCACGGCACGTGCTCATCCCGCCGGGCGGCCGGGAGGAAGGAAGGGAGGGAGGGAGGAGGGAAGGAAGGAGACGCCGGCTCCCGCCCCTGCGCGGGCAGCGCTGCCGGCCGTGAGGCGTGGCGCAGCCCGCCCGCCCAACCGTCCGTCCCCCCCCGCCCAGCCTCGGCCCCGGCCTCGCCACCGGCCGCGGCCGCCACCGAAGGCGCGAAAAGGAGGGCGCATGCGCCTGCCGCGGCGCGCGGGGCCCGCTGGCGCCGCCGAGCCACCCTGCTGCGCACGGGCGGGCGGGAGGAAGGGGAGAGTGGGTAGTTACGTGATGACGCTCTGCGTGTCGCCAGTCGCGCGACCCACGCAGAGTCCGTCGGGCTTGTGCCTCCTCCTGGGCCAGTGCGCTCGGGGCTGTTCCGAGTGGGGGCGGGCGGGGCGAAGGCTTCCTCCTCCCTCCTCCTCCTTCTCCTCCCCTCCTCCTCCTCCCTCCTCCTCCCTCCTCCTCCCCGGGTCCCCTCTCCGAGGGCCCGGCCCCTTCCCCCCGGCGGAGCGGGGCCGTGCGGCGGCGCCTCCTCCTCCTCCTCCCGGCCGTGCCGGACAATAGGGGCGAGCGCGGCGTGTGTCTCACCCAAAGCGGCCCCCCCAGGCCGGCCTCGCCTCCATGCGCGGCGCCGGGCAGCGGGGCTGACAGCGGCTCCCGCCGGCAGCAGCGAGGCCGAGGGAGCGGCGGCGGCCGCGGGCTCCGGGCCGGGACTCGCCGCCTCGGGCGCTGACAGAGGCGTCCCGCTTCGCCGCCTCCCCCTCGCTGCCGGCGGCGGTTCCCGCCAGGCTTTGGCGGCGGAGGACAAAGGCCCGGGGCCCGGCGCGGCCCGGCCCGACCCCCCGGGGGGTGCGGGAGCGGTGAGGAGGCGCCGGGCCCCCGCGGGGTTTCGCCGCGGGCTTCCCCCCCGCCGCCCCGCTGCGGCGAGCCCTGCGCGGGCAGGTGCGGCGGCGGGCGAGGCCGCTGCCCTGCGGGGGGTCGGCTCACGGAGGCTTCTTCAATGGAAGTATGTTACCAGTTGCCGGTGCTGCCGCTGGACAGGCCGGTGCCGCAGCACGTCCTCAGCCGCAGGGGGGCCATCAGCTTCAGCTCCAGCTCCGCGCTCTTCGGCTGCCCCAACCCCCGGCAGCTCTCGCAGGTAGGCACCGCCACCGGGCCCGCCGGCTCCCGCCTCTCCGCGGCGGCGGCGGGGTCTGCGCCGGCTTGGCGTCCCGCCGGTCCCCTGTTCGGGCGGGCGGCCCCGGCCAGCCCCCGCCGTGCCGCTGCCGGGGGCCGGGGCCTGCTTTTGGTGTCAGTAGGGGGCTGGTGGTGCCGGAGAGGTGCGGCGGGGGTGGGCTGGCGGCGGAGCTGCCCCCGCGGGCGCCCGGAGAGCTGCGCCGGGGGGCGGCGGCGGCAGGGGCGAGCGGCCTGCCTCCCCGGCCGAGCCGCCGGTCGCGCCTTTCCCGCCTGCTGCCAAGTACCGGTGCCGGTGACGAGAAAATACAGCATTTTACAGGTTTATGGCTAGTTATTGTCGCGGTTATCTTTTTAGCATTGGTTGTAATGCGAGCGGTGAACTCCTTGGGGTTTCTTTCCAGAGCCAGTGAATTATTTGTTTCTTCTCTGATTTTTAAACTAGGGTGGTTTTCGAGCTTTTTAGCTTGGGCTTTCTTTGAAGGGTCTAAGTTTCCTATGGGGTTGCCAAAAGCTGCAGTGACTTTATTGAAATAATGAACATGCACTGCAGTGTTTTGTTTGGGATGCTAAGCTATTTTTCCCTCCAACTATTAAGACTTGGCAATCCGTCTAGAAAGAGACAAAGATCCTTGACTTTTTCATTTCCACGGTATTGTTCCCTGCCCACATTACATCAGTCACAAGATGAACTATACTGTATTTTGTTTCATCTGATCGTGTTGGAAATACTACAAAAAGGGTCATTATAACTCAGGACAAAAGGGAGGTTTTTCTTGTGAACACTGTCCTAAATTTCTGAATATGCATTAGTATGGTTTCCCAGCAAACAGTGATAAAATTATATTCTGGCAGAAGTCTCTGGAGAAAATTTGGAATTCTGGTGGAAAGCATGTGTTTTGGTGGGAAGTCAGCCGGTTTTGGCTTCTAGGGATTTCCTATGATGTCTAGATTGAGAGGTCTGTTTCAGTGCTCTGAAGTATGTTGTCCTTACAGTAGATGTTGTCTTCGCTCTTTGCATGTGTAATGGTCATTTTTTGTTGTTGATATTTTTGGGGTACCTTACTAAGTTATTCTGCTTTTTCATGACTTGCTCTGCTTCATATATGCATATATAGAAAATATAGAGCTACCAGTCTCTTTTGGCTTTGTCCCTGGTTTGGTAGCAGTGAAGCTCTGTGTGTATGTGCGCATTAGGCATGTGTATGTTTAGGAAGGAAGAATCAACAAAATGCTGTGTTAATGACCAGGAATTTGAATGCATATGGAAATAATTATTAGTAAGCAAATGAAGATGAACATATGTTGACAACCCTCTCTTCCCTGAGTATGAATGTAATAATTGACAAAAACTTTGTTTTTATGACAAATTAGTTTTCCACTTAGCAACTGGGTTAGGATGTTTTCCATTTGTACTGCTTGATCTGAGTTGTACTTGGTGATGGTGAATTTTCCATACGTATAAGTCGTCTTGAAAGTCCAACCTAATGTAGCATGTTTTGTCCTGTGCAAATAAGAGCAGAGTCTCTCTTGTTTGAAGTATTCATGGTCGTCTGGGAAAAGGAATAGGCAAAATGGTCAAGGTGATGTATTGTATTTATTCCTTTTCTGCGTGGTCTCCAGAGCAGGTGACGCATGAAGTCTATACAAGCTTATCAAATGAAATATGGTATTGACATTTAAGTATTTTTTTTTTCCAACTTTCAAGCTTCTCAATGGATTCCTTGTTTTCTGACCAATATGCTGCAGGTACATTAGAGTGAGTCACAGGGAGAGGTGCTTGAATAACTTGTAAAAAAGTGGAAACTATATGTATGCTTGACGAAGTAGTATTTCCTTTGAGTAAACCAGAGAAATAAGCTTATGCATTAATAAAAGGGAATTAGGATATTTAAGTGAGGAAATCTTCGCTAATATCAGCCAGTTGATTAGAGTACAGCTATGTTTTGCTGTCTTTTACCTTTTTTTCCTTTCCTTGAAGTCTCCTACACATAATAGGATGTGAATGTCTACCAGGCCTGCAATCACAGGCTGGTGTAAATGGTGGAATAAGAAGCATCAACAGTGAGATTAATGATTCTATGTAGCTTCTGAACTTAATTTCACCTTGCAAGTCTCCTGTAAGGCTCCTAGTATTCCAGTTCCATTGCTGGTCAAAGAGGTCTGAACCCTTACCAGTCGTTTTAAGTCTTCTGCTCGGGCGAGCTTTGAGCAATAGGAGTAAAACTGGAGATGTGTATTAGCAAACTCAAGAAGTCGGTATGTACAGCCAGCATTTTACAGTTAATACACGTTTGGCAGATTTTCTTAAAAGATGTAAGGTCTTGAAAATTGAATTCACACTTATAGATTAAAAGTGAAATGATTTAGGCATAAGACATTTTAGGCTTATCCTTTCAGCAAGGGGGTATTTACATGGGAAACACAGGTGAGACAAATGCATGCTACATTAGACATAGCATTTAATTGTGATAATGCTAAGCAGGCAAATATTTATCTCTTTTAATAAGTGAAATTTCAGTTTAATATTTTGTTAAAAGTTTCACTAAATGGGTTCAAAATGGGCGCTCTGTTGCTTTTTTAAAGCTTAAATAAAGTGGTGCTGGAAATGACCTCAAGAATTCTGGTCTACTCCTCTCAGCCCCAGGAAGGATAAATTGTACTTACAGATTTATTAGCAGATGTTTGTCTAATCTGTTTGCTTAATCTGTTTTTTAAGATACAGTCCTATGAGATGTGGTGAGCTGACATAACTCATTGTTGCTGAGGGTTAAAGTCCTGACATTGGGCATGTATTATTACTACTTCCTTTGTGCCATCTCTGATGCTTGTCAGGTGTTTGCTGATTCAGTTCACTAAACCAGCAGAAAACTAATATAAGCAGGAAACTGGGTAGCTGGCTGCCATCTCTTTGAATAAAATAGGCTTGCTTGGTGAAGTTTGTCAGAACTGATTTAAAGGAGGCTTTTGAAACCTATAAAAGCCTCAGATAATAGAAATTACGCAATCTCACTAGGCAACTTAACTGTTGTTAATAGTGCTTAACTGTTCTTGTCATGAGGGTTCTTTCCTAATACTGAATTTAGATCTTCCTTGTGGCAATTTACACCTGTTACTATCCCCAGTAAATGTAGAGAAAAACTTATTCCTTTTTTCTTTGCAGTTTTCTTTTATGTATGAATTATTTCCCTGTAGTCATCTTTTCTTTAATTTCAAAGTGTTAACAGCAAAAATAGTAAAAGTGACATCTGTTACCTGGAGGTTATGTGTGATATTTATTGTTCAAGTCCAGTCAAGTGAAAAGCTGCTATTGTACAGGTTTATACAATTGTTTGAGTTAATAATTGTCTTTGAACATGAAATAATTTTAAATGCTAGTGTTAAAAGCTGTTTTTAAGGGCACTTGAATGGGTAACTGTTGAAATGACTAGGACATTTCACACTAGTGAGTTTGAATTTAGGTTCACTTGTGAGATCAAGTGGATGTTAAGTAGTACCTGGGATCATATGCTTAGGGTGTTGTCGTGGTTTAATCTCAGTCGGCAACTAAGCACCACACAGCCGCTTGCTCACTCCCCCCACCTGGTGGGATGGGGGAGAGAATTGGAAGAGCACAAGTGAGAAAAAACTTGTGGGTTGAGATAAAAAACAGTTAAATAATTGAAATAAAATGATAATAATAATATGATAATAATAATAATACACAAAGCAAGTGATGCACAGTACAATTGCTCACTACCTGCTGACCGATGCCCAGCCAGTCCCTGAGCAGCGGCCCCCCCGGCCAGCTTTCCCCAGTTTATGTACTGAGCATGACATCACATGGTATGGAATGTCCCTTTGGCCAGTTTGGCTGTGCCCCCTCCCAGCTTCTTGTGCACCTCCAGCCTTCTCAGTCGGTAGAGCATGGAAAACTAAAAAGTCCTTGGCTAGTGTAAGCATTACCTAGCAACAACTAAAACATCGGTGTGTTATCAACTTTGTTCTCATCCTAAATCCAAAACACTGTACCAGCTACTAGAAAGGAAATTAACTCTATCCCTGCCGAAACCAGGACAGGTGTTCATTCCAAATGTTACAAAATTATGTTTTTTAAATTAAAGCTGAGCTTTCGGAGGATGATTTTGGATTCTTTGCCTCATCTGGTTTTTAACTTGTGTTGTTAATAGTAGTAAAAAAGAGTTTCTAAAACTGTCCTTACTTAGTGTGAAAATTTTTAGTCTGATTTTTTTAATGAATAATGGTTTATAATGAAAACCACTTTAGAAACGTAGCTGCAAGCACTTTCAGATTATATGTCCTGTGTTGCACTCCCCCCCAACCTCCCCCCAAAAGTTGAATTGACATAAACATATCACAAATGAGTAAGAAAACTTCCTAACCTGCTATTTTTGACTAATTTCTAGCCTTCTACCTTGTAACTGGTTCTGCACTTTCTTCAGTACCTCCAAAAATGGCATCAGCGGTATCTAGTAGCAGAGTCTGAATAGAAGTAAAGATCTAGTTTTGGTCATTCTGTCCTTAAACGTTTGAATTTGATGATGGTAAAGGAAGATACCTCTTAAGGATGAAATTGCATGAAGAGGGAATGGAGCATATTTGCTATTATTAGAGAAGACTTCATTTGAATCTCAGAAATGTAGGCACTAAGTCTCTACCTGAAGTACCAAGTATTACTGTGTACCAGGTAGTACCACATACTGCTGCCCTGGCATTTGATCATCTAGTTCATGATCCCCCTTTATTGCATGTCCATTTCATGCATTTAAGCAATATAGCATCATGCTTTGTGGCTCTCCGTGTTATATGCACCTGAACAGTAGACTGCAGACCATGCACGTGGAATCATAGATTTGGCTTGAAGAGGATGCAGTGGGGAAGAGAGTTGCTAAGAGCAGCTGGAAGTGTACTACACTGGTGGATTCTTCAGTGAAGGGTACACACTTCCTCTGAAAAATGTATTCCCTGACATCAGCTGAGTGCTTTGGCTACCTTTTGCTGTGTAACTCCTCTTTTCAGTGTTTGTCACCTGATGTGATCCAAATGTGTTTCGCTCTGCATGTAGCATTACAAGTTACAAGACGATAGTTTTTATGGTCTGAACATAGGCATTGGTCTTTAATCCCACGGTTGCACCTTTTTGTTGGGAGAAGTGTTGGCATGACCTATTTTTCCCTTGCAGCTACTCATTTCTGCTCCTGTATTTTCCTCCTAGTTGTGTCAACTTTTTTTTTGATCAGGTTATTTTTCAGCCCTAGCTGATTCATAGTACAGTTTTACAAATGATCGTGCCTGTTAGTAAGGAGGAAGCAGTACACCACAACGCTAGACCAGGAGTAACGAGGGGTGGGGAGACAAAAGGAATGCCTTAGGTTGGCTCTGCTATTGAATGTGGAACCTTACCCTAAATCCCTTTCTTTCCTCATCCGCTGTTTTTCATAACTTTTCTTTTATACCTTTCTAATCCTCTCCGTCAGTGTTTCTCAGTTGCTTCCTCTTTTATTAGCTTTCTCCTGCCGTTTCCCATATCTCTGCTGCATGAATAATTAACAAGTTAAAATAATGAAATAATTTTTATGATGTGATTCCTAGCCTCTGGAATTAATTCTGTGTGTTGCTGCTATGCTTGCCATTCCCTTCTTCTTGTATTTATTGTGTCTGGTTGCTGAGATTGCATCTGTTCATATGAGAGGCAGAGACTGACTCTGACGCTATGCACAGCACAAGTTCTGATTGGGGATTTCGTGCACTACAGTAATTTTATGTGGCTGTTCATTTTTCAAATGCTCTCTGAGTTTTATGACCAATTAACTTTTTCATATGTTGTAGTGTAAAGCAACATTGGTACTTTCATTCTGCAAAAGGTCATAGCAGCTTATTTCATGGCCTATAATTGCCTATGTAAGATCTAAGCAGAATAATAGTTTAAAGTCCCCATTAATTAGATTGTCTTAAATCATCAGAAGTCAATTCTTCTCTGTCCAGATTTCGTAATAGTATGTCTTGTGCTTTGTATGAACCTCAATTTTCTGATGCTATCTTTAAAGAGAAATTGGTTTGAAAAGAGAGATTGTAGCTATGTGCCCCTAAGTTGTGAAATACTGAATTTTAACCATAGAACAATTTAACAAGAAGTTGGCATTAGTATATGAATATTCAATATTCTATATGAACTAATAATGTAGTAATGTAATGCAAATACAGGTTGTTGGAATTAGAAGTGTTTTGTATGGGATGTCTGTTTCAGCAGCTTTTCTTTAAAAAAACAAACAAACTGTATTTGCTAAGTAAGTCTGGTTTTTTAGGTTGCTTTTCTCAAGCAACCATATCCAAATTGGATTAATTCTGAGTCAATATGGTAATATGCTCAATTATGAGGTAAAATAAAGTATCATAAAAATCATGTAATTTTCTGACATTTCTGTCGTTCTACTGTTTTGGCATGTGGAAAATAATGTTGAGGACATCTGCAGTTTGAATCCTTGTTTCTTCAGTTCTTTTATGCAAAGCCTGTGCGGGGAAGAAATCCCTGGTAATAGTTAGAATGGTGATTTGTTAGAACAGTTCTCAGTCATGTCAATGACCATTGTCTTATTGTTTTCATGTTTCCCTCATCACTCAGTATCTACAAATTTCCACTTGTTTTCAGCTAAAATTGTAGGTTTCTGAATATACTCAGTCATTTTCTAGCATAGAGGATCTCAGAGTCATGACTGTATTTCCAGATCCTGCCAGGTTATGGCTCATGTATAAGAAACACCTTTTGGATTGGACTAAACCTGTTGTATTTGCCTTTCTTAAAAATTCACTGAATCTGCATTAAAATAGTGAGTAATTTGGCAGCTCAAATTGGATTTCCCCCGTTGCCTCCCCCCCCTCCCCCCGAACTGTGAAACCAAAGTAACTTGGTTGTCCTTTACTGTGTAAATCTTTGTTAACACACTTCAATACTTTCCACATGTGAATTGGTACAGTTGGGTGTCTAAGATGTAAATTCATGTATCTCATGATATGATTAAAGGAATGTGGTGTATTCTGCTAGTTAGAATGTCCTTTCCTTGTAAGTGAAGGACAGAGGATGGACATGCTAAAAACTTGCAAGAGTTTCATCTTAATCTTGGAAGTCATACTAAATAATGTATTTAGTGCAAATAGTCCTTTGTGTGCATTCACAGGTAAATGACATGTTCAGTTCTGCTTGAGAAAATTCTTTTGTGTGAGCAAATACAAATGCTTGGTGTGTGCACACACATGCACGTAGGGTCTTACAGGAAGCATGTGTCTGGGGCCAGGAATTGAACGTAGACCTCTCAAATTCCAGTTCAGTGTTATGCACAGAAACCCTCACAGGAAAACTTGGAAGAATTTGTGTTTCATTAGATGTGAAGTTTTCCTCAGTTTGTTCTGATTATGTCATTACCAAGTAACTGCAGTGTAAATAAGCACCCCTTGTAATCCAGCAAGGCAGCCTGCCAAAGACAAAATATTTTATTATAAAAATGCAGTTCTGGAAAACTGGATTTAAGGGTTAGCTGGGGAATTGTTTATTTGTATGTTTGCATCCTAGGTGTATTGTAAGGAATTTGTAGCCAAATATTTTGTTTTCTTTCTGGTCAAAAATAAATCTGTGGCTGTTACCTCACCTTCCCTGCCCTCCTCCCTTCCATACCCGGAGAATTTTTTTATTTCTGTTGCAGCAGTCTAACTCCTGTTTTCCTCCCACTTCCCCTCGCTTTGTACACCTGTGATAACAGCAGTCCGATTTATTATCTTCCTGACCACACTCCCACAATAATTATAATTAAAGAGATTCCTGGAGTCTGCTTTTCATTGCAAGGTAGAGGGCAAATTCTTTTCTCGTCTCCTAGCTGAAAGCGTGAAGGAGCCAAAATTTGCAGCAGGCCCTCCTTCTCTGCCTGCCTGAGCATCAGAAAGAGTATGCTGCAATGAGAATAACGAAGACAGCTCTGTATTAGCAGAAGATTTTACTATTTCTCCCACTCCTTGCTGCCAGATGAGATACGTGGAGAGAGAGAGGCTATTTCCTCTACCAGTGATTTCCCCCCCCCCCCCCCCCCCCCCCATAGCAGGCATAGCTGGAGGCTAGTCTGACTAGTAAAATTGGGTATTTAATACATGTGAAATACAAGCGGTTGCCCACTTTAGGGCAAGGGGTCAGTTCTATCCCAAAGGGAAAAAAAAACAAAGGAAAAGATACAGGAACCTATTCCAAGGCTGTGAGGGAAACGGCTATAATGGGAAGCTTGAGACTTCAGTAGGCTGATCAGCCTTGGTACAGGAAAGGTTTAGCATCTTTGTGCACAGTCTGTCTGATGTGGTGGTTTAGTTGTCTTAGAAATTGAGGTATGTATGGTGTTGGGATGCTGACAAGCAAGTGATTTCCTGAGAGACTCAGTTATATATCTAGATCAGAAAAAGTTAACACTCTTACAAAAAATACTCTGTTTTTTGATAGTGTAGTCCGGTAGTGGAGGGACCATAGCTGTCATGGCAGGAGTGACGCTGGCCTGTGTTATTTCTTGCTTTACATTTGTAGCTAATACATTCTATATATCGATGTTGCAGTTAACGGCGCGCTGAGGAGGTTTCACATTTAGTCAGGCACGAACTCGCACTTCCATTTTTTTTAAACTTTTCAGTAAAGTTCCTGTGCAACAGTAATCTGAAACGTGTATGAGTAGTGGGCGTCTTGTCAGTAGTGCCCTGCCTTAGCTTCTCTTTTGGAATGGTAAAGCCTGTAACCAGTTTTCGTAAAGTCTGGAGTACTTAAATTTCCTTGATTTGTTATCTGTGGAATTTTAGACTTCAGATTTCAGCAACTGCAATAATTGAGCTCTTTCTGATACTGGGCAAAGAAAAATCTATACAGTTTCTTTTACAGCTGCAAATGTGGTGTGAGACTGCTAAATACAAAATGTCTACGTATGGAAGTAAAGGCGAGGAGTTTTCTTTGATGTTCTTGCTTATTGTGAGAGATCTAGAGAGTAACTTTATGGAGTTTTGTTCTGTCATTTCTTATGTTGTAAAGTCTGAGCTATGTTTCCTTTAGCGTGGTGATAATAGGAATTGCTGCACTTCTCACTCGACTTAAACAATATATTTAATCAGCTTTTCCTAGCTTGTTTTCATTTGGACAAATAAACTGATTACATCTTTGTCCAGATAAAAAGTCTAGTATTTAGCCCACAAATTGACAGAGGAAATGGTAGAACTTTATCTATTGCCTGAATTTAAAAAAAAGAAAAAAAGAAATGAACTTGAGTTTTTTATCTTGAGAATCCCATAATGTCCCAAATACAAAAAAAAATTGTTGTCCACCCCAATTTTTTATCTTCTCCTTTCAAAAAGGATACTGGTTCTCTTCTGAATATAGTCATCCTGCTTATATCTTTGTCACTTCAGATTATTGTGAGAGTTTTGCAACCTACCATAAATGAAGACTAGAAGTTAAACAGAGAAAATTGCAGGTACTAAATTCCTTAAGTTTTGCTTGCAGGGAATGTGTTGGGCTTGTACTCTGTGATCTGTATTGAGTTTTAGGCTCTCTTAAGGAGGAGAAAGGCTTCATTTCCCTAGGAGTGTTGAATGGTTGAAGCTATGGTTACCTTGGTGTTTTTCTTTTTCATGTGATATTATGGCATTATTTTTGCCAGTGCCCTCCAGCTTAAATTGAGGCCCAAAGGCATGTTTTGTGTCTTAATAAAAGGCCCTTGGTTAAAATTCTTTGCCTATCACCTTTTGATACAATAGACTGTAAGTGAAATAATCTGCTGTGCACTACAAGGCTAATCCATTTTCACGAGCTTTTTAGGAAAGATGATTTGAGAGGATTAGACGAGTTATTATTCATGAGTGGTTGACTAAGTAGGAAAGACTATTATGACTAATGAAGTTTAAGACTTTTTTCTTTATCCTTAATAATGTATTCAAATGAAAGCATAGGAAGGAGGCTATATACTAAAAAATCTGGTTGTACTGAAACCAATTTGGGAGCCAGGAGGTCAAATTTTTTTCTTATGCTGAACGTGGCAGATGGTCTGGTTAGGGTGGAAGGAGCCAAAGATCGGTAAGCTAAAGAATATATCTTAAGCTCATTTCTTACTGTAATAATACACGTTACAGAAGGTTTTGTTTCTGACACTCCTCAAATTAAGATTGTTAAAGTTAAGTACGATGGTTTTTGTATTTAATGTGTCATGAAAATAGAGGGCAATTTCTTTAATTCTACCTTGTTTCACACTCTGTGCTGCTGCGCTTAGTGCTTGGAGAGGCATGGTGGTTGACGATTATCGTTGACTGGAGCCATAGTTTTTATTACTAATATTATTTTAAGCAGAAATTCTTCTTTTTCAGAGAAGAATTTTATTTAATGTCTGCAGTCATAGTTCCAAGGTGCTTTTAGTGTTAAATGTAAGCAGTATTGCTTGCACAGTAATTGCTTTTAGCTGCATATCTTTACTCCTCTTGTGCTGACATTTGCACTCCTCTGACCCCACAGAAAGCCAGTGTACCAAGCTACGGCAGCAGAAAGCCCTTTCCTTTTTGTAGCAGTAATTTTCTGCCTATTTGGCTTTCCCTGGCTTTCTTGCAGGATCTGAGGAGTGTTGGTGCAAGGGAAGGAGCAGGGACGTGCAGTCAGAGGCAGCACAATGTGTGGCAACACTGACTCAAGTTGTTACCACTGCAGTTGGAGGAATATCCAGAACAGCTGACAACTGTGTGGAATTGTTTCACTTTCTCCCCAAACAGGAGTGGGCTGAATAATCGCCTGGTGTTATTCAAATTAACTAATGCACTGTATTCTGCTATTTAGTAGTATTGAAAAAGTGTTGTGCACCCCTTGTCTTTTATACATTAGTATTCACATAACTTCAAAATCTGTAATTTCATCTTTATTAGATAAGTCCATGCTTCTGTATTTTTCAGGTATTGGATAGACTTGACTTGGTAAAAAGAACATTTTAAAAGAGCTGTTGTTAACCTTTGAACAAGTGCTTGATAAAGTACATTGTCAGAAGAATCTAGATTTCTTCCTCTTTTTTTTAACCGTAAAACATCCAGTTTGGAAATTTGGTTTAATAGACTTCTTCAAAACATGAAATTTTGTTTTTGTTTTTCTCATGTGTATGAATAGTACATTTAGAAATAATGTGCAAATGAAAGGTTATTTTCATGTGAAACTGAAAGTGTCTTTCCTCTCTGCATTTTTTTACTGAAAAGTAGCTATGGTTGTTACAGTTTATAAATGAAATCTGTCAGAACATGAGGATCAATACTGTCTTTTGTCTTTGGAGAATTGCTTAGAGTACTTAAAAGGCCTGCTTGCGTGTGTGTGTGTATATACATGAAAATAAATATATAGATATATATGAAAATGTGGTAACTGAACAAGGGTATGGTGGGTGCTGCATAGATTCAGAAAAGAGAAAAATGGTATTCATTGTACCATTTGCTACTGTGTTGTCCTGTGTCCAGCAACTCACAGGACAAAATCATATCCTAAATGTATCAATTTCTGGAAGACTTGTTGCTTTCACTTGATTTTTCTGAGCAAGAACTTCATACTTACTGTAAATGATAAAGGCTAGCAATCTAGTAAGGTTTTAGAAGCACTTGGTCAGAATGAACAATAGATAAGGACGCATAGTTTTACACTGTTGTAAGTGCTTCAGGATGATGTCAGGTAACCGTTGACGTTGTTCTTTTTAGTCTCTCCCCCCCGCCCTTCCTCCAGATTCCTAGTTGCTAGATATCTCCTTCAAACTTTGTAGAGCTTGCCCTGAAGCATGTCTTAGGCCAAGGACAGTCGTACCATAATAGCTGTTCTCTATGTTACTGAGTTGCCAAGTCAAACAAATTTGGATTGACTGAGTACATGTGTGCACAGTTGTTCAGCCATCCGTTTCTGCTGAATTTAGTAGAGCACACAGTATGCTGATTATGTTGATTGGCAGAATTATTTTGAATCCCAGCCTGAAGTGCATCCAGTTCTGTGGAGGTATTTGTGGTTAGGTTCATTAGGGGCCTGTGTGGAACTCAACCCCTGTCCAAGGAGAAGTGCCTTGAGGGAGTTCGGATGCCATATGCTGGTCTGCCCAGTGCAGCACCGTGAGAACATTACCGGGAACTGTCAACATACAGGAGATAAGATAGGCTGTACTGCTGATACATTTGCTGGATCATGATAGAAGAGAAGAAGCTGCGGTGATAAATGTATTGGCTTCCATTTCATGCATGCTGGCATTTGTGAGAAGAGAATTGATCAGTAGCACATGATTGTTCTGCAGATGAAGTAAAACTTGAGGGTGGAAAAAGTGATGTGTGTGGGCATCCTTTCTTAGTAGCTCTTCACGTTTGCTGTAGAAGATGCCGTGTAAAGGTCTTGCCTGAAGTTTCCTTTGTAATGTTTGTGAGAACAAAGAATCAAGGACTGACTAAAGGCAGTGTACTAGAGTTGTGCCACCAGCACCTTCCGGGGTTTGTCCCCCTTCAGAGAAGGTGAAGACTAGATAATTTGTGTGAAGTGCTTGATGGCAGACTATTACCTCTGCATTTTGTGAGATTGTTTTGAAAGCAATATGGTTTTGTTGAATGCACACATTGATCCCCATCTGTTTCATCTGTTATATTTTCTCACCTCTACTGCCTGGTTTGTGGCATTACTTTCTTCGCATTCCTACATGGTGGCCCAGGCCCAGATACAGCCTCTCAAACCCTCTGTGAAAGTTTTAGGTGTCTTTATGGGGCCCAGTACTTCACCTCACTCCAAAAGTGCCAGTGAAAACAAGTTTGGTAAATAAAGGAAACGGATCCATTGCAGAAATGTGGATTATTTATTATAGTAATATGTAATAAAATTTTAAGCAGATCTCTGCTTTTTATGAATTCCACTGATTTCATTGCTTTGGGAAAAAGAAGGAAGCACCTCTGGTCAGGAGTAGAAAATTGTGAACTTCTAGGGCTTCCATGGACGCCTAGGCTTGTGTGTGTTGTCATGCAGCGGTGTATACTTTCATTCCCGCTTCTCACGAAGCAATATTCTTTGCTGGCTATGGGCTGTGCCACTAATTCTGTGCAGGGGATGAAAAAAAGATCGTGCTGCAGAGAGTATGGCAGCGCCTACACACTACAGAAAGGCCTCTAGTGAGGCAGTAGTTGCTGAGTTACGGTTTCCAACATTGAGCTTGCTTCTCAATCGCTTCTTCAGCGTCTCTGTATCAATTTTCTCACCCTTGTTGAAACCATATAGTGGCCTCCAGCACTGCCGCAGCAGTGAGACAGCTCTTACTCTTTTGTTGCAGTGGTCTTCTAAGCCTCTCTTGCAGCCTCACAAGGATGCGAACTGCTTCACTTCCATTTGGTCAGTGGTATTGTCTCTCAGTTGATATAATTATCTGTGCTCCCAGTTTGGGCCCCCTGTGCTGCTGCTTTGCCTCACAATTCCAGCAGATCCAGGACTGCTGCCTGCACGCAACTAGGATAAAGGGGCTGCATTTGAGGTATGCCTAGCACATAATTCACTGGCAGTTTCAGTCGCCCTACCTCTGGATTGTGGGCTGACTTTGCGTGGGCGCAAGATACAATACTAGATGTAAGAACTTGTGCTCTAAGTATGGAGTGACAGTGTCTTTTGGAGCATGGTTGTTAAAGTGCTCAGTAATTGGGGAAGAGAGGTAGTTGTTGGTTAGAGTTGTAGTGACTTAACTTGAAAAAGGAAGGACACAGGGAGAGAGAGAATCTTTGTTTCGGAAGTGAGCCTGATTCTACTGAGCGTTCAGATGGAGAGTATGGTTACAGTTTCTAGTTTCTGTAGCTTTTTCCAAAACCTTACTCTTCCTTTGACTGCCGTGAGTCTTCTGAACACCTAAGTCAACCAATAGAGAGTATAGGCCTGAAATAGTTTATAAAGGGGGACTGTGAAATGTGCTTTTGTCCTTAGTCCACAGTTTAGCGATTGGAAGGGGTTTGGTAAAAGCACCAGAGCAATGATATCTGGAGGACTAACAAGGAAGCTGCCAATGTGGGTTACTTAGACCCATAACAAACTGAAATAATTCAAAGTAGGGTTTCATCCCATGAACAAACTGACCTGGCAAAAAAACCTTATATGCAGGCAAAGGAATTGACATCCTATTGTTGCAGTACTTTTTTTAATACCTTCTTTTTTATATTCAATCCCAGGCATCCTGCAGGTTTTTACTGTTTTATCAGTCCATGGTCCTACACTTTCTAGTTCAGGAAAAAGAAACAGTGAAAACTCATCGGTGCATTCACAATGTAACATTTGGGTTTAACAGAGATAGGAGATTTGCAATTCTGAAGGCATATGAAAAGTTTGTGTAGTTAAAATGGATATTTAGTGGTTATGTTCTTTAGTTTTGTAACATGCAGGTCTAAATATTATGTGAGTTTTACCCTACCTAAATACTTTTTTTTCAGTTTGCAGTTCTGAACTAGATGTAAGTGTAACTAGCTAGCACGCACACTTGGCTGAAATGTGCAAGGGTTGTCTGTGTTTTAAATCTCTCAGCACTGTTATGAAAAATAATGTTAAAATAAAATCAGGAATCAAAATACTGTTAAACCTCTGCTCTAGGGCTGAGGAATTATACAAGAACTGTAGGTGAAATAAGGGACTTTGTCATCTCTGCCCTAACAGCAGTGACCTCTCATGTCCTGTGTGATCTGATTGAAAGGTGCTGCTGAAGCGTCCATCTCCTCCAGCATCTCTGTTCCCATCTCAGCTATGCAGATACGCAGAAGTGTATCCCTTCACTTAGCTGTTTTTGGAATCTTTCCTCCTTCAGAAATCCCCTTTCCAAGTCTTACAGGCTCTTCTATAGGCTTGTCTGTCTACCATAGAATGTGGTAGTTCTGCTCCTATACTTTTGAGGGGAAGAGGGACTCGTGCTTAGGGGAAAAGAGCCTGGTCAGTCTGTAATCCTTCACACTGCTGTTTGAGACAAAAAAGGGTTGAGAATCATAGAATCATAGAATCATTGAGGTTGGAAAAGACCTCTAAGATCATCGAGTCCAACCGTCAACCCAACACCACCATGCCCACTAAACCATGTCCCTAAGCGCCTCATCTACACGTCTTTTAAATACCTCCAGGGATGGGGACTCCACCACTTCCCTGGGCAGCCTGTTCCAATGTTTCACCACTCTTTCAGTAAAGAAATTTTTCCTTACATCCAATCTAAACCTCCCCTGGTACAACTTGAGGCCATTTCCTCTCGTCCTATCACTTGTTACTTCGGAGAAAAGACCAACACCCACCTCGCTACAACCTCCTTTCAGGTAGTTGTAGAGAGCGATGAGGTCTCCCCTCAGCCTCCTTTTCTCCAGGCTAAACAACCCCAGTTCCCTCAGCCGCTCCTCAGAAGACTTGTTCTCCAGACCCCTCACCAGCCTCGTTGACCTTCTCTGGACACGCTCCAGAGAATGAAGACATACATAAATATTCTGGGGTCTGATGATGCAAGCTGGGGCCCAGGACCAGTAATACAGAATTACTGGTGCAGATACTGTAGTAGGCATTAGTGCTCAACTCTTTGGTTTTGCTTCCCCTTTTAACTGCAGTGTACTCTTGTAGTATACTGCTTTTTCACTAAATGAAAATAATGCATTTATGCTTATTTGTGAAAAATTACTCTGAGATAAGGACATGTCTTTCATAATAGCTTTTTTATGCTAGATCTCTAACACTTGCTTAAGCCTCCAGCAGCAGCCGTGGGTTATTCTGATTCCTGGGCATGCTTTTTGCTACAGAGAGCAACATGATGACTTCTACCTCTTTAGATCAGAGAAAGAATCTCTGGTTGGTGGGCTTTAAAATAAAATGTTATCTTAGTATTCCATGGACATTAAAATGCTGTTGGCCTGCTAAAGGAACTGCATTTATCTTTCATGAACGTTCATCTTTGAGTACGTTTCAAGTATTTAAGTACCAAATTATTCTGTTTGAGTGTTTTTAATAGGCATTCTGCTAAGGGAAGACTGGAGGACTGCCAAGCTGCTTGTTTCTAAAGTTCTCAAGCAGTGTTTGTGAAGCTAGCTAGTGGACAGATGCATAAGGGCTGTGCTTGGTAATGCTGACTCTTCATCATACTATGCGAAAACTCCAATAATCAGTCCGTCATACTCACAAAATGGAGCACATAGAAGTTTGCATCTCCTACTGTCTTGTCTAAGAATGCTTTTTTTTTTACCTCACAACTTTAACTAGAATTCATCAAGCAAATATGTAGTGTTTAGGAGGAGTGTGAGCTGTGCTTTTTGACGTTAAAGACACAGAGGTAAAATATTTCAACAGTAGTGTGAAGGAGAAAAAAGCTGTTTGAATGTGTAAAACTAGCAGGAAAGATAGGTAAAATGCATAGCAGAGCCTGTAATGTAAAAGGAAAAAATTTTTTGGGGGGGTGTTCTTGTGTAGGCTTTTCAAATATTTGAGATAGGAGTTCCTATATAATGGTATTTAAGAACTATGTATGCTTTGGTCTTGCCCTTGATTCCTTGTAAGGGTACAAAAGGTGGCCCAAGTGCAGCCCTCTGCTGGTTTCTGTTGCGGGTAGTAAGGGGACAGAGTAGATAATTCATTCATTCTCTCTGTCAGGTGCACATACACAGGCACACACTTCAACAAGAAATAAAGGCAAAAAAAATGTAGTGTGGATGGACAAGCTTTGGAATTAAGAATTTTCAGGTTTGCTACTTTAAATTGTCCTGCAATCACAGACCAAATTATGGCAAAAGGATGCCTTCTTGAAGATGATTAAGGAGTTTTAAGTATTCGAAGAGCAGCTCTTGAGGCCATGGGGCACAAATTAGTTCTAATTAGCCCATGGTGGAATGTGTCATTGAGGTTTTTAAAACTTTCTGTTCTATAAGGTAGAAATCCCAGCATGTTTCTCAAGATGTCTCTCCATGTTAAAATCCACACAACACCACCTGGAGGGTTGTTCTTTAAATTGCCAGTCTGCTTTGTGATGTGTATCTCCAAAGCCAGCTGACAATTCAAAGCGGTTGAACATCTGCAGGGACCACATTACATGAATGTCGGTTCTTCCCACGTGTTCAAATGAACCTGGTGTGGCTGTACTGTATCTTCTTAATCAGCTTTGTCCAGCCATCTAGGTGATTTGTCTTTGGAAGTGATGTCAGTTACTTAAGAATTTGTGGTACCTCATGTATGGGCAAGGAAAGTGCGGCTGTAAGAAACTGAGCAGGAGGAACGGAAGCTGAAGAAGCTGGTGATTAAGTTCCCTTCTGGAAGATGAGACCTACAGAATGTCTACAGTATTGGGTCTCCCTGCAAATGGGTTTCAGAGTGTGCAGATTAAGTGGAAAAAAAAAAAAGTCATTTTCCTCTGAAGTGAACTTCTAGGCTTGTTTTTGGTGGGTCTGTGTTGTTTTTTTTGGAAAAGCAAAGTAACTGATTTTATGGGTAATACTAGCTGCCTTGGTGTTGCTTGGAATATAGGCACGACTGTGCATTGAAAGCTTACAGAGCAGCACTCCAGAAGCTGTATCTGTACTGACAAATGTAAACAACTCCAGCTGCAACTTGAATATTTTTTACTGTCTCAGAGTTTCCAAGTTCACATAAGCTGGTTAAATTCTTTCCTTAAAAGTTAACTGTTGTACAAGTATGATACATTCATTATAATTTGCAGATAGTATTGATTTAAATAACTTGATTTAAAAAATGCTTTATGCGTCACGGCAGATAAAAATTATTTTTGTATCCTATTGCTTTCATTCAAGTACAATAGGTAAAGCATCATAATTACAGCTATTGGAATACACAAGTTTTTTGTTCCCAGGCTTTTATTCATATTAGTGGAGGGCATTAAGGTTAAGAGAATGCTCTCTTATTTTTTATTCAGTCCCCCTTTTTTTCAGCTTTCATTTAAAGATTGCATGTTTTCAATAACTCTTCAGATTTCAGATCAAACGCTCAGTATTTCTGTAACAATTAACTTTGGTTAGTGTTTTTCTGTTGGTGGAAAAGGGAAGTGAAAGTCTTATTTTAGTGTCTTTAAATTACAAACATTGATAGATGTTGCATCATCAAAATGGTGGGTAATTATTACATTTTCAGGTGTTTTATGCTTTCTCAAACAGGTTTTTATCTTAGCCATTATATTATAACCAAGTATATTATTCCGATAGTATTTTGGCATGGGTTGGTGCTATTTCTGAAAGCAGTCTCTTTATAGAGGATTTCTAAGGGAGTTTGAGGATCTGTTCTTTCAGGGATGGCTGGGGGACAGAAAGAGCCTTAGCAGTTAATGCCTGACTACACTTTTTCTGTACTGTTACAAGAAGCTTTTTGTGTGGATTAATGATTTTGGTTTCATCAACAGAGAGACTGTTCTTTTACCAGCACAATAAAGAATCTAATGTAAAATCATCACACAGATCCAGAATCTGGCATCCTTGATATCTTAGAGACCTTCATTCTGACATATGAATTAAGTTGTGAGCTGTTGATATTCTGCAGAAATCTAGACAGGAGTGCAAGGAAAAAACCCGATGGCATACCTGAGGAGGATTCTGTAGATTTAGAAGGCACCTAAATCAAGATGCTGAAGATAGTTTTATCAATTTTGTTAAAGATTAAACTGTCTTTGTAGGTAGTGAATTAGCCTTTTATATCAACAGATATAATGGGCCTGTTACTTCATTGACGATCATTAGAGGATTGATGTGCTGTTTAGGTGTATTACAGTTCTTGGCTATTTGGAAAGCTTAAGATATGAATCTGTGTAATACTTGACATCATGCATTGCTTCTAGCTATTAATTTCTTTTCTTGCCTGATCTGATGATGCTTTGATGCGTTTAGTGCTGGATACTTTTTGGCAGCTTGCCTGTCAGTTTTGACCAGAGGTACAAAAAAATGCTATTCTAGAAAGAAAGATTACCTTCTTCCCCGTTGCCTCCCCCTCCCCCAAAAAATAATTTTTTCAGGAACGTGGATTAATATCAGATATGGCAAGGTCTCTTACCTACACTGAAATGATGCACGTACACATCAAGGAAATGAGTCACCTAGTATTCTCTATTGGAGTAAGTGGTTAGGAATCTGAGGAGCCTTCTGCGCATATAGCAGGCTTTGATGCACAGATTTAGTGCATACATGTAGGTTGTTCCCATAATCATAAGCTCACTGAGTCTGTTCTAGACTTTATCACATCAAATTATCTCAGTGCCCAGAGCGTGCTGATTTGCTGTGTGTGATACCAAGTTGCTCTCTGAAGAATATCCAGATATCTGGCAGTCCAGATTGATAAATGTAGGGAAATTGGATAGGTTACTTTTTAAGAACTTTGTCCAAACTGGTGTGGTTCATAGATGTGCTATTGCATATGCATGCCAAAATGGAAGCTGTCAGGCAGGGGGGAAAAGCAGTCTACTTGCTGCTTGTTGAGGGGGCAAGAGTATGCCTGGCTTCTCTTCTGGCTCCCTGTTTGTGTGAACTGTGAAGTGGAGCCCAAGTTTCTTCTGGATTAATCTGGTGGTGGTGGTGAGGCTTAGCTCCTACCTCAGTTAATTGTCATGAGTGGCAGTTAAAGAAAAGCCCATGGATGTTGTCTCCTCCTTCATAGGGTACACATGCTGTGTACATTTATGGATTCATGAATTCAGTCACTCCTCTGAGCTCCTGCAAAGAGTTGGGTTACTCTTTGACTTTGCAAAATGTTTGCTCGTCTTATTTCAGGAGAAGCTCTTAGGCCTTGTTACAAGCCTGAGGTGGTTTTCCCCAGCCTTCCATTTTCTAAATTCTTGGTTAATGAACTATCTTACTGTCAGGTTTCCTGAGCAGTTTGCAGACCTTGTTAAAAAGAAAGGTTTCACTGCAGTACAAAAGCTAAAAGGTAAGAGCAACTAAGTAGCACTGTTGAATAGGCCATCTTCTTTGGGCTTGAGGAACATTCATGTATATTCTTCAGAAATCTGTAGGTTGGTTGTAGTTTTGCTAGTGCAAGAAAAAGGTAGGAAGTGAAACCCATTGAAGTTGAAAGTGAGTAAACAAACCTCTATCAAATACATAATGTAACCTGGGGGGAAAAAACCCAAATATGGTTCCTTGAAAACTATATTTCTGTCTCAAAAATTTGTTCAGACCTTCCCCCCCATTTTTTCTGTCTTGAGAGCAAACAAAAATGATAAGCAGTTTTGATGTTGAGCTTTCTCACTTATTTTTAGTTTCATCTGAAGTGCAGCAGGGGTACTTTCAGTTCACTGGGTTTCTTACATTTCACCCTTTTGTATGTTTGAAATAACAAAAAACCTGGCAGTTATAGAAATAACCACCCTTTCAGTTTTAAAGGAAGAATCTCAAACTGTTGCACAGAAATTAACCATAGATGTTAGGGGAAAAAAATACCGAAGCAATTAATCAGGTGAGTTTGTCAGGATATATTTTATAGTACAAAATGTCCAGGAAAAAATAAAGTAAAATAAGTATGTTATGATAATTTGGTTAGAGAATAAAAGTTAAATTCCTCTTTTGAGGGGTTTGTGATGTAATTTATATGGAAGAGGGGGTTGGGGGCTGATAAGCTACTTGCTTAATTTTGCGTATGGAATTCCATTTTATATGGAATGATTTTCATGAAAATATTGTGAGATTATCTAGCTAATCTCATCTGCCAGTGGAAAATAGCTTATTGTCCCTTCACCTGTTTTTGTGGGGGATGTTTTTGTGACCTTCATAACTCTGCATTCAAAGAAATTCTTTAGCTTCTAGATGTCTTTATTTTTTTTTCTACAAAAAAAAGAAAATGCTGTAGTAAAGAAAATATAGTGTTTCGATGCAAACTGAAATTTATCCTGAGTGTTTCACAGATGTATGCTGGTTTTTAAACATAACCATATTTTTCTCTAATGCAATGATAGACTTGCCTTTCTAAGCCTTGAAGAAGTTACAATGCTGATTTCAAAGCTGTCTTTCCGTTATCTGTTCCAACATGTGATAATAGATACCTACTTGCAAAAAATTAAGTTTTTGACTCCAGTGCCTCTCTTCAGGAGCCCTGCATTTGTATGAGCTTATCCCACTCCTTCTCAACATGTCTGGAATCAGGAAGAAGTAGAATAATATATATTGCCTTAGGGCACACCATGCCTCGGTGGAAGGCTGAAAGCTGTGCAGCTGAAGGGGGGCAAGCCTCCTGTGTCACTCGTCCACAGTACGTGGGAGGCTGGAGCCGGGAAAGGAGTTCAGCTTATTAGTTGTACTTCTTCCTACTTCTCAAATGTTGAGTGTTGTTACATTGAAACCTGTTTTGCAAAATTAGGGAATAAAAAGATCTAATAATGTCAGTGCCTTGAGGTGTGAGTCAACACCAGCCCTGGGTGTTGTACCCCACACATACATACTGTAACAGACAGCATAGCAATCTCTCAGTTCAAGGTGATCTTGAAGCGCTTACAATAGTAGTCTTGTACCGGTAAACACAAGCCATAACCTGACAACGAGAGGTGTCAGTTTTTCAGATAAACTGCCCTATACCTGTGGATTTGAGAGCATTAAGCAATTATTTTTATTAAACAAGGAAACTTAATTATAGCGATGTTTAGTCTCATTGTAATTATTACAAAGGTTCTTAGGAGGCTTTCCGGCACTCTGCTGTGCTCTTGCGGCTAACCTGTTCAAAGCTTTGTGCAATGTTAAATTTGCAGAGTCAAAGGCATTTTGGTGTGAACTGTGCACTTGAAGACTTATTCTCATCGCTAAGGACAGATTGCTTTATGGCTAATGCCCTGTCCACGCCTAGCCCCGATTACTTTACCGCTTACAACTCTAGTAGGCATTGTGTGTTGAACTAACCTGCCTAGAGGAAGCCAGTTCAGAGAAGTTCTAAACCCAGGAGTTTTAAACGTTTTTATTGAACTTTTGAGTTTGTAGATAATAGAAGCAGCCAATCCAGTGCAGAAAGTTCAGTTGTTCAGGTAAAAGCGTAAGTAGCTCAGGTCAAGAAGGATAAAAATGCATCAGTATACATAACTACTTTAATTTTTTTTTTGCATTGTACTGCTTTCTGTAAAAAGTTGGTACTCGCTCGTTAAGAATGATTGCTTTAAATTTGTGCATTGGTTTCCAAATACAGCTTATATGCTGAGTGTATTTGTATATCTCTATGTAAAGATTTATTGCTCTATTGCTTGGGATACATTTTCAATTTGTTAATTTTTAAAATAGATTTTTAATTTGTTTTCTATTGTTAGAACGTGATAATTTATATAGTTTATATCTTAAAACAGCAGAAGTGGCCTCTGAGATGAATCTAGAGTTTGCAACTTCTTTGGGAAGTTATGTGGGTAAAGTGTGTTCTGACCCAATAAAATTTCATAGTTTAGTTGTTTGTTGGTTTGTTTTTTTTTTTTTTTTTAAATTGAAAGAAAACAAAAAACTATGACACAATGGTTTTCTTCCCTTATGGATATAATTCTAAAGAGAAGCACAGCATTTAGGAAATATGCATTTGGATTGCCTGTGCAATCCATGTTAACATCCTTAAATTAAAACCTCACAATGCATTAATGTTGTTAATATTTTCCAGGAAATCTCTGCCTCCTTTATGGCACAAAATGTACTTGCTTGTGTTGTGAGAAGCGTTATAACCATTCCTTGTGTTTTTTTGTTGAAGAAGAATGGAGGATTGTGTGTACTTATAAGGCAGTTAAATGCCACTCTGGAGAAAAAGATATTTCTCATGCTTCCATCTTGTAATTGCTTATTAGTGCAGACATGTAAATTAAGCTTTTCCTCGATCATGATTGTGTGCTTCTCATTTGTTAAGTGCTTGATGTGAGATCTTGCAGCCTGATTTGACTTTCCTACCCTCTTCGTCCCCTCCACCTGCTCCCAACAGAGGAGAAAGCTGAGGCTGTGGAGCTATGCTTACATGAGGGCTGTATGTGATTAAAAAATTGGAATAATACAATTCTAGCAGTCTTAAATTGGGTGCCCAGAGGGACTGATGTTTGGGCTCTGATCTCTTTGTGCTGGGCTGGGGTTTTGAAGATGAGTACTTGTGAAGTGCTCTGGCATTTCTGATGAGTGCTTTAGAGAAGCCACTGAGAAAATTAATTCTGCCTTTGGAGTTTGAGCATTTGGCAATACGTGAAGCCAACTGCCATTTCAGACCTCTCACTTTTCTTTTTAAGTAAAGAATTGTGACTTAATTACGGGAGTAACAACCTATGTGCATAAATTGACTTGGGAGCTCTGTGGAAAACCAGCATGAATCTTACTCTTGGTCCATTAAAAAAAAAAAGTATATGGTGTAAGAGAATTTAGTTAAGATGCACCAGTACTCTTTTTTTTCTTTTTTTTTTTGGGGTGTGTGTGTGTAAAATTAAGGACATCATAAGTATGAATTATAAGCAGCTGACTATGTTGGCTAATGATTTATTGCTATGAATACCTTTAAGTTCAGGATATTTTCAAAAATGTCTGTATCATTTGTCTAGAAGGACGTGTCTGAAACACCCTTGAAAGAAGTAGAAATTACTTAGTAGCAATCCTCATCTGTCTCAAAGCAGAATAAAAGTTCAGTGTTGAAAATCAATTGATCTGTTATCTTCAGGATTTGAAAAGTTTTTGCTTTTCACAGTTCAGAAAGTGAATGAAAGACCAAGAGTTAGGCTTTTCACCAGGCTGATGGGTCAGCCACAGTACGTGGTACTTTTCCTTCCCTGTTCCCCTGCAGTATTATTTGGTGGGATGTGATACAAAAGAGGGGACAGTAGGATGAGAGTGAGTTCTTTCATTACACATGGAAAATTTTGGTTAGAAGCATGAGGAACGACTTGTAATTTTGTGTAGGAAGCAGTAAAGAAAAAGTTGGGTTAATTGTGGTGGAAGCAAACCGATTTATAGCATGGGAAGCAAGGCTCTGCTGTGTATGTCACAGGTTGGCTCCCCATGTTACCTCCCAAAATCAGGGATCTTGAGCTACAGGCTAGCGTTGCATTTCTTTCTATTTTTTCTAGTAAGTCTTTGGGGGTAGGCTCAGTGCTTCCAGTACTGTTCCCTTCAGGAGCAATGACATCCATATTCAGTAACTATTTTAAAGCGAAGAATCTTTTTAGTGTTTTCTATTATTCTTTTGTTCTGATCTTTAGTTCTACGTGCTCATCTATATTTCCATAAGTCTTAAAATTCCTTCATAAGGTAAGAAAGGCTTTAATTATATTGAGGCTCGTGTCTGTCTTCCATCATATTTGGAGAAGCAGCTGACAGCAGATCCTCCTTCCCCCCAGAGAATGGAGCAAGCGGTGCTGTACGCCTCTTGATCTGCAGACTCCCAGCTCTGACGGAGTGATGAGGAGCCTGGAAGTATGCTACGGTCGCGCAAGTTACTCCTCTCTTTCTCTTCCCTCATTTTCCGAATGTGTTTCGGAGGATGATTATGTAGCTTAATTGTTTTGCCATTCTGCTGCTTTCCAAAAGTCCCTCTCTAAAATTAGATCACTACATTCATAAGGAAATTATGATCCGATATACTAGACTTTGCCCTTACTGCCTAAGTCATGTAACATTAATGAAATTGTGTCTTAATGTTATTAGTTTGTCATGCATAGACAGCACAAATTTAGTACTGGAGATAATCCCGTAGCAAGCTGAAATGGCTTCTCACAGAACAACGGGATGATTAGTGACACCGAATTTGAAGACAAAACTGGGATCTGGTAATAAAAACTTTTGTGACTTCTGAAATGTTAAATGCTTTCAAATGTACTAAGCTGAACTACTATTCAGGGTTCTCAGTGAAAATGAAAGGTTTTAACACCAGCTTGTGTGCAAACAGAATACTGCAAGCGGCCTAAACCCAAGACTTCAAATAATAAATTCACCCGAAGTAGCTAACTGTTGCCTTAATTAGATACAGCTTCAAAGCGTATGCTAAGATTTTTCCACTACAGCTTTTCATCACTTCCACAAGTTCAGCACGCCCTATACAGATGCTTAATTTGTATGCTGGGCCCTGTGATAAAGCTATTTCTGTCGATGAGATTCCAAAATTATAGGCACTGATGTCAATGCAGATGAGGTTAGCCTAATTTGGTCAGGAGAGGGCTATGCCATGCAAAATCTTCTTTACATGGGCACATAAAGGCCAGTGCCAAGACTGACAGGTGTCCAGTGGGTGGCAAGGAGCTTCAGAGATAAACATTCTTGTTGCTACTGCTACAATTCTTGCTTCTTTAAGAAACAATGTAACAATTATATGGCTTATTTTCAGTATCCCTGCAGGATAACTAAGTAAAATGGAAATGGAAGTTAATTTTACAAATGTAAATCTTTTAAATCCTAACAAAATAACTTTTTTTTATGCTAGGTTCTTAAATTCAATTTCTGTGTAATGTTAAAGCTCAACAATGAAAGTAGCATCTTGTTACCTTCAAAAATGGATTATTAAGTTCAGCGGTATTCTGCTGTGAAATCCCTGTAAGAAAAATTACTTGAAAGTGGTTTTTAATTGTAGGAGGTCTCGGAATGTTGTAAATGCAATAAAATGCACACTCAGGTTGAATAATGAGAACAACTGTATTTTTGAGAAGGCTGTAGAAGGATACTAGTTGTAGTTGAAGTCCCTGAACTTTTTTCCTGCTAGCTTTCCACCTTTTTTCTATGTCAATGTGTCAGCTGTGAAGTGTATCAAAAATGTGTTATTCTATTAATAGAACACTTTCTTTATATGCCTGTTCCCGTACCTCCTTCCATGCCTCCCCCTAATAGGAGATTGCAATCATATGGATATTTTTTTTTGCCTGGGAATTTTTTTTATATTAGTTTTGAGCTTGTAATTCTTCTGTTCCTTTGTCAGCTATCTCTGTCTTAGTACTGATGTATTTAAAAAAAAAAACCTAAACAACTCTTTCTTTGTATCCATAAGAAAAAATATCTTATGCTGACATCTCTGTAACAGAAGGCTGAACCTTTTCAGTGTATTTCAGTCTCAAACACAGTAGTCTTTTTCAGTTTAACACCTGCAGACATAAGCCACAACACTACTAAAAAACTCTCTCTGTTGCTGGGTCAGCTTTATCTATAGTGGGGGTGAGATGCTGAAATAAGTAGATTAGGTTTTTGATGAAAAGTGTTTGGATGCATGGATTGCTGGCACCCATGTGCTAACAGAATATTAATGGAAGGGAATAACTATGTTTTACAAATGTGTTAATGTCTAAAATATCTGTTTTGCATGAAAATGCCTTTAAAAACTTGCTAATAAAGCTTAATAAAGCATTCACTGTAAGAAATTTGCATCTGCTGCAGGTCAGAGAAGGAGACTTTAGAAGTACGTAAGATGGGGTTGTATCGGTAGCCTGGAAAGTGAGGGAAGGTGTTGCAATGGCAGGTGTTGAACTGTGGCATTTGGAAGGTTAGGGTTTTCAGCTTACAGTCTCATTAGAGTCCTTCCAAGTTTAAGTAGTTCAGCTGAAATTGGTCTGCTTAACCAGTTCAGTTGAAATTGGTCAGCTTAACCCTAATGCCATCGGTTTAATTGGTTCTTGGGGAAAATGCATGGAAGACTGCAAGCATTTTTGGGTATGGTGCGTAAGCAAGTTCTGAAATAAATGATTAGTGCAGATGACTCTCCAGATGAATTTTCTCCGGAAAGAATATTGTAGCAAAAACTAACTCTGCTAATGTTGTGGTTTGTTTTTCGGTTTGGTTTTCTCTTCCCTGCCCCCCCCCCCAGTTTAAAATGTTACATTTTTGAGGTGGAAGATGATGAATGTAGTTGGCCAATGTAACTTCACTTAACCTTTTTTGTACTTCAGATACTATGTGATGCTGCTTAGTTATGTGCTTTGCTTTTTTGTGAAATGCTTGGACACGGCCAGTCTGATCTTTCTCTGAATCTCTTTAATCTTTATAAACTCTGCAGTGACTGTTTAAGTTAATTATTATTTTCATCTGTAATGCCATCATATTTTAAATAAAATACTGTATTGATTTGTGGATTTGACAGCAGATGGTGTAACCAATTTCAGTGTTTGTCCTGTGTAGTCATTGAGTTATTTTAATGGAAATGATTACAGAATAGGAAAATAAAAGCTAGGCTTGATTTATTTCAGATGTTCTGTTGCCATCTCTGCTTAATTTATTAATGTGAAACTTCCAGCTTTCCTGTTGAAATTTAATCTTTTTTGACAACGTAATATTTTCATGTTTTTTGTGATGGCTAACGGAACTAGAAACAAAGATGATTTTATTGCTGCCTTTTTAATGTTTAGCATATTTTTGGAGCTTTAGCATATGCCTGTGTACCTGGGGAAATGCTGAAATGTGTTTTTTCTGTGGGAACTCTTAAATTTTTTTAAAATAAAATTTGAAAATTTTATCTAAAATCCTTGCATAAATACCTGCTTGTAATAAAGGGAAGCTGTGTTGCCTGGGGAGTCTCAACAGATGTCAGTATTTTAATTTTGTGTAAACTACTCTTTAAATACTTCCTACAAAGTGAATTGAATTGTGTATGAGGGGGTTAAAAGTACCTTTTAGCAGTGTCGGAGTAGTGAAAACGTGCTAGTCAAGAACCAGGCAGGCAGATGTTATTGAGGCTGAGAGGGAAGTGAGCCCCCCTAGTTATGGGAGATTACCCATCACCTGGGAGCTGAATAGAAGCTCTTAAGTTTTTTTTTTATTCAATCTATTAATTTCTGTTTGCTTTTCATGTCTGAATGAGAGAGAAGTCAGGGAGCAAGTCAAAAGGAGCAGCTCACGTTGTACCCTGCCCTTTTAGCCTTCATTCGTTGCACTGCGTTGCTCTCTTCTCCGAGTTCATGAGCTAGACAGACACATCTGTGGAAATTCATACATACAGCTGCTGTCTGGGGAGGCCCCGATTGCTTCCTGTGCTCCCCCTTTCCACACACAGGCTTCTAGGAGCTGTGAAACTGCAGAGGTGAGCTAGTAGTGTTCATATAAGAATAAAAGTTATTGGAGAAGCTTCTCTCCAAGGAAAAAAGCTTAAGCCTTGAATTTAGAGGACAAACTTCTTGTGTCCTTTGCGTCTTCTGTAGATAATTTATGAAGAATTATAAGATGCAACTACTGTGACTTAAATTTCTGTAATTTCCTTTTCTGATGTGGTGATGTGTTGACAATTTTGTGATGTTGTCTTTCTGTGAGATTGTAACCTCAATGTTTTTTTTATTTAGGTTTCCAGTTAAGACAGACAGTAAGACAGTCTTTCACTGTTCAAAGGATGTGCTTCAGAAATAGAACATAAATGTTTTATTACAAAGTCTAAAACATTGGTAGCTTTTCTTGTCACACATTACTATTCATCTGTTTTCACTTACATAGCCAGGTTACTTGAAATATGTGAAGTATGTGGGAATTGAAATTAGGCTTTATTTGCTTCCAATATACCATTCAATCTTTGAAGGTGTGTTTAATAGTAACTCATGGTAAACTGGTAACAGTTTAATTTTAATTAACAGTTTAATTTTAATTAACAGTTTAATTTTAATTAACAGTTTAATTTTAATTAACAGTTTAATTTTAATTAACAGTTTAATTTTAATTAACAGTTTAATTAGTTACAGGTAACTGGTAAACATAGTAACATGGTAAACATGGTAACTCAGAGCAGCTAAAACTCAATTTCTTGCATCTCACCTTCTCACCTTCAGAACAGTCTATCAATGCATTGCAGTCTGAGGCCCTGATGGTACTTTGCCTTATAACAATGGTGTCATTTTTTAACTCTTCAAAATCATGGATGAAGGCATTCATATTGAACTCAAACTGGTCCAGTTTCTTGCTGTGTCACAGACCTTTTGTGAATGAGCAGACGACAGTATCTGCCAACAGGTGTGGACAGACGCAAGCTGATGTAGACCAGCCCTGGCTGAGCATCTGTACAGCCGTGCTAAAATGGTTCTCTGTCCAAGGTAATAAGCCTCACTACATCCGACAGACAGTTGAAAAATAAGTATTTCCTAAATAACACATGACAAATACATGTGTGTAGACTGTTACCTCAACTTTTTAATACTTTTTTTCTTTCTTTAAAGAGCGTTTGGTAAAAGTGGAGTATAGCTTCTTGCCAATATCTCTTCCCTGGAGAGAAGCGGAAATCTAAGTTCTGTGGTTTTAAACAAAGCCCTAAAATGCAATAGTAAGTAAGCAGACTCAGAAAATGGGTGTCTGAAAAAAAATTGAGAAAGAATATTGTAGAACTTCAGTTCTTTGGCTGGGTACATTTTCCTAAGAACAAGGGTTATATGGTACAAACCGGCACAGTGACAAATGATCCAATTTAGATCCTTTTAAATGTATAATGGTATGTTCTTTGTAGAAACTCTGAGATTTACTATGTTAGGCAAAACAAATCACCAGAAGATTAACTAAAGTTCATGAGATGACAGAGGCACTGAGAGTATTCTCATTTGTATTGGAAAAGAAGCATTTTAGAAAGAAGTAATCTGTTTCTAGATGTTTAATCTATGCAAGGAAATTAAAAATGCTTTCTTATCCACCCCTCAACTAAGATACGTGCATTTTTGCCATATCACTTTTTCAGAGTTACACAGCCATTTCTATTAACCTGTGTAAGTATGATGTTGAGCAAATAAGATGAAAGGTTAAAAATGGCCATCAGAAAAATGCAGTGTTTAATAATGTGCTTACTTTGGCAAAGACTTATGTGATTTGTTTATAAAATATAGAATACCTCTTACCCCTTTTGGAAATGCAGTGCATGCGGGATGATCCTGATAGTTTTCTATTGCTACATTAGAGTAGCTGATGAATGAGTGGTGGTATGGAAATACAGGTTGTTGGCTTCCTTTCACTCATTGAGATTGGATCCTTTCTTTTCTAAGGGGGGTTCTTTCTTTTTCTATCTTATTGAAGACTGAAATGGAAGAGTTCTAAAAATGAAAAGTGGTCTTTAAGGAAATTGCCAAATTCTGCCTTCTGGATCTGTAGCCGTCCTTGGCTTTGGAAGTTCACGTTCTGGAGTTCTAAGCCCTTGGTTTAAGATCAGCCAGCCTTTTGAGTTTAGTTGCAATGGGTTAGGAAGTAATGATGATTTATATGTGTTAACGAAGGTGAATTTTGCCACCTTTCTTTAATTTTTCATGTTTGCTTATTGCTTACTGGCTGATATGTAGCTTTATGTGGTTGTCACCATCCCTGGAGATATTTAAAAGATGTGTAGATGTGGCATTTAGGGACATGGTTTAGTGGTGGACTTGGCAGTGTTACGTTTACGGTTGGACTCAATTATCTTAAAGGTCTTTTCTAAACTAAATGATTCTATGATTTTATTAATAGCAGCTAGAAAAGTTGGAATCTTGTACCTAGTTGCAACACAGGCTAAGATGGCAAATCTTTTAAATAAGAAGCTGACTTGAAAGTAAAATGCTTAGATAACATTTTAAATTAAGACATAAACAGAAGTAGCATTTGTAAAAGTTGGTCATTGTGTATACGTTGTGAAATTCTGAAAGGTCTGCTCTCAGTATCTGTAAAAATAATGGTGTATTTTCCTCTTATTTTTTCCTTGAGTGCAGTGTTTAGTGGTTGGGTTGGGCTGCAGCAATAGCTACCCACATTTGTACAAGAATACTTCTCGCAGATTACCATTTAATTATTCTTTGTAGTGAAGTCTGCTGGAGAGAGAGATCACGCATGATAGATAATGAGGCAGGGAGAAAAGCGAAGAAAAGATGGAAATTATTTGAGAGCTGTGTGGGTTGTGTTTTTTTCACTATGTGCTGATGAATTGGTGAATGATAGGCTTATTCCTCTGCTGTCTTTACATGCTGTTAATATAAATACGGTTAAGTTCCCCGACTGGTCCATAACAGGTAATATGCCAGTCAGGAGTGTATCCTAGAAATCAGTGTGCCGCAAGCCACTGTTCTGTGCCTGTTCTGGAAGGGGTTTTTGAAGGGCAAAGGGGACTCCATGGAGATCTCATTTCTGGGCCAGTTGTACAAGTACATGCATGTGAAATCAGGTCATTCTGGCAAGTAGGAGTGATTAGCGATGGGCCTCAAACTTCTGTGTAAAAACTCATGTGGTGATGGAGATCTGTGAAGCCCTGCTGCGTTTAAACAGGAGCATCATGTGAGACCCAATAATGTCTGTGAAATACGGTGCTGTTGCTTCAGCTCTGGATTTCCTGTAGGTGTTATTGAAATGTTTTTTTTTTTTTTTGGGGGGGGGGAGCATTTAAAGACAGTTCTGTACATATAGTAGTTACTGAGGTTTGTAAGGCAATGCTGAGTCATTATTCAGGACTGCTGAAATTTATTTAAAAAAGGGTTGGAACAGATGGGTATTTAGAAATACACAAGTAAAACTGGGATCCTGTACTTGGTACTTCAAATAAGAGTACGCTAATAGGAAATACTGGGTTTCCATGTGGAGCCTTGAAGATATCTAGGAGCGTATATGGAAATAATTGGATCCTTGCAAATCACTGTGGCACATTAATGGAAAGCTGCTTTTAATCGGTGGGAGCTGATGCCATGTGATGCTAGTTTCACAATGAGAGCAAACTGGTATCTTTAGCAAATTCCTTAGTGGAATCTTTGTAACAACTGTTGCAAGACCCCAGGTGCTTTCTGCTGTATTGATAATGAATTCCTGTCTTACAAGGAATTACACAGAAAGGTTTACTCAGCAAATGCAAAAATTGTAGCAAAACATGCCTTTGACTGCTTAGATGCCTCTACCATGTCATCAAAGTCATTGGGATATTTATGTTTGTTTGGAAATGGGAAGAGACAGCAATTGCACATTTGAGCTGGGAACTAGATAATGACTTGTATGCTATATTTGAGTGTTAAGTACTGGAAATCTTGCCTTATCAAACATGGTATTTTTGCGTGCATTGAGAAAATGAATTTTAGAAAAACTGAAAAAGAATATCCTAAAAAGCAGGGAAGAAAAAGAGAAGAAGTAAGAAAATGAAACAGCCTTAGGAACTTCCATAATTTTTAAAAGACAAAAAAATGCAATGTATGATAGCCATTCTTTCTGGTGTGCTCCTTCATTTCAAGATGAAGCTGAGACTGATGGTGATGCCCACAGCCCAAGGGTCACTGATTGCACTCCAGAACTTAGGTTACTACCTAAGATAGATACATGATAGATAACGAGGCAGGGAGAAAAGTGAAGAAAAGATGGAAATTAGTTGAGAGCTGTGTGGGTTGTGTTTTTTTCACTACGTGCTGATGAATTGGTGAATGATAGGCTTATTCCTCTGCTGTCTTTACATGCTGTTAATATAAATACGGTTAAGCATGTTATCATGCTTATTATTAATAGGTAGCATGTTATCACAGAGGGAATTTAGTACTATCTTATTTTTATGTAGACTTGTATCTGAGGGTTTACCATACTTGATAATGACCTTGAATAATTTCTTTCATATACTTGTAAAACATCATTTATTTCACCTTCAAATTGTTAATGGGATTATTTAAAGCAGTACTTTCCCCAAAAGAAGCACTTTAGCTTCTTTGTTGATTTCTTATACTTCTCATACAAATCAGTGCACTTTTTGGTCTTCTGTCTCCAAATTAAGAATCCTATTTCTGAAACAGTCTTTCCATTTCCAAGCCATAGTTAAAACAAATAATGTTGTAGTGGCGCTTAACAGATGGGCAGATATTTTTATTCCTGTGTTCTGGTATTAAACTTATGCATGAGACAATAGTTTTAAGAAAAACTTTCAGTAAGAGAAGGCTAATTAATTAAACCACTTACTATTGGAAGACAAAAGAGGAAAGGGTGGTTACTTTGTATCACTGTTTTCTAAGATAATGTTGTGTTTCCGATATTGGTGGAAGAAGGGCTTGCTCCATGCACCCAGGATAAGACCATTCACAGACTCCAAGAACATCTTCATGTGTTTTGAGACAGGAAAACAGAGAAGGCTGATCAGGGATTGAAAATAGTGGTGACGGAGAGAAATGCTTGACCTTTCAAAGAGTATAAGGCTATTTGTGTTAGAGTTTTATTTGGAGGAGAGTTCAGTCTTGAAGCAAATCACCTCATTGTCCCTGTTTGTCATGCCCATTTATTTGTTTTCCAGAGTGGTTTCGGTATGTGCTAACTAGGCTCCTTTCAAAAGAAACTAAGCCATTCCACTCCTTGCGTGCACCAAATGTACTCTAATCTTTGATAGGGTCATAGAGGTTTGACCAGTTATCAGTCATTTTTGGCAGCTTTGAACCTCCTGTGGTGGGGTCCAGTTCAGGAAGTTTGAGTAAATGTGGCCTGCAAAAAAAGCCTCCTGGGCTTCATATAGTATAGGTGTAAAGACCTCAGCAGCAGCTGTGTTTTGATCTGCTCCAGTTGTGCCAAATTGCTAATGCAGATATAGCCTAATGCCATTTATTGTGGGTTTTTGTTTTTTTTTTAAAGTAACATCAGACTGGTGATGACTAATTGTCAGGGTGTCTTAACCTTGTCGAGTGTTTGGAGATGGTAATGTTTTTAAATCTACCTCAGTTTGTATTTTGGGTGGAACTTGGCAGACCTTTAGGTAAGTGCTGTATTCATTAAGTGAGGTACCAGAAAGTCTATTCTGAATGTTCTTGCCTTTGTTTTTGATCTGACTGGTTTTCAGGGGCATGGGGAGGGGAGAGAGCAGAAGGTATGTGTTTGGAATGTAATGGTGCTGTAAGAACCCACAGCTGGTGCCGAGATCGTGATTATGGCTTAGCCAGCACAAATATTTGGGAATCATATTATAAAATAACAAAAAGCCCTATCCCAGTTACTGAGTCTTCTCCTTCATTCAGTAAATATCTGCTGTGGTATGTGTCCCCTTTTCCTGTGGGTAGGAGGAAATTCATTTCTCAGTGCTAAAGTTACTCCTTTTGTAATCTGTGCTAACTTGTATTTTGCGCACATATTGGAATTTGCAATATGATCATCTTATAATAAAAAAATAATCATAGGAGGAGCAGAATCTTCATATAATTTATCTTTCAATTATTCAACTTCATCCTTTTAAACTCAGTATCCCACACGCTGTTCCTTTTTTCCCTCCGTAGCTGCTTTTTTTCCAAACTATTTGAGATTTCTTTGTATTTCTGAAATGAAACATTTTGTCAGCTTAAAATGACGAAAATGGAAATGAATCTCAAAGCTGCACCAAGTACATAGGACTGCTTGGCTGCATAATCAGGGCTCTTAGAGGAAGTTAGTCTGCTTTCCAACCCTGGAAAGTGCCGGGGGGTGGTGGGGTGGGTGTGAGGGGGATTGTAGGCAAGTTCAACCCTTGGAGCAATAAACCGAAGCAACATGCCAGTTCAGGCATGAGTATGTGTGGCTAGAAGGGTAGTGTGAAGGATGGCTTGGTATTTAGTGGACAAAAGAAGAGATCAGAGAATCATGACTGGTTTCAATGATTGCGTGTATTCAGTGCGTTAACTTTCTTTCATTAACATTGCTTTTATAGCAACCTACTATAAATAATCTTGAAATACGTTTTGAAGTTCAGTTCATAGCAGTTCTCCAGGTGGCAGAGATAAAAGGAACTTCTGAGTATCAGCTGTGGTGAAATCTGCTGGAAACAGGCTCTTGATAGCATTTAAAGGCAAGGCAGTATCCTGAATTAGCTCAGGTGGTTTGAGTACTGGAGTTTGATCCTGTAGTCTAGCACACTTTGCTGTATAAAAATGTGTTATAAAGGCATGTAATCGCAGTTTTTCATTTCCCTTAGCGTTTCTGTAGGGTTTCGCAAGGTTTTACTATTTGCCGTGTCCTCCGGTTGTAAAACTCTCTCGTTGAGTGGGGAGTTGGCAGCGGGGCGTACGGGGCAGCGCTGCTCCGCGGAGCGAGTGGCTGGGCGGTCAGACGGCTGCAGCCTTCGCGCAGCTGCTGGCGGTGCAGGCAGCGCGCGCCCGCCCGCCCGCCTTCTGCCTTACCGCTGCGCGCCACTGCTCGGGCTCTTCAGCCCTCACACAGCTTCCAGCCCTGGCGGGGATCGGGGAGGAGAGTATGCTTCAGGTCTTCGGGGTGATCCAATGGGAATTGCATTGATCTGGTGTTTAGCTCTGATCCTTATCAAATGGGTTACTTCTAAGGTAGGCTGGTTTATTATTCTGTTTTGACTAACTGGGTTTATAAGTAGCCTGAGAGAAAACAAGTCATTAAGAACTTCACGAGTACTTATTTTTCCTTTTTATAGCTAATCTGTTTTGGAAACACATCATTCGTCATTTAAAATTGTGTTTCTTAAGTGTTCATACATGATTTTGCAGCTCTCGACTTTTGCCTGCCTTGAAGTGGGAAGAGTGTATTTGTAGCAGTGCCAGTTAGGAGACGGGGAAAAGGGGACTGAAATGGCTTCTGAATGGCAGGCGTTTGCTTGCCTCCTTTACTAACAGATCTTCAATTTTATAGCTCTTCAAAGGCTTTGTGAAAATAAGGAAAAACAATTTTAAAGATAGTGAGAATAATACAAATTAGTGTGTTTTGCTTCCTGGACAGGATATCCTTTTTGTGTTGTTGATTTCAGGGTTACGGGAGTGGAACCTACCAGTTTTGTTTGCTTAGGTGAAGAACTGGCTACTTCGCTTACTTTGTAGCCTTTCCATTTGAGATGCCTGTGTTTTGAAAAATGCGTGCTAATGTTAGACAAAATTGGGAGTTCCTATTCTCTCATTCTAAAGAACGTAAGTGTCCCCATAATGTATATTGTGGTAGTACATAAAGGTGGGATTGGTGCCTGGAGATGAGACCAGGCTCTTCTCAGCATAGCTGTCTAACCTGCAATTAATTCCAGAAGGAGAAATAAATTTAAGTTTAGGATTGTGAAGGAGGGCCAGAACCATTGGAGAGAATGAGGGAAACTGGGGAAAAAAAGAAAAAAAAAAAAAAGACTTCATGCATTTATATATAGATAGATTTTTTTATTAATACACAATTTTAACATTTTTGTACAATTAACAGGAGAATCTGAACAAATATGAGTTTGAATTTGTTGTCAAAACAAGCTTTGCCAGGTATCCATGCCTGAACTCTCCAGTCATTGCCAATGACACAGTTCTAAATTTACTTAAAGCCAAAACGGTCAGGCTTAGTTGCTAGTACTTGTGATAACTTTTGTCACATCAAGAAAAAGATCAGGATACCCTAATGGATGTTCACTTGTGACTGAAGGCATATTCTAAATGCCAAAGTTTTACAGCTGGTGTGCTAGCCTAGCACATCATCTGCATTTTACTGGTATACTGTCAAATTGCTGGTTTTCTGAAACTTGACATAAAAAGCCTGCTCAAGGATTATGTCTAATTCAGTTCGGTCAAAGATTCTGTTAGGTGGGAAAAATAGGAATTCCAGGTAGCTGACATAACACGGTTAAGCATAAAAACCTCTGCTACTTATGGTTGTGTTCTTAAATGTGCTAACGGTTGTTTCTTTTAAATAATTTTTTTTTGTGTTCATCCAATTATCCTATTTTTGCTGTTGCTTTTGAGTCCTTCTGCCATTCTGATTTAGTTTCTAAAGGTAATACCCCTGTGTGTTTCTGTCCTCACTTAAGTCAATCACTTATGCTTTTTTTTAACTATGCTTTCTTTTCTGATCAGTTTTCAAGCTTTTGTTTTGTATATTTTTGTTAAATCTTGAAGTTTTTATGTTGATAAAACTTTGGGCAAATCTTACGATGCCACATGATATACAACTAAGGTGTATAAGAGAAAATACCTTACAGATGCTTGTTAGATGTCTATATCACTAACGTTGATAACTATCATTCAAACAATAGCTAAGTTCATAAATGATTGCCATCTGTCTTGGGAGACGATCATGTGAAATAGCTTTATATGGAAGAAAATATTAAAATTATCACATTCAGATATTTGAAGGGGTGTGTGTGTGTGTCTTATTGCTGATTATTATTGCCTTCCTGAAATTAACTATATTTTCTTATCGCTGGTTTGATAAACTTTCAAAATACTGCTTTGAACTCCAGTGAAATACTTAGAAAATAGTAGTAGGACTGTTTTGCAGTGGCTTGCCTGAGTTCAACGACGGTTTCTTAGAGTGCTTTAAAAGAACATTTTCCAGTACTTTAGTGAGTAAAAACTTGGTGATGTCTTGTGGAAAACTGTGGATCTTACATTAGCATGGAACTTTTAATTACTTGAAATAATTCTAAGAATTATAATAAATGACAGTCTCACTTTTGAAATCCAATATTAGTTGGAGAAATCCGGTCTAATTAGTTTGTCATTCTAGGGACTTCTAGTTGATGAACTGTCTTAGAATCTTAAATAGTTTCCAAGTGTGTATATTTGGGGCAGCATAACCAATAAATTGCAGGTGCCATGATATAACAACTTCTCCAAACTTGTTCTCAATTTCTCTTCCTGAAAACAATCCTTTGATTGTTGGGCAAATAACTTGGGCAGAAAAGCCAAGTAGGTGAAAACACCTGACTGGTTGTGTTGCTGTCCTCTGGCTTTTCTTTCCCAGCTTCTGAATAAACAACTGAGTCACAAAATGAGGGTGTTGTACTCCATCAAAAAGCATAGAGAGTTCTTTCTGATGCGAGGTAATGAATTTTGAAGGCCAACAGCTCTACCAGTTTCTTTGTGCTGTTACAGAATGAGACCATGTCCTGTTTTCGGCTGGGATAGAGTTAATTTTCTTCCTAGTAGCTGGTGCAGTGCTGTGTTTTGGATTAAGGATGAGAATAGTGTTGATAACACACCGATGTTTTAGTTGTTGCTAAGCAGTGCTTACACTGGTCAAGGACTTTTCCGCTTCCCATGCTCTACTGACTGAGAAGGCTGGAGGTGCACAAGAAGCTGGGAGGGGGCACAGCCAGGACAGCTGACCCAAACTGGCCAAGGGGACATTCCATACCATGTGACGTCATGCTCAGTACATAAACTGGGGAAAGCTGGCTGGGGGGGCCGCTGCTCAGGGACTGGCTGGGCATCAGTCAGCAGGTGGTGAGCAATTGCATTGTGCATCACTTGCTTTGTATATTCTTTTATTATTCTTGTTATTATTATTACTATTTTATTTCAACTATTAAACTGTTCTTATCTCAACCCACGAGTTTTCTCACTTCTACTCTTCTGATTCTCTCCCCCATCCCACCGAGGGGGGGGGAGGGGAGTGAGCGAGCGGCTGTGTGGTGCTCAGTTGCCAGCTGGGGTTAAACCACGACAGACCAGCAATTGTTTCGCTTGACAGTCTGAAAGCTGGCTAGCTGGCGCTTGCCAAAATGAAGTGCTCGACCGTAATGCTGGTGCTCTGCTCTGAACTGGATCGGGAAGGCTTTGTGATAAAACTGATACATTAATGGAAACATTTCTGTTTGGCACAAACAGCAGCAGGTGCTCTGTTTCCAAGTGTTATGTGTATATGCTGTACTCCCTAGCATCACTGAAGCGGTTTCCCTTTGAAGATATATCTGTGTGCTATTTTGGCATGTCGTTCCCGTTGCATGGCCTTTAATAACTTCCTATACTCTTTGAAAAGATTTTCAGAAAGATCTGACTTGAATCTATCTTTTGGCAGATACTCCCTTCACCTATTTTTGTGAAGTTCCTTGTATTGTTGTTGTTATTCAAGGATTAATGGATCTTCCACTTTAGTTTGAACTTCTTCCATTCACTTTCCATAAAGATGTGACAAAAGAGAGGAGAAATGAAAGCTTTTCTTACTGTATTGCCCTTTGGAAGAATAAATGACCTTCTAATATGAAACTGAAATTTAAGGTGAGGTTTTCAAAGTGGAAGTCCAGTGTAAACAATCCTTCCCAGTCACGTTTCTGACATGTCTTCGCTGCTGAGGCAAAACAGCACACCCAGTTCAGATGGCTGTACTCATGTCTGGAAAAGAGCGGAGTGGTTAAGAACCTCACCTAATCATTTGAGGAATTTGTTGAATCACTTGGAGTCCAGCAGATATTCCCACCAGACCAAGTTGTCCTTGTGCTTGAAAAGGGAACCTGCCTAAACACATGAGGACTGTCTTCAGTTTGAGCACTAGTAATTCTGTCTGCCTGTTGGAATGATGCTTATTTGTTTGAGACTTGTACAGAGGGTCAAGGAGTTCAATATGCTTTACAGTTGTTAACAGGTACAAAGCTTCAGGTAGATGAAAGAGGTGGCAGAGATCTAGAAATAAAATTTTACGCTAAATGAGTTAACAATATTAACAATAACGTGATATTTTGAAGTGCCGTAAGTCAAGCTCTGTCTGTGAAATTTTTAGCAAAGGTTTCTGTAGGCTGATACAGTGAACGCTACAGTCATCTCGACTGTGTAAGGAAGGTAAATTTTTAGTGTAAGTATAGTCTTGATGTCTTGGTGTAGGCTACAGAGAGTGGGCCTTCTTTGATTAGCAGTGAGGGAGGAGGCATTTGTGGCAGTCACTGAGGGTAGAATCCTGGTGGTTAAATTGTTTGAACCGTTGAGTGCTTTACAGGAACTTTAGTTCTTCTAGATGTATTTGCCTTTCCACTTACAAATTCGCTGCACGTGACAGTTCACATCTCAGTAGAAGCTGATGTATTAAATCCGGTCTTTGTTTGCTGGATTTAAAAAGTGGAATCTGGGCAGAGTATCTTAAAGAACCACAGGCAGGGTGGATCGAATTACTTGTCTTTTTGCCTTTTTTTTTTTCTTTTCTTTCTAGAGTGGTGTAGGGGGGTAGTATAACTAATATGCTGACAGTATTATTTGAAGTGGGAAAATAGGTGATATACCTCAACCTGGGGTACATAGTCTGTTACCTATTCAGAGCGTGAGCTAACACAAAGCAATCCATGGCTGAGTGAGCGTAATATTTAATTTACCTACCTACCACACATTGCTAAAAACCTCTATCATTAGCTCCCTCCTCTGACTGTCCACCACAGTGCTCCTAACTATCTGTACCTCGCTTATTTGCCTGATCTAACGGTATGAGGTCTGACCACTCATCACCCACCCTGTATCTGTCCCTTGGTGGAGCTTGCTAATAAGTGTTTTCCTCTTACCTATTTTATTTAACAAATTTTAATGAATGAAGTATGTTTAGGACCTCTACCCTTTTAGCAAAATTAGCTGAATGGTCCTACTACTTTTGAAGTATTAATAAGGTTTACACAATAAATTGTCTCTTTTTCCTTAGGAAACCAAATTTTAAAAGGATTTGATTGTTCAAAGATTCCTATGAGATCTTTGAGAGTCCTTGCAGAACGAAATCACTTGTTTATATATGCTATTAGTTTATGTTTTTAAAAATGTGCTTTGTGTTTGATATCATACATGGATGTACTACTTTAACTAGCAAATGATATTTTAGCTTTTAGAGAGCAAGTAATATTTTTAGAATCAACATATCAAAAGGATTTATTTTTCAGTAAATTCTTGCATATTGTTTTCCTTCTCAGAGACTAATGCTCCATTTGGGCATGGTTCTTCTAGCTGCATGTGTGCTTAGCTTTCTCCTGTATTAGATTACAGAACTGTACTGGACATGTCCAGAAATCTGTGATAGACAGGTGCAAATTGCAAGTTAGCACTAAATTACATCACTGATTGTGCCTAGTCAGTGATACGAAATGTTCCAGGCTACTGAAAATATATTCAGCTGAGTTTTGCTAAAATTCAAAGGTAGGTTGTATGAAGAAATTTGAAAATGTTAGTGGGAAATCAGCATCATTTTCTGGCTGATGAGATGATTGCTGCCTATCCCATCAGGACAGGCACATTGCTGTGATAAATGCTGTACAAACGTATTTCAAGGGAAGGATTATTTGCATGGTTTATGATCTTCCAAGAAAATACAGAATAAAAGCTAAGACAACATAAAAGTGCTGTACAGGGAGTTCCTCCTTGTAGTCTTTACAACAGCTACTATAATTGGACCCCATTTGGAGCTAGGTCTTTGGTCATTTCTGTAATTAAATATTAAGCTTGCCTTTAGAAAAACTTTTCTGACTTCAAGTATAAGGTTTTTTCTTGTTTTAACATTAAGAATATTAAAAAAATGAAGTGTAACTTCTGGGTTTGGAGTCAACACATCAGTTGTACAAATCATGCTGATAGAGGTTATTAATCTCTAGTCTTTCTTTGTGTGCATTCAATTTGCTCTATAGATAGATATTTGTAAGTAACTTTGCCTTTTTTCCCCCTTCCAAGTAATTTGTTTCTTTATCTCTTTTTCTTTCTTTTAGAATTCTTCTCAATGTCCAACATCTATTTTTCTGTCCTGTTCCCTAACATCGTTTGGTTTCCCATCTTTTGAACTTGTGCATTTTCAGGCTGTTGTGTGTCCCTGGTGTAGTGTTGTTCCTGCTACACAGAGGAAAAAATGGGTGACTGCGTTCACCTCCAGGCTGGCTTTTATCTGAAGTTCTCAAAGGGGTATGATAACCTTTTGTGGCACCCAGGACTTCACTGTCCTCAGTGTAAATAAGAAGTGTGGTGGACATGGAAAGGTCATAGGAATTTTTAATGTGCACACACACACACAAAATCTTATTTCTTTAAAAAACAATTGTTGTGAACCGGCAAAATTAAAGTCGGGTTGTGAAGGTGATTCTCTGATCCTAGGGTTAAGAAATAACATTAATGAAGGCCCTAGGAAGTGGCAGGAGATGGTGAAAGTACAGTAAAGGCAAGGTGTGAGGCTGGGTGCTAGGTTGTACCAAGCTTTGAAGACAACATGATGCCAGTGTTGTGTAACTATGAGAACATTCCCCCAGTTTTTAGCTGGGGGGGGACCAGTTCACCACACTTGTGGGAGACTTCCTGAATTATAACTATTATCGCATTAGCTGAATAAGTATGGAACATACATATTTTTTGTAGGTAAGAAATACAGCCTATATGGGAGTATTTCAGTGTCATGCACAGATAGCTTGATGACTCTTTTAGACTTTTATCATCAAATGTGAAATACCACTTGCTTATTTTCTTTAAAATACCTTTATGTATTACATCCTGCCTCAGTGGTACCTCAATTTGCCTGTAGAAGGTACTGGGTAGAATGAAAGTAGCATGTGGCAGCCAAGTCCTGCCCTTGCAGAATATAGGTTGAATTCCTAGGACTGCAGTAATGGTGTCGTTTGAGTTCTTTTACTACTTTTAAATCTACTTTTAGCTTTGCAAGATGGAAATACCCATAGGTAAAAGTAAATAAACAAATAAACCAGGAACTGCAAGTATTTAAGTATTACATTCTAGAAGGCTATGAGGAGCACATTTTTTGTCTGCGTAATCTTGTTCTGTGTATTTTTTTTATTGTGAGGAATGATTGAGGAGCATCAGGAAAGAAATTTAGGGGGGATATTTTTTTCCACACTCTGGTCCTGTTTTTCATAATCTCTTCACTACCAATTCCTGTCCTTCCTTTGTCCCCTCCTAAAACAAAATCAGTATATATATATATTTGAAAGATGTATGTTCAAATTTCCAAAATTAATTTTGAGAGTTAAATTGGAAATGGACAACTGATACTTTATTTTCATTTCAGTTTGAAAGTGATTCAGTTCTAACTTGCATAAAATATACCTTTTTTCTTTTGCAGAGACGTGGAGCAATCTCCTATGACAGCTCTGATCAGACTGCGTTGTACATTCGTATGCTAGGTAAGCATAGCAGTTTCTATATTGCAGAGTTCTAATGTTTATGATTGATTTAAAATAATTATTTTTTTATATTTGAGTATTGAATTCTTAAACTTATGATTCCCTTTCTCCTGGATAATATTCTGGTTAGATTCTTTAGAAGAGTTTGGGTTCTTTTGTGTTGACTTGGGTTTTTTGGTTGTTTGCCTTTTTTTCTTTTTTTTTCCCAGTTAACCGTTGTGTCAGTTGTTTTACTCCTATATTTAAAAAAAAAAAAAGTTCTTATAATTAATGTAATGTGTTTGGTAGAAGTTAAGTTTTCCAGGTGACTCATGATTGATCTTTATTTCTGTGATGGAATTTATCACCTCTGCGTGGTATCCTTCTGGTTAAAACTGTAGCTTAGAGAACATTTGTGTGAGAGTTACCACACACTTCTAAAAACTTCAATACTGCGTCTCTGAAATGTTCAAGGTGTTCTTAAAATAATTGTATGATTTTAAACAATACTTCTCTTATTAATCCTAGAAGATGACTTGAGAAGTGAAAGGACACATGACAGGGCCAGTAGTTTAGTCAACTTACTGAAGAATGTTTCCAGAGTAGCAACTAAATAAAGGGTAAAGCCGAATTAAAATGAAAGAAGAGTATTGGGAGGGGCAAGCACCTGGGGGAGACCTTCTGTGGTAGTGAGTGCATGGAGGGAGTTGAGGTCAGTCATTGAGGGGAGAAAGATGCAAAGCTCTTGCAGATCTGGCTGCCGGATTCAGTACTTCCCGCACCTCTTCTGGAGGCTGCCAGTGGTGCAGATGGCATGGGGACTGTGTATATATGCTGAGTCTGTTTCACTGCAAAATTATGCCACTTAATTTAAGCCATCTTGAGCTATGATTTTGTGTTGAAATGGACTATGAATGCTTGCATGATGTCTCGAATGGCTCAATGAACATCAACAGCTAGTGATTATAAATTCTTAACTGGCTCCAACTAAATCAGCCAGAACATGTCTTTTTATGCCCTGAGTCTTTTCAATTTAGTTGGGTATTGTACATATGAAAGTCCCCAGAAATTCATAACTGTGTTGTCTATGAATTTAAAGTCGTAAGCTATATGCATGTGTACACATGTGTGTGTATATATATGAATTTATAGTCACAACCTACATATGTAGGCATACGTGTGCGTATGTATATATAAATCCAATTTTGACTTAGCATTTTTGCATTTTTGTTTTTCAATTATTTTGATTTTTTAAGTTTGTGAAGTTGTTAATACTATAGCACTGACTGTCTACAGAAGGATTTTTGATAAGAGAATGTAATTACTTTGGAGATTTAAGAGGAGGAGGACAGAAGATGCTGGCTTCTAAATGTTTATTGAAAAAGCTGCTGTTTTTTTTGTTGGAAATAGGTTTATTTCATTTTCAAAAGTTAAAATAACTTTTTCATTTTTAATCATCCTTCTTGCAGGATGAACACTAGAATTCTTCAAAATGGGATTTTTCTGCTCTAGTCATAAGAATAAGAAAGTAAATTCAGGCCTAAGGTAGTTTTGTTTCCTTCATTTTGTGATACTTTTTTTTAAAAGCTAAATTTATTTTGTGCTGTAATTAGAAAATACAAATTTTTTTCTGCTTCAGAATCCTACAAATTGAGTACTTTCAATTCCACAACAGGGGAAATATGTATTAATTTATTTAAAAAAGGCACTGATATACTTGAATTAAAGTTACTGTAAGTATATGTGTGTTTATCTTTTTAAAATTAATCTGCTAGTGATAGAAACTCAGCTTGTAAGAAAATAATTCTTAATTTCTGGGGAGAATAGTCTGATTTCTTTTGCTACTTTGGAAGTTTAACTGTACCATGAAGTAGTTAGGCCCATCATTTCTGCAGAAGGGTTTGTGGTAATACTCAAGAAATCTAGAGGAAAGCAAAGCATGACCTCCTGGGGTTCTTGGTATATAGACCTGAACTGAGGGAAAAATCTCATTTGTTTTGCAGTCTTTCTTTGACTATTCTCATAGGCGGAACTGGAATATATTCAGAACGTGATGCTAAGTAAATTAAATTTTCACTTGTTCTCTCACTGGAATTAATTACTGGACTATGTGATTGGTGCTTGTTACAAATAGCATAACTCTTGCTGGCATTTGTTGCTTTTCAATGATGCTAGCTATCCAGAGGCAGTAAGTCTTTTAAAGTATTGACCTCTTCTAACTTTGGCTGGGGGGAGGAGGGTACCAACAAGCAAACAAATATTGCTCATTGGATGTTTGAATCAGTATGTTAAATTTTTATTACTTTCTCACTTGTTGGTGATCGCTTTGTTTTCCCGAATGTTACGTACACTATACTGTACAAGTTAGCAACTATTTATAGATTTATTACTGTTGTATTTGTAAATGGACTGTAAAAAAGACCAGCCTGAAAGCTGAACAGTTGGACACATGGGTATGTAGAAACATTCATATCGGAGTAGATTCAAGAATGAATATATTCTGTTAGAATTTTTTGCAAGAAATGTGAAGTGTTGCATTGCCCATACAGTATTGTGAAGGTTTTGGTTTTTTTATTTATCTTAGTACACTTTAGCAGAGTAAGCTGTGAGGAATCCTCAGCTGTAACTCAATGGGAAGTTAGGCACAGTCATGAGACGTTTTGCCTTTTACTTGGTTGGTTATTATTCCAAACAGACTGTATCTACTAATAAAATGTACCTCGATAAGGTGTTTATTTTAGCAGACCAAAAATATAAAGCTAATGGTATCTAGGACACCTCCCTCTGCCTCTGTTTAGTTGTGCTGGCTGTAGAGTTGCTTCCTTTTATGTTTTCAGGGTGTTCCAATGGGAATCTAATGCAAATTCATTTGCACCAAGTAAATAGAAATTCCTGTGGTATGGCAGTGTTTCCAGGTTCAATTTAAAAGATCAAATTTTAGGGGCACACAAAATAAACAACTGTCTTCATCAGTATCGATATAAACAAACAGCATTGAGTCTAATGACTCATCTGTCATACCCCATTCCCAAAATATACACTGAGCCACTCCCGAGTGGCTTATTTACTATTTTTAAAATATAGATACAGATGCGGCATTGTAGAATTTTTCTTTTAAGACCTTGGAAGGGCTAATATATCTGCATCACCTCAGTCAGCTACTTCTCTCAGCAGCTATGAGGAATTCTCAAAATTTCTTGTAAGTGCTTCTGTGTAATCTTGATACTTTATTGATTTTTCTCTTCTTTGCTCTTCTGGTTTCTTGTTGTTTTATATTGCCTGCAAGTTTTGCTACTGTGCATGGGGTAGAAAGAGTGGGGCGCTGACTGCTTGCATTGGTGAGCATGCACCTCTCAACTAAAACTGGAGGATTTTACCCTCCTTTAGAGGTCTTGATCACTTCAAATAGGAAATAGTGGAGGCCAGCTACTGTGTAATGCAGGTGCACGCTCTTCTCCGGTAGCGGTTGTTATGTTGTATTCCTTTTGCTTTAATTCCGGAATATTCGGCTGACCTGTCATCTGTTTCTCCAACAAATTTAATAGGAACTTTAATCTGTGAAGCTAGTAATTCTTTCTGGAAATCCTGCTCTCCACAACTTCATGGCTTTGGCTTGGGTGGTTTACCTTGAGGTGGCTGTCGTAATTTCTGCTCCCAGCTGTCCTCCGTGATCTCTGAGATTTCTGCCCCTGCTCCAGAAGGCCTCAGCTCCCCAAGCAGCTGCTGCATTGTTACTGTGCCACACTGGAGTGTTAGGGTAGCACGAAGTATGTGCTGTGTAACCCTAATGCCCAGGGATGTCAGCTATGGCATTTCAGCTGCCTCGTAAGTATCAGAGCTGTCCTTGCGGTGTGAGCAGGAATCTGAGAGGGGTGGGAACTAAATGATCTGTCTCAAGGTAAGTTTTGTTACAGCCCTGATTCCTTTTCAGCTTTCAGTTGTAGCTGCAAACCTCCCTCTTACATTCCTTCTTCCACTATTTATTCAGTCTTCAATTGAGTTTCTGCCTGTATGGCCTTTGTCTTAAAAAATGCAAGCAATCCTGGTCACGTAGAACTATTCTGGAAAAAAATCTGTTGGCTGAGTATTTAACTAGATATTTTGTCATGTTTGTGCACAAAATCAGATTTTGAAAGGAAGGCTTCATGTTTTTTAAATCTTTCTCTTGATTCTTTGGATTTACAGAAACTCTCAAAGAGGGAAAAAAATTGTTCCTGGAAGTCCACTGTCATTAAGATGCTGAACGTTAAGGTGTTCCCCTTAGGAAACAGGAGTCTTTTCAGAGTGGCTAAAGAAGAGACACTTAAGATAAAAACTGTCAGCTTGCTACCACTTCCGCCCCCCCTCCCCCGCAAGGGAATTTACCTATAAGCAAATGGTGCGATCTGATGGTTTCAAAAGGTTTTGTAACCACTTTGATATTTTTTTAAAAGGCCTAAATAAATGAAAACTATTCATAAGTTCTTTTGTTTTAGGTGTTGAATTTTAATTATCTTTCAGCTACCATAATAACGATTGGCTCTGAGGTTGGACTTCTGTTGCTGTTTGAAGGAATTATGTAACAGCGTCTTTTTGTCTGATAAAAGTAATCTTAAATCTGAAATGTCTTGTGCCTTTTTTTAAGTTACCTATGATAATAAACATGTGTCTTCCTTAAAATTAAATTCTGTATAATTTCAGAGTCATAGGGTTACAAAAACTTGTGCAGGATTTCCCGAGCAAATCGATGCGAGTATGTTATGTTGTGTGCAAGCACAATGAAGTGGGTGCATTTGGGATCTACTGATCTTTGCAGGTCAGATTAACTGGACAGTGAATGCATAACGATGGTCCAGTATTTCTGGATGTTTTGGGACTAACTATACATATGCAGTAGAAATTAATTTCACTGTGCTAATAGCACATCATTTCATAATGTGCTAATGTGCAGCCAGTTTAATGCTATTCCTTTTTATGCTTCTATATACATAGAAACTTCAGACGGACGTATGGTATCTTCAAATTCCACTCGTACCAATTTTTTCCAAGCACATTTATTGTCTGAAATCTTGAAAAGTAGTTCTGTACAATGATAATGGAGACAGCTCTTCTGCCTTTTTGGCTCAACAGGAATTTCTACTTTGTTTACTGTGATAAATTCCAGTCCTGTAGAAGTGATTCCTCCCCCCCCCCCCCCCCCCCGAATAAATCCAAATGTATTCTAAAAAAATTCATCCATTGTTGAGATCTGGATTCTTAACAAAATACCCTCTGCTTCTACCATGATCAAGGAGAGAGAATTTTGTTTAACAACTATTTAATGAAAATATTTTGCTTTCCTTACTGGGAATTTCTCATTTCATATATACGCAAGTAAATACCCTCATTTTACCTTTATGCTATTGCAATTGCCTTTTTAATAGTTTGCCATGTGCATTTTTAGTATATCATTTCTTCTCTTGGCTAACTATTCCTGTAAATAGACATTTTAATAATTCCTTTTAAAAGCAGTATAGTTAGTTGCACTTCTGCATTTCACTTGTAGACAATTTTTCTTGTTTTCCTACTCAAAATCCACAACATTGTGGGCATTTGAAGGGTTACAGGGATATTCTATCTATGCTGTTAGACTAGGTACTAGTAAATAAAAAAGAACAAAGCAGAGAGAAATTTTCTGGATATCTGCTTGTTTTGTTATTTGCAGAATTCCATGTTAGTCTTGAGGTATTTTTCTGTGAACTTTTCCTATTCTTGACACTTTGAACAAGTAATATTGTTCACCAAAACCTAGTAGTACACTGACTGAAACTATTTGCTAATTCACGTTATGGTTGGTAAATTCTGAAAGCTGACTGCCTTGAAAACTAAATAAAATTCAGAAAAGTTGTATCACCTTTTCTGTAAAAAATTAGCTCAACTAAAAAAACCTCTTTTATTTTTCTTTTAATTCAGCTGGTGAACTCATTCACATAGCTGTAGCTATGACTGATTTCCCAGATAAATGAGTGAAAGGTAATAAAAGTTGCATTTTCCTCCATGTAAACTGATATTTTCATACACAGCTACTAATGCATTTGCTTCCTCTTTTCCAAAATTTCCTCCCTTTTTCCTTTTTATTAATTTATTTTGTAAATAAAGTTCACCAGTTGCTTGTGCCTAACAGAAGAGTTCTACAATTTGCTGCCTCTGTATTGCCTGGAACAAGACAAGCCTCTTGCACTCTGCTCAGATGAATGCTTGAAACCTTTATAAGTAATATATTGTCAGTGGTCTGAAAAATAATATTTACAGGAAGTAATTGGGTTACTTTCCCTTGCAGCTCTGTTAAGGTTTTCAGTTTCAAAAAAACAAAAGGAGTAATAACTGAAAACCACATGTATTTGGTATGTTTTTACTGATATGTAAACTTTAGACTCATTATTTGGGGAGCCCTGGGCCTACTTATCTTTTTGTGGTCCTTCCAGCATGCCTCACGAGGTAACAGTCATGTGAAGTGTGTCGCTATAGATATGTCAGTGTTTATAGATATGTATCTCTAGAAAGATACCTGTTCAGTATTAAAAGTATATTACTGAAGTTTTAGTAGCTTTAGCTATTTTCTGACAAGTTGTGCCTGCTTCGGCATTACAAATTAGTAGGTTGGAGAAGAAAAGGAAAAAACACTCTCAAGATGTCATCAGTTGCTGGAAATTAAATAGCTATATTTTTATTTTGTTCTTATAAAATCAGTCTGAGTTCCTGGTGTTAAATACTTAGTTTTGATTCATGTGAAAATCACTGTGTTTGAGGAGAGGAGAATATGACACTAGAAGGATTTTCATAATTGGAAACCAGAACATTTTCACATCTTAGATTTCACTTTTGTGTTAAGTTTTGAGGAGGGAAACACTATTGCATTTGATCCTCAAAGGTTTGCCCAAATTTGTAATTGCTAAAGGATTTTAAGTGAAAGCTTTTAATCCAGCTGAACTACTTCCATTAATGCATACAAATACCTAACGAAAGAATACTGATCAGCTTTCAGTTGGTAAAATGCATAAGTAGAAATCAACTAGCATGCTAAAAGATTCAGGTTGAAGCTAATTGCAGTGCAAAACAGTCTGATAAAATTTTAATACTGAGTTTTGGTATTTTAATAGGCTCTTGTGTAATATTCAAACAGCTGAGCACAAGTAAGTAAATGCTAGTGGGAAATTATTCTATTGTGTAATATAAAACCATGTTGTAACTAGCTTATTTGCTAAAAGCTACCATTTCTAGAAGCTGAATCTTTTTTGTATTATACAAAATGTTATTGTTTTATGTGTGTTACTGAGGAACAAATCAACTTTTAATGTTCTTGTTTCCTGTCATATTAAGGTGCATTTTTACCATACTGGTGTAGCAAGCTGTTCCTAATTTCATCTGAATGCTTATCACATGCTTCTGGCAACGTATGCTTAGGCAGGAGAGATTTTGACAAGAAAGCATGCAATTGCATGTTTAACAAGTCTTCAAACTTTGTTTTGAATTTCACCTTTTTAAAAAAAAAAAAGCGTTGAAGTAGGCCTATTGTTTGAATAACCCTCCTCCATTAAGTACATGAATCTTTACCCCTCCAGGCTATGTTCATTTGCATTTTATCTCTGCCACTCTTCCACACTTTTATTTCACTCTTGACCCTGTTTCTAGGAGATGTACGAGTAAGAAGTCGGGCAGGATTTGAAACAGAGAGAAGAGGTTCTCATCCATACATTGATTTCCGTATTTTTCACTGTAAGTATTTAAAAGCAGATAAATGACAAATAAACAAAGGCTTCCATTAATTTTACCTACTGAGCCTCTAAAAATAAAGTTAGCAGCTTATATAGCAAGACCATTTTTTTATACTTAAGAAAATCTTTCATGCTACTTCATTACCAAAAATAGAAGAGGAAAATCTTCACTGCTAAATTTTTGTTTTTAAAAATATAGTTTAAACTCATTGAATTTAGACCTGAATCCCTATGGAAATGGAGACTATCTTATATACAGCTACTGATGTGTGTGCTGAGTTCTTACTTGGCAGACACAATCAGTTGAGAAGAATACTTTCCTGCTTTTATAAAGCAGCAGAAGGGCCTGGTCCAGGATGATGTTTGAAGAGAATTACAGTAGATGTCAATATTCTTGACCTTATCATAATCAATTAACATTACATTTACTCAAACATGTAGCTAGGACTTAAAATTTTTTGGACATAGACAAATCTTAAATAAAGATTAAAGTGTTATAAGAAAAGAGCAGAGTAAATTTTTTTTACATGTTTTAGGAAACATTTTTTCTCAAAAGTGTTACAAGAAGAATATTTTTGGATAATTTAACTTTTTTATCTACATCTATATTGTTATAACTATAAATATGTCAGTAGTTGTTGTAATATAAAAGCTTCAATAACCACCAAACCAATATGCAGCAAAAGTGCAGGGGATTTAAGTCTTAAATTATGCCAATAATATTAATACATTAAGTGTCATAAAGTATCTCTACCAACATTGTATCAGCACAATTCCAAGTATTCTGAATGCAATGGAGAGATTTAGAAAAACTTATTTCATGGTAACAAGTGTGGTTGTTGTAATTACCTTATTAATAAAAATGAGTGGCAGAAACTGGTCTAATTAATATTCTGATCTTAACTGAAGTTACTCTTTTTAAAAGTAGACCACTACTTAAATTTAAAACTCTTAAACACTTAGTTTCATTCAAAAGTTAGTTTCATAAAATAGGTGAGAAAACAAAGTTTGAAGAGTATGCTATATTGATTTTTTTCAATAAAGAGGATATGAATTCCGTCTCAAGTCCTGATAATTCTGTTGAGTATAATAAAAATTCTCTGTAGAAATAGCATGCAATTTATGAATTACATAACTATGTCTTTTTTTGTGTGTGTATATATGTGGCATTTCATGCTGATACGGGAAAATACTAGCAGAAGTATTAAAAGAACTACCTGTTAAAAGGCAGTCACGTATGATATTATCACTGCTGTCAAATTAACTGTATTTTCTATGGTACTCACCACGCTGTTTCTTAACATCCTGATGATTGTGCATCAGGCACATCATGACTAATCAGGAAAAGGATTTTCACACCCTTTCTTCTTGCCCCTACTTGTTCAGGCACAGACACCAACTTCTAGCAACATCAACTGTGGTGTCCGATGACAGCAAAGAATGTTGCTAGGAGGCCCAAAAAATTCTTTGGCTGTAACTTCCCTCTCGAGTCAGCTGCTGTGGCAGTTTTCAGAGTTGCCATCTTATAGCCAGATTTTTTTGCACTTCAGGATTGTGGCCTGTTGCAGCGTTCCTCTTTGACTTCAGACTCCTCCTACTTTGTGGAGTTTCTTTCAAAGTCAGTAAGGAATTCAGCCCCATCTCTCACCATATCACTAGATTATCTATTTATTTACAGAATTTTTTTTCATCAGTAAAATGTTTTCTTTTTCTCTGCAATGCAAGTTGAGTCATGATCAGTGTTTCCTTAATTGTTTTAAGCAAAAGAGTTTTAGTATCATACTGTCAGACTGTGGGTAGAGAGAAGTTATGGGAATCAGATTTGACCTCATTTTTAGGATATCCTCCCCGCCCTCCCCCGGTAACTCCAGAAGGATTTTTCCACATAGAGCTACATGGCTGAACATATGAACAGTAGACAGCATGTGAGAGGAGCCAGCCGGCTTTTCTTTGCTTGGGGCAAAAACTGCACTGAAAAGGGTCTCTTCTGCTGCTGAAGTAGACTAAACCATCTGAATGTTGGCTTTTTTTTTTGCCCCCCACAGCTCCATACTGAACATCAGTAATGCATGGATATGCTTCCTTCATGGTGTTTGTAAAGTTTCACTGTAACTTTCTTCTGCTATCCACTAACTTTACTCTGTGGTTCTAAATATTTTGCAGTGATCATTGTTTGCCTGTTTTGCAGATGACTTATACACTGGCTATCGTTCACAGTGCTGAAGCATTATTGCCACTTTATTTTGCTTAGCTAACTTCTGTTGTTTAGCATTATTTTCTTTTTCTGTCAATGATGTTTTGTGAAGAAGTTGAACGTCTTTCAGGAAGTCCAGCTAATCTGCTGACCAGCTCTCTTTTTCCAATATTTTATTAATAGGCTCTTAACCCAGTATTTTATTGGTAGGTTTGAAGAATACTGAAGTTTAAATGCATTACTCTATTTTCAGGATGCTACTGGGGTTTTTTGTTGGTTTTTTTTGTTAGTTTTTTTAATAATCATTTCTGTTTCATAATGTTATTTTTACTTGCAACTTTGTCGTGGTTTAACCTCAGCTGGCAACTGAGCCACCACACAGCTGCTTGCTCACTCTCCCTGCCCCCCCCCCCGCCCCCGGTGGGATGGGGGAGAGAATCAGAAGAGTAAAAGTGAGAAAACTCGTGGGTTGAGATAAGAACAGTTTAATAATTGAAATAAAATAGTAATAATAATAACAAGAATAATAAAAGAATATACAAAGCAAGTGATGCACAGTGCAATTGCTCACCACCTGCTGACTGATGCCCAGCCAGTCCCCCAGCAGTGGCCCCCCCAGCCAGCTTTCCCCAGTTTATGTACTGAGCATGACGTCACATGGTATGGAACGTCCCCTTGGCCAGTTTGGGTCAGCTGTCCTGGCTGTGCCCCCTCCCAGCTTCTTGTGCACCTCCAGCCTTCTCAGTCGGTAGAGCATGGGAAGCTGAAAAGTCCTTGACCAGTGTAAGTGCTGCTTAGCAACAACTAAAACATCGCTGTGTTATCAATGTTATTCTCATCCTCAATCCAAAACACAGCACTGCACCAGCTACTAGGAAGAAAATTAACTCTATCCCAGCCGAAACCAGGACATGGTCTCATTCTGTAACAGCACAAAGAAACTAGTTCTTAAGACCACTTCTGTTTCTTCTTCAGGATTATAAGCTCAGTGTCTGCATCTTCATCCCAGCGTTCTGTGATTGGCACATGAATATTCAAGTTTCTAAATTGGCTAGAAGTATTCTCAATGGTAACTTCTTTCTACGAAATTCAATTTTAAAATGATTGTTGGAAAAATGTCTTTATTGCTGTTGCTAGAGATGGTGGTATGGGAGTCATATCTGAGGATTATTAAATGCAGGGTTTGACTGATGATCAAACTAAGTTTGTTGGGTGGTAGTTTTCCTTCTGTATTATCCGTTATTCTAGAAGTCACGTTTTTATAGCTAATTGCAGGAACTAGCCAGGAGGAATAGCTTAATAAACAAATTTTTGTTTCGACAAGACTGCTTCCCGATGAATGGGGAAAGTCAGGATTGTATTCTTGTGTGTTGGCTGGTAATTGGTTAACATCAAGACATCAATTAGTAGTTTTTCTGTTACTGTGAGATCGTCTGTGTGTTTATGGGCATAAACTCAAGTTAGCAGCTAAAAGCCACCATTTCTGGAGAGGAGAGAGCAGCCACATAACTTTCTTCCTCAAGTAAATTTTTACCTTAAATATAGCAGTTTGGTTTTGTTCAGTGGATGTACGTATTTCACAGTTGCAAGTAAATTGCATACAGTCTAGTATTCTATTGAGTTGAATATAGAGCACTGGATCTACTTTTCACTCCTCAGGTAACAAGGAGGGAGTTTGGCAGTTTACTGTCTGACAACCCAGCATGTACTGTTTGGTTTTCAGGGAAGTTATTGAAAAGGTGATTGCAGTGGTTATAACCACTCTTGCTCTCTGCTGGTCTACAAATAGACTACAGTTAATGTGATTACTTTTACATTTTTTTATATTACTCAAGACATTGTAGATTCAGTCTGCAATGTTAACAGAACATGTTGATAAAAGCTAATGCAAAACAAAATTGTTGGTAGAAGAATTGACAGTATAAAAATACTCCCTTTTTCAGAAATAGCAAGCCAGCAATAAAATTTTAGGTTTTGTTTTTTTGCTGTTGAGAGGTTGTCAATAATGTCTATTGTGTTTTATACACGCGTGCATGTGTGTGTATATATACACACTCTTAAGAAACCTTGATTATGTTTTTGAGGATTTTCTAGCATGCACAAACAAAAGAATATATAATGTGCCCCAATCACTCACTGTTTCACCTGAAAAAAACCTATCAGCGAATGTGCTCAGTGATGTGTACAGTATGTTATAGTGAGGAAGTGAAGCCAAAATGAATAAAGTGAAGCTAAAGTGAAAATAAAGATAACAGCAAAAATATTGGGAAGTGTCTCATGGAGATATAACTTAATACTTTCAGACTTCCTTTTTAGGAAAGGGTTGTTGGATATAGTCTGGAAGAACCGGATAAAAACCAAATACTTTGGTTTTGTGGAGAGGAAACATTTTTTCTTCTTGCTTTTCCTGTTGTATCTGCACCAGACTAGATAAGATGTTGTCAAAAGGTTTTTAGAATTCTCTCATGCCACTCCAGTCTGAGCATGCTTCTATGGGGAGATGGTGATGTTGCCAACACATGTGGCTCTATTTTGTAGATAACTGAATATGTCACATCTGTGAGTTAAAATATCTTAGAAGGAAGAAAGGGTTTTCTGAGTTAATCAGTAAACACTTAGGAATGACTCAATTTTGAATCGAATTGATGCTTGCATACAGTACAGTGCTTCACATAAGAGAGAAGATGATGTGATGGGAACTTAAGACTTCATGGATACTTAGATGGTTCTTCTCCTTAGTTGTATATGGAGCCTTTTTAATGGGGAAAGGAAAGAAAGGAAGAGTTTAGGTGATGGATAAATCTAATTCTCTTTCTTAAGAATGGAAACACATGAAGAAATTCCAGAGTTTATCTTTGGTCTACAACTTTCAGACTGTTTACTTGGAAATTGCAGTTCATGGAACATTTTATATGCTACTTTGAGATCTGGCAAAGATGTCAGCATCTACTGTTTGCAGTGTTGTTTTGAACTTTCCAGTTTTTCACTCACAAATCATTGGAAAAGGTTTACCTTGGACAGTGAATTTGGACTTCCTTTGGGTGAGAGGCCAGAAGTCAAAGAAGAGAGAAGAGTTCAAATCCAAATTGATTGCCTTAAACAATTTGGGAAATCTTTGTGTAACAGCACCTGATCATGCTTTTGACAATACCATCTAGAGGTTGAGATAAAATGAGCATAGTCCAGATGAAGTTGAATGCCTTTTTTTGTTTCAAGAAAATAGAGAAATTACCTAGCTGAATCTGGTTAAGAGTAATTGTCTGTCTTGTTCAACAGTCTACTGTGAAGAAGAGTGAGTTCCACAATGAATGAAGTCATGCAAGAAGATTTCTGTGTGGTCATAGGTTGAATGAAGTATTTGTTTCCCTGTGAAAATACCAGCACTGAGAAGTGAAAACATCGTACTCAAGAGAGTTCTCTAAAAGCTGCCTTTCTGTGAAGGATGCATTCTGAAATTGTCATCTAATTATTCACAATCCAGATTATTCAAATAAATTGTTTTCCTCATTGTGAGAGAAATTTTGACTTCGGTTTAGTGTGGAGAATGCAGTCACACAAGGGGAAGTCACAGAAAATGTCCTAAATACAGCTTTGGCCAAAAGAAAACAGTGAAGATAAACTTGAAGTGAAAAGTGAGCTTGAAGTGAGCTTGGTTAAGGCAGATTTCACGGTAAAAGCTTCCAATTGAGAATACAGGACAGATTTTTTCTTTTTTTTTCCTTTTGCTATTCTAGATTGTTTTTCCCTACAATTTCTTCTTTTCAAGTTTCTGTAAAATGGCATGTGTGCTCTGGAGTCTTGCACTAGTACAGCTCACTCAGTGTTTTATTGCTGAGGTAAGTTTGACCTTAGAAGAAGACACAACCACATTCTAATTTTTTTCTTTTCTTTTGAACCTCTCCAATGCATTCCTTCTCCAAGAAGCTTATTTTGAAAGGCTTTTTTTTTTATGCTGGACAATTTGGCATAAAGTATGTGAGAATTCTTTTGTTTTCATCTCTGCTCCCAGTTTGACTTTTGTATTGACAGTCATACAGACTCTTAAGGGATATTCTTTTTCTGTCAACCATGATGTGTTACTTTTGAATTCTTTCATTTCTGAGGGTGAAAAATAGCCAAAAAGGATTACTTGATTGTTCTGTCATTCCATTGCCATAGAACTGAAGATTTCTAGAACACCAAAGAATGGTGTTTTTTTGGAAGACATCAAGAAAAGGACTTGGTGATGGTCTGGAATGTATTATCCTTCTTTTGGGAAAAGAGTTGAACCCTTATGTGTTGTGTACTTGTTCTTCAGGAGCATCAGTATCTTGATTAAAACAGCATAACCCATTTTTGTAAGGGATATATGTGTATTCTGACGATATTCCTCAAAATATTTTGCTTCAGTGAAGTTTGTTATTTTACACTATGCTGTTGTGAGCTACAGATTTGCCTTGCCCAATGGGTGGATTCAGGTAAAAAAAAGTACACAACTGCAGGATTGATGGGGTTATGATTCAGTAAATTGGTAGGGAAAGCATATGCCTTGTATATACTGTTTCCTAGTCCTAACATAATTGCAAAATGTTATGCAGTCTAGCACAGGAATGGCATTGTTCAATTTACTTAATTTTGTATCCTTCCTGAGGTGTTTACAGAAATATTAAGAGGAGCCAAAGTTCAAGAGAATTATAGGAGTAGAATCCTTTAGATACCTTTTCAGTGTTTTCTTTACATTTCTTCTGCTGTGTAATGGCTTACAGTGCCATTGGAGAATTGGCATTTAATTCGTACTGAAGTAGTCTAATCCCTGCACTGAGTAACTTCTCTCAAATTAGCTCTGCTTTGAGCAGAGAATTGGACCAAAGGACTTTCAGAAGTCTCGTCTGTCCCTTCCAACCTAAATTATTCTACTGCTCTGCGGCTCTATACTTTGCTAAGGCAGTATTTCATTCTGTAACTCCTTTCCTGAAAGATCTTACTTTGGTGGTGGTGATGCCTAGTAGTTGCTCTCCATCAGGGAGGATCTGTTGAAAACTACTGGAGTTTTTATTAGAGTTGTGGTACTACTAGAGTTTCTTGAAACTTAACAAATTTTTCTGATTCCACTCAGAAGACACTTGCAAAGTCATGTTTATTTAACTAATCCTTAACCCACAGCATATTTTTTGGTGATCATTATTATTTGGGAAAAAATGTATGAATGTGTATATAAATACACATATATAATACATTAAAAACAAACCAGTCTGGCTTATTTTTTTCTTTTAAGCAGAAGAGGGCGTATAGTGCCTTACAGTGATGCTAAGCAGGGCTTCAGAGTGGTTCTAAGGAAGACAGGAAGTAAATAAGGTAATTTAGACACCAGCAGTCTTTATATGTAACTTTAAAATCCTTGCTGAAATTATCTTCCAAATAATCTTCCAAATGACATCGTAGTTTTATATATGACTTTAGTCATATATGTCTTAAATGTCTTAATGTCTGAATGTCTTAAAAGTACTTTAAAATGCAAATCATGAGTGGAAAAAGAGCTAAATAACAGGACTTAAAATATTTTTTTAAAAATGTGCACGGATCTAATATAATGCATTTCTTAATGGTTTGAGGGGAATAGATGTGAAATTAGAATGCTTATGGGTCCCTCTAGTGGTGTGAAATGCTAGGTAATACTTTCAGATTATTCATAAATAGAAAATTATTTGTATCCTGGAAGGCCTTAGAAATATGGTTATAATTGGCATGTGAGATTGAATATTTCTTTCAAATGTATATATTTACAGGTAGTAGAAACTTTCAGATATTATGTCAGGTTTGGTGATAGTATCTGCTAGGTAAAAATGATGAATGTGTAGTTGGGTTTAATATGAAAAAATTGGGAGAGATTACTTCCATGAGAAGAAGAGATTTCCTTAAATTTTTTAGGAAAAAAGGTCCTCTGCTGGACCTAGGCACCTCAAACTTCAGGTTTCACGTTCAAACATAAGAAAGATCCATACTCTCAAATATTTTCTTTAAATTCCTTTTTCTGTTAACAGCAGTGATACCCGAGATCCTCAGTTAAGCTCTTTCTATTGGTAATAGCAAAATTCAATGATTTTTTTTTTTTAATCATGGATAATTTCCTATTTACCTTTTGGGCTGTAGCAGGGAAGGAAATGGAGGTATAGTTCTTACACTGGATAGCCTTGTTTCGACCAGGACCCCATCAAACAGAGGCTGTGAATCTTTATCTTTGCATTAAAAGATATCTCTGCGTTAAAAGAAAGTTGAAGGATTTTGCTAGGATTTAAGGTTTCTATTAATAAAAAATTAAACCAAACCATAATTAAGTTGTCATTCTTCCTTTTGTTGTCTGTCCTTACTATACAAAAGATGCAAAAATTCTGAGAATAAATATATCAGTATGTTATGATTTTCTAAGTGATTGTCACTTGTCTTTTCTCTACTTATTTTGTATTTTTATTTCAGCATGAGAAAAATAAATATTTAATATCCCTGTGAAATGTGATAAAATTATCTTTTTAGCTCTTCGTGAAGTACAACACACTTAAAAGATTGGGAGTGGGAAGAGATTAAAATAAGTGTCTTGGAATACAGATGAAATCTGTTGCATGAAGACAACTTGCATTATTTTATTTTATTGCTGTATATGCATAACATTAGCAAAATAACTGACGTTAGTAAACAGATTTATTCCTTTTTTCTTTATTTTAGAGAAAGGCATTTCTTATTATACCAGCATCTCACTTTAGATGCTTAGAAACAAGAATATAATTTTTAATAAAAAAATAACTTGGAAGTAATAAATATTTTGGGTGATATTCTAACTTTAAGTGGGGCGTGAAGAGTTAAGAAGGGAAGAAGAATGTCATAGGAGAGCTGCTGTTGACTAGGCACAAAGGCCTACAGTTTCAGTCTTCTGGTTCCTTGCATTGAAGGCACTTCTGAATGCTATAGCTTCCTTCTTAACATTCCCAACATGCTGATTTTGCTTTTATTTCGTTTCAGTTCTCAAGACTGTAAATGTCATATACATTTATTTTTCTCATTCTAATTTGTCCTTAAACTGTCCTTATTTCTTAAGAGCAAATGGTCACTATTGGATATTAGAAAGGCATTTAGCACACTACAAGCTCCAAATTAAATGAAGGACGTTTGGGCTGGGAGGAGGGATGGTTTTGCAGCACGCTTTTTCTTGAGCAAATGTGTGCACTCTTCACCTTCTTTCCATTATAAATACAGTATTGAACTTTGCTTTGGTAGGGTGTCTGAAATTAACATCTTGTTTCGTGACTCATGATAGAAGGGGGTAGGCTGACATTCTCTTATTAATCATGCATATAAAGGGAATGAGCTTTCCGCTTGTGCCAGGAGGGAAATACCAAGTTTCCATTGCACAACTGTATCGTTCAGTTTACCAGTCCTTCCCATGAACTTGTCTTTGCTGATCTGCCAGAACCACAAAGTGGTTGATTTTTGTATCCTTCATAATAAATCATCTGTGAGGAAAAGGAAACTGCAAGCATGGATGCTATCAGTGTTCCTGCAGCTGAAGAACCTACCCCCCCCCCCCGCCCCGGCCCTTCCTTGAAAGCTAGCTGTTTTCTTTTTCAGCCTCCCTTTTAAATTAATTACCTGTCAAACCTCCACATCTGACTCACCTATTCTGAATGTTTAGCAAATGTTTAGCTGTTATAGAGAGCAATTTACTTTATGGGTTGGGGTAGTCCCCCTGAGTTAGGTGTTCTGGAACTGCAGAGGGCTGGAAGGGCTCAAAATCTCGTTTCTCATTTGGAAGTTATTCTAATCATTCTAATCTAAATGATAGGATGTTTGGTCAAGCTGTTATTACCTAACTTGGGCTATACATGTGGAATAAATAGTAGTTCAAAGGGAAGCGCAAAGCCCTGCCCCTGGGGAGGAACAACCTCAGGCACCAGCACAGGCTGGGGGCTGACCATCTGGAAAGCAGCTTGGCAGAAGAAGACCTGGGGGTCGTGGTGGACATGAAGTTCAACATTAGCCAGCAATGTGCCCTTGCAGCAAAGGCGGCTAATGGTATCCTGGGCTGCATTAGGAGGACCATTACCAGCAGGTCGAGGGAGGTGATCCTGTCACTCTACTCAGCACTAGTGAGGCAACACCTTGAGTACTGTGTCCAGGTCTGGGCTCCCCAGTAACACAAGAGATGGACGTGCTAGGGAGAGTCCAAGAAAGGGTCAGGAAGACGATTAAGGGGCTGATGAGGAAAGGCTGAGAGAGCTGGGACTGTTCAGCCTGGAGATGAGAAGGCTCAGGGGAGATCTTATCAATGTATATAAACATCTGAAGGGAGGGTGCAAAGAGGACGGAACCAGGCTCTTTCCAGTGGTGCCCAGTGACAGGACCAGAGGCAACGGCACAAACTGAAACATGGGAGGTTCCCTCTGAACATCGGGAAATGCTTTTTCTGTGTGAGGGTGACCGAGCAGTGGCACAGGTTGCCCAGAGAGGTTGTGGAGTCTCCATCCTTGGAGATATTCAAAAGCCATCTGGACGTGGTCCTGGGTGATGTGGTCTATGACCTCCAGAGGTCCTTTCCTACCTCAGCTGTTCTGTGATTCTGTAATAGCAGCACTGCTGCCAAGAAAGCTGGAATGAAGTAGGCTTTCTTGTTTGTTTGAATTACATCAGCTGGAGCAGTGCTCTTTTCTCTTTCTTTTTTTCTTCTTTACTTTTTTTTTAAAATAAGGGGGGGGAGTAGGATTAATGTGTAAGAGCAGTGGTTTACGAACTATACAAACTGATGATAATTTAGAGAGTTTAAGAATATTTTAAAGATGAATGTCTCAATAGCATATTGCAAAATAAAGAGTAATGACTCTTCAGCTTCACAGAAAACTGAGTAATTCATTTGCCTCTGTACCCACACCATCATCAGAAAAAATACTGAAGCAAAAACATGTGCAACTCCCCCCAGATGACTTTTGAACACAAATATAGGTTGAACGCAGGCCTATACTAATATACTATTATCGCAGTTCTGTGGTGTTGTGCGCTTTGCTGACAAAAGCTGTTGGTTTGCTTGTTTTACCTACATCATACTGTTCTGCTAAAGATTAATGGGTGGCATCTGTGACAGTGAGACTTTTTTGTAGCGTAACAACAAAAGTAGGTTTTTGTTAACTATTGATCTGTAAAAGACTACTTATGATCAAGAAAACTATCTGTACTTCCAGAAGAGTGCCGATTTCTCCTACTTAAAATATTTCATTTTACTGAGATTTAGTGAAGTTCCTGGATTTTGTAGTGACTTTGTGGACATTTTGGATCATTTTATGACCTAAATATACCCATTTTATATTATTTTATTTCAAACCTAATGACTTCTGTTCTGAAAGGAGGATTTTAAGGGACTGGATCAAGATGCGGGGGAACGACGATGACTTCTTACCTGAAACCTATGCTCTGTTAACAGGAACAGCTGTATCGCTCCCTGCTTCTCTATTCTGCAGGCTGGCAGTGCTCAGACTGTAACCTCATGTTAACAAATGTGATTAGAAATATTAGTAGAGTAATGCAGCATGACAGAATTTATTTGCCTGCTGTATGTGTGAATGTTGCTTTATAAGCAATCTTTATCATATATAGTACACCTGCTTACGTAACTGGGAGAGAGAGAGATACACATATGTACCAGTGTCTCCAGAGGAAACGCCCTTGGCCTTAATTGTGATGACCTGAAGAAAGGTATCTCATGTGAAGTTATCTGTGTTAGCCCTTTGAAACTGATGGGAACTTCAGTACCTTGATGAAGTGTTTCAGGCATGTGTGAAAGAATATTCCAGTCTTGTCAATTTAGTCTCTGTTAGCGCAGACTGTTGATGTGAAATGCTGCTGCATTTGATTAGGTATTGTATGTTCGTGCAATTGTCAATTCTGTTCAGAGGCATCTTATTAGTGTAGATTGGAAATTAACATATTAATAAGTTAATGTAGAACAGAAGGTACGTTGGAACTTTTGCAGGGAGAAGAATTTATATGGCTAAAGATTTATCTTACGTAGAATTAAACTGCTTTCACTAGAAATCACTGAGGTTTTTAATTGAGGTTGTTAATAAGGCCACACCTTCCCCTGTACAATATTTTAGACTGACTTTAAGAACAAAAATTGTAACAGCTTACTTCACCAATTTCTAATATGCCTTGTTCTTGTAAGGGCAAGAGGTCTATACTACAAAGTTGGGCTCATGTTGGTTTTGAGGATCTGCATTTTTGGATCAAGTGGAATTGAACATAAGCTAGCATCAGTCATTTTTAACCTAATAAGAGTAAAGGAAAATATTTGGATTAATCTTTGCAAACAGGCTAAAACAGTTTTCTGTAGTCTTTTCACTGCACTGGGAAATGGAATTACATATGCTGTGAAAGTAAATGTGGTACTTGTTTGGCAGAGGAGAGGTTCTGAGCATAATTATCTGTAAAAGCACCAAAATCACTTCAGTGTGTTTAAAACTTTGCCAGTAAAGTTAAGAGAATTTCTGAGTTTTAAAATCCGTGTAAAAGTTATTTGTATGTGCTCAAAACCTACCTGTAACTCCTGTATTAACACACAATTACTGATATTCTCTTGCTGATGTAACATCTCTTACATGATTTGTTAGGGACATGGATCGGATGTGTATACATGAGCGCAGTTTTCCAAAAAGAACTTGTTTGGAATACTGTGTGTGTTTTTACACAAGTTCCATAGTATTTCTGTCCTTTCAATAACAGAGTTCCTTAAAAAGATAAGTTTCAGCTATGATTTTTAAATATTTGTTTTTCTTTACAGGATGCTTACATAGAAAACTTTCTTTTCTAAGCCATGGCTCTGTACTTCTTATTAATAAAAATCTCTGTGACTGAAACATTTGATACATCAATAAAAATAAAAATTGCAGTGCCTTTGTTGTACCAAACTTCCCTGAACAGTCTTTTTTTTTTTTGTAAAGGTTTATTAGAGAGTATTTATTGTCTTGTTTTTTGTAGCAAATTCTGAAATCGAGGTGTCTGTGTCTGCGAGAAATGTGAGAAGGTTGCTTAGTTTCCAGCGATACCTGAGATCTTCCCGTTTTTTCCGTGGTATCACTGTTTCAAATTCTTCAAACATTTTAGATGATGACTATAATGGACAAGCAAAGGTTGGTTGCTTGATGATTTTTTTTTTTTTTTAAATTATGCTTTTAAAAATGTTCGCTAGTATATAACTGTATCTTATATTAAGCGATAGTGCAGCCAAATACAAATTTTAAGCATGTATTTTTTATATCTGTGTGTGTGTGTGTTTGTGTGTGTGTGTATATATATTTGTCTATATCTTAATATAAGTCCAGCCAAAATTACCTGGTTTCTGACAAACTCCTTCACCTCCCACAAGTTTACTGGGATGATTTTTAGAGCTTATATGGCTAGCAGTTTTTTTAATAACTCTAGTGAATGGAGGATGCACTGTAATAACTGAAGAAAGTGAAGAAAGAAAAATGTAACTATTTAAGAAATGTAATGGAGCAATTTGGACAACTATTACCCCTCCACCCCCCCCCCCCACCCCTCCACCTTTCCTTTTTAGTCTAGCCTCATTACTGAACATCTGGAAGAGTGACTACTACTGAATACTCAATAAAATGCATAAATGGATTTATCAGAAGATTATTATGCCAAACTGACTTTTTCTTTGGTAGGCAATTCTTCTAGAAAAGAAAAGTGTGATAGCTCTAATATACCCACACTGCAGTAAAGCAAACTGGGAAGATGGGCAGTACTAAAAGAATAGTTGGATGAAGGGCTAGTGAATTGGGGACAGAGAATGGATAGAGCTGAAGGGGACTGAGCAGGCAAAGTTTACAGGTTGTGTTCAAGATTCCAAAGGCTGTGTCATCTTAATGATTGTGTGTAAAGCTTCTTGTTCATAACCTTGACGCAGAAAAGGAGTATGCTTATAATGCAATGTATCCGTATGACACACAATCAGGCTGCAGAGTAGGAAGAACCTGATAACCTGGAGGATGGATTTTTAAAAAATGTACATTTAATTAAACAGCAGAAAGATCTTGTTAATGCTGTTTGTTTCTTCTGGCAGCTGAGTTTTAGTGACTGGTGGAGAAAAGCTAGAACGTAGTAATTGGATCACGAAACAGCTCTACCAATCTAATGAGAATAGGAGAAGGCAAGTATCCCTTGTAAAACGTGCTGGGCAGGTATTTCTGATAGAGGTAGGGGAAGCAAGGATTGTGACTGCTGAACTCTGGTGAGGCCTCGAGTGCTGTTTGCTGTTCTTGTTCATCCCTGTTGCTGGAAGAACAGTTCATGTGGAGCAGCTGTGAAGGAGTGCTAGCTCAGTGAGGTGGAAAGTCAAAAGCCAGTTTCTTAAAAAAGAAATTAAAAGCTTGGCTCATACGTCTGGTAAAGCATCTAGATATTATTTCTCTTCTCTAAACAACAAGGGAAACAGAAACTGAGGTGGAGGACTACACAGAGATTAACTACTAGCTCATTGCAAAAATTAAAAGTGGAAGAAGTCTGAACACAGAGTTATTCTGTCATATGGTTTCTGTTTTTAACCTAATTGTTTTAAATTGTATTTCTTTTAAGAAATTGACTCAAGGATGAAGGGAAAATCTCAAACCAGTACTGTCAAGACACTTGTATTTCAGTTTTTCAATTTGCAACATGTATTTTAAAGTTTTCCAGTTATCAGACAAATTTAATTATTATTTTAATACTATTTTTTGTATATAGAAATCCTAAGACTTGCATCAGTCTCTGAAATCTTAAATACTCCTCTGGGCTATGGGAAGATAGGCATATACTGAGAAAAAAGTGACAGCTTTTGTGTTTTCTTTCAGTGTATGCTGGAGAAGGTTGGAAATTGGAATTTTGATATTTTTCTTTTTGATAGACTGACAAATGGTGAGTTTACTTTTCCTATTTCATTTGTGTTTTATCTCTTAGCATAACTTAACTATTGCTCTTATGTTGTGGTATATGATTGCTTGTTCGCTAAAAAGCACAAATTTTATCGAGTAGTACTTTTTGATTTAATAGTCTTTAATCTAAATCCTAGTTTGCCTGGTCACTCTGTTAAAATACCGTTACTGTCAGTACTGATAATAATAATTGATTTGTGGAAGAGGCCCTTCTTGTACTTTGTAGGTTGCTGTTCTCTCTTAGTAATTTGAAGTAGTAATTTGATATAAATTAACAAATAGTTTTGCGAACTTAGTCTTTTTTTTTAATTATGGAATGCTGGTAACTTATATGGTTGTGTCCAAAAGGTCATTTATATTGAACAAGTATTTTTCTGATAAATTTAATGTTAGATAGAATAGTTCTATTACTTTACATTACAACAAGAAGGCATGTTGGTATGAATGTATTATAATTATGGCATATAATACCTAGAGAATTAGGAGTTGAGCAGACAGAAGCTGCTGTACGCATAGCTTGCACAAAATACAAAAAGGAAGAGAATATTATGGTTAGTTTAGTGCACCCATTACAAATAGTGGTAGGAACTACAGAAGTAGTTGGTTTAAAAAAAAAAATAATCAAAGTATTGTTTAAGTTATGGACAGTTAGAAAAGAGATCTGTAAATGTGCTGGAAAGGAAGAGGGAGGGCTGCTGCACTGGGTACGGTGAAGTTTTGTATTATAATCACAGCAATGGAAGCTGAGTTTTGAATAGAATGGAAGGAGGAGATGAGCGAGTCCAGCGCCACAGCAACATTTGTGCCAGCGTGGGAAGCGAATGGAGGGCAGCTCTTGCAGGTTTTACATCAGTCAAATGGAGTTGGTAGCAGAGATGCAGTCATAGTGTTTAAAGTTGGCAGAAAGAAACAGAAATGAAGTTCGGAAAGGAAAATACGGCACTAAAAGATAACTTTCTCTCCTGTTTTCTTGAAGGGATGCTTGGTTTAATCTAGTGCAAAAGTAGTATCCTCACAGTTTGATTTAATACAGAAATGGATATAAAAAATGAAAACAGTGAGGATTTTTACAAATAGAATGTTTATCTATCTATATAAACTTGAGACTAGTTAACAATGAAAAAAAGCTATGTGTGCAAGTTAACCTGTTTGTAAGCATAGCTTATATCAGATTAGTTTGTCAGACAGGAGTAATCTGAAATCATCCTTTTTATATGAGGCCTTCTCTACCTTTTAAATATGCTTTTTTCAAATACATTTTTGATACTACCAGTGCAGCTTCTATTGTGGAAGCCTTTCTATACCATCCTCTTTGCATCCTAATTTAGTCATTTTAGGAGGACATGTTGAACAGGCAGTCTTGTTCTTGAAAGTTTGTAAGGGGAGAATGCTGTATATAAAACTCTGCTTGATGAACTGCTCTGGACGAGCCTGTAAGAAACAAGCTACTCAGTAAATGTTGTTCAAAGAATTGTGTATCTTATTGTGAGAAAGTGGTGTGCGCACGCAAGTACTTCAAGCATGCAAGTACAATAAGCGAGACTTAGCAAAAATTTTTGTCCTTTTGTACCTCAGTTTCTGTCTGTGCTAGGTTAATTCCTGCTAGATGAAGATTGTCAATGTACCAAAACTGAGTTATCTGCCACTACATATTGTTTGCAGAGTAAATAAGCAAGCTATTTCTCTGTCTCTTACAGTTTTACTTGTTTTACCACTGCAAGTGATTGTAATATTATAGCTATGAGTAGGTGAAGTATATTGTAAGCTTGTAAGAGTATACGTTTCCTAGAGAAACTTAAAACTTTTTCTTTTAGTTCTGTGTGAAATAAGGAGTAGTTTAGCAAAACACATGATGAAAATGAGAGATAGCATATGTACAATGTACACTAATTGATAGTGTTGGTTAGCTTTTTCCTTCGCCTGGTTATTTTTGTATTCGGTTTTAAACTGTATGTCTGTTTATAAAAATCATGATGTAACATAACACAAAGTTGAATACTGTTGTAACAGGTTTTGCACATTGAAACCTGTTGCTTTTTTAATGTTCAGTAACATTTTCCTCTTATCAGTTGACAGTGGACAATTGGTGAATGCATTATGATTATGCAAAAACACTGGTGATTACTAGAGGAGATAGCTAATGGAATCTCGTCATGCAGTAGGATTTAAATATTTATCATAAATTGGTGTAGAGACATTTGCTTGTGTAATTTTTGTGACCAATTTGTTTGAAATTCTACATTTCTTATGAAAGAGTCACTGATTTCATGGCTTCCAATGAATTAGTATTTTCATCTTATTTTTAGGAAACAGTCTAGTCAGCTTAACCTTTCATCTGTTTAATCTTCATGGACTAATTGAACACTTCCAGTTAGATACGATGAAACTTCGTAGATTTTTGGGTAAATACAGCTTTTTATTATGATGAATATTGCTGTTTATCCGCATTTTTATACCTTAACTGAAGTGCTGGTTATAGTTTAGCAATAAGGTTTGAAGAATACTGATGCAGTCCAGATTGTGCAGTGATTTAAATTACACTGATTGAGACAATCTCTCAAAGTTTCTATGAGTATAGAAATCTCCATGTCAAATCTAAGGAAGTATTACCAAGTTTAGTAGTTTTGTAGCAGATGCTGTATTATACTTATTAAATCTAAATAATCAGGCATATATATGACATTGTGTGACATTTTTATTGGGAAAGGCTAGACAGCTCCTTTTTTTGTTTTGATTTTCAGTTCTCTCTTAATCTTAATTTCTGAAGTTCATGATATAGTTCCCTAACTGTATTGAACATGCCAGCTTGGCCGTATTGAATGGTGCCAATTTGATGCTATCTCTTGCTTGCTCAAACTCTCCTACAAATAAGCACTGTACTGTGTGGGCATACTTTCTCCATAGACAGAGCGCAAGACAATTTTACTCGAATGTTTGGGCCTGCAGCAGTGGAATGCTTCAACAGAAATAATTGTAAATGTGATGTAGAACATTCAAACCAAACTTGACAGCTGAAAGAGCTGTCTTTCTGCATCCCCATACCACAGACACAGACGCTGGTGTGAGACTTTCTTCCTTTGGTGGTTCTGTGACAGTACCTTTTATTTAATTTTGTGGAGTGGGATGCCTTTTTTTAACTAAGCAGGAGAAACAAGTTTCTGGTCCCTTTTAGCAGGCTTTCACAGTTTCAAAGAAAACAATTTTGTGGTTACAAAGCTTGTCATTTAACAGACAAGAAATCACATTTGGAAGGCTTTTCTCCCCTTTCAAATAAGGGAATGTTTTTGTTTTCATCATTTAGTTCTCTTTCAGCTTTAAAAAATTTCAGTTCTGTCTTGCATTTCATGTTGTTTTAAAGTGGACACAATTCCTTTCAGTTTCAAAAAAGTAGATCAGCTGACCTTGACTGATATATTGGAATGTGAAGAAAATGATTATAGAAATCTGGTCTTAGGCTTCTCAAGTTGTAACTGAGTGTGTTTTGTCTTTCTCATCTTGCTTATTTCCTGGTTAGTACTTGAAATGAAAGACCAGTTAGGAATGACTGGATTAGTTAAATGGTTATCAAAAGACAACAATAGTCTTAACTACGTATGACTACTCAAAGCCATAAGTCACTAAAATGAGATTAGACTTGGAAGAAGGCAAAATTTTGTTCTAGCTTTGAAATTCGCAACTTTTCCCTTTTTGTTAATGCCTTCTACTTAATAGCAGTAAGAAAACCATTTCTTAGATCTGTCCTAGCCTATCTGTCCAGTCAAGGAACCTTCTTCCGAATACAGCTTCTTAGGATGAACCCAGTTCATTCTTTGCTTTTGCTACCTCTCATACCCTAGTCCAAAGTAATCTGAAGATCAAATTCCAGAAGACTAGGGCAGCTCAAGTGGTCCATAGTGCCACATAAAATTCACTTTATTTGAGAACTTACTGGAATCCTTTTAAGGAGAGAAATCTGATTTTAGTCCTCAGTAGGATCACAACATTTTATTTTTGTGTGTGTATATATATATCACCTATGTATGTGTGTGTGTATAAATGTTTGTTTATACACATACACAGTCTTTCTGTGACTTCCAAAGGTTACTTGGAGACCTGTCTCCTCCTACTGCGTGTTTTCAAGTTCTTATTCCAGACCTGAACGGGGGGGAGAGAAAATCCAAAGTACTACATTACTGGAAACATAGGATTGTTGTGCCATTCTAGTTCTGGCAAACCACGATCAAAATATTGTCCTAGGTCTGCTTTATTAAAGTAAGTAAGTTAAGAAAATTGTTGACTTCAGGTAGCTGGACCAGCCTATGAAGCCACAAAAAATTGAGGAGTAAGCCAAGGACATCCTCATTCATGCAGTGGATGTGAGGAACAGGTGAAAGGGAGATCTACTGCAGGTTAATAGAGCCCGAAGATGCTTATTTTCATTATTTTCCATATGAGGTGTCAGCTATGTATTGACTACTATTGAGATTACACGATGGTTACAGTATTTTGACTTTTCATGAGCCACAGCTCTTCACAAATACCACGGCAGTAATGCTATAACGTTACAGTCACAATTACATGGAGGGTACTGGCTTGTAAACTGAGTAGGAAAAGAGGTTGCGGGCATGTTTGTTCGAATGGGACTGACAGACAGTAGCCAGCCAGGAAGATGTTCTTTTGAGGTTTGCTTGAAAGAGCTAACGTGTCGTATCAGGCAAAATGTTAGAATATAGTTTGATTGCTGGGCTTCAGATCTTCTCCCCCTCCATCCTTTTTAACATTATAGTTCTTTTACTCTATGTACTCAAGCTAATGTGAATGTCCTTTAAAGTATTCTACCTATAATGTTTAAAGACAGCCAGGAAGTTGGAGGATAGAGGAGGAAAGGAAGGAAGAAGTTAAATAGGGAATATTAAATCTAGGAGTGGTTAGTCAGACCATCATCTAAATGAGATTCTTTTCTAAATTGCATATAGGCTTAAATTTGCCTGAGTACAAGTATGAGAAGATGCCTAAACTATGTAGAGGTGGCTTCCCATGACCACTCTCCTGAAGGGGAAAGAAAAGCACTTCATATGACAGGAAAGCAGTGCCTAATTCCTCTGATCCTGTCTGTTTTCAAGGCATGATATGAAGTCATCCTGATGCTTTGGTAAATAGTATCATCTTCATTTTGTGTTCCAGGTTGCCTCAACATTCAGACAGGCTAGATTATCAAAGGGAGCCTTTCCTAGGAAGTTCTGAAAGTCAAAGTATCTCAGATTATATATTGATTGCAAGTTGTTTAATTTTTGCTCTGAGATGACTTTACATGTAGTTGATTTACTTTAGAAAATACTGTTTCTTCACATAAAAATCTTTTATACCTGGGTCTTGGTTCAACTGACGATTTATTGACTTTGACGCTTTTATGTGTATGTAACTTGTGATATTGCATATTTCTGTGCCTAACAAGGACATATAAAATGGTACTTGAAAAAATTGCTATTTTATTTAAATTTGGATATTTGTTATTTTCCTGCAGTTATGGTTCAAGAAGATTATCACAGTCAAAACCCTTATCATAATGCAGTTCATGCTGCTGATGTGACTCAGGCCATGCACTGTTACTTAAAAGAGCCCAAGGTAAGGGAGCGTTCTCACTTTTACATCACATGTACATATAGAAATACATGTATTTGTGCATGCGCATATAAATAGATTGTGTGCACATCTATACATATATGCGTATATGCACACACTTTTTATTAAAAACAAACAAACCCAAAAACCTAACAGAAACCACTTTTTGAACACAAAAAGCCAGGGGAGGAATCTCCGTGTTGCTGAGGCTGTGGGTTCATGCTTAGCAGCACGCTTTTCTTTTTTCCCCTCTTCTGAGCTGGCATTGTCTTTTGTGTGACTTCATGTTGAACCAGAGTAAGGAATTAAGATTGCAGCTGTTTAGCATAGCACCGTGCCCCAAGACATTTACATAGAATCACAACCTGAGTTAGAGCTGGCAATAATAAACGTGTATTCATGGTTTGGGGTGTTTTTTTTTTTTTGTTTGGTGGTTGTTCCTCCAGAAACTACTGTTACCTTGCTTTGCTCATCTTTGATGTTAATGAATAGTATGCTTCTGCTAGAGGCACCTTATAGCAAGACATCAAGGGTTCTCTTTGGCCTTTCTTTCTAAAAAAGGGCAGCGTGACAGACCTTAAAGAGCTGAGCTAGTTGAGTGTTTGTTTCTTATTACTTGGACTGCTGGCAGTCTGCTGTAAGTGATGTCTTGGACAATTTCAGGGCTAAATCCTGTCCTTCTGTATTAAATTGAAAACTGTAGTGCTCTCTAGCCAGGTGAGAAGTTGTCTAGCTTGATGCAGATTATCACCAATCTGGTATTCTCTTGAATAGCATAGCTCTGCTTCTGAGGTGAAAACAAGTAAGTTCTGGCTCCGTGGACGTTTTTCAGAGGCTCTTTGCGCACTCCTCCCACTTAGTTTCTCAGTGCTGCTCTCAGATCAATTGTTGGTGCAGTGAGCCAAATCAGAGCTGATACATGATGAGCTTTTTTTATGGCATGCAGTTTGGAAGCTCTGAGCATTTTTTATTTAATACTCGTGATGGAAGTTTTGTAATGCTTTGGATACAAGTATAGACTTTGTATTTTTAGTAACATATAAAGCTACTGGTTCTGTTGCACCAAAGTACATTATAAACATGTGAGGCATGATAGATGGCAAATGCAACAGGGAATATGAACTTCTTTCCTTGCATGGTGTTTGCTGCATTTCACTTTTGTGCACGCAGAACTGTCCTCTCTGTTTTAGTGCAAGCTAGACTTTGTTACTGAGTTTAACTCACAGACCAGACTCCCAACCAGAAGTAGTAACAGCTATGAACAGTGAAAATAACTCAGCATGAAACTGCATGGACTTAATCAACATGCACATACTTACTGAAAATACTTATTTTTGGCAGATTTTCCTCCTTCGGTTCTTTTCCTGGTGGACTTTGAAATATAATTTTGCGCAAGAGTAGAAATCCATTCTGAACAGTTCTAAAGTCTTCCAGAGCATTATTTTTCTTCCTTTTAAGATGAAAGTTTTTTGTTTTTTAAAATATACTCCGCATTTAAAGCAGAATTGACACATACAGACAGACTTGGTAAATGAGATGGAGAGCTAATTTTAAGAATTTGCTGCTTTTACAGGATCTGGTTAGAAATAGTACTTCATTACCAGCCAGAAAGTAGCATTTTGTGTGCCAGCATTTTTAAAGATTGAACCTTCCCATTCAGAAAGAATAATGCTTAAACCATCGTTGAAATTTTGTAGTTTTTGGGGGGAAATACTGTGAAAACTCAGTGGAATATTAGATTTACATTATTAAAATTTTCTCTGAGTTTCTATTGGCTTTTAATTACTGAAAAAGAAAAACAAAAACGTGACACTCATGCACTTTTTCTAAGGGCATACTTGCATTGCTAACAGAAATATATTTGTGGTTATTATCTTACAGCTTTCCAAATCTTTAACTCCATGGGATGTTCTGCTCAGTTTAATAGCAGCTGCCACACATGATTTGGATCACCCAGGCGTTAATCAACCTTTCCTAATTAAAACAAACCATTACTTAGCAACTTTATATAAGGTAAGGACAAAATCGGTTGCTTTGTTAAAACCAGGTTTGGAGAATGTCTGAGGAGTACAGAAAAGGAGTATAAATTGTGATGTGTTTAGCTAGTGGTAGGTTTGAATCCAGACATTGTTTCCATGCCACTGGGATAAAAAGAAGTGCAAGCTAACAAAGTATTCAGGATTTGTGAGTTTTAACCTCCTTGGGAAAAAAAAAAAGAAAAGAAGAAAGAAAAACACCCCCCCGAAAACATAACAAAACTGTCTGGTACCACTCTTAGTATATAGCTCTTCAGTTTAAGAAAAAGTCATTGATTGATACCTGTAATACCCTTTTCATTCGCAGAATACCTCAGTATTAGAGAACCATCACTGGAGATCAGCAGTGGGGTTGCTGAGAGAGTCTGGTTTATTTGCACATATGTCATTAGAAAACAGGTATGTTTATACAAAATAGTATGGATTAGTTTAAGATGTAAGCAAGCTGTCACTTAAGACAGCCTTGCAAAACAAGCTAAATTATTGCATGGCAGTTCTGAATACAAAACGTAGGTTGCGATCTATTTTAAGAATTCCTGGATACCATGCTGTTGGAGTAGAGCAGTTCATGGTGCAATGTGATATTCGGAAAATAACATTTACTGCGAGCACACTGAAGAAGTGTGTTCATATAGTCAAGCACCTGTTTAGATTAAACTTGGCAGCCTTTTCTCGTTCTGCCACCACAACTTTAAAGTAGACCCTCTTCACCTACTTTAACAAGAAATAAGCTTTAAACAATTAGTTTGTGTATTTTTAAGGAAAAAAAAAAAAAGTGGGTGGGGGGAGGAAGCTAAAAACTGTTTTAGTCTTCCTGAAAGCTGCCAGTGAAACATCCTGGTATTTCTATGGATGTTGTAGGATTTTTCAGAGAGGGAAAACAAAAAAACAAGAAATAGTTCAGTGAAATTGCTGATTATAAATCTTGTATAATAATGAATATAAGACATGACATGTAAATCTAGTGATGGCTGTTGTTCTTAATTGTTATGCTTTTTGAATGTTTGGTATCGCTAATTTCAGACAGCTGATGGAAAGCCAGATAGGTGATCTCATTCTTGCCACAGACATCAGTCAGCAAAATGAGTATCTGTCCATGTTTCGATCCCATTTGGATAGAGGAGACCTATGTTTAGAGAATGCGAACCATCGTCACTTCATTTTACAGGTGATCTTTCTGGTAATATTTTTGAACACATCATTTTAGCGTCAAAAATAATTTACTTAAAATGCTAAATACTACTTCTTCCAGACTATCTCCTACTTTCAAAATGAAGTAGAAATATTTTTTTAGTCATTTTGTTTCATTACAAAAAGGTTGTTCCCTCCACTTCAGTCTCCCCGCCTCCCAGCAGTCCTCCCAAGTGATGTTGTGTGTTGGTTAAGTCTGATAACTCAGAGCTGCTAAGCCAAGGAGAGTTGTGTTTCCAAGACAAGGTTTAGTTCTTCTGATGACTCCAGTGCAGACTCAGAACTGTGAAATGCTTTGTCAGAATCTATTTCAGGAAAGGAAAGCACTGTTGCTGTGAATCAGTTTGCAGCTGTGCTAGAGAGAGGTTTAGCAAGCTTTAAAAACAAAAGCCTTGAGAGTCTCTTTAGGTTTATAGAAATTTTTGTTATTAGGTTCATATTGTGGACTATAAAAGAAAGTGGACAAACAAATAAGTTCAGTCCTGTGCAAACAATTATTAAAAATGTGAACTTCAGAGCCAGAAATGGAAAATACTGTTTGCTTACTTTGATGTTTCTTTTTCTGAATTTGTTGTCTCCTGTACTAGTGAATATACTAAATATCGTGCCCCCGACATACTTTGACTTGACTTAATTTCCATATTACTCAGAGATGATCATGAGATCCGATAGTTCCCGAAACGTTTTTTAAATATGATGATAGAACATCATTTTAGAGAGAAGCACAAATGGTAGGTAGGTTTGTTATTCACAAAACTTAAAATAATCTGCTGTCAGGAAGTAAATAATTACAGATGCTTCTGTTGGAGGGAGAGGTGATCTAACGCTGTATATGTTAACTTACTAGATGGCTCTGAAGTGTGCTGATATTTGTAATCCGTGTCGGACGTGGGAGCTGAGTAAGCAGTGGAGTGAAAAAGTAACAGAGGAGTTCTTCCATCAAGGCAAGTAAGAGTAGAAGTATCTGTTGGTATTTATACTGTGGAGAGAGCGACTATGAGTCATGGCTGCTTGCAAATAAAGGGATTTATATTTAGGACTAACAGAGATTTACAGTACAGTATGGGATTTTTTTACTTTCATGGGTCGTACTTCTTGCAAAAGGTCGGTGTTACTAAAACCCAACGAAGAATCTGCTTAGAATCTGAATCTAGAATGGCTGGTTCAATAGATCCTTCAGCCTGAAAGGTGCTTCAGATGAATGATTATGCTCACTTTACATTTACCTAGTGGTTTCAGTAAATTATTTAAAATATTCATCATGTATCTTCAATATTTAAGCTTTGGCCGTGAGGCCTGTTGGTAAGCAGGTAAGAGCTGAGGAGGAGATTTTTAGTTACCATGCAGTTAAGGCTACTTATGTAAGCAGTTAATAAAGCTTTTAATTGACAAATGGAGTGAATTTTCTTCATTGTTATTGTTTTAATAATAAAGTGTGCTTCTCCTTTCTTAAGGCTAGTTTAGCTGACTTGAGACATGCTAATTTGTGCATGGATATGCTAAATGGGGAACGGTGCTTTATTTGGTGTTTATCATGTGAAGCTTATTCTTAGATAAAGGTGATGGGGAAGCAGAACAACAAATTGCCTTCAGTGAGACATTTCTGAAGGCTAAGCTGTTCTCTTCCGTATTGCTAAGGGTGGGAGCTTAATTTGTCATTTCTATGGCAGTCTAGGAGGTTTTGCAAGGAAGCGTGTTAATCCTTCAGGAAACCTGTGATTTGATGTTTTTTCTTTAATGATTGATTGATGAAAAATACAAAGTACTGTTAGTCTCACTGACAGACCTACTTGGTTTTTTTGGGGAGATGGGGGAGAGACGTAAAGGCATTCAGCCTGCTGCAGGATACCATCCTTGTTAACCAACTTGCACAACTCGCCTCTATCAGTGTTTGATGATTCCGTTTGGGTCTGGACTTGGTGACTTAATAGTTGTATTATACTTTTATTTCTTTAGGAGATATTGAAAAAAAGTATCACTTGGGTGTGAGTCCACTTTGTGACCGACAGACGGAAACTATTGCCAACATCCAGATTGGTAACTGCAGTTCGATTTATTTTAGTAGATTTCTTTCAGGATGCAGTTTGAAAAAAGTACCTTTTAGATACGTTTCCTAGAGGTCATAGATGCTCTGTGTGTGTGTGCGCGGCAGCACTTTGTAACAAAGAGGACTTTTTTTCAATTTGCTGTGTAACGTTTCTCCCTTGAATTGAGTGTTTGCGAAAGGTGCTGCACCGACAGTCCTGGAGACCGAAGCCCCTGTGTTTTCTCACAGAGCAGGTACAGCATGGGAAGCAGCTGTCTGACTTTTCCTGTGCTGCTGCCCAGAACTTTGCTCACCTGAAGTGGCCAGTTTGCGAAGAGGAGGAGTGTTCATTCCCTTGTCCTCGGGTGCCTTTCACAGCGAGGTTGCCACAACAGGGTTCCAGCTCTCTGGGTTTAGCTCTCTGGAATGTTAGCGTTCCTTTTAAATGCAGCCTTAAAAAGGGTGGTGGGCAGAGATTTGATGGAGAACCGTGAATAGCCATTATATTACTTTTTTGCTAACTTGAGTTGGATTTAAAGTAGCAAGAGGGCTGACTTCTTATAGTTACTGTTTTAATGAAGTTGTTCATGTAGATTGAATGGGACTCAATTAAAAACGTAGTGAAGAAAATAATTTGACAAACGTAATTATGACTTCGTGCTTGAAATTAGAGACAAAAACTGATCTGTTCAATCAGCTGCACTGTTTTCATTTGGATTGTTAGAAAATCATACATTTCTATAATTGACAGATTCAATTTTGGTATTCTTACCACTGAGTTTTTGGTTCATGGAAATAGACACTATAAATAAGCGCACATGCGCGTACACACAGACGTGTATATAAATGTTTGTATGTTGATGTTCTGTGGCCTTTGTGTTTAAAAATTTCTCCAATTGGTATTTTTCAGTATTTTTAATCAGCTTAATATTGTGAAAAGATTGTTGTTCCCCCCCCCCCCCCCCCGGTGTAATACAGTTCAGAGTGTCTATGGGTAATCTGTTATAAAATCTGTCTCTTAGAAATTTAGGTTTTCTAAAGTAGCTGCTGATGTTTAGATTCTCCCCCCATGTTCTCCAATATTTTCCTTTATTTGGTCATTGTTGTGAAAGAAAGGAGGTTAATTTGTAATCCAATATAATGCTGTTCTTTTGACTGACCAGTAAAATCTTTTACATTTTGAGAGATTATTTTGTAAAGATGCCCGAAATATTGAAATGAATTTTTAAATGCACACTGGAGAATAGTCTGTTGCATTGGTTTTTTTTTGCTAAATTTTATTTAAAATATTTAGTTTGAGTGGTTTTTTCCCCCTGTTTTTTTCACTTGGATATGTTTGTTTGCTTGTTTTCAAAGGTTTTATGACCTACTTAGTGGAGCCACTGTTTGGGGAATGGGCCCGGTTTTCAAACACCAGGCTGTCGCAGACAATGCTTGGCCACCTGGGACTAAACAAGGCTAGCTGGAAGGGAGTGCAGAGGGAACAGTCTGGCAGTGGTGACGATGTTGACCCCGCTTTTGAGGAAATGGACTCAGACATATTACCTCAGGAACCTCGATTGTCCTGACCTCAATCTTCATGACAAAACTGCCTCTTCTCTTGGTATCTGCACGGTTGGATTAAAGGAGATACTTGCCTGCCCAAGGTTGTGGTAAAATGGTAAAACGATGCCAGCATTATTTATTTCCAAGTTTTCCTTTGACACAGACCATTTGAACCAGAATTTTTTTAAACTGCAAGATCTGAACATAGAGCAATATGCACACGCCTCAGTTGGTTTTCGTTCGGAACCTTGAATATGCAAAGCACAGCAGTGACTGAGCCTTGAAGGAACAGTACGAAAGCTTCATTGTGCCACACGGTTTTGGTTTTTTGGTGACATTTGGAATACGGTCTTCGAATCTAAGACTTGAGATGGATTGTTCCACTTTCCTGGAATTTAGCAAGACTTGCATAAATGTGTTCAAAGCATACCTTCCACTCAGTCCCTGTTTTAATACGGAAATGTGAAGTGCCCATCCTCTGCTGCCTCTGGCAAGACTTGATGTTTACAAATGTACTCTGAAACTATTGGTTCTAGACTTAACCTTTGCGCATGGCTGTGAAGGAACCACTAACTTGGTTTTTTTGCTTTTTTAAAAGAAAAAGATCAAATCTGAGACTGCAGCTCTTGTTTCTTTGGATGCCAGAAAAGCCTCCCATTTGCCATTTTTGTTTGTGCACTGGGAACTGAGCATTCATCATAGAGCACAGCCAAGCTTTACTCCAGTGCTGTATGGGAATGCAATTTTTTAACGGTGGAAAACACTTCTGAATTTGGGAAGGGAAGGGAGGGGGGGTGGGGGGGAAGCGTCCGAACTGCATTGCGATTCTGCAGTGGAAACATTGCATGTTGTTTTCACTATTGTACACTTGAACTGCACATGCAAGAAAAAGGTGGAATGTCTAAACACCATAATCAGCTCAGGGTATTTGCCAATCTGAAATAAAGTGGGATGGGAAGCGTGTCCTTCAGAACAAGGGTACAAATGCCCCTTTCGCTGCAGCGTGTGTGTATGTGTGGGTGTGTGAGTATGTTTGGGACAGGGGAGGGCGGGAGGGAGGGTACGGGGAAGGGTTTGAACGGCAACATTTTTTTTTTTTATTTTATTTATTCTTTCAGAATGTGACAATTTCATGAACAGCCACATCGGGGAGGAAACTGTAACAAATTGCTACAGATGCCTTAAACTATGCACAAAGCTAAGTGACCAAATTTGTTTTTGATTTGAAAAATAATAAAAAAAAAAGTGCATTGTTTACGTATTCCTCCCTCTACTGAAACATTACCCACTAATGGGTTTTTGATGGGAAAAGGAGAAAATGTTTTTTAGGACAAAATTAAAGGACTAATTTTAAACTTAAAACATTCCATTTTTGTAATTTGTTTTACATTGTTTTAAGTACAGTAAGCACAACTGTAATCTAGTTTGAGAAACTGGTGCTTTCTTTTAGTTCATTTGTATTTCCCTGTTATTATTGTAAAAGACTGTTTATTAATTCTGTTTACAGTTTGTTGCAACAGCCATTTTTGGGAGAGAGCTTCAGCGTAAAGCCATTTGTAAAGGCTTTGCCATATTCATTTTAATATGTGCCTGTTGCTGTTAACTTTTAATTAATAAAAAAAATCTTTTCACATTATGCTCCTGTACATTTAAGTTACGACCGAGTCCAGCGTTATGGAAAGGTAGCTAAGGTTGCAGTCAGCTTCCACTGTAAAACGAAGCCAACTTTTGGATCTGAAAATACAAGTCCTCATTTGCCAAAATTTATTGCCTCTTGGAGCTTGGCCTTTACCTGATTGTTTCCCTTCCAAAATTAAGTTGTTTATTATTCTTTCATGTTCCCTGAAGTAGTATCATTAATCTCAAAGTGGCCATGTTTAAAGAAATAAATTTATAATGAAACCATTTTTTTGAACCTGCGTGAACTTCCTTCCTTTGCTGTCAGTGCAAGTTCTTCCTGTTGTCTGACTTCAACAGAGAAGGATCGAATGTGATAACGAGCTTTGGTTATAACTTGCAGTAACAGAAAAGCCTGATTTTAACAGGTTGTCGTTGAAAGGGTGATACTTGCCAGTGGTGGCTGGAGCTGCCAGGACAAAGCGGTAACGGCTGTGTGTGAGTAACTTAACTACAGAGAGACTGCAGCTAAGCTTCCTTGCAGCCCGTACAGATTCGTAGGGTTAAGCGTGGAAAATTCTTGACTCCTCTTCGACGTTTTTGAATAAAGCATATTCCAAGCCTGCAGCTGTTTTCAAAACAACCACTAAAATCAGCGTCTGATGATGTCTTCTGTGACTTTTTTTTTTTTTAAAAAATGTGACTTGGTTTAAAGACAGGGCCTCAAAAGCAATATAAATTTTGCTACTTGTTACAGGCTATTTATAAGCATATTTTAATATGCATTTTAATGAAAATGAAAACTAATGAACTTACCAATACGTATATAGTAATATTTCAATATAATATCTATAAACAACCTGTGATTCTTGAACTTTGTGCAATCTTGCTGTCGGCAAGATTGATCCGCTCTGACAGGAACCAGTACAGCTTGTCAAGATGTTAGAGTAAAACATGAGTAGTTTTGTTCTGAGCCACCTTTCCTGGAAAGGGGCTTCTACCTTTTCCTGCAAGACTGGATTTAGAAAGGCTGGTTCTAATCCCATCTATTAGTGTACCTGGAAGCTTCCGACATTTGACTGATTTTAAAAAAAAAAAAACACCTTCAACATTCCTACAGCTTAAATGGTTCATGTGAAAGCTGAGAGCGTACGCACGCCAGGAGCGTACCTAACGTGCTACAACCGCTAACAGCCAGTCAGCCCACCTGAGCCCGGAAGCGTGTTACGGGGTGGAGGCCGGGGCCCCACCACAAATTGTTACGGCGATGCTGTTCGCTAACACGCACTGATAGACACAAACAGGCCTTGGGTGACGTCTAAGGTCTCTGCCCCGCGTGCGTGAATGTCCTTAGTTCCAGCACTTCGCTTGAGATGTTTTTCTGTGGGCAGTGGCATTGTGCACATAAAAGATTTCAAGTAGAAAGATACAAATTAAGGTGCAGAAAAGTATGAAATAAATTATTTGATGGCAGCTTTGTGATTTTATTTTCTTGTGCAGATGGCATTTCTTTCACCGTAATTTTACGTCACTAATAAGGGTTGCCACGAGTTTTTGTATTTCTGGGGTGCTGGATACCTGCACCTCACATCAGCAGTTCAAACTGTCAATGTTTAGTGTGGTTTTTTCCCCACGTTTTAGCCTAGTTTAATAGGTCATGTGATGTCCTGAATTTTACAGTTAATGTAACTCAGTCCAGTTGAATAATTATTGCAAATGTCTAGTTGCAGCATGTTGCATAATAGTTCAAATGAAGTAAGCTGAAACACTTTCGGCAGAGGTTTTGTCTCTGAAGGAAGACGAGGACTTCAGCAGAGGTCTTCTGGGCCAGCTGTTCTGAAGCTGTGGCCCTTTGGGAGGGGGACGGCTGTGCCACACCAAGGGACTGCCAGGGGAACCCAGTGTACAAGGGGATGGAGAGACGGTTAAACGAGTACCTTCCTGCTAAGTTTGTGGTGAGGCACAAACTTCCCACTGGTTCCTGATCTTTTTTGTTTTTATCTGAGTGTAACTGAATTAACAGCGCTGTGCTGGTCTATGGCTAATTCTGTTATTCCTGCTGCACAGCAAAAGTAAGTAGTCCAGTCCTGAAGGAGCTGCAAGTAAGCTGTCACTACGTTGATTTATAGTCACTGTAATAGAAATGTAAACTATACTTTATTCTGGCTGCTATCGTTTGTAGAGTACCACAAATCACATACACAATGTTTATTTTAACAGCTTTTAATTTTATATAGTGGCAACAGAGCATTAAATACAAAACTTGAAACCAAAATTAACTTTCAAAAAGGTGTTTTAAAGGCATTTAAAAGAACACAAAGATTTAATGGCCTATCAGTAGGACTGATGGCAGAGTTTTGGAAGGAAGTCACATTGCGTACATATTAACACCGTCAAGTTTCACACCAGAAAACATCCTCCTCGATCGTACAATCTAGTACGTACAATCCAGTTATAAGCAGCAAAGCTTCAGTCATCTTCAGTAACCTAGTCAGAGCCATTCACTGTCTTTGTTTAAGAAGCGCTGCTTTTTTTCTTTTCCTAGAAAACAGAAGCTCTAAGAGGCACTTGTACTTGTTCCAGCAGCCAGATCAACTCAGAACACTGAAATACGCAGACTCAGCTTTTTCTACGGTCATCTACAGTCAGAGCAAACCTTGGCTTCATTTAAGTGTGCAGCTAAGTTGTAGCTCTCCGGTTCCCGAAGAGCTTTTTTTCAACCTGAGTTTTACTTTCAGCTTGAGCCCTTTCCGCAGCTGTGGTTGGAGACGTGAGCTCAGGTGGGTGGTTAATGAACTAGCTCCGTACAGGTCTGGCAGCAAATGGCTGCTCTGGGATGACCCCAAAAGGGCTTCCCCTGGCAAACAGGTTATGTGCAACAGCTTGTACCGTCTCTTCCCTGCAAATAGGACCATGAGGGCTTGTGCAGTCCCCAACCGCTTAGATACCTGTCCAGGCACCCAAGACAGCTGGGGATAAAAAGGTGTCCATGAGCATCTCTTAGCACAGCTGAGATGAGCAATATACTTTTGGCAACTTGCACCCCACAGTACTCCCTACCTTTTCTTCTTATCTATACCACTTCTACGCTAGTTAACACATACTCTGACGTTAATTATTTTACTCTGCTGCTATCCACTGGTTATTTCAAATTCATCGGACTACCTATTCACAGAGGTTCCCACAGCATAATTTATTCACTTGTCATGCGCTCTTTATGTTGGCCACAGGATAGTACAAGTAGGTTTTGCTCTCTTACTCTTGCAAGCTCATTTGAAACAAAAAACAAAACAAAACAAAAAAACCTGCACGAAAATGTGCTACTACTTAAAATGTCTCATACCAGGTGACCTCTGCAGCAGATTTAAGTTTTCACTTTCTCTCAGCAGGAAGCAGAATGCATTCAGGTTTTCTTTGGGCTAAAAATTGCTAAAATTAAGTTTAAAAGAAAGACTTCGACATGAAAAATTCAGTATCAAACTAAACGTTGTAGTGCAAGTTATAGTTAGAGCTCAAATAACTGATATTAACTTAAGGGTGCATCACTATCATTATTAACATGTACACAAATTTTTACGGTGGTCAGTTATGCACAAAGAATGTTGTATATTTAACTTAGTGTTAATAAACTAAAACCACCACGTAAGTCTGAGTAGAAAGCCAGGTTTGAATATAAAATTAATACCTGAGTGTAATGGTCAAATATATTCCCCTTGATAAATCACATACAAACATGTTTAGTGCCTCAATTCTACATTTCACATTAGGTTTTTCCTGTGTTGTAAGAGACCACTCAGTACTAGCGCTATTTGCAACATAAAAGATTTCAGACAAAACAGCTTAAGTCTTTCGTGTAGTGATTTTAGTACATTAAGATTTTTCAATTAAAGTCTTCATTTTTCCTGTAGACTTCAGCATGTGCGGTCCAAACTGAGAAGGAAACCAGAAACATATTCAGACTGCTTTCAACAGAAACCTAGTTGAGCTATTATCCATCCAAGTTGTAAGTAAAACTAGAATTTGGGCAGAGATAATTTCCTTTATCAGCCTGCTTCTCTGCATGTGGATTTCACCCACTTCATAGCCACAGAGTAAAGGGAAACTTGTGTCAGCAATCAGCTGAAATCACTCAGATTAGGCTTAGCTGCCTAACCATCTGCCGGAGCAGCTCTGACTAGAGATAGTTCACTCTACCACAGCAAAGTAAGAAGATGGACGTAGTTATCTTTAGAAGTTGACAACCAGTTGCTCTAGCGGCAGTTTAACAGGATTTCTGCTCTTACTCTATCTTGCGTTTTTGTGCAAGTCCTTTTAAAAACTGTATCATACGAGGATATCATACGAGGACTGAGCTAGCAAACAAGTTACATATTGAAAAGTAACTGGTGACAGATGTTTATTAGCTCATTACAGATCAACATTCTATCATTTAACAAATTAAAACCTCCAATTTTCTTAGCTCTTGAGAACCTGATGATCCCTAATCTCGAAAGATGGACCGTACATTTCAAAATTGGAAAGTCATGAAAAAACAATGCGTGAATAAAACATTGCCAACTCATGTTCTTTTCCTTAAAGCCCCAGAGATGTGGGGAAAAAAGTGATTGATTCTTGGGGAATATCTAGCCTTTTGGTTATGAAGAACAGCCTGAACATTACCGGAATATACCTTAAAGGCCTAAACCAGAAGGCAAGTAAGTCAACATTAATAAGCTGAAGTACTCGGAAGCCCTGAGGTCTGTGGCTTGGGAATCTTATTTTCCTCAAAACTTAATTCAGGGAGCAGCCAGCTTTTGGAGTTTTATGTGCATTTTTCCAAACGCACAAAGAGAAAAATAACTCTTTACTCCTCTGGCTCTGTAGCACAAGGCTTCAAGGACTGCTTACTAACAAAACTGATCTATATTAGCCTGTTTTTTAAGTAAGTGTATATTGCTAGAAACTTGCATCTTGAACACTCACCGCTTAAAAACCTCTTACTTCAATTTCAAATCAACTAGAAACCATTAACTTGTACCATGATGTGACTTCTAAATACAGTTTCACTTTAACATTCTCACACTATAAAGAAACTGCTTTTATTTACTCAGCATTTCCAATTATTAGAAGAAACCCCCTATACCGAGATCCAGCAGGCATTCTGGACAATTTGCTTTCTGCATTCCTAGGAATGGCTGACATGCTTCAGGATCTTAGTGCATGTGAAATTCTGAAGCATCTGAATGGTTAAGGTTGGTAATAGCAGGCAAACTCCGTTCAGATTTGTTTCTGGTATGAGCCCTTAGGAATTGAGATTTCAGAATATCACATGCTTGTGGCAACAGAAAAGATTTTTGTTTAAAAAAAACAAACAAGAAAACTGTAACAGGGCTTTTTAAACCTAGGGCCAAAAGAGTACACAATCTTGATACTAAAAACATACGATTGCCACAAATCCTGGCATATCAGCAGTACTTCATAGGGTTTTGTGGACAGGGATGGTAACTCGTAGGTATTTGCATACGTTGGCAGAAAGACATACGTTGGCTTTCATGATAACTGCAATTTACTCTAAGCGTGTGTTCAGAATCGCAATACTCACCAGCACTACCTCAGTCTTTGTCTTTGTTTCAGTCTTTGGAATCACTTTTTCTGTTTCACTTTGGCTATCGTTTTGGTATCGATAAGCAAATTTCTTTTTGAGCGCTTCTGCTATTAAAGCTGCAGGATCTGTAGGGTCAGCCACTTTAGACTTTGTACCTTCTGATGATCTAGAAAAGAAAATGAGAAGCATTAACACAGTCCAAAACAAAGCTTTAGAAGTTGTGAATGCTTTTGCATTCTGTTTGTCAGATGTTACATCAGCATCTGTCTCACCTTGAAATAGTTCTGAGTCATAAACACAAATCATTAATGCAAATGTTAATACATTGATATTTATTTATAGTTATTACCTTTTCACTGAGCGTAGCTTCACATTGTTCATGTCTTTGAGGATTTCTAGCATGTTTGGTATTTCAGACTTCTTTGGCCCATTTCCTGTCAGATTCTGTCCAGAGTTCATTTTTTTGTTTTTCCTTTCTTTAATGAGCTCAACTGCAGACATGCTCTGTTGTAGACCTGGGGGAGGGAGTGGTGGCGGAGGAGGAGGTGGCGGTGGTGGAGGTGCAACAGGGACAGCAGCTGAAGCAACTGGACTTGACCCAACTACAAATAAAACATGTATTACCCGTCAGTCTACTTGTAAATCCCCTTTATATCTCACAAATGCTCAAGTAAGAATATGACTGTAATAGCTTCAACTGCCTCCTCTCTGCCTTCTTTAGATTATCACATGACTTCTTCATTCCTAAACCACCTAAGTAGACTCAACTGAAAAGCCACATAAAAATCCTTCTCAAAGGGTGAGAAGCGTTCTTTGAATTTCCAGTTCAAATTCTAGGTGCCTTCATGTCTTTACTGCAATGGGATGGATGTCACGACGTCTTTTAGTTATGTTCTGCTCCTACTGTTACCAGTATTTCACTTTCTTCCGAGAGGCAGGTACTGAGCTGGAAGTCACAAACAATCTGCCATGCGAGCAGTGTTTCTTCCTACTTATCATCACAAATAAGAAATCACCATACAAGATTTTTAAATGTAAATTTCAGAGCTCAAATAGTGCTTAAACTGACGCTTATTCCAGCTCTCTGAGGTTAAGGATTTTTAGGCCAGCTAATCATCTGTCTGCAGATAGAGATTCTGACTATAATCTTGATTTCAAGTTCCCTGTACTCTTCAGGTAAAAATTGATGTTATAAATGTAATAGCAGTAATAACTTGACAAATAAATGAAGAAACCTCTGCTCAAATACACCTTTGAAGAAATCAGCAAAACCAGATCAAACCGGAGTTTTGAGGCTTACAGTATAAAGTATGTAAAGATACGTATATAGATAACACAGAGGCATCTACTCTGTGTACATGTAGGCATACACACAGTGTCATTACCATATTCTACCAGAAGAGGGAGGTAAAGATGATAAAATCAAATCAAACCTTAATTTTCCTAATAAATAGAGGTAAAGAGAAAATGATGACAAATAAGTTATTAGTTATTTCACAAAACCCCCACAAAAATTACAATTCAAGAGTGAAACCATGTGATCCTTAAAACTATTTCATAGTTTTGTACATGAACAGTTAAGGAAAAATAAAGTAACTGCTATCAGTTCACAGAAAAAAACTAAACAAGAGCATCTGCAGAATTAGAATATGATTTTATACATAAACATAGGAAAAACACTGTACTTGCTAAGTGACCTTAGGAAAGAGTGAAAACTGAATAGCTGTCAGCTCCAGTCGACAAGGGTCATCTCCCACTAATCTCTGGAGATGTAGATGTAAAACTGGAAGGCAGGCAGAGGTGAGGGAAAGAGGGGAAAGAAACTCAGGAAAAGAAGAATTATTCTGTTTACTACCAGAAACAGCGCACCACTTTTGGTACCATCTGGACAATGTGTTTGATCCCAGAGATGATTCCAGTAAACAATTAATCTCCTGTTCTGTTATTTATTTCATAAACTTGAGATGTATATTACATATTCCAAAAGCGTAATTAGCATCTTGTATGATTACTTCATGATATCAGAGAGCCTATTTCATTACTGGATGGGAAGACTTAGGTGTTAGCAATTAAGTTACATCCTTTTAGTTTGTTTAATCCATCGTGTTTACCATGAGCTTTGCTCTGAAAGCTGTTTAATACTTCTTTACTTATCCACAGATTCAGAATTCTGGCAGACTTTCACACAGACATGAAGACTTTTGGAATACTAGGAAATACAGAAAATCTGGCAGGTCTCTTGTCTTCAAGACCTATTCTGTATCCCTTGGTTAGTATGCTATGTCTGTCTACCAAACTAACCAAAACAATATGGAGAAGTGTTCAGTGTTACAGTATCTCACAAAAATGAATTAGCACATTATTAATTATAAAAGGGACAAATTCATTAACTAATTTGTGCTAAGAATACAGCAAATTTAATACCTGCTGTCAGGTTCTGTTGTTCTTGCAAGATTACAATTTTGGCTATTTGTGCTCTTAAAGTGGCTAGTTCATTTTCTAGAGCACTAATCTTCTGCAGAGCTTCTTCGTTTGCAGTCACTATGCTTCTGGACACTGGTTCCTCTTCCAACGGGTTTTGTAAGGACATCTGTCTGCACGGGGACTTTCCAGAATGTAGTCCACCTGAAAGAGGCTGGGCTGTTTTTGACCAAACTTCTGACCTGTAACAAAAATATCACAAGATTCCTTTTTTAAAGGCTTTGTTATAGATAAAAACTAAAGGACTGTTACATACAAACCAGGAATACAAGTTGAAGGCCTGACTTTAAAGTTGGCTTTACACAAATCACTTCCATTATATAGCTTAAAGTATAGAATCATAGAATCATTAAGGTTGGAAAAGACTTCTAAGATCATCGAGTCCAACCGTCGACCCAACACCACCATGTCCACTAAACCATGTCCCTAAGTGCCTCATCTACTCATCTTTTAAATACCTCCAGGGATGGGGACTCAACCACTTCCCTGGGCAGCCTGGTCCAATGTTTAATCACTCTTTCAGTAAAGAAATTTTTCCTCATGTCCAATCTAAACCTCCCCTGGCGCAACTTGAGGCCATTTCCTCTCGTCCTAAAGTAAACAAGAGCTTCACATCCTTTCTGTTTGCATCACGAGCTGTATTTCTTCTCTTCCCCTAGCCAGCTTTTTGTGGAATCCTTGATTTCAGGAGAAAAAAGGAATACATTCCCTCTCACCCCCCATCTATTTTTCTGCCTCGTATCTATTGTATTTTCTGTTGGAATTAAGATTTTTTTTTCCCCAAATGCTACCATTTTTCCCCAGTGGGCTGCAAATAGTCACTTGTAGTTGATTCCTTTGAAGAAGAAGGAAGAGTTTCTTAGTTCCACAGCACGTTTTTGTACTTTTTGGATTTCTGAAGGGACAGTCCTCCATTTTAGCAGTGTTGGGAGCATGGAGTACGTGAAACAGCTTAGTAGCACAGAGGCTGCTTATCAGTAAATGGTTTCTAACACAATAAATAAAACTGTAGAGAAGAAAACTTCATACAGTTTTTGAAGAGTCCATAAGCTTCCCTCCTCCTTCTCACAAGAGCAAGAAAATGCAACCGTGTTGCCTTCCTTTATTACCCACCAAAGCTCAAGCTATGTTAAACACTGAGACATTACTGAGCATCTGCAGTCACGTCAGCACTTACAAAAGGTTATACTCACTGAAGACACCAACATTTTTAAACAGTTTATCTCAAGTAGAATTGATAAGGATTGATGACAATAGATTATCATAAACATTAGAACTGCAAAATATGACCACATACTTAACTCCTCAATCCTCCTTAACTTCAATCCCAAAACTTCTCAGGCAGGTCAGGATTCCACTATTTATTCAAACGTGAGAGTAAGAACAGTGGCTAGTGATACGACTTTTCAAAATGTGTGGAGTGGCTCCAGACTAATACAGCTTAAGAGCCCCATCGCCCTGGATGCGCATCTGCAGTTGTGCTAGACTTAAAGCAAGAGCCAAGATTTAAGGCTAGAACAAGCCCTGTGCTCTGACCACCTCAATCCAGGATTAGAGGCACATTTGAGTCTTCCACAACACTGACAGAAAACATTAGCACAACTTGCAGAATTTTGATCAAGCAGAATTGAATATTATCAAGGATGTTAAAAATTTAGGTGCTGTTATCTAGATAGGAATAGAGAGCAACTAAAGCTGAGAAGAGAGCAGGATGCTTCCTATAGCAGCCATCTCCCTGCTCTCCCTAAGTAAGTAAGGTGGAAGGAGCCAGTGGTCACTTCACTCTTTAAAACCCACCTTCTAGAAACTCTTTAACGGAGCAGAATAGCTAAACAACAAAGGGTATTTTCAGCTCAGAGCAGTAATGGTGTTTTAGGCAAATGCCTTTATTGGAATCTACCGCTGTGGAAAAATCCTATGCCTGAATTATCACTACTGCTGTGACTAGGGATAGAGGAAAAATGATTTGTCATTTAGTTGCTTCCTCTATAAAACTGCATTCGCAGAAAAAATTATGTCTGCAAGACTGTCTACTGAATTATACAGTGAATATATATTTAACAGTAACACCTATGTGATCTTGTCAAAACAGAGAATTTCAAATGCCTGGAAAACACCTAATGCATACTAGCTCCACCACATAATACTGTGCATAGACGTAATAAACAGTGCACATCGAAATACTCATATTTGCTAAGTAATTCACTTACCAAGCTCCATTATAAGCTGTTTGCCTTAAGGTCACTATATATCTGCAGGATTATTTTAGTCCCATCCCGCATGCATCTGTCCCCCTTTCCCCCTTCATATGCGGACGTCTCAGCAAATACGCAAGTCCTACATCTTTCGTAACAGGTTCTTTGAAGCAACAAAAGGCTATTCTCCCTGTCATCTCCATTAAACATAATAGCTTTACAGTTCGATCTTTAAACAAAATGTTTCTGTGCAAGCAAAAGTAGTATTGGCCAGTTAATTTCCTTTGCATCAAACACACTTTACAAATAGCGTTTCCCAAACAAGCGTTGATACCTGTGACTCCCCTCTGAGTTTGTGAAATTAATGTGGCAGTGCCAGAATGTTTGTTATGCAAAGCTTCACTGTGGCAAGTCATGTTGGAGGGCATCTAGGTCATTACTAACCTATTTCATGCTTTCAAATTAAGAATGGTATCCTCCAGTAATCTTTGAAGCCAACAATCTGTGCCTTTCTCTGGAAGGTTAGTTTATTTAGAAGAAAAACTTCTTCTGCACTGCAGAACTGTACCTTTGTTTCTGGCTAGTCTGAGCAGCAATTTGGGTAGGCTGGAATACAGAACTTCAGCATTTCAGCCAACCCGTTTCATGCAGTTACAGTGCTATGCAGTACTCTTGGTCCAACACAACGGTACCTATCCCGTCATTCTGGACTGTGGTGGTGTGCTCCCCCTCGCCCTGCGTAAGCAACGACCACCAGTGGGGTCATGATGGCTGCATCCAGGTTATGCTGGACTTTGGGGATGGATGACAACACAGTAGCCAAAGGCTGTCTGGAGCAGTGACCCAAACGTCTTGCTGGTATGCAAACATGACTGTAAGTCAATCATCTTACTCTATAAATAGTGGACAGCCCAGAGCCCGTTGAGCTCTCCTGCACGGCAGCGGGCTGCATGCCAGGATCTCCCCTTGAGTAGGGACGCCTCTCAAGGTTACTCCTCGAGGTTGAGAGATTCCTTACCGCAACAGATCCTCGGTAAGTGACTAATAGTGTGCTAAAATTTGAAATCCTAGCTAAGTGATATAAAGGATTGATAATGCATATCTAACCCTTTAGACATAAACCGCTGACCAAGTCTGCAACTAGGATTGGATCCAGCCGCACCTAGACTCCTGTCTGAGAAGTTTATAAAGCAAGGGGGTCCTTTCTGAACCTCGTGACTCAATGGCAGGGTCTCCCTGACAGTTTTGTCTGACCCTGTCCTCTATGCAGTAAATAATCAAGTGTAGCTTGCCATCAAATCTTGTTAAACCGCTGTCACATTTACCACTGAACTTTATTGATATAAAACAGTGAGTTAACAAAGTATATTTTTGCTTCTCTCTTACAAGTGAAGTGCACTCTCACTCCATCTGCAACATGGACACAGGTGCACAAACGCTTCCCTGCCAGTTTTTGTTATGAAGATTAAAGATGAAATATAAACCATAATTTTTTAATTGTCTTTAGCAGACTGCAGAGCTTTAACCAGAAAGGTGAAAAACAACGTGCCAATTATTGGATTGTCAGAATGACCATTGCTGCCAATTAGGAAGCTGTACAGTACACTGCCCCACATTAATGAAAATCTCGGGAGAACTGGAGAAGAATCAGTGTTAGCAATTGTGCCATACCACAGCAGACATTTTTGTGGGGACAAGGTTGCTTGAAGCTGTCACATGCAATTCTTCGCAATAAGTAAATAAAAAACAGTCTTCCCTGTATAAAGCCACTCTCCTGTACGTTCTCAAATGAGTCTTTCATTTATAATCCTGTTAGTCTAACCTCTGCTACTGCTTTTCCAGACCCTACCTTTTCTATCCTTCCCTCTCTGTTCTCCCAGCTTTCAAGTCCTCTCCATTAATTGCAATGCACAGTAGGTTATCACTGAAGAGAAGCTAGGCTTCTTCCTCTCAGTTCAGAAGTGCAAAGAGAAGATTTGAGGAGCATACCTGAGCCTTGTAGAGACTTCACCTTCTTCTTGAGCAACCCATCCCACATCCGCAAAGGAGGCCACTGCATCTTCTCTAAGTGGATTAGGATGGTTTCCTTCTGTGGCATGAGAAGTAAGCTAAATTTTAAAGACAAGATTGAAAGTTTTAGAGTTGCTATTCCCAGCCCATGTCACAGTTATTTTACCCGATACTTTTAGTGAGGCCACATGTAACTATTGACACATACATGCACAAGACACATCTATAGATTTAGCACGCTTATTTCTGTCCTGGGCTTGGTCCAGAACCATTTCACTGACTTCAAACTATTCAATCTAGCCTGCTGAACACTTTACAGAAACTATTTTTGAGGTTCACGGCTAACTACATATACTATCACGTGACACTACTGAACACTCAAAATCCAATGCAAATTGTTACCTTAAAGACTAACAACATCAACATTCTCGAGTAGTTTGCTATATTAACTCAAATAATATGTTTTTAAATTATATTCGTAACCAGTAGTTAATAAAGACATTAAGGCTACTAGTACTTCCGAAGTCTTTTGCTCTGATTTAGTATTGTTTTGAAAGTGAAATTCTGTTGGAAATGTGTTTCCCTTCACCTACAACTTCCAGAATTTCTCTACAAGAATGAAGGTGTGTACATTACACGGGGCGGGGAGGGGGAAGCCATTTCTACTAGGTCAGTAATCACAAAGACTTGGAGTGAGGGGGTAGGATGCAATCATAATGGAACACACTATTTCCTAACAATCTCATTTACAGCATGCCAAACAAATTGACCATTTTCCAGCATGGTTCTGCCATTAGCTTTATAGCTGTTTGAAGCCAAAGGTGAGCAAGGCTCCAGAGACTGGAACCTTAGATTTACAGTTAAGTGACCTGAATGGAGATTTGAAAAATTGTTTGGCCCATCAGTATATGCTCCACAGCCACAACTATACAAAATGGTTTCAAATCTACTTTGAAATACTGGCTGCTTCCCCGGGTTAGACAAGGGCATGTGTACTCAGTCACTGGACTACTGAGCAGCCTGGTCTCGGTATCTTAGCAGATAAAAGCTAGTGAAACATCTTTCAGTAATTTATTCTGCTCAGTCTCTCACCTTGAGTTGCTTATCTCCAATGCAACTATGCCACCTCTTCTGCTTGTATTACATACAATCCACAGGCCAATTTTGCACGAGCCATTGCAGCTGTTTAAGTGCTGCCTGCTGCTGTTAGTGGCCAAGAAGCTAGTAATACTGACAAAGATGGTGGTAGTATGTAACAGTCTATGATGACAGGTTTGATCCAGTCTGTTAGCACTTAGGTCAATTTTCAAGGCAACTCACTTCCGTAAGGGGAAACTATTATGTGGCAGCAACTATGAAATGTTAGCATTAACCTGAATTTGTAGCGGACCTATCACAGTAGGACTGTAGGTTGGATGAGGTGAAACCATTTCTGAAGAACATTCACAGATATTTTAGTTGTAGCCTTTGATACAGAACTCCCAGGAAGGTAGAAGTTGTGGGCTTGGGGTTGTTTTTTCCCCAGGAGTTGTTACAAACAAGCTTTGGAAATCGAAATTACTCATCTTCACCTCACACTCTCGCAACTTGTGTGTGAGCCTTTATCACAGCTCCCAGGAGTGTGTATTGGCACCATCAGATCATTTGGAAACAACAGGGTTTTTTCCAGGTAGCATCAGCACAGATGGTAGTATGTAGTATCACATTAACAGTTGTGCCTAATACCATCACAGTCTGCCTCTCTTTAAAGCAGTCTAGAGAATACTATATTGCATGTTAGGATTTTCATCGTTTGAGGTTTCCTTGGCTTTTTTCTTTTTTAAAATAAAAAGAAATTTTCATGACCACAGCATCTGTATTTATTAATGTTAATGGCAATTTAAAAAAATCCATAATACATGAGCCACTTCTTGCAGGTGATACAGATTTTCCTGATGGTAATGGCCACAGGAGGAACTATTACCATGAAAAGACTGAAGGCACATTTAAATAAAGGCACTACAGGTATTTGCATCAAAAATAATTTTATAAATCAACAGTAAGGAATGCTTTTACCACTGCCAGGTTTCCTGCATTGTGAGGTAACTAACTTCTAATCCAACATTTAGTAGCAAGCCGTCTGTTATATTGTGATGCAAGTTTCTTCTTACTTTTTTATTTGTATTTATATGTAAACATAATCTGCTTGTTACCCCATATATAGATGTTTCTTTTCTCTATCTCTAAAAACAACAAGGTCTTCTACAGCAGTGGATTTCAAATTTCAAGTTAATGCAGGATTTTTACTTTAATTTAAAGGTTAAAAGCCAACATCCCTCTCTTAAAACCTTTGCCTGTTTGTAGAATGATGCTTAAACAACTCTGTGACTACCCTATTCCTCCAGCCAATCTCAGCTGAAGAAAACTTGGACAACTGCTCTGCCAGCACCTGAAATGGAGAAGAGAGAGCTGAAAACAGAGGCCCAGTTCTACTGGATGGCAGGAACTGAATGAAACAGTGAAAGTAGCCTGCTTTTCTTTCTCTGGAAACTATGTAGTTGCTTCTCCCGCTTCTTCCTTCACAGGGTTTTTTTGCCTGTTTTAGTGTGCATGTATGCTGCACACACACACATGCACGTCTGTGGGTTTCACACCCATTACTCCACAAATTTCTGAAGAAAAGACTACATGAACTGTACGGTTTTGGCTGATGTCATAGAATCATAGAATATCTTGAGTTGGAAGGGTCCCACTCCCAAAGAGTCAGCCCTGCCGGCGTTTCCACTCAGTTTCAAACTGGGGACCTTTCACGTATCAGGCAACTGTGATAACCACTACACTATGGAAACACTGCTTAGGAGGATGTCAAAGCAGGATCCCTAGTTTTTGTTTGCTCCAGGAAGTGGAAAGCAGAACACATATTTTTATACATTTAAAGATAGAATAAAAACTCCAATTTCAAATTACTAATACAGTTAGATATTAAACACTTGGAAATACTTCTTCAAGTAAGACAAACTTGCTATGATTTTTCAAATTAGCCCAGTAAATTCTGATGTTTGCTATGTGCACACCAATTCCTTAGGAGACTTCTACTGAGTTATCAGGTTTCCATCAGACAAACAGGAGAAGCATGGGACTAGAACAGAGATGCTGTAGCTGACGGACACTATCTTGTCTTGTAGCAGGTTGTACTGACAGTACTGTAGGTTTGGTTGAATCTACCTAGGCTATATTGGTAAGTTTAACTTTATTTTCTCCTAAAGACTACAGATAAACCTAAAAAATACGACATACAAAAGAACTCTATGAACCATTTTCATTTGTTCATGCCATATAGACTATATAAGGTAAGCTCTGCCACCGCTTATGGAATACATGAGCAGCATTTAGCAATTAATTTAAATGTTGACTATGGCAAGATCCATAGAGACAGATACTACAACAGTCAGTAGACCTCAAAAATCAAAATGTTAGGCTATTTTTTTTGACTAGCTGAACAAAAGCATGCTAGAAGAGAAGAAAGAATGAACATAGAGAGAGATTCTTTCAGTATCTCTTATCCATTTATCATAAGGAAAACAAAGACCTGTGGAAAGTTTGTTGCTCAAAGTTAGAAACACTGATGATATACATGCACCCTCAGATGAGGCAAGTAAGGTTTGCTTTGGGTTTTGGGTTTTAAATAAAGTGACTTACAGCAAGGTTCAGTGCATGGTCCTTTCATAATATAGCTAAAGCTGGCAAGAAAGAAAGAGGAAGAGACAGCTATAGGAAAGCACCAGTTGCAACAGCATAAAAACGATCGAGACCAGTATTGAACTTCACTATAGAATCTTAACGCTGAGATAAAGACATAAAAAACAGATGTTAGCACCACACTTTTACATGTTCAGCAGTTTATATATTAAAATAGTTTAAAGCTTGCATAAACCATATAAATTCTAATGTTTCAAGGCTCCGATTTTGAGATTCGTATTTCTAATTCAATCAACTGACAATTGTACTTCTATTTTTAGGATCCTTTCCTTTCGTCTAATAGAAGATGAATGTTTATTAGGGTGCATAAAATCTAAGCAAAGCTAACTGAATATCTCTTTAAGAGGAAAAAAAGGCAAATATTTTATTTATTCTAACACAGAATTCAGATGAAGACATATACATATTTTTATTTCAACACTAAAAATATTCAGGAACAGATTCCCCACAGCTCTTCGCAAGTACATACAACAGAAATGTCTTCTTTTATGTACCATATTAAAAGAAGGCAGTATTTGGCTAACTATCTGCAAATGAGCATCATCTTCCCTTGTATGGCCTTTACAGTACAGAAAATCAGACACGTTATAGGAAGACTTCACTTCCTTCCAAATCTGAGGCACACGGAGGCTTATCGCTGGCATAACTACTATTAATTATATATCCAAAAGTTTAAGTCCAGCATGTCATTTTGTTGTCCTTCTCACCTGCACAAATCCCCCCCCCCCCCCAACGTATGTATTTATTTTTTAAGTTTCACCAAGCCACTAGTAGTGGGAGATGGTTGCGCCCTAGTTTCTCAATGTAATTATTTAAGAGAGGCAAAATGTTAGTATGGCTTTTACTATCGCACCAAAAAGGCTCCTATGGTAATCCGAACTATCTAATTTTGCTACTGTAATTTCAAGTCTAAATATTGCTCATACATTTCATATAGGATAAAGAAATTAATTTAAACAGTGAAAAATGTAGCTGTGTGGAAATTACCTTGTCTTAGCATGGGTGATGATTCCCACCATTCGTCTTCACGTTCCCCACCCTTGCTCAGCCCAAGAAACATTCCTCTCTCAGCTAGAGTTTCAAACACTAAATTTCTCCAATTCTATACCCACCCCCTATCCCTAACACACACAGAGTTGAAGAGATTATGTGTAACAGCTTCCATCTTCCCATCTGTTCCTGAAAGACTTGTTATAAAAAGCAAGGGTTTTCTCCTCAAGCTTTTACCCTCACTTTACCCTCCCACTATATGCAGTTGAAGTTAAAAGCAAACAAGTCAGAAAGCTGCACAGAACTGATGTTCCCCTTTCACCTATACAGCGCTAACCTTGTATTTAAAACAAAAGCAAACAGGGTACTCATGTTATCTTGTTACTAATTTTTTACTTTCTGATAAAGTTGTTTATTTTCCCAAATATTTTTAAGTAACTGTTCATCTTTGCATGCCTCTTAAGCCTAGCTTATAAGCACTGTTTATAGAAATGTTTCAAATATTTTTTTTAATCGATGTATTTTTTCCCAAGAATAACTTTTTCATAGAATCATAGAATCATAGAATCATTGAGGTTGGAAAAGACCTCTAAGATCATCGAGTCCAACCGTCAACCCAACACCACCAGGCCCACTAAACCATGTCCCTAAGCGCCTCATCTACACGTCTTTTAAATACCTCCAGGGATGGGGACTCCACCACTTCCCTGGGCAGCCTGTTCCAATGTTTCACCACTCTTTCAGTAAAGAAATTTTTCCTTACATCCAATCTAAACCTCCCCTGGCACAACTTGAGGCCATTTCCTCTCGTCCTATCGCTTGTTACTTCGGAGAAAAGACCAACACCCGCCTCGCTACAACCTCCTTTCAGGTAGTTGTAGAGAGCGATGAGGTCTCCCCTCAGCCTCCTTTTCTCCAGGCTGAACAGTCCCAGTTCCCTCAGCCGCTCCTCATAAGACTTGTGCTCCAGACCCCTCACCAGCCTCGTTGCCCTTCTCTGGACACGAGAATTTTTAATACTGTATTGCCTCATTTTAGAAGTTCCAATTTCCTTAGGAAAAAAATTTGTTTCAGGTTTCATTATGTGTGTTACAGCAACACGGATTTAGGTTTTAGGCAGTACAGAAGCTGAAGAATCCGTATCTGGAAAAAATGTGAACTGGAAGTGGGAAGAACTGAAGGAAACTAATTCTCCTATGTGCCCGGTTTTATCATATTCTGCTTTTACAAACCCTCTAGTCATTTATTTAAATGAACTGCATATTTGCTTAAAATCTTTTGATGCAAGAGCAAATCCCTGTATCAGCATAATGAAACACGTATTCTAAACTGTTGAGAATACCTACCTGAAACTGAACTCTTGGACACTGTATAAGAGAGAGGTTAGTACCAATTTTTCTTACAATACTTCGAGATGAACCATAAGGTTTGCTTGACCAAAGCACCTAGACGGGAAGGAAAAAGAAGCCAGCTGTTAGGTAACTGATTTTTATATCATATTGGAACAGTTTTCTCTCATCCTTCCGTACCATGCTTGTGCTAAATGTATTTGCAGTTATTCCTTTCATGCTAGACTAGAATATAATATAAAAAATATAATACACTGTATCGGTGAACTCCTTACATTCTATACCTGAATTGGCACAAAATTTGGTTTTGTCATTACAATACAGCTATGGCTGTTTAAGTTCAAGACAGCCTTTACATTAAGTTTAAATTGAAAGCAATAAATCGGGTAACACAGAAGGATTCAAGAGTTGGAAGCATCTTCAAAAGCATAATTTGTCCATTTTCAAGACAATAAAGAATCTGCGTTGGGTCAGACACCTCTTTTTAAGTGGTTTCAAGAAAAGCCACTCAATCATGAAAAGTCTGTAAAGTTATGTAATTCTACATTTCCCAACATATCTTTTTTTCTTTAATTTAGATAAAGAAAAGGAAAGGGGGTGGAATATATGAGAATGAAACTTTGTCCTAAAAAAAAAAAAATACGTTCACCTAGATAAAATTGCACACAGCACCTCAACACACCTGGCTTCATCGGAACTGCTTCTATTGCAATTCAGATTTCTTCTATATTGTTTCAACAGGGATTGAATTTGCTTTCTTTTGTTGTACTTAAATGACAGGAATGTTTGCTCTACTATTTACCATAGTTGTATGAAATAAAATGATACTTTAATCCTAGGAGAATAGTACAAAATGAGCCAGAGCAGAAGCAAAAAAACCCCCAAAAAACGGGAGAGAAGTAGGAAAGATTTCAACACAAGGAAAGCAATGCAACAGAAACAATGCAAAGAAGAAAAAGAATAATGGGAAGACTCTAACACAGAGAACGTTGTTAGTAAAAAATAAGAACACTGTATGGTAATCTAAAAAACTTGGACAGTGTTTACTTATAGTTGTAGATATGAATTTACTACTCAGATCTTAGTTTTTAAAGGCTCATCGCTTCAAGCGAACTCAACATCCTGTTAGAAGGTTGCCCAACAAAGAAAACTTAGATAGAATCCAGGCTATTAATATTGAAACAACCCTCATCTGGCATGGCAATATTGCCTGTGTGATTAGTGTAGTGCAGCTGTGGGAGTTTCACAACACACAGCTGAATAACATTTTGATATACTGAGCAAAGATCATTACCCTTAGATTTTGAAGGTTCTATTAAAAAGAAAAATTTATGCTCCATGGTATTTATCACCAGATTATATTATCTCAGAAACTACACAAACATTTTGCCTATTTCTAAACAAGTATCCCTCCTTCCTCTGGCTTTACTGGAATGTATAAATTTTGACAAAATAAATGTGCACTGCACATATGCTATGCTAGAGCCTCACATCAGAGCTGCAACTTTGCCATTAATCCACTCAGACCCATTTTTTCCCCTCTATGAAACATACATTCTCTTGCTTAATACGCTGCTAAGCTTGAACACAAATTTTTTCAATGCAGAGTTCTCTATTGATCCTGCATTTTGGATGCCTCAAAGACCTCACGTTCGTGACTATCACATTACTGTTTGTCTATATGTCTGAGAAAATAGCAGGTAGATCAGGAGCCTTCAAGAAAAAGTCACTGACAAACAGTACCACAGTAATACAGCCTCACTATTCACAACATTGGAATTTAATTCCAATTTCACATTGGAACAGGCTGCCCAGGGAAGTGGTTGAGTCCCCGTCCCTGGAGGTATTTAAAAGACGAGTAGATGAGGCACTTAGGGACATGGTTTAGTGGGCATGGTGGTGTTGGGTCGACGGTTGGACTCGATGATCTTAGAGGTCTTTTCCAACCTCAATGATTCTATGATTCTATGATAACAGATTCTGATGTTAGAAGCAGAACTGTTGGCAATAGCCTCAAAGCGATGTTGCATTGGAAAAAATACTAGTCAAGGGAAGGCTTAATTAATTACAGAAGTACTTCCACAACAGTGAAAGAGCCTAGACTACATGCTGTATTGCCAACATAAGTGCAGTGCATTTCAAACAAGTGGCAAAACTTGTTTAGAGATTGCTCAGACCACGGACAACATGTTGACTAGCACCCAGATCCTCAAAAATACTTGGTGCTCAAGTGCCCTTGGGGTTTTTCAACAACAGTGGTTTGGTGCACCAAAACTTCTAATGACTCAGTTTTGGTAATTCAAGATACGCCTGGACAATATTTTCAGAAAACTGCATACAAGCTGTGCCACAAGGTATGCAAATAAAGTCAGCACACTGCTCAGCTGAGCTAGTAAGTCTCAGCACTGCTCTACCCAAGTTCACACAACTTGTTGTTGCCTTGAAGCACTGGCAGAGCAAGTCTGCAAAATATTACATAGTCATACCCTCTTATTGCATCAGTGTTTTGCTGTTGTCCAGAACAGCTGACATTTGGAAATGTAACTGCATTATCGCAAGCCTGATACAAGTAGAGAATGGGGGGAAACGGATTAAAAACTTGTTCCCCCCCCATTTAGGCTGAAAGATGTTGCTGAAATAACCACAGCAACACTCCAGCATATTCTCATACTTTGAATTTTCAAAGTTACACTGCATGAAATCTCAGATCCAAGTTTGAATAAAATCCTAAAATAGAGATTCTTATTGGTAATTTTAATTTACAATGTATAAACAATTTACTCTCCATAAATTCCCAAGATTGACAAAAGGTTCTACCACAGTAATTCAGAGTAAGAACTGCCCTTCTAAGTACTGCACATAGCTGTTAAGGATTTCCCTATTGTTAAAACATTAAAATATTTTGACAACTTACAGGGATTACTGCATTGAGGTCAATACTTCTACTCAAAACAGCTTCCTAAAGGTCCCAGTGACAAAGCAGTTGATGTGTAGCAGATCTCTCTCTCTCTCTCTCTGCTAAGCATTCAAAGAAAACTCTATATACACTTTCCTCCAAGAGGAGAGCTATGCATGCACCTTCCTCTGTTTCCCCAGTAAAGAACACAGCTGTGTTGCTCTCACGTACTATAACATTTTCAGGAGAGGTAAATATAGCACAATTATCATCATCTGAGTTTCATGGGGCTTTTCATATTGCCAAGATAAGAGCAAAGAAATAAGATTATTTAAGAATTAATATCACTGTTAAAAATCAGTTGAAAATTTTCCTTCAGCTTCAAAACACACATAGAAGTCCAGCATGAAAAGCAGTGTTTACAATGTAAACAGTTTGTTCTCAGAGCTAGAAGGAACTGCACAGTATTTTTAACACATATATTACTCAATACTTCAGTGTCCAAGTAGCAAACTTCATACTTTTTCAGCAATGCAGAATCATACAAGTATTGAGTATACTTAAAGTGTTGTGCTGGAATAGACAAGCACAAACTAAAATACATTAAGTGCTTTCTATACCTGATTTTCTGAAAACATGAAGCAAGTTTGAAACACTTACTGATTCCATGTTTAATCCAACTTGTTCAAAAGCCATCCTAATGAAGCGCTTAAGCCAGCAAATCATTTGGAATGGAAAAGGCCTTTCCAAACTTGGATTTAAGCCTTCCAAATCTACAGGGCTGCGGGGGCTCCATAGCACTTCTGAAATGAGAAACACAAGAATTTTAGATGCATGTCATGGAACATATACAGAAGTAAACTGCTACATGTATTCCTAAAATACAAGCTTTAGAAACAGTTTCTGAAAACAAGACATGTACGTATTGGCATTCAGAAGGCATTTACTTAATACAGGTGACAAAGATTTTTAGTAGTGTCATTTTTAAGAAATCAGCGCTGTTGCAAAGTTAACGATTAAAACGCTGGGGAAATGATTGCTCACTTGAGCTTGGACAGATGATGATGTTCAACAGCTCTAAGTGAGCACCGCACACTATGGAATGCCTGCAGCTGGGGACTAGCACTAAAATTAAAGGCCCATACTCCTATCTAAAACTCATTTCTATGCAGGAACAAACTACAGAAAGCTGATCACGTCTCTTCATTCACATTCTGACAGCTTTGTTGTTTCCTCCTTTTTCCCACAACTGAGGAAAGGAAACATGGAAAAATGGCTAATGCAAGAAAATGACAGGAAATAGCGTAGATGTGGGACCTGAAAATATTCAGGCGATTTATAAAGTTGGACAGATTTCAGATTGCATCTATATGTACTACCATTCACTTAAATCAAGATGCTTTTATTGCTCCTCTAGTGAGGAGCAATAGTGTAGCTTTTCTTTAGCTGTGTTCTACACCAGTCATAACTTTGATGCCACTGAGAAATGTATGCCACCAAAACCAAAAAGGAAGCCATAGATTTACATTTACGTTTGTTTTGTGTATCAGGCTAGAAACAACACTTTGTTGAACCACCTTGAACAACATATTTGTAGTATGAACAACAGCGTTGCTGAAGTCACTATATATATACAGAGTGATGACTAAAGCAACGTAGCAGCAAGGTACGGGTACTCGGGAAGTCTGAAAGTCAGGAGATGGAAAAGCTATGCTGTTTGAAAGTGCCCACAAGCATTACAGTTAAACCATCACTGTTTCCATTACAAATGTTTTTTTCAACAGTTTAGAGTTCCTTAGTAATAACCTGCTTCTTGTGGAAACTTGGCAGGAACAGTGCAACTCTACAGTTATCTTTTTTTAGACAGGCTTAAAAAAAGAAGTTGGTATTAGTTTCTCATCACCACAGAAAGTAAAAGACATTTCCTAACAGGATTTTCTTTTGTTTCTGAATAAACTAGGAAGAAACTACTAATCTATCAGCTAAAGGAGGACTAATGAAAATGGAAGATAACAAAAGTTATTAAAAGAAAAGAAGTGAACCAGCCACCACGAGATTAGAACGGAAACCGCAATTGCCATAAGAAAAACAATAGGGAAGAATAATAGGCTACCTACCAAACAGCCACGAATATAAGCTATAGTCGTACATAATAAATAAAAAAGTCATGGACTTATTTATGGAAAGCTGGAAAAGTCTGTTAGGGAAGCATTCCCATCTACTTGATCTATTCTTCCTTTAGGCATCTGTTATTCTTCCCTTAGACGAGCTACTGGACTGTATGGATCTTTGATCACATTGCACCTGCTGTGTTTTTATAACAGGAAGAATACCAGTCTTTCTACATATTAGATTTGGCATCATATCTGGCACCGCAGACATGCAGTGACATAAAAGAGACAGGGATGCTCCTTTGAAAGGGTAAACCTGTTCCAAAAGTGTGATACATGTGATGCACTCCGCCTCATTCCAAAGTTCAGACTTGTTGAACATGTAGTGTGGAAATCAAAGAGAAGAAAAATGGAAGCCATGTCAAGACATTCAAACAAGAGAGAAAAAAAGGTAGAAACCGTATCGCTGAGCAATTGCGAGGACAGGGCTGGCTGGTAAAGGCAAGAAATAGGACTATAAAGGGATGACTGCATCTTGATACACTGCTCTTCCAACAGATAGACAGGTCATTAGTTTAAAAATCCCAAGACGTAGTCAGAGTCATGTTTTGTTTCAGGAAGTGAAGAAAAGGTATTTTGTTTCTGATCAACTGGGAGGACTGAGTCTTTAATAACAGGGACAATTTGGGCAGAAGTGAAAAGAGAGTGTGAGAACTTCCTCTGAGGAAATCAGAGCAGGTCTAGAAAGTTTCCATGAACTCAAGAAACTGAGAGGCTAAAAGAAGTAAAGGATTGACACAAAAACTGTCAAGATAACCAATTAAAGGCACAAAAGCAGATGCAGAAAAAAGTAGCATAATATTAGGATGACAGAATAGTACAAATATGTAGTAGTAAGTTAAAAAAGGCTAAGGTACAAAATGCATTCCAGCTTACAGGCATAAAAAAAATCCTACATATGTATTAGGAGTAAGCAGACAAGAGAGAGCGCCAGGATTTAACAGGAGAGGAAAGAAAGCAATGAGTGATATAGATAGCCAGTATATTCTGTGTTTTCACTTGAAGATGGTAGAAAAGACAAGAGACAGATGTTAGAACGGGTTATAGACAACAAAAGCTACAAGCATCCAGGACAACAGTGTCTAATGAAATTCACCCTGAACAGCTCAGAAATTAGCCAAAGCAATTTCTGAAATATTAGTGATTACTTTTAAAAACTTGTTCAATGAGATCCAAGAGACCCAGGAATAAAAGGAGCATGATGACACAAAGCATTGGAAACAGTCCAAAATACTTATCTTGCCCTGAAACATTTAGGTGACCTTTTATAATTCCAGGTTCCAAGACTTCGATGAGCGAACACGAAAGATCATCCATTCAACAAAACAACTACTTCAGTAAAATGATTATTTATAGTTCACATTACAAATCATTGTTTCTTCTGTAGCCTAAATACTTAAAGTACCTAAGACTGGGATCATCAACTCCTTGCTCTTGCCAATGTCCTGTTATCTGCTTTTGCAGAAGAAAGTGACAGAAGTCAGTCTGTAAGAGTGGAGAGTACCAACCAGTTCCTGGATTAGTTTCCTTAGTTCCTGGCACTAAAGAAAATCACCATGTTTTAACAACCTCCGGCTAATTTGTTATCTAAAAGGAGATCTAAAATGAAAATACTTCTAAATATATCAGCTTGATGCTTTTATGAGATCTATTAGTTTTCCAGAATTATCCCCAGACAAATTTGATACTCATTTCTTCCGGACTATATTGCACTATACCTTTCTTCATAAATCTCAGTTATTTCACAATTATTTTATGTGCCAAGAACAGAAAGGGTTCATTCCAAATGAAACTGCTGGACAGCAAGAATGAAAACATTAGCAAATTTTTCTCTCATGCTCTGTATACATGCCAATTTCAGAAGCAGGAGTTAGATGTTTATTGCTTTTACTAACCTAGAACAATACCTCTTTTAAAATATTGATGCTTGCTTCATTTATCCTCTATCTTCTTTATGCTACCTAAACTAAAAATAATAGTAGTTTAATTCCCCTATAGCTTCCACAACTCAATTAATACAATAAAATGCCCTGAGTGATGGTAATATTGCTATAACACATGGTCCTTCTGCTGTGCTTAAGCAAAACTATTACAACGATAAGCAGTAGTCATAGGCAAGATTCCCAAAAGAGGTTAGAAGAGTAATAACACAAAGAATTACATTTCACTGCATAAGGCAGGCGGGGGTTGGAATTTCATGGGTTCATTTATAAGACTATTTACACAGAAATTAGCAATGCTGAAGAACTTTCTTTCTGATATGGATACATGCAGGAATTCCCTGGTTGAGAAACGAGGAGGTCTACATTTCTGCATGTCAGGGTTCTCACCTTAGCCTCCCTGAACTCTCTTTTGCCCCCACTTTTCCCAACCACTTCTCCAGGTTTAATTTAATACTGTCATATCAAATACCAGCCTACAAAGCAGAGAGATAATACCATTATAAATTACAAAATGTTCATGAAATAAATATAAAGGCTCTGGAGCATGTACACATAAGGCACACTACTCAGTAAATATGAAATGGAGGCCTTTGCCAGGCTTCTAGTAAGTCCTACCCATGAGAGATGAAAAGAAAGAAAAATCAGATGCAAGTGCTTTCAAACTGAAATTCTTCTATGTGTATTTCCCTATGTTGTATTTGTCCAAGTCCCTTTCAAATTATGAGTTCTTGCTCTTAAAAGGAAATACGATATTCATATTTTTCTTACTGAAGAAAATTTCTCTCATTTATGTAAGATCCACACAAAAATAAAAGAGAATGTCTTATTGGGCTTGAAGCAGCAGATCAGCCTTCACCAAGAATAAATAAATGCATGAAATCTGAAAATGACATGTCTAGTCTCTAAATTGAAAGGGTATGCATAACATAAAGAAGTACAAAATTTTCAAAGAAGCATGGTTTCAAAGGAATACCAACCACATCAAAAATCACACACAAAAAGAGTAGGTTCCTCCTTATTTTAGCAGGAAACTAGGGCACGCCTATCTTCACAGTCTTTAAGACTGACACATGACCCAAGCTCATCTCATGAAATTATATCCATAAGGAAACATATTAAAGAAGTAATAAAGAAAGATAAAACCAACAAAAAATTATCACAGCAACAGCAAGCCACGCAGGCAGGGAGAATCTTCTGATAAAGGACTAGATCCCCTTGCAAATCAACACAGACCAATTATAAGTAATGTAAGCATTTGGCAGTGATCACACAGCCAACTACAGAGGTCTATTTTTTGGCTTGGAAGCCACAAATAATGAAGTGCCCTATTACTTTCAGAAACGCTTGTTTGGAAAGACACGTCAAGAGAGAAAAAAGTCAGTGAATACTACAGAGACAATCAAGGGCTTATCTAAGCTAATATCAGCATGAAATCTAAAGCAAGAACTGAAAATAATACATATTTGCAATGGAAGTTGTTAAAGCTTTCTTAAAAATATAGCCTAGTCTTATATACCTCGAAGTGCAAAACCATATTCATCCCATCTTACCCATGTTACCATATCTTGCCAATTAAGGATGGAGAACAAAAAAACCCCATGTTTAAACACTAGTTTAATCAAAAGCCTTTGCTCAGCAGAGTTTATATCTACACGGTGCAATATGATACTGTGTAGAGGTAAATGAAATCCTTCAACATCTCTAAACCATACAGTATTATACTACACAGTCGTAACCATATACCTCCACTTTCCTGCCAGGCGTACAGACCTCCCTAGTCATTGCTGTGAATGCCAGCCATTCTGCTACGTCTTTGAGAAACAAGAACATGCAAATTTTATTAGCAAAAGGGTGTCTCCGTCTGAAAAAGCATTTAAAGTGTTCTATGGTTTTTCCCTCAAAATCTCTCTTAGTAACAACACGGAGTTCCTACACGTGGCAATCGTGTTTCAGCTAATGACCTCTATGAAGAAAATTATTTTGATTCAGCAACAGTTAACTGGAACTTTTAGAGCCGATGTGCAGAAAACTCAGCTCCCTACTTTTTTCTTCATCACCTAGGTAAAAACCAGTAGGTAGCAGAAGACAGAATTATTTCCTTTTCATTTAGTCTTTGTAATTCTTGTCTTCACAAGAGCTGCAAAAGACTACGGCTGTCTGAGGACAGCATGTAAATATTAATGAAATCTTGCTGATGCTATCAGAGATCAATACACTACAGTTGATGCCAGCGTTCAAACTCTACTCACACTCAGTGTTTGGAACTTCGGTAGCTTGCTAAACAAAATAAAGACAAGCATCTAGCAAGTTACTTATTTATGACAATTGCGGAAGAACCTGAGCACAGCAGCAGTATCACTAAAGGTATACAAAGTAAGCATCATAAGTTTACAGAAAAGGAAAATAAGCACCAGACCCCTTAAGACTAGGCTCCTTTCCCCTCTATATGCTACCTCTGTATTTTAAAGCCTCCTTAAAAAACTTCCCTGAAACTTCTCCAGATTTACATGATTTCCCGCGACCTGTCACTCCCATCACAGCAACGTAAGAGGGTTTCAGTTTCGGTCAGCTTGCCTGCTGAAACGACAGCTTCGACCCCAACACCCCGAGCCGCTCCCAGGCTGCTCTGCTCCCCTGGAAAGGCGGCGCAAGCACGGCACCTTCGCAAGGCCGTTGCCTGCCCGGCACCTGCCCTGCCCTGGATCGGCCCTCGGCGCTGCCACGCTCACAGCGGGAGGCGGCGGCTCCATCCCGCCGCCCTGCCCGGGGACAGCAGCCATGAGCGGGGCCGCCCTGAGCGGCCTGTACCCACTGCCAGTCGAGCAGCACCCCTATCTGCCCTCGGCGCCGACTCGGGAGCTCCTAAGGGCAGACACCAGAGGAGGGCGGGACACCCCCTCAACACCACCCACACACACAGGGCTCCCGGTCTGAGGGGGCCACGGCTGAGCCGGAGGAGCGGAGCGGAGCGCGGCCCAGCCCGCCGGCGGCAGGGGCCCACGGCAGACGGGGAGAGGCGTGCTAAGCGCGGCGGCCTCCGGGCCCGGGTCGCGCTCCCCCTCGCGCACCGCCCTCGACCCGGGACCGGGCGCGACGAGAGGGGCCGCCCAGGAGGGAGGAAGGAAGGGGAAGCCCACGGGCCGCCTCGGGGAAGGGGCCGCCCTCGCCTCACCCGCCGTCCGCCGCGGCCGCGCTCTCTCACCTGCTTCTTCCACCGCGGCTCCCGACCCCCCCGCCTCGGCAGCCGATCGCGGCCGCCCCGGCGCCACCCCGACCAATAGTCACCGCTCCCGCGGGAGGCAGGACCGCGAGTGCCCTCCGCAGGCTGCGGCGCGGCGATCTACCCGGCAACCACTGGGCCCGGAGGAGACGGGTGAAACCACCCCGCCCCTCTCCCCCACTGTGACCTCCGGGCCACGTGACCGCACCCCTCCAATAAGAGGGGGCCGCGGGGTAGGGGGGGGTGGCCGGCGGCCGCTTATGGCGGCGGCTCCGGTCCCGTCGGGGCGGCCCCCCTCAGCGCGGCCCCCGCGGGCGCTGGAGCAGCGGGGAACGGCGGCGGCGGCGGCCCTGCCCGGTCGTTACCGGCCTGGCGGCGGCGGCGTACCTGCCTGGAGCAGGATGCTCTGGAGCGCGGGAGTTGCCAGTGTCGGAAGCGCTCGGGGCCTGGCCAGGGTGGGGGGGAGGCTGCCTGGCGTTGCTCTGGAGCCTCAGCGGTAACTAACGGCGCGCTGGGGTGCGGGTGTCGGCCGCAGCGCCGCCGGTGGCTCTGTGGGCGGCGTCGGCCGCGTCCCGTTAAAATGCGCGGGAGAGGAGGGCCGGCGCAGCCGTGCGTACCAGGCGAGAGGCGTTGCTGCGGCAGCGGCCGAGGCGCGCGTCGAGATCGCCGGGCGCCAGCCGGCGCGGGGCGGGCTGCCGGGGCGTAGGGAAGCTGGGAAAACGCTTCCCCGTGCCGAACCGAGGCTTAAGGGTTGCTGGGGAGGCGTTCCCGGTTTGTAAGAACTTCACTAGGAACGCTGCTCCCTCAAAACTGAAGAGGCTCAACGGCCGTGGGCGGAGCAGAGGAATGTGACAGTGAAAAACCTTTGTCGCTTGGGGGGGGCGGACACCCAAACCTTCCGAGAGGATTCAGACGTCCTTACAGTGAAATGAACTTCATTCCCCGGCCCTGGCGGGGCGGGGACAGCCTGCTCCGGCTTGCGAAATGGGGGACGGCGCTGTGTCTCCGTGCAGGGTCAGGTGTATTCTACACTATATTGTTTGACGGTACACTTTTTACTTGAGCCGTAAATTCAAGCTCTGGGGGTGACCACCTGTGGGGAAAAAAAAAATTATTAAAACCAAATCCAGCTAAGGGGCCGTGTTTCCCCCCCCCCCGCCGCTTCCCTCCGGGAAGGGGCCTGCGGCCCTCTCCGAACTGCAACTCCCGGCGTGCGCAGCGGCGCGGCTGCCAGAGGGCGGGGTCCCCGCCGGCAGCCAATCGCGCCTCGTCAGGAACAAAGCGCGCCACGAGTGGTGGAGAGGCGTGGGTGGGCCCGCGCCAATGGGGTTGCGGGGTGCTGGACGGTGCCGGGGTCAGAGCGGGCCCTGGCGGGTGGTGCGTGTGCGGTGGGCCCTGCTGCCGGCCGCCTCCCGCTGCCCTCCGCAGGCCGCGCCGCCCCCGCGGGCGATGGGGACACGGGGCTGAGCTGCTCGGCCGGGGACGTCTTTTTCGGCGGTACGGGGCCGGGAAGGGGAACGGGCCGCGCTCGGGGACGGGGGACGCTGGAGAAGGGCGGGATGGCCGTGAGAGGGGGGCGGCGAGGCCGGCTGAGGTCCCTTCTGCTCTCCCCGGCCGCGTCCCGGAGCTCACGTCAGCCGGTCGCTGGAGGGTTGTGCCTCCGCCGGACGAGGGGCCCGGGAGCTGAGCCCCGGGGCCTCGTCGCAGCCGGACTGTCAGCTCTGCCGCTTAGGGAACGCTCAGCGTGGCGGCGGAGGTGTGAAGCTGTGGCGGTTCCTCTCCTGGGCCTCCCCGGTGAGGACACAGAGCGGAAAGGGAGACTGGGAGAGAGGTCCGCGGTGCCCTCTGTGAAGCTTTTATTTCAAAGCAGCAAGGAGGAGAAAAGAGCCGGTACCTGGCTGGCTTCTCTGCTAGGCCCCCAAATTCTAGATAAGCTCTTAAAACTTTTAAAACAGCTTAATTGGTTTTTCATTAAAAAATGCCGGGGGTCCTAGTTTTCATAAAATTGGTTGTCGTAGGTGATGGAGAGGGTAAGGACTTCAGCTGTCTTCTCAGTTGTGGCTGAGGAGAAAGAGGGAAGGGTCTGGGGAGGACATGAGTGTGGCCGAATGGGATAAGAGGGGGGTAAAATTTGCCTTCGTGCTTTTTCAGGAGATTAGAAGGAAAAAGGCAAAAAGTGATCAGGATGGAGAGAGTTGTAGGAATGATCTGGTGCTCGGGACACAAAACTGGAAGTCAGAGACTTCGGTTAGCATCAGCTCCACAACTGATGTGATTTTTACGTTTTGAATAAGTTCCTTTGCCAGCTATGAAAAGGAATTAATAATACCTAACAGAGAATTTTTCTTTTTAATTTAGAGTTGTCTGCTTTGGAAATATAAATTATTGTTTATTGGTTGAGCTGCTGTATCTCCCAGTTGATCTCTTTCGGACTGGTGATAGTCAGGAAAAATAGCCTGGAGACTAATCATTGGCATGTACTTTTCACATTAGCACTCTCTTTCCTGAAGGAAGGACCAGTGACTTGATTAACAACATTTTTTTCTCTGTGAAAATGTCAGAAATTATCATAACCAAAATTCATATTTGTGGTTCATTTTTTTTTTTATGGGTATGATTAATTTGTGTTGCTGAAAGGCCTGCCTTCAGTAAGAATCTGTAATATGTTTGTATGATATTATTTGTTTGGGCAGTGATGTTAAAAGAACGTAACCGCTTACAAATTTGATTTGTTTTATTTTTATGCAGGGGAAAACTGAGAGAACACAAATTAACAATATGTATTTACTCACACTTGTGCCTTAAGAAAAGTTACTTGCATGAGTTGGTACGGGCAACACCAGGACCACATTTAGAAGTTTCAGAGGCACATAATCAGTGTTTTGAAGGAAACTAGTTTTTTGCACCAAGATGTAGCATTTTCTCTGAGTAAACCTATGCTTTTGGTGCCTGTTAAGTAGTTATTCCTTATTAAACAACTTTGGAATCTGATACTCTCAAGCTAACACGTGTCTCCTTTGAAGTGGAGGTGGTGGCTTGGACTTCAGCTGGAGCAAGGCGTGACCTGCTTTCTTTCTTTTTATTGAGAGGGTACTAGTGAAAAGAAAAAAAAAAAACAAACCCCACCCTCTAAAACCCTTTTTACCTTTGAATGAGTATGGCATTACACTAGTTACTTGATATGTAGATCCAGATTAAAACTTGATGTTCACTGTTCTTGATGCAGTGTTAATCTTTTGCTGGCTTTTCTGGTTCATTTTCGTGTAAAATTTGATTATTGCAAAAGGTACTCTGAAAATACATATTTTGATTTTACACATTTTTGTACAGAAGGATGTTTATAGACTTCTAGGGTGCCTTGTTGTGAGAAAACTGAATTTCTCAGAAATATTTGTCAGTAGTGTAAAAAATCCAACACAAACATACTCCCATAAAGGCTTATTGGTCTGAAATCATATATAGGAAACAAATCAAAGTATTATTAACCAAACCTACGTGTTTTCTGCATAGGAAGTTTAGATTTCCAGTTTACAAATTTCAAGATCCACATCCTTATCAATTCCATCCACATTCCATGAATTCTAGTCCTTGGTTTTTTATACTTTTATGCTTATAACAAATCGGTGCCTTTGTGCTTTAGTCTTATCTGTGTTTTAATTGATGATAAATGTTGTGGTATTAGTAATAGAGATTTTTTTTTCCAGCAGGTATTTTGTATGCATGGTGCAGAAAAAATGAATTCTACTATGAGTGAGGAACCTGATGCACTATCTGTAGTTAACCAACTCCGAGATCTAGCAGCTGACCCATTGAACAGACGGGCCATTGTTCAGGATCAAGGATGCCTGCCAGGTCTTATTCTGTTTTTGGACCATCCCAACCCTCCAGTTGTTCATTCAGCTTTACTAGTAAGTATTCTGGAGATAAATTTGTATATCGGTAGGACGTTTTGTAACTTTGTTAATACGTCTTTAAAAAAGTAAAAATGTGAAAAATAAAACCTTGTTTTATGTTATGTTGATATTCGTTATATGTGTTTTTTTAAAAACATGTATTTCAAAAATTGTTTAGAAATGATGCATTTTTCCAGGGGAATCTATGTTTTTTGGAAGAGATTAATTTACTTTGCATTTTTTCCCTAATACAGCTATTTCACTTTTTGTGTGGAGGGAGGTAAGCGCCCTTAAATCTTTTTCTTAAGATGAAGTTATGGAACTTGGTAAATACACATGGTGATTCGACATTCATATTGTAAAAAAAAAAAAAAAATTAAAAAAATCATAGGATAATTTAGGTTAGAAACGACCTCCAGAGGTGATGTAGTCCAATCCCATGCTCAAATTAAGTCTCCTTAGATCACGGCTCAGGGTTGTGTCCATTTGATTCTTGAACACCTTGAAGGATGGAGATTCCGCAACCTCTCCGGCAGCCTGTTCCAGCATTTAACCACCCTCATGGTATTAAAAACAAACAAACAACCCCCAAAACCCACCCAAAATCTATTAATATCTGATACAACTTATTCCAGCGTTTGTCTGTTTCTTCTTGTTCTAAATCATAAACGCTAAAGTCCTGATTTCTCATCCTGAATCTAAATACTAACTTTAAAAAGTGTATTTCTTGCTTAGAAACAGGACAAACAAATGTCCAGATTTTGTTAAAAGTCTAATTCAATTCTTCTAATAAGATTTTAAGTTACTAAAATTTATGCGGTGCTCTTTTTTCCATTTTTATGTCATTATTGAATTTTAAACACTGTGAAACTAAAGAATAAGGAGCTCTGTCTTTTACATACAAGTATACATTATTCTTTATACCATTAAGACCTATCTGTACCATAATTCTGTATTTTTCATTTATTTTACTTTCATAGTGGATATTAGTGAACTTCTTGGAATTAATTCAGCATCTCTGATACTCTTCTGCATTCAGGGAATAAGGTTCCTGTGCCCTGCTAATTTGTTTTTAGGTTAGCCTTGCCATAACATTTGCCAGACTTTAATGTTCTTCACTGGAAGAACTTTGAGTTGAGTTTACAGTTCTTGGGAATATGTTGCATTGGTTTTCTTCCCACTGCAGTTTCCTTAGGTTGTGGTCTTAAAAGAGGATCTTGTTTGGATGTCTCACTCTCTTTTTCCTTCATTTGCTCCTTTGGGCTGCGTATTCTCACTTCCTGCACGAGATTCGATAATCAGTCTGTGATCACGTTACAAAAATTAACTCTACATAAAAAGGACTGACTGTCAGATTGATGGGGGCTAATCCAGTTTGCAGTGTGGTTCCACAGGCCTGGATATTATTCAAGTTATGTTGTAAGAACATCTCATTGGGTGGGAATGGGAGACAGCCATGTTGTTCCATTTAGTGATAACCTACAGTTAGAGTGGATTAAGAATCAGGATTTAGAGGAGACCATGCTATATCCCAGGACCCTGGCTGCAGTCAGAAATGGATCAGTTTACTGTGAAAACATGTTTTTGTCTGCTACTCAAACTCCTTGTGTTCACGAGTTCTTGAACGTCTTAGGTTCTATAGCTTTTAATATCTTTGCTGATAACTTTATAGTCTTCATTTTGATATTTTTCCATTCTGAAAGGTCGTTTGGTTTTGGTTTTCTAGCCATCCCATTGGTCAAAAAGGTGCTTCCATTTGAATGGGAATCATTACATGTAATTATTTTCCATTAAGTTTATACCTAATAAAAGGATATACAGCACTGACTTTAAATTTCTTATTGTATTATTCTGTGATTCCAATAGCTGAAATTATAAATAATCTGTATGCATCATAATAGTTCCCTATTTAACTTTTTTGATACATTGTAGAATCTTTCAGGGAGGGTGTTTTCCTCCCCACGTGCAGTTTGAGTTCAGTCCTTTCTTCTATCTGATCAAGAAGTGGTATATTTTTCTATAGTTTTCTCTAGTTTTGATTCCAGGAATTCTTTACAGTACACTTCAAAACTTTTAGCATTTGAATGTTCTAAGTAAAAAAAATCAGAAGTAACCCAGGCAATACTATTTTTTTTTCTTTAAAATTTGGACTGAAATTTTCAAAAACAGGACTCTGAAGTTAAGAAACTATATTAACATTTCACTTATAAAACATCAAAGATGTCTTTTGTTATTAAGATTGACAACTGTATTTTTGTATTCAAGTATGGAGATAGTCCTATTGATTATGATGAAATTACTTGTGAGCTTAAAGGTAACGTAGATAAGTGTTTTGCTGAACAGAGGCTGAGCCAAAGTCCGTAATAGAAATCATCCTTACGCCTTCAGTAGACTGCGACTTAATAAGCATAAATGATCTCACTTCTTTGAAGGTGCGGACCTTTGCATCTCCCATGGGGAGCAGGGGGAATAGGACTTCCTGCTGTTGAAAAGTCAGGTCACTTAAGTCATTCTGATAACTTTGTCTTTGGTCTTATTTCAGTGGAAGTTACATTTGTGTGAAAAGGGTATGTAACAGATGGAAAAGAAACTGCCTACATTTTGACTCAAATAATTAGCTGTTAAGATAATGGGTTTTTCTTTGTGCAACACCGTTACATCCTTACTAAATTGCCTGAACAGCGACTAATAAAAATGAGAAACTTTTTCCACCGGTAAGGATACATTTCTTAACATGAAAGTTAGTAGTTCAGAACTATCATTCAGGTTTTTCCCCATAGTTGAAAAGGAAGAAAATAAATGCATATACAACATTTATAAACTGCAATTATTGATACTGAACCACATCAGGAAATAGCAAAAATCACATTTAGAGTTTTTATCATGCCAGACAGCAGACAGACTTTCTCAAAAGGCAATAAAATGGTCTTGAATTTTACCTAATAAGTGCTGAAGATGATTTAGAAAAAATCACAGATAATTATTTTCTATCTCTGAAGGGATTAAGGAGCACGTTATTTTTAAAGCAGCTAGTGAGCAGCATAGCTATTATATGACTATATTTAAAGAATTGGTGTACTTCTAAACCTTGCTATTACAGACCCCATTTTATAAACCATTGTATTTGTGTATTGCAGGATTTTGCAAGTGCAGTTTTTGTACCTACATCAATAAAACACTGATTAAAGCACAATGCACAGTAGACCTTTGGAGGTTCCTTCTAAGAAAACTTTGTCAGCACTAACACTAGAGAGACGTCTCATGAAAAGGACTGACATTTTAACTGGACGAGTATTATGTTAGGAGGATCGTGCAAATATACAGTTGCTGACTGGGGTCAGCAATGTGAAGTTGTGTGAAGAGTGTCCCTTGAAAGTCAAACAAACAAAACCTTGGGCAACAAATAAGTGTAAATTCCCAGTTTAGGTAACAATAACCTAAGCAGCTTGCTGCTGCTGGTATTCTTATTCCTGCATGGAGTGATGAATATTGCAATTAGTCTTCAGAAGCTTATAAATGTGGTGGACCTCTTTCTGTGGACAGCAGAAACTTGATGGTGGTGAGTTTTCTAGTACTGGAGGAGCCCACAGATTTGATGGAAACATTGCTAGAAACATGGTGTATAAAAATTACTTTAGATCTCAGATCACATAAACGTTTGTTGGAAGGGACTTCTGGAAGTCATTCACTTCAGCTTCCTGCTTGAACTGGGACTGTCGCCAGCGTTCAATCAGGTCAGTTGTAGCTTTGTCTCGTTGATTCTGCAGTCCCATTAGGTCATCTGTTCCAGTGTTGAACTACCTTCATAGTGCAAACGCTTTTTGTAATATCTGATTTGAACTTCCCAAGCCGCAATTTGTGGCTGCTCCCCCTTGTTACGTTGTTTGCTGCTGTAGAGGAAAGTTTGGCTTAATCATCTTCGTAAAGGCTTTTTGAGTAGTTGTAGACAGCTGTTAGATTGTCCCTTAGACTCTCTTAGCTGGTATAAACAGACCCAGTCTCTCAACCTTTTCTCATAGATCAGATATTTCTCACAGATTGGATATTCTATGCTTTCTGTGTATTTATAAGAATAAAACAGTTTTTTAATGTTCACAGTAGGTGATAATACTCTTTATCTTCTTACTAGAACTCACATTGTGAATGTTTTGCAGACGTGCACTAATAAAAATGAATGATAATGTACTGGACATATTGGTGATTTGCTGTGGTCCTCTTTCTTTTAGGCTCTCCGCTATTTGGCAGAGTGCCGTGCCAACAGAGAAAAGATGAAAAGTGAATTGGGTATGATGCTCAGCTTACAGAATGTAATACAAAAGTAAGTTTATGATGGGTTGTTGGATCCAAAGACAGTGTAAACATAAGATTCTGATGCAAAGTAGAACTTTGATTATGAATTTGTATAGCGAATTTTTAATACTGCTTTCTTCCTTGTTGAAGTTGTGTGGCTGCAAGCAATTAATGTTTTTCATTGTATAGTATAGTAAAGTAATTAGACCATAGTCTACAAGAAATACTCATTTGAAAGTCATTTGCCAAACAACAGATTTCTTGCCCTTGTTATAGATAACTAATTTTGTCTCTTCCCTTTAGGTTCTCTTATAATCCTTCTCATCATTGTATAAGGGTGCCTTGCACTAGTGCATTTAATGAAATTGGTTGGCATCTGCCACATTTATTCTTTGATTCCCACCTTTGGGAAGGGAAATTGTATATGCAATGTATTTTTTTTTGATGTATTTTTGAAGGTATGTATCTGCACTTTTGTGTTGAGGAAACATCTTGCAGGTGGAGTAGAAGTTAGTGAGGTTTGTAGTGGTGTCTAATTTCTTTGTAGAATGTGTCAACTGGGTTATGTCTCCTAAAATTTGCGACTGTTGGATTTTGTTAAGATTGCTAACTGTTCAGTGTTGAATACTGGAAGATGTGTGGGTATATGCACACTGGAGAAGATACACATATGCACTTATCAATAGAAATTAATATGATGAACTACGATGAATCATTATTAGCAAAAAAAAAAAAACCCAACCTCCTTCAAAGATTAGTCTGTCATAGCAGAAATTAATTTGCCATCAAGATATCAAAAGGTGATTATTTTACACACAGTTCAATAGCGTTCTAGTTAACTGGATTTTTCAGATGTGAGGGACTGTTCCTTGAGAGAGGAGAAAAGTCATATTGCTGCACTGAAATGTGTTTCAGATGAATGTTTAAAACAATTATTTAGAAAAGGATGAAACACAAGTAAAATTGTATATTAAAGATTCAAGTGGAAAGGTTTTGAATCTTTAATACGTTAGTTGGATCTCTAATGTATCACTTGTGGTATAAGTTACAAGTTTCTTTTAGAAAAAAACCAAGGCTAGACTTGCTAGTTCCTTCATCCCATAGCCCCTCCAGTTTTTGGTGGCGTACCTTTTGTTGTTGTCTCTCTCTCTGACACTGCTTATCTAAAGGTGTGAACCTGAAGAATTGGAGGGGAAATTCTGGTCTGTTCACAAGTCCTACGTGATATGTGATCTAAGAAAGATTAACACTTTTTACCTTTAAGTACTTAATTAATTCTGCTGAAACTAACAAGATTATGTATTGGCATGAAATTCAGCATTGTGCCTAAATATCATCTTGTTGTTCACCAGTTACCCAAAACACAAGGATTGAAAACAAATGTCTTAAATAGGGTGATGAACTAAATGACTAGAATTCAGAAGAGAGTAGTTCTCAATTTTTTTGAATAATGTAATAATTATAACTTTTTAAAATGATAGGTGTTTTTAAGAGGATAGGAAAATTTAATAGGGGAAAAAATTGAATTAAGTCTTACAGTATTCACCTTTTTTAAGGACAAGCATAATTAAGGTAAAATATACAGAAGTCTGTGCTTGCTACTTTTATAATGACAATAAGAACTGAAATGTTTAGGTAATAACAGAAGCATGCATTTCAGAAGAACTTACTTTTAGTATAGATTACATGTCTATTTAGAGCACGGAGACATCCTTAAGTTGTTGAAAGGGGAATGGTAGTTCATTATCAGTCTCTGCAGCTTACAAATATTACTTGGGAAACAGTCATAATTAAAACTTTTGTTTAGAGAATTTTACGGAAATCTCTTTGACAACATTTTTTTTCTACATTTCAATTTCAAGGACCGAAAGAGTGTGAAGTTCAGAAACGTGCGGAAAAGGAGAGATAAGTCAGTAAAAACTGGAAATCTTGTAGGTGTTCTTTTTTTCTAGAAAGCTCTTTGGCAAGAGTAAGAACATACATTTGATTTGTATGCTTGTAACATTTGGAAAGTGTGATATCATGAAAATTTAAATACATAGCATCTTCAAATACAAGACTTTGTCATGTGCTTGTCAGGATTTTAGGCTTTAATGTTGACAGGAAATGCTGAAGCTAAGTTTTGTATTGCCTGCAGAAATATGGAGAAAGATGGTAGAAAAGTACTGAGAAGATAGATGTAGAATTATTTTTGTCACAAAAACCCAATGGTTTGGGGTTGTGGTTTTTTGTTAGAAAGTCTGTAGGGGAGAAAACAGGTCTCCACCTTCTTCAGATTTGCTTTACAAAATGTGAATGCTAGCTTTTAATGTGATTTCAGTTTACCAGAAGATATTGTAGTCCTTTGAACTGAAATTAAGCAGTAATAAATGCAGTAATAAATGCTGTGGTCTTAATGACTTCATGCTGTGCGTTCCGGTGTACTTTCCAGATTCCGTGTATCTGGCTCATCGCTCTATGTAATCTAAAAATCTTTTGATTATTTCCACGATGTAATTTGGGGCTTAGATTGTTTTTGGTGATGTGTCATAAAAATGCAAACAAATCATATAAAGAGATACGAACTTCTGTCAGTATTCTGCTTTTCCAGTTATTGCACAGTTCTTTCAAGTGAGACAGAACCCAGCATCTTCTGGACCAGAAGTTGTAGTCACTGGCTTTTTTTTGCTCTTGACAGGTTAAGCACATCCTGTGGTCTGAATCTTTCCCTTTCATCAATGATTTTGTAACTCTCACTGTTCACTTTCATTGACTTCTCACTTAACTAAATAATATCCAGTGGCTTTCCCTATTCAGTACTGAATTGTGAAAAACTGTATTCTGCTACTGATAAAGCTGTGTTATGTCTTTTCAAGCAATGAAATGGAGCTCATGTGCACAAAGGCAAGTCACACACTGAGTATTTGTCATATTTCAGACTTAAGCTGATATTCAGCAGCGCTGAGCTGTACTTAGGAAGTCAAGAGTTTGTTTAGAATTCCAGTTCTCTTTTTGCTTTCAGTTATGTAAATCCTGAAATTGGAGGGCTTTTCTCATCATGTGAGTGTCTTTTTATAAGTCTTGAAGGTCTCTGTATTAGAGACCTCAAGTTCAGGTGTGGAATTTCTTATTGTAATCTGCCTACAGCTAAACAGTCTAACAGACCTTTAAACGGTCGATGCCATCAACTGGAAAATGGAGTTGGTTTGCTACTTACGATTTCTTGTGAGTACATGGGAGCACAGGCCAAAACTCTTTTGCTACAAGTAATACACAACCAATGGAAGAAGAATATAGCACTTGCTTCAACTTGTTATCGTGAAGGTAAAGTACTATTTCCTTCATAAGACTACCGAGGATGAGAGTTAAAATTGAGTGCCACCTGTTCATCCAATAATAGGCGTAAATTATACCTGGTACTGCATCATGGAAAATGAGTAGGAAATATTTGAGAGACATTCAAGTTTAACTGTAGTTCTTTGAGGTACCTTCATGTCTCATTTCACGACTTATCAGTCCCATAGTATTATCTGATTAGCTTTTTGGTATTTGCTTATAATAAGCATCATAGCTCATTTGTGAAAATCATTTTGCTGCTTAAAATGAATGCTCGGCTGAATCCTTAGTTGATACTACATTTCACCTAAGGAATAAAGGATAGGTTTTAAGTTCACTGTGACAGTGACTTTCAAGATGTATGAACACTAGTTTTTGCTAACAGAAGAGTAGCAGATTTTAGATGTAGAGGCTGGAGCTTATAGGCTCTAGAGCAGAAATATGAAATGTCAGCTCTGAGGAGTACAGAATAAAAATTTGAAGGCAGTGAGATATTTATATATTTAGGATTTTTTTTCAGTCTGAACTTCATTTGGAACGTGTATGACTTTCTGAGATACTTCATATGAAAGGCTTTATACACTTCCACGCTTTCTAGGACATATGAGAAGCTGTTCAAGTTTCATGCAATACTTCAGAACATTTTTCAAATATAAAAATTTCTGTTGCCCTATTCTATACTTGCTGGTTTTTTTCCTTAGCAGGGGAGGTTTCTTTTTTGTTCATCCACATCTCCTTATTTTTAAGTGAAGCTTGATGCATCTTTCCATGTTATAAGCTAGAACTAGTAACTGTGTTGGAGAGAAATCAGACCTTTAAAATCCCTACCTGCAGGTTTCCAAACTTTTCTTTTTCTTTTTTTGTGGCTGATACTGCTTTATTGCTATCACAAAAATGTTTCACTCCCTTGCCAGGTGACTGAGTACCTGTAAGTGTATGTGTAGAATTGTTTGCATAAATAGGTAAAAAGGAGAGGAGAAATTGAGGCTCATTGGAGAATGGTGTTTCATTGTATTCCAGCAGTCATCAGCAGTTATTTAATATCAAAAACTGGTTTAGTTGCTGGCTTTATGGATTGTATGGCAGACTTAATATGTCCGTATGAACTTTATAAAATGTTATTAGCAGCTTCTAGAATTGAAATTAATTAGGATTTATAGCCTAGAAGGAAATGCACTAATTTGTGTTCAGAGTGAAAGTGACTTTTGATGGACAGTAAAGGTCAAAGTTCATAATTTTTCATAATCTTTATGAGCAGCATAATGGTACTGTTTAAATATAACTAACGTATTTAAAAAAAAAAACTGATGAAGAGTCAATATACTAAATAGCTCTTATTATGGAACAGCAAATTACTGAGTAAAATTCCAATTACTTAGCTAAAAGAGCTTTTCAAGATAGTCTTCCTTTGCCAGGGTGTCAGATTTAACAAGCTGAACTAAATCCAGTGCATTAATCAGCTCTTCCAATTTATTACTTGCCTAAGAAGATTAGGGCAATTAATATGTGTTTAATTAGAGTCCCTTGCAGATCTGGTAAAATACATGCAGTCTATAATTGCTGACTTCTTACTCAATTTTAATTTTTGGTAGTCTTAATTACCTATACTTTTTGAAAATTTAATTATTCGTTGAAACCAGCAAAGTTATGATGTCTGACGAAAAAAATAAGCCAAGTATTTCAGGTAGTATTTGCTGAAATTGAAATTGTAGGGATGTAGCATCACAATAGTTTTATCCTTTTTGTTGTGTGACATACTTTTTCTCCTTTGTGAGAAAGGAGGAGTGGTTGGGAGAAGACAGGGCAAAGGCCATGTATTAATTATCAGGAAAGCAAACTACATATTTGAAGGGATATCTGATGATGAAGGGGATGTTGCCATATCATAACTGGCTTCAAGATAATACTTTGAGAAATTATAGCTAAAAAATTCTGTAAACTTCACATTTACTGCATTTATATATTTATGCTATTGATTGGAATACTTAAATTCTGATCTGCAGAGGAGAAGGAAATAGCTTTTCACAGACTGTAGAGATTTTATTTTTCTATACCTGAATCACTTAGTAATGTTATTTTTTTAATCCTTGGTATGTGGGGGTTTTTTAACACATCAAAAGAGAAATAGTTGAGATTGGGTAATGGAAAGCATTATTCTGTTGCATGGTTGTTTTTGGACTTTACCATACTTGTGATTCTTTACTGAGAAGTTGTGGTTTTGGAGAAAAACATGGTTAATCTATGTCTTAAATATTCCTGTGAGCAGGAGGTTCCAAAAACTTTGTTTTTAGAAATGATTTACAAATTGCAGTGTATCACCTGGAACAAGAGTAATACACACATCTCTCTGTCTATTCCATGTTAACTTTCCTGGCCTTTCCTTTCCGGTTATTTTCTCAAGCCTTCTTATTTTACCCACTTTGTAACATTTTGTCTATTAGAGGGTAAGTGCTTCTAGAAAATTACACTATTGGTTGCCGGTGCATCTCTTTGGGCTGTGGGGCTCCAGTCTATTCAGTGCTGTAGTAATGTGCTTGTTAATAATAGATGGTCACAGCAGGAAGACATCTGCAGGCTGTTTTATTCAGCATTGTTAAGCAAAGTGGCTTAATATTCCCCTCCCCCACCCCGAGTTTCTTTAAGGAATGTTTTTATTGTATATTTTGTTAATCTTACAAGTTTCAGAAATGGATTGTTTTTTAAAGTCATTTTTGAAAAAGCATCCTCTGCCAAAAAAACCCCAGTGAATTATTAGGAACTGTAGGAAACAGCAGTATGTCCTCTTTAAATATACCATGTTATTTGTTCTAAGTGGCTGAATGCTCCTTTTGTCTGTCAAACAGCTTCCTGGTATTTGGAGGAGATTATATATAGGAAGGAGTGGAGGGGCAGGGGAGAGGATGGGTTCAATGCTGTGGGCTACCTAGATCACAAAGGCATGTATTCAGTAAAAGTTCGTGCTCTTTCTCCGTGTGGGTCATGGCAAACTAACAAGAGTTCAGACTTTCTCTCTGTTCATCATTTTTTTAAAAAAATGTTTCAAGACCTTTTTTTGTATTCCTGTAGTATATTTAGTGTTATGAAGGACATAGGAAGTCATGATCTCAACACAGATATGCAGGCAAGGGGACAAGTGGTAACAATAAATAAAACACAAAAAGCATTAAGTAATGAAATGGTGTAAAATCCTAGTTTTACAGTACTGGTCTTAACCTGGACTTTAGTCATGATATAGTGGGCTTTCTGGGAGAATCTTACAGTTTTTGTGAGATAAGAAAATAAGGTTTAAAGGTTTGGGAAGATGGATGTCGTTTATAGTCAAAGAGGTATTACAAAGTCACCGTTTCTTCTTGCACGCAACTTACTTGCTTAGTGAGCTCTATATAATCAGGACTGTTTCTGTACTCAACAGTTTAGGTCACTGTCAACCTCTAGATTTGGCTTTTGTGTGTTTGTATTATTATGTTTTTCATTCTGTCATATGTGTGTAATTCCTATTATAATGTTTTTGACTGCAGTCAGGAATACAGTTTGGTTTTGCTTTTTGCTCTCCAAGCAACTACTTTTACCTTATAACATTACACTTGGTATCTGGCATCTCTATCGGGAAGGTTGGTTGTGCAGCTTTTCATCATCTGGTGTCTGTCTCAATTTAATTCAGGTACTATACATCCATAGACTTTTTAGTATACCAGTTCAATACAATACTAGTTCAATAGACTAACTTTTAGTATACTAGTTCAATACATTTGCATGCTCAGTGAAACAGCGGACCAGCTATTTTTGTTACTGGTTTCTGTGCAGCACTTGTACCAAGAAAGCTGTGCATTAACTGCGTCTCTGACACTACATTTCTTGCATTTCAACAGTTTTTGTCCCTTTTCTTTGATATAAGTATTTAATTTTCTTGGTATTTAGTGAATTCCAAGTTAACTAATGACAAATAGTGGGGTAACAAAGTAAGTAATTGTTAATGCAGTGGTTTTAATTGGTCATTTACGTAATGTAAGATTTAGAGACTACCTGTAAGTTCTTCAAAATCATGGCCTTCAGCTGGTTTACAATGACTGGCTTAAGAATGCGATAACAAGTAGTGTAAGTTTCATGCCCTGTTACCTAACCATTGAAGTACCCAGGTTCTACAGTGGTGGTTTATGTACGATATCTGAAAAGCCACATGTTACCAAATTACAGGTTCCTAAACCTGGAAAAGAATTTTCAGTACCTGTTACTGAGTGAATAGGCATTATTCTGGTGTTGCTTTTTTTGGCAGAGAGAGGGCCACAATCATAATTTTTTTGAGTGCTTTGTATTTAAATGTGAAGAAATCAGTTGGGAAGCTAGTAGCTTTTCATTATAGGCAAAAAACATTGTGATGAGCATTGCAGAATAAAAAAAAAAACCACTTTGAAACACTGAAAAAAAAGTGTGTGAAGTATAAAATTACTTTGATAAAAATGCATATATTTGAAAGCCTTTTGTGCTCAATGTCATAGCCAGTTTCTTCTTTATTTAGAAACTGGCTGGAGCAGGGAGTCAAGTATTTTAGAAAGCAGTATAAGCTTAAAGTGTTTGTACTTCCTATTTTTTCTTGCAGGCTTTATATTAAAACAAATGTGGGACTCTGAGAAACATTATGATTTTGAATATTGCCCTGGTTTTGGCTGGGATAGGGTTAATTTTCTTCCTAGTAGTGGGTATAGTGCTGTGTTTTGGATTTAGGATGAGAATAATGTTGAGAATACACTGATGTTTTCATTGTTGCTGAGCAGTGCTTACACTAAGTCAAGGACTTTTCAGCTTCTCATACTGCTCTGCCAGAGAGGAGGCTGGAGGTACACAAGAAGCTGTGAGGGGACACAGCCAGGACAGCTGCTGATCCTAACTGGCCAAAGAGATATTCCATACCATGTGATGTCATGCTGAACAAAAAACTGGGGCGGTTGGCCACTGCTCGGGAACTGGCTGGGCATCGGTCGGCGGGTGGTGAGCAATTACATTGTACATCACTTATTTTGTATATTCTGTCATCATCATCGTCATTATTATTGTTATGGTTATTATTTTTATTTTATTTTCCCTTCCTTTTCTGTCCCATTAAACTGTCTTTATCTCAACCCATGAGTTTTACCTTTTTTCTAACTCTCTCCCCCATCCTACTGAGGGGGAGTGAGCAAACGGCTGTGTGGTGTTCAGCTGCCTGCTGGGTTAAACCACAACAAATAAAAAAAAATGAAATGGCTTACAGAGTGTGGCACAATGTTCTGATATGTTAAAAAGAATAGAATCTGAATTGGCATTTAACTAATTGCTGACTGTATGATAGGGGGAAAAAAAAAAATACTGTCATGCTGAACTCAGTGCCTGACATGGCATGCCAAAAGGCAACTGTCTTCTCTTTTTGTGGTGGGGTTCAGTACTGAGGTGGGAGAGAAGAGGTTTTAAGTAGCTTGGCAGAAGAGTCAGGAATAATAATGGCAATACAGGGTGCCTTTAACACTCAATAAACCTTGTCATCAGTTGGTGTCGAAAGCATTTTAGGAATAGTGACCTTCACTGGTTACTATTGCGTTTACAAGAAAAAGTGCTGAGGTAGGTTCTTTGATATGCTGACTTCTTCTGACAGCTTACTAAAATAAAGAGCAAAGAAAGCTTAAGATGCTTTGAAATAAAAGTAGCAGGTTGTGTTGTGAAGTATTTAATACTTACCGCAGGTGCAGATTGACAGTATTGTAGGCTGGAGCCATTTATCTATGAAAAGGGAGTTGATAGATACTTAGCATTGTGAGGTTTTTCATCTTCCCTTGCCAGTATCATATATCTGCTTTGGGGTTACAGTGAGCTTGTCCACAGGTGATGCTTGTCCCTGGTTTTTGAACTTTATGCTAAGTGTCCCAAAAAATTAAAGATTTTTTTCTATTAAATCATAAGTGTCTGGATTACCCTTCCCCCTGCCCCGCTGCCCCCAAATGCTCTTCAAGCAAGAAATGTAGTAAGGTGCTGGTGTGTGATTAGACCTTAAATAGTTTCACATTGATATTACAGGCAGTAAGTGCCACAAAGGGATATTCCTCAAAAAATACTAATGATGAAACAGTCTCCAGCAGCAGTTTTTGAATGGAGCTGTTATTTCAAAAGAAAGTGAATTTTACTCTGGAACAACTAATGCAAAGTGAATGTTATTCTGAATTAGACCTATTTCTATTCAGGAATGTGTTTTTATACTTAGTTGTTTTGCAGTACATGTTACAGTATCTTTTTCTGCAAGATTTCCATTGAATTTTGCAGGTAGGAAGTCCTATGTAATAACTTGGAACAAATTAAAATTGTTAGCACATTCTGTAATTACACAGTACATCATCAACTTCTCACAACTTTTTTTTTTTTAAACCTTGGTGCATGCTTCAACCTATTTTGTATGACTGCTGTCCCTTTGGCTAGCAGTGAAGCTGCTAATACTGGCTTGCTTTAAAAAAAAATAAATCCATTGCCAACAAATAAGTAGTTCAAGAGTATGAAAACAAGATGTTTAAATAGTTGTTGTTTTCAAAGTTACCTACTTCAAGTCTCTATATTAACTATATTAGCAAATGAGTCAAATACAAAGCTTACACATAAGCCTACATAGACTAAACATGCATTTTTTTGCTGTGGTACAGGTTGGTGCTGTGGTTTAATTCTTAATAATCACACAGGTTTTGTTTAGGGAAGCCTTTATCTGTAAGTTTGCAACCCCCCCTTTTTTTTTTCTTCAGTAGATTTCAGGGAAATAATCAGATGAAGCTTACTTCTCAAAATAAAAATAAACTGTGGATTTTTTGAAGACATAAAAGATTTTTCCAGATAATTATATACTATCATCATATATTATTATATGATATACTTAATGCTATTAGCATGGTGATAGTACAAGCAGTGGTATTTGGCTTCCTTCAAGATGCTCCTAAAATGCTTCAGTACGGAGCCTAATTCCAGCACTACCAATCTGGTCACTACAGCATTATTACCGGGAAGGATTGGCTTTTTAATGGCAGTATTTGCTATCTCCCACTGGAAAGGACTGGAGAGAGTTGTTACCGTTAAGGTTGTTTTATTTTTTTTTAACCCCGATGCAATTTGTTGAAGCCATATAATAAACATGATTTCTGCCATATAAATGCATTAAATGATTACTGTTCATTAGCAGGCAAGATGTTGGAACTAGCTACTGTGAAATTCAACATGGAGTTTGTGTCTGTTATGCAGACTCTTGTCTAGCAAATGCTACTCTGAAGCCTTTTGAGTTTAGTTGAGTAACAGGCCTTGATTTTTTTTTATTTTTTTTTTATTATTGAGATGGAGAATATGTCCATATGGTAGATACCAAGCTGTGGAAGATCAAAAGTTGATCTTCCATTTAGCATATAAATAGCAGGAGTTAAACAAAATTGGATGAATAGCTGGGTTAAACAGATGGCATATGTTCAAATCTGTTATCCCATTCTTGAATGTTCGTTCTCTTCTTGTGATCAGAGGACAATAGAATGAATCAGGGAAATGTTCTAAGCATGGGTAATTACTCAGTTTGTTACATGTTTACGATTATATCACAGTCACTGATTTTTACAGCAGTTAATGGTACCGTACTGTGATTTTACTCAGATTTACAACTTATATTTAATATTTAGGCTTTTTTTTTGTTTTTCAGCAGTCTGCCAAACATCCCAACGTTTACATGGGGTTTCTCTAAATTTCCAGGGTCTGTAGGCATATGACTTAAATTGAGCTGGAAGTGGCACTGGGAAATCCAATCCTCACTCCTAATTGCAGTGAGGTATCTCTTTGTTTAGTAGAAAATCAGCTTCAAGACCTCAGGTTTCCTTGTTCTGTTCTAAACTTTTCTTAGTTTAGTGCCTCCTGGTCAAATTGTCACAGCTAGTAGTGTGAGCAGAGTCTGGAAGACTTGCCAAGTGGCAGGCATCTTGCAGGTCTAGAAAGCATTCTAGGAAAGTCTGTTCTGACCTTGCCATGTTTCCATGGTGCAACAGCCTTGGAGTAAATAAAGGTGACATGTAGCTAGCACACGGTTGATACCATTGGAGTGCGGTCATATAACGCAGCTGCACTTAGGCTGTACGTAGGTTCATCGAGCAGTCCAGCTGCTTGGTTTTTGGATTGGGAGATTCATAGTGCTGCAGCTCAGCATGTCACTTCAAACTTGCCCAGTCCTACAGGTTCTATTGTTTTTCCTGTTCTACACGTATGAATTATTTTTCCTATTGTTAACCCACTACTATGCTCGATACGTCGTTGTTGGCCAACATAAGCATCCTGCTGTCTACATTCTTGAGGATTTTGACTACTTTCTTTTAAGAAAGCAGGTGGTAATCCTTTGTCAGCTGCTGTATAATGTTATCTGGTCTTTACTGGGTGTTTTGGGGCTAGAGGGAACTGAGGTGTACTGTAATGGGTAGCGTGGTAATAGCACCGTACTGGGTCTGTGAGAAAGTGTGTGCTGAAGTAATGCTCTTTTTCAAGTTGTTTTCAAATGAGTTGCCTGTTGCCTGGAAAGAGTCAGGAGAGCAGCCATATGCTTGTGAGCCCACCGTATCATGGGATGCACTAAAAGCTCACAAGAAAGAGCAGCATTCTTGGAGATAAGAAAGACTCTTGCCCTGGCACCGGAGCAGAACAGCCAGAAAAACAGCCAGATCAGATAACTGTCTTGAAACAGATTGCTTTTTCTCTAATACCATGCTCTTTCTTTAGGCTTGTCATTCATGCTCAAAGTTTTCATCAAAACGATGTCAATCACTGTGTCTCACTTCCAGAATCAAGGATTAGTGATTTCCCACCCCCCCCTTACAGAATGTAGCAATTCTTTGCAGCTTACTGCTCCCTTTAGTTATTGCTAGAGACAATTTCTGTCTTTAAATATAGGAAGAATGGGCTCTGAAAGAAGTTGGTCACCTGGAAACAAACACATCAGTGGTCTTAAGGCATAGTTGATATGAATATCAATTTGTTAGCCGTTTTTTAACCATAATTAAATCAAGTGATAAATCTCTACCAAGTATATGCTTTACAGTTTCTAATACAGCTGCATTTACCCAACAATGTATTTAGGTAGAATTCATGCCAATCCATTAAATTCTTACTTGCGCTTTTTGTGTCATATAGGATACTATGTTTATTGCAGTGAATGGGGTTCATTATGGAAATAAAATGATGGTTGAAAATATCACTACTTAGGATCCTAGGGAAAAATATTAGTTCTGCCATATAGGGGCAGTACTTGCATGTATGAAAAGGATTGGGATCAAGTGGAAAATACCTACTTCTATGTGATCATAAGTTTTCTCAAACTTTTTGGAAAGGTGCTTGGGTCATTCTAGAAATGGAGTCTCTCAAACTAGTATTTTGAAGAAAAAATCATGCATTCAGTCCTTTGTTACATTCACTAACTTGCTTAGGATTTTTCTGTGATAAGACAATGTTAAATCTGAGAGTTGTTTTTACTTTTAATTTATGAGTAGGTTATTTAGTATGGGATTCAGCTGAGATCTTGCCAAATATTTCAGCCTTAACTTGGATTATGAAGACATTTTTATTCTTCAAACTCTTCGTATTTGTTAGAGTTGAATTGTGTGGTGGATTTCTTTTTTTTAAGATCTGTGCTTTAAGGTACTATTTTTCCATTAGTATGTAAACTCTTTGAGATGTCAGTACAGGAAATTTTACCTGAACTGACTTTAAAAGGTTGAGATTTATTTCCCTAGTTTTGTGGGTTGGGTCAATCTTTCCTTCACCATTGCTAGCTTTCTTTGCTTTTACAGACCTGCTCTTAATATTTCTGTGTGCTGTTTTCCCAAGTACTCGTGAGCAAGAGCATAGTGATGAGCCATACAACGCATGTCCACCTTTTCTGCTTGGCTGTAACAGCCTTTCCCCATGAGCTGTAAGGCAGTTGTTGTGGTTTAACCCGGCAGGCAGCTAAACACCACACAGCTGTTCACTCACTCCCCCCCGCCCCTGCAGTGGGATGAGGGAGACAATTGGGGGAAAAAACAAATAAAACTTGTGGGTTGAGATAAACACAGTTTAATAGGACAGAAAAGGAAGGGAAAATAATATAATAATGATAAAAGAATATACAAAACAAGTGATGTAGAGTGCAGTTGCTCACCACCTGCTGACCGATGCCCAGCCAGTTCCTGAGCAGTGGTCACCACCCCCCAGCCAACTCCCCCCAGTTTATATACTGAGCATGACGTCACATGGTATGGAATACCCCTTTGGCCAGTTTGGGTCAGCTGTCCTGGCTGTGGCCCCTCCCAGCTTCTTGCTGGCAGAGCACGGGAAGCTGAAAAGTCCTTGACTAGTGTAAGCACTGCTTAGCAACAACTAAAACATCAGTGTGTTATCAACATTGTTCTCATCCTAAATCCAAACCACAGTGCTATACCAGCTGCTTAGGAAGAAAACTAACTCTATCCCAGTCGAAACCAGGACAGCTGTATGCCATGCCCCCTCCCTTATGGGGCCATGCATACTGAAAATATATATAGTACAGACACTCTGTATATGAATAAGTGTCTATTACATGTGTATAAGTGGTGTACTGCAAATGTACTGTTCTTGTATATCATTGCCCTTGCTTGGATCTTAACAAGAGTTTTGGGGAGAGGACTGTTCTATGATAGAAAGAGTCTGCCTCTAGTTGCCCTCTTCTCACGGAGGTTTCTCAGCCTTGTGCAAGGCATAAGCTGTAGCTCTTCTCTGTGTATCCTGAGGTGTAGTGATGCCCTCTTCTAAAGCTAGAAGTTGAGAATGGTTTGTCTGTCTTTGGATCTCTTATTCCTGAGCAACCCTGGGGGAAAAAGGTTCATTGGTACGAGGCTGAAATTGGTCCCTAGATTACAAACTGAGTACTCTTGAACCCATCGGATTTGGTTAAGAGAGAGAGTAAAAATGTAAACTCCTGAGTGATCACTTTAGGGAAGTGATCGTGCACCTGTACTCGGCACTGGTGAGGCCGCACCTCGAATACTGCATTCAGTTTTGGGCCCCTCACTACAAGAAGGACGTTGAGGTGCTGGAGCGTGTCCAGAGAAGGGCAACGAGGCTGGTGAGGGGTCTGGAGAACAGGTCTTCTGAGGAGCGGCTGAGGGAACTGGGGTTGTTTAGCCTGGAGAAAAGGAGGCTGAGGGGAGACCTCATCACTCTCTACAACTCCCTGAAAGGAGGTTGTAGCGAGGTGGGTGTCGGTCTCTTCTCCCAAGTAACTAGTGATAGGACGAGAGGAAATGGCCTCAAGTTGTGCCAGGGGAGGTTTAGACTGGACATGAGGAAAAATTTCTTTACTGAAAGAGTGGTTAAACATTGGAAGAGGCTGCCCAGGGAAGTGGTTGAGTCCCCATCCCTGGAAGTATTTAAAAGATGTGTAGATGAGGCGCTTAGGGACATGGTTTAGTGGGCATGGTGGTGTTGGGTTGACGGTTGGACTCGATGATCTTAGAGGTCTTTTCCAACCTTAATGATTCTATGATATACATTGCCATTTTGATCTGTGCTGTGAAATGACTTGAGATAATGTCCTGGTTTCTTTGGTATTCCTGTGTGATCTCAGTTTTGGCTCTATACTAAATTTACTGAATACAATTGTTGTGCTAAGTAAAATTACAAAAAAAAAATGCTATAGATTGAGGGAGAAAACTTGGAGCAGTGTTTTCCTAAAATCAATGTCGTGTTTGAACCAGTACACTATTGGATTTTTAAGTTTTGTATTGAAAGTTTCTAAATTGTTATTATAAGATGTGATAAGCTCAATAACTTTTCCTTGATGACTGTGGGTCGTAAGATCATGCTATAAGTTAAGGTGAAAACATTTGAAATACCAATTGGCAAATTGTTTAATGACTTTGAGAATGAAGGCTCCCCTTTTCCATCTAGCCTTGCCTTTCATTCATGATGCCTTAAGATAAAACAATTTAGGACTGAGCAGTGAACTGTAAGTCTAAATATGGGAGCAGGAAATTTCTGAAATCAAAATAAAATTACACAGCTGTTTATATTTCAGCCTTTCTAAATTATTAGGTGCATTAGAGTTATGTAAGCTGTCATGCAAAACTCTTTGGAAAACAATACTGAAGGAAAATAGTTGTCAGGAAAATAGTTTGCAGGAAAATTAAATACATTTTTGCTTTACTTACATAAAAGCCTAACTTCTAAAATACTCTTAACCTGAAAAAATAGATATCCACAATTAGATAAAAATGGATATGCTCCATGTACATTGCTGTTTGAATTTACCTAATGACTTCTGAATTTCTAATATGTGTTCACAGACTCACAGAATGGTTGAGGTTGGAAAGGACCTCTGGAGGTTGTCTGGTCCAACCCCTCTACTCTGGCAGGGTCACCTAAAACCACATTGCCCAGAACTGTGCCCAGATGGCTTTTGAATATCTCCAAGGATGGAGACTCCACAACCTCTCTGGGCAACCTGTGCCAGTGCTTGGTCACCCTCACACTGAAAAAGCGTTTCCCGACGTTCAGAGGGAACCTCCCATGTTTCAGTTTGTGCCATTGCCTCTGGTCCTGTCACTGGGCACCACTGGAAAGAGCCTGCTTCCGTCCTCTTTGCACCCTCTCTTCAGATATTTATATACATTGATAAGATCTCCCCTGAGCCTTCTCATCTCCAGGCTGAACAGTCCCAGCTCTCTCAGCCTTTCCTCATCAGCCCCTTAATCGTCTTCCTGACCCTTTCTTGGACTCTCCCTAGCACGTCCATCTCTTGTGTTACTGGGGAGCCCAGACCTGGACACAGTACTCAAGGTGTTGCCCCACTAGTGCTGAGTAGAGTGACAGAATCACCTCCTTGACCTGCTGGCAATCGTCCTCCTAATGCAGCCCAGGATACCATTAGCCGCCTTTGCTGCAAGGGCACGTTGCTGGCTAATGTTGAACTTCATGTCCACCACGACCCCCAGGTCTTCTTCTGCCAAGCTGCTTTCCAGATGGTCAGCCCCCAGCCTGTGCTGGTGCCTGAGGTTGTTCCTCCCCAGGGGCAGGGCTTTGCGCTTCCCCTTGTTGAACTTTATGAGGTTCCCGTCAGCCTGTTTCTCCAGCCTATAGAGGTCCCTCTGGATGGCAGCATAACCCTCTGGCATATCAGCTGCTCCTTCCTGTTTTGTGTCATTTGCAGATTTGCTGAGGGTCCACTCTGCCCCATCATCCAGATTGTTAATGAAGATATTGAACAGGATTGGACCCAATATTGACCCATGGGGTACACTGCTAGATACTGGCCTCCAGCTAGTTTTCATGGCCCTGATCACCACCTGGCCTGGCCATCCAGCCAGTTTTCAGTCCGCCTTGCTATCTGCTCACCCAGTCCATACTTCGTCAGCTTCTCTATGAGGTTTGTACAGGAGACAGTGTCAAAAGACAACATCCACTGCTCTGCCCTCATCTATGAAGCCAGTCATTTCATTGTAGAAGGCTATCAGGGTGGTCACGTATGACTTCCTCTTTGTGAATCCATGCTCGCTATTCCTGGTCACCTTCTTGTCCTTCATGTGCCTGGAGGAAATGGTTTCCAGATTTGTTCCATCACCTTCCCAGGGGTCGAGGTGATCGTTCGAAGATTATCATGAGCCTTGAAATTTCATGAATGGGTAATTAACTTTGTTGTCTTATTGTGGCTAGTGGACAAACTGAGCAAGTACAACCAAAAGCAGCATCACTGTAAAGTGAGACTTTTGGAATTAAATGACACAAATCTCCTTTTGCTAGAATCTGGAATGTAATTAAATCTCTGGCAAAGAAAGATACCCTCTTTAGTTTGAAAACCTCCTGTCTCTAGGTTATAAACTCAGTGGCAACACTCTAATGAAATGCTGTTGTAGTATGTTTGTTATCTGTTTGGCTAATGTGTCTTTAGAGTACAATGTCTGCCACTAAGGAAATGCATGTAGTAGTTTCTGTGCTTGTGCACAGGGTCTGCTGTACTTTGAGCAGGGTTATAGTTGCATCTGTTTCCTCTGATATAGGAGTGTGTATGTAATGTACACATATGTATATGCACATTTATGTTTATTTGAAAATATAGACATAAAATGTTATAGCTTTAAAAAGGATAAGGTGGTCTTTTACACACGTGTATATATATAAAAAAAACCCCACCAGATATATATTTATAAATGTATTTATATCTTGTCTTTCTCCAAAAGGGGAAAATCCGCTATATTAGTCTTTCTCAGCCTTTGAGCTTTTCCTAAAGGAAGAAACATAAGTTTCTATGTTACCTTTACATCAGATGCAGCTATGCTAGGAGGATTGTCAGGGGCCCTCTATTGTCATTTATGATGCTGTGTGTGTATATACTTAAGTCACATGCTGGTTGTACAGTCAGAATGCTATATGCTGCTTACACATTCTTTCCAAGCATGCATACTCAACCCACATCACATACGCCTTTGGAGTTGTAGCCAGTAATTTTCTTGTCCTTTAAGTTTAGGTAAAACTTTAAAAAAGTCTTGTTATGCTAATAAAACCTCTGCAGCATTTGGACCATGTTTACAAAGTTACTTTTAATCATGAAGAAAATGAGAACTATTTCTTGTATCCTCTTCTGACAGATACAGCACATGTCACTTGGATTCTGTGTTCATATCACTTATACAGCCAGCCTTGGGTGAACATAATGGAAGGACAGGCAGCAATCTAGGATGACAGGAATTCAAGAAGACAGTGAAAATTAAAGGTTTGGGTTTCTGACAGGCATCTTCTGAATCTTGCTGAAGTAATGTAAGATGTTACCGCCTCTGAAAGAGATGGTAACCAACTCTTACCAACTGTTATTCTGCTCTAACTAGAGACTACCGTTTCCTTAGCAGAGTAGCAGAACACTAGTCATAGAATCGTAGAACAGCCGAGGTTGGAAGGGACCTCAAAAGATCATCTGGTCCAACCTTTCCTGGAAAAGGGAATCTAGATGAGACTATCTAATGCCCTGTCCAATCGCATCTTGAAAACCTCCAGCGATGGGGACTCTGCCAGGTCCTTGGGGAGGTTGTTCCAGTGATTGATTGATCTCAAACAGTATCTAACTGCATAGTGACTTTATAGTATGTACCTGCACCTTCAGTGGTGAATAAAGTGCTATACTAGAGTGTGAATAGGGGTGGCAGAAGGATGAGCAAGAGTTCCCTTCTGCTGCTCTGATGTGGGCCAGACAGTTGTGAGCAGTGGTATCTGAAACTGCTGACGTGCAAGTGCTGGGAGGGCCTGTGTCAGTACCCTCAGAACCTTCTTCTCTTAAGGTTGCAATTTTTTTTGCATTTCAGGCAACAAAACCACAGTCTGTGGTGGTTTTGTTATTTTAAAATTTTTACTTAAAGATTTATTTTTAAATAAATATTATTTTTAATTTTTTAATATTTTTTAAAAAACTTCCACTATTCTACTATGTTTTAATTTTACATGTAGCTTCATTGTATTTATCTTTTTGTTACCAATATGGTGTATAAAGAAACAGAGTCAGCATTGAACATCACCTTGGTTTTACAATGGAGAGGGTTTATTATACTTACCTCCAGATAGATATTTTTTTCTTTAAAGATCATAGAATAGTTTGGGTTGCAAGGGACCTCTAAAGGTCTTCTAGTCCAATCCCCTTGCAGTAAGCAGGGACATCTCCAGCTAGATCAGGTTGCTCAGAGCCCCGTCCAGCCTGACCTTGAATGTTTCCAGGGATGGGGCATCTACCACCTCTCTGAGCAACCTGTGCCAGTGTTTCACCACCCTCATCATTAAAAATAAAAAAAAAAAAAAAAAAAAAAAAAATTCTTCCTTATAGCTAGTCTGATATTAAGGTTTCTATTCTTTTTATAGCTCTTGTATAAATTACTTAAAGTAGTAACAGATTGAAAGAGTAACAGATTGATGCAAAACTTGTATTCACTCATTTTACCAGTACACTAAAAATTGTAGAAAGCTTTGTGTGGAATTTTGTGTATCTTTTTTGTTTGTTTTAACCGAGTTGCTGAAAGTGTAGTATTGCATTACTGCAGAATAAAACTGGGTTATACCTTTATTGGGGATTGTTTTGTGATCTGATATTCTTACGTGACATCCATTGTTCTTGCCCTTGTGGTATCTCAGTTTCATGCTGCTTCTTACTACACAGTCAGTTGCTTATTTTGCAACAGATTCTCTTTATATAAGATTAAAATCTTGTGTTTGGGATTTTTTTTTTTAAATGTAAGACTGGTAACTAGAGTTATCATCTGTAACTTAGCAGTAGATAGTAGTAATCCTCTATTTGGAAAAATACAGGGAATTATTTGAGTAGCTCGTTTCAGTGTTTGTGCATACACATAACATTAACCTGTATAGACTTGTTTTAGGAATATCTTAGAATATTTGTATTGAATAAGAGCAGATTTAAATTTGTGTTTTCAAATCAACAGGTTGTTTCAATAGTATGGTTAATCTTAGGTCATTAGTTTTCCAAGAACTATGCCAACTATAATGTTGGGAGCACAAAACATGTATGAAAATCACTGAATTTTTACTTTTAGGCACTTGCATATTTTATATTTGCTGACACATTGATAACTTTACATTCTCTTTCTTTTGCAAATGTATGTATATATATGCATATATGTATTATGGCTAATATTAAGTATATTTTCTTTCTGATTTTTTTTTTTAAACTCTGAGATGCAATAGTACAATTGTATTTGAGCAAAAACTCTTACCAACAGCATAGTGGGTGCTGTAGGTGTGATAGTGACATTTTCAATAGTGTGCTTAGTTAACTGTATTTAAACTTACAAAAAAAAAAAAGGCCTCTATTGTAAATCACTTGATACGGACAGGATTTTTGTTGTTGTTGAAAGAATTTGCCAAAACTAACGGGTGGGTAAATTTCTTAGTATCTTGATAAGATGTCACTTTTGCACAAGCTAATTTATTACTACCTCAAGACATCAGTTTGCACGGCTTTATCATCTGTTCTATTACTTTAATAAATTATGGAAGGTTGAAGTTGAAATCTTTGTGAGTTCCCAGCACTTGTTTCTGTGAATTAACATAAGCGTTTTTTTCGCTGTAAGAAAGCAGAATGTAAGCATGTATTTAAAATTGAACATATGCTGAAATGCTTTGCTATTTTAGGTCTTGGTTGTTTGCTTATTACCCCTTTTTTTTGTCCCCTTTTTTCTTTTTTTCTTTGAATGCTATCAGTGTACTAATGATCACAAGAACTCACGTTTTTCTCTCCAAACGGGTGCTGTTCAAAACAAGGCACAGAAAATTTAAAAAAAAAAAAAAAAAAAAGGGCTAGCTGGGACCCCCACAAGCTGAGAACTCCTAACATGCTTGCTTCAGCGTTCTTTCTTGTCCATATGATAGGATGGAAAATGTGTTTAATGTACGGTAATTAAGGAAGTCAAATGGAAAAAGAAAAAAACCTAAAGGTACTTGTTACTTACTTAGTGTTTGCTAAACAAAGCAAAGCTGTCATTCATCATGATAAGATTAATTGCAAGTTGATGCGGTAATAATTTTGTTTCTGCACATAGCTTTAAATCACTGGCATAATTAAAACAGGGCTGAATTTGGACAACAGATTTATATTAGTACCTTATTAAAATTAGTTTTAATTAATCATAAGAAGTTAATATATGTTCAGTCTATTATCTACATTTTTTTCTATCTAAAAAAATGCTATCACAGTTCATACCATAAATTTTAGTCTAATCAGAAATAACCTTTGGATTCTTTAAGAAAATCTGGGATTCTGTTTTGCTGTTGATGCTGAGTAGCTTTAGAGAAGAAAACATTTGGAAAGATTACAGTTCTACGGAGAAATTATTTTTATTATGTAACAAGGAAAGTGGGAAATGAAATGTATCACAAGACAGTTTGAGATCTTTTGTTTAAAAAATAAAAAAGCTCAACACAAAGTAACAGCGGTGTACTGAGCATCTACTACCATGTTTTGTTTGGAGTTGTCAAACTGATGTAAACTGCATTTGTGTTGTTTGAGAACACAGACTTGTTTATAATGATATTAGAATTAACAGATTGACATAAACATTGGAGTATGGGAAAGGAATAGTTTTACCTGATTTCTTCTCTCCCATTTTAAAATTTTTGCTATGTATTGACTGTATAATTACATTTCTGTAGCACGTGGAGTATTCCAGTTGCAAGGATGTAATCAGCAGCTGTTTGGAGTATAATGTAAAAACAAATATTTACAAATCTTAATCCCTTTTTTCTTTAAGGACCACTACGCCGGGAGAGACTAAACTTTTAGCTTCTGAAGTCTATGATATCCTTCAGTCTTCCAACATGTCAGACATGGACAATGTGAATGAGATGAATTATCGTCGACGGAAAGCACAGTTTTTCCTCGGCAGCACAAATAAGCGTGCCAAGACAGTGGTTTTGCATATAGATGGCCTTGATGATTCGGTAAGGAAACCTTCAGCATTTATGTAAATAAGGCATGCTGTACGGAGATGTATTTTGCCCACAAAAATAATGTATTCAGGCTACTTGTGTGGCATCATCAGTTGTCAGCAATTTCTGTGAATCGTATTTTGAATCACAAGATATGTATAAAATCTTGCATAAATTGAGCTTACTCAGAATATCTAAAGAAGATGTTTTAAGGCAGTTTCCTTGATGGCTTTCTAATTACTCTAAAAAAACTGTTCTGTTTCCATTCCGTTTCCACCTCTCCTAATTTTCTTTCCTTTTTCAAGAAAGAATGGAATAAATAAGGTACCTTCAGCAGGTTCACTTAAGGATATCTTGTGGTTGTATTGGTGTGTGAAACTAAAAAAAAGTTTCCTTTTAGTTATGAGAGATTTCAGACACTGGTGGGGTTTTTTTTATTATTATTTTTATTCTTAATTTAGAAATGCTGTATTTTCTTTGAGCTGGTTTTGCTACATCTTTTCATTGTCTGTGAGATCTTTTCTACTGTAGTGACCAGAATGGCATTTGAGTTAATGAGGTCTCACGGAGTCTTTATGTAATGTCAGAATAACTTCTACGGATTTATCTACCGTACCCCTGTAGATAACACCCCAGGGCCATGTTTGCCTTTTTACGGCTGCCAAACAGCATGTAGACTGTTTAAGCATGTTATCCACAAGTGCCCTCCGGACTCTGTATCTTCAGTTTTGTACCCATTTTAAATGATCAAACCTGATCCTTTGCTTTGTTGCTTTACATTTTGCCAAGTAAGCGTGTCCGCAGGCCCAGTTTATCAACAGCATACCCGTCGTACTGTTTTCATAAGACCATAGTTAATTCCTTTAGAAATAACATGCTGCTCTAGCTCACTTTATACAAAGTAAATATTTTTTACAGTTTTGTCCTTCCAGCACTTGCTCTGTCTAGAAAGGCAGTGCTTTGTCAACACCATTGGCTTTGGTACTCTGAAGGGTTTTTTTAATTCAGTCCAATCGGTTGTCTCCTGTTAAATTTGTTCTATTTTGTTTTTAAGCTTGTAGTTGATTTGTTTGTTCACAGGTATCTCCAAGCAAGAAATTTAATCCAGTTCTACTTTGTGAGTTTAGATATTCTGGCTATAGTCTGATTCTATCTTAAAAGTGTTTCTTTGTGTTCTTCGACAAATGGAATTTAGCGAGATTTGTGGAGCTTCTCTCTTAAATGCTGAGGCAAAGTTATTCTGAAAAAGTGTAGGATATTTAGATACTCGGCTCCAGAGAACAAAACTGCAGGCTTCTGTAGTTGCCTAGAACACGCCAGCATGTTTTCTTAGCTCATTGTTGAAGAAAAGAAAAATCTGACTGTGTGCTGGCTGAAGGTGGCTAGTGTACGTAGCTCTGTATTTCATCAGATGATTAAAGAAATGTAAGTGATAGTCCAGATACCCACCCAGCAGTTAAACATCCCTATAATGCTGTTTTAAATGTCAGGATAAGTTGGGACTGGGAGAATGATGAAGGATGTGAACAATAAAAGCGGCTTAGTTCCATTCAACAGTTTGTTCCCAACTTAACTAGCAAAGAATATTAGGTGGCACATATGAGTGGTAAAAGGCATAATAAGTAAACACAGGGTTATAAATGCTGTGTTCTCAGTTTGCCTGTGTTTTGTCATTTAGATTTGAAACAAGAAGCTGCTCTTAGGAATGACTGCAAATCCTACAAATGCTTGTGGATTTTGAAACCTCAAATAGTAGATATTGATTATTTCAGGAAGGGAGGGGAAAGGTCGGTTGTTGTTTAGTGTGGGGTCAGATGTTTTTATTTTAAGATCTGAGTATCAAATTTGATGATAAGCTTTAAAAAACAAAATGAAAAATGAAGCAGTACATTTTAGTAGTATTTATTAGGGTATGGTAATCAGTGTTCAGTAGTCTAGCAGGACTACTTACTAGACTACAAGGTGTGCAAGAAAATAACCTAAATTTCACCTGTCCTACCCTGTACCTGTCCTACCCCATACCCACGCTTCAGAAGTACCATGCAGAAAGATGTCTAGATGTGCATTGCTGGGGTTTGTGCCTAATTGCCGTAGTTAGACTTACTTTGCAAAAGACGTTTGTGCAGCAAGGCCAGTGGCTGCCAAGCTTCCAGCTTTTTACGGACCTTGGTAAGTTTTGTCTTTAAGGAGTGATTCACCAGTTATCTGATCACTGAAAGCCTCATTTTGAATTAAACTGAGGTGCCTGTGACTTAACCTGGGATCTCAGAGTAGCAAGTCAAATTCTGTCACAGAATTGCTATACACCCATGTAAGCATAAATTATTTACTTAGGCTAACAGGCTGCAAATGTGTTGCTTCTTGTATCCAAAAGTAGTTTTGACTTTCACTTATGCAAGGCAGCCTATCACCTTTGCATCAAATATTTCCTGTGTATGAGAAATGTAGCCTATCCAGCAATGTTATTTTTTTAACTGTCAAAAATATTAATTATTTCAATACATAAACTTACACAAATGAATTGTTTCAATATATATGCTAAACTGCTAAAAAAAACCTGCTTCAGTTAGTTCTTCCAGGTATTAAAAGGATTTAATGTACTTGTTGTACATGAAACTGTCCCAAGTACTGACCAGTAATTATTTTATAACTAATATAAATATGCTTTGAAACAGCTTACTATTTAAAACCTTGCAGAAACTTGCAGTAAAAGTTAAATACATCATTATTCTGAACCTGCGTAAGGTCAATTTATTTCCGGTACAGTGTTACCTTTTCTTTTTTCCCCTTCTGTGCTAGCAGTCTCTCCAAGTATATTTTAATCCTTTTTGTTACAACCATCTTGTGCAAATATTAAAAGGAAAAAAAACCCAATAGAACATTCTAAGATAATGTAGCACAGATGCATCTAGTACAGGTCAATGTAATGTTACAGCACAGTAGGTGATGTCATTTGCTTTAAACATAACATTCTGTGGGTTATCAACCAAATATTTTCCCTTTGAAATAAGAATTAAGCTTATGCTGTGCAGTGATGTTCATGAGCTGCCACAGATGAAGCAGCTGAAAGATACAACAGCTGCTTTGATGCATTCAGTCAGTATGGAGGCAAGGTGTCTGATAAATAGCAACTTGAACACTAACTACTCATCAATGAGCACTTCAGTCAATCAGAACTTAACCAGAGGGGACTGTTTAGCTGATCATATGAAGAAAAACATTCTTTGCTTTTCAGCACTTTTCTCTAATTATTTACAGTTGATTCCATCCTTCTTTGATTTCTAAAGTGTAAGCAATTTTTTTTTCTTTTCCTTTTTTTTTTTTTTTGTGGCCAGAGAGTCTAGTATTTGTGCACTAAAATGTAAGTCTTAGTTTTTCTTTTACAAAAATGCTGTTGATAACCACTTGCCCTCAGACATACAGGAATTCCTTAACAATTAATTTGTTAGCATTTTCACATGTTATGTTATGCAAGTACCTTAGTTGTGGGGGTTTTGTTTGTTTTTTAGTCTCGAAGGAATCTTTGTGAAGAAGCCTTGTTGAAAATTAAAGGCGTTATTAGTTTTACCTTTCAAATGGCTGTTCAAAGGTGCGTGGTCCGAATTCGCTCAGACTTAAAAGCAGAGGTAAGTGCTCAATAACCCTCCAGAACCTCCCATTATTGCATTCTGTCACACTAAGCTCTTTTTTTTTTTTTTCCTGTGTTCTTGCAGGCATTGGCAACGGCGATAGCATCAACCAAAGTTATGAAGGCACAGCAAGTTGTGAAAAGTGAAAGTGGTGAGGAGGTAGGATACATATCTTTCTAAATACCGGTTGTTTTAGCTCAGCTGTATCTTTAATACCAGCACCTCTGTGCCTATAACATCTGATGCCAGGCAAAATTTTGTAAGTGGGAGTGCTACATATACAGTACAAGGAGAATAAAGGGTATCCTATGTCAGGACATGTATCCATAGAACAGTTTTACAGAACTTATTGTTCAGAAGGAGGACAAAAATATTGTAATTGTTTCTCTCCTTAATGATATGAAAAGGATCACCGTGAACCTTTTTTTTTTTTTTTTTGGCTGCAGTTGCTGAAGTGTTTTTATTTCACAACTACAGTAAAAGGACTATGTCTTTATTTATTTGATTTTTTTTTCTATGTTAAGCCAAAGTTTTTCTTGTGTGTCTTCTAAGTATAGTAGATTCCAGACACATAGTAGGTTCCATTTATATTCTCGCTGTATAGGGGGATGGAGAGGAGTCTCAAACATGCATGCCTGTCATCCTGAATGTGTATATATGTGTAACTTCAATTCATTCTTTTAAGTTACAACATTTGACATAATTTTAATCTGTTGTATTTTATCAGATGCTAGTTCCATTCCAAGATACTCCAGTGGAAGTAGAGCAGAATACAGATCTACCTGAATATTTACCAGAAGATGAAAGCCCTACTAAGGAACAGGACAAAGCAGTGTCTCGTGTTGGGTCACACCCAGAAGGTGCAGCAAGCTGGCTCAGCACGGCAGCAAACTTTCTATCGAGATCTTTCTACTGGTGACTTGTATTTGGTGTTAAAAGACTGTGTGAATGAACCAACAGGGGGGCCAGTTTTCCATTGGTGTGGTGAACTGCCAAGTGCAATTTGCAATAAATCATCACAGAAATTTTAGATGAAGCAAATGTATGCTGCATTTTACATTTTATTGGACGTTTAACCTGATAGGGCAGGGGTCGAAGGACAGAGGCCTCCAATCAAATTGTTCTTTCATTTGTTTTTCATGTAGATTTTATTGCTTCACTTTTTAAAAATGGGTCCACTGTTATATACCAAATGTTTATGCGTATAGAGCTTTAAGTTTGACTTCACATGAAACACATCATAGGGAGAATCCATTTAACTCAAGTCTCAGGGCCTCTGTGAAAGAAAATTCTTAATAGCTCTAGTTGTGCATTAAATGAAATGCCCTTTTTATTTCTGCATCCCTTTGGACTAACAGTATTTTGTTTCATTTTCTAGATTTTGACTCCAGAGAAAAATATAGTCTGCCTCTTTTTTTGCCTTTATTTTTGCCAACCATGTTCACAGCATGAGCACGACATTCCCCTTTTGCTGTTAAACTAGAATCACTACAGACTTGAAATTTATAACCCTTTTATGTATATTGATTTTTTTTTTCCAGCCTGCCCTTAACCATTGGAGTGCTTGAGATTAAGAAATAAGGGATTGAATAAACACAAATATGTATACATACATTGTACAGTAAATAAACTAAACATATTTGTAATGATGGGTGTGACTGATGTATATAACTAATACATACCACTGCTGTTAGGCTAGCTGGGAAGGCTGCAGCAAAAAATGCTGTGGTCTAATGTAGCAGTGACCCGTTGCAGCTCTGTCTGCAGAGAATAGAGGGATGTAGACTGTATTTGGTTAAGAAATGGTGTTCGCTGTTAGCAAATATTTAATGGTAACTGAAACTTTAAACTTGAAGAATAAAGCAGAACTGAATGCCTCTTTTGCCACAGTGCCACACTCATAAATTTTGACTTTAACCCTTTTCATTTTTTTTACCTAACAAATCTGATATATAATTACTGTTCCCTCCTAATGTCTTTCATGAGACTCCCGTGAAAGTACATCAGCTTGGATACATATGCAAACAATTGGCTTTACCTTGTTACTTACAGACAGTATAGGTTTAAAGATGTATTGGTAATTTCTGTGACCAAAAGTGGTAATGAAAGCAAAACTTCTGTAGGTAGAGAATAATACATATCTGAGCTGTTAGTAAACACTGTGTGCCTGAGAGGATTCAATACACAGTGCTTGAAAACTGCAGTGCCACTGCTTTGTTGCAGCTGAGAACTTTAAATAATGTTATAAACCTCATTATACAATGCTTTTTTGTGGTAATGTATTTGCTATAATATTAATTATATTTACCATTTGGAGACTCAGAAAAAAAATTAATGCATCATCAAAGTTATTCCCCCGTGCCTATGCACAAGGAATAAAAAAAAAAATTCACAGGCTGTCATAATACTACAGAAATGCTGAGGAAATGATAATGTAAAATAATAATGCAGGTCAGAGTTCACCCACCCAAGTTAATTGTCATTCTAGGATAAAAAAAAGAAACAAAAGCTTGTTGGCAGACTAGATGTCTCATGTTTTTTAATATATCTAGTTTATTTTTGATTCAGGTTTACTACACGCACAGATTGAAAATACAGGCTTTTCAGGGCATGTATTGCTTTAAATATGTAATACTACTCATATTGCTGTCTAGAATGTTACAGTACCAAATGTGTTTGAAGAGTCCTCTGTTCTATAGCCATGAATGCAGAGTTTTATTTTTCTGCATTAACATCTGTTTGCATTTGCATTACTGCACATCTATTTACTAAAAGACTACACCCTTTGGATATTAATGGTTCGATACCAGTAGGTATTACAGTTTGTTTGTGCACTCGGTCTGTAGGTGTGCTTTTATGACAGTATTGCAGCTCTTGTAGAACAGTTTAAGGCATCTGTAAAAGTTTTTGAAATATATTGTAAAATAATAAAGGATAATATAACTAAACAAAATATGACTGGTGCCTTTTTAAATGACTAAACAAAGCTGGTGCCTTTTTAAATGTTCTGATGTTCTTTTAAGCTCTCTGTGGTATTAGAAGTACATCTTTTTCATCTTTTAACAGAGAGGAATGGAAATGTCCAGTCATAGTGAGACCTTTGCTGCATATCACAATGGGCTTTTGTGTATGTTTAGAACATGCTTGCATTTTAAACAAAGTTTTTGTAGAAAGTCCGTAAGTAGAAGCTACTGAAGGACATCGTCTCAAATTCATTCTTAGGGGGTTTTTTTTGGACATTAGCTTGCTTTTTTTTTTTTTTTTTAAAATAACTGATGCTGTGTAGGTCATCTTTCATTAGGGAAATTAAGAAGATTCAGCATTCCTGGAGAAACCTCTTATTTTGAAAAAGTAAAAAAAAAAGACACAGCACACAGTCATTAATTTTATGCTTATACTTTTTCAGAGGTCAGATTAAGGATAAGAAAGCCCCTTTACTCTGACCTAAGGAGATGACTAAAGAAAATTGCTGCAGAATTAGAGGCTTCCAAAAAGAAGCTGCACTGGGTGACAGAGCACTGGTATCGCGTTGCACTAGTTGCAAAGTACTCGACTGCCAAGGAAGCCACCGCATACATCACGGTTTAAGCTCCTGAATTGCCCTAGGGTTATAGCCGTGTACAGCATAATAGAATAATCACTACCATGTTTCTTCATAATAAGAGTAAATGCTGACGGGATGGGTAGAGGCAAAATTGAGGCTCATGACTGTGCCTCTGTGAACAGCTGTCAAAGCACTGTAAGCATTCCGCAGCATCGTGAAATACAATATACTCTAGCTTTCCCACTCCACAATCACCTATGGCTTATTCCGTACAAAAATAGCTGATGTTGCTGAGTTTTGCCATAGGCCGTGTAAGCTGATGGGGAGAGTACCGTGTGGGACTAATTCGGAAGAAAATACTGAATAGCTAGGCAGATGCAAACTGGCAGGTGTGAAGTACTCCTGTAACTGCCTGCAACGTAAAACAAAATGTGGGTCCTCCTTTTTTTGCCTGTGAACAACGCTCCAGCTGTCAGCTAGCGGAGTTTAAGAACATACCTAATAAAAATTAGCAGCAGCATTCCTTGCTGTATTCATTTTGCAGAAGGCTGGACCATACAGTCTTTCCTGTTTCTTCATCTGTACCTAATTATTCGGAGTTCCTAAAATGTGAACAAATCTATTTGTTAAAATTAAGGATTGAAAATAAATGAAGATAGAGATGAGGAGAACCTCTCAACCCATCTCAGATTCTGATTGTGATTCTTCAGGAAAGGTTGAGAGCACGTTATTTGGTGAAAGGTGGTGAGTGGTGGGGTCGTGAGACTTCTTCAGTGAGGTACGGCATCTAATTAGCCTCAGGGGTGAGACTGGCTGTTAAGATTCCTGCTCTAAAGCTTAATATAAAGCTGTTACCAAAAGAAATTGTACTATTTCTTGTAGTTTACACAGAGCAGGCAATGCTCTGCTTGTTTAGCCTGCTTTACATGCAGGTTTTGAATAGGGTTGAAAAAAGCTGATTTAAATTTGCAGTACTTTGCATGTGTATTGGTTAAAACATGGAGAGCAAGGTCTACCTCTGTAAGCTGATGAACGTGCCACATCACAATTTACATTTTTTAAAAATTTCTTCATGTTATTGTTCGTTTATGTACATGTTGCACTAGTGACTGGAAGAGTTAGAGCTTCCCCTGTGGAATAAATTAAGATCCATTAAAGCAGTTAGAAGTTGTCTGGAGATACCAAAACATCTCAGAGGAGACGCATGCTCTTGCCATATTTTTGTGCCAGTTGTCGTGGTGGAAGTTGTTTATTATGTTAGTACCTGAAGGCTGCTATCTGGATCAAGTTCCCAGCAGCTCGGTCTCTTCATGGCATGAAGACTTCACAGAACTTGGTAGCTAAATAATTTCCAGCAGCACCCCTGTGTTTAATACTTGCCCAGTGCCTACAGTTCAGGTCAGCCGGCAGTGCTTGTGCTAATCTGACCAGCATTTCTAAGGAGCTCAATAACATCGGAACTAGAACCAAACTTCTTACGTGAAAAGCACTCCTGTGCCAGCAGTGTATGGCAAAATGCCTGATTGGCATGAAAAGGGTCTTTTAAATAGCGGATATAAAAAAGTGAATACCGCAAACCCACCATATGAGAGGATTGTTGCTTTCATTTCCTATTGGAGCACCGAGTTAAGCGTAAATACTGAGAATAAGGGAGTACTGCTGGTTTGAAGTAATGCCTTGCTGTTTCATACCTCTTCTCGTCGAGGTCCTTCAGGGACATGGGCATGCTAACCCACCGGTGCAGGGAATTGCCGTGTCAGCTTCTCCACGGGAACTGCCCCTCTGGATGTTTGCTCGTGAAAGGGGAGAGCAGCCTACCATGTGAGCGCGCAGTGAGCTAGCAGGGAGCAGCCGGCACTCTGTTCACACCTAGCATCCCACAGAAAGGCGAACATCCCTAACACGGGGTCTTTACAAAGGTGTTTTTCTACTAGCCTCATTTTACAGACTGCACCGCTGAGTCCGTTTACCCAAACTGCTCAGGAATCCTGGGAAGTGCCAAATTTTGTGAGCTGTCTCTGATTCTTAGTTCATGCTGCATTACAACAATAAGCTGAACTGCCCTCCATTTTAAGAGAAGCCTTTGCACTGTGTGAACTCTGGCCCGGAGTAGAAAAGTCAAACCTGTCATAAGCAACTTTCCTTATTGAGTTATACGTAGGATTGCATTGCAAGCCAGGCATGGTTGAAAGCCAATTTTCGTCTCAAAATAGTCCTTACTGATTTGTTGAAGTTCTAGGTAAGGAAGAACTTTTGGTAACAAATACCCTTTCTAGTTGGTTTCACAAAAAGTATTTAGCTATCTTTGCATATGTTATGGTATATTTCAAAAGCTTTGCTGATTTATTTCAGCAGTGCTACGTGCAATACGTGCCCGAGGCATTTGCTGTCTTCACATATGTTAAAGCATCACCCCGACAGTGGTGTTACGCCCTTTCCAGCAATTAATGTCATTAGTGATTTTCTATCCCTGAACACTTCTCCAAGAAGGTGCGATCTCCTTTGTAGACTCCCCATATATACACCATCATGTAGCTGATGTGAACGTGATATTTCTTTATAGTTACTTTTCAAGAGCATGTTTTAGGTAAACTCCCCTCCTCCCCCTGGATCACAGGCTGAAAATGATAGCACAACAAGATGTCCTGTTTGTTGTGTGACCTTCCGTTGGTTTGTATTGAACTTTGAAGGGCAGGTAAGATCCAGCATGGGGATTCCTTTTTTGGGAAGGGTGGGAGGGAGGGAAGCTGGAAGCGGGTTCCCAGAGAAACAGGCTTTCCACTTGCAAAAGGCTGCTCCTCCTGGCCAGAGGAACAGCACTAACTTAACATTACATGAGATTGCCTAAAGGTGATGGTTTAATTTGTATTATTGCAAGATTAATTTTTTTCTGAATAAAAACTTAAACTACCATAATAGATTTTTTATTATAAACCCCTATATTGTTAATATGGAAGTCCCATGTTTAATATTGACAAAGCCATTCATGTTCATTACCTTGGTATAAAACTAAAAGCTTATACGTTGTCCTTGGTTTTCATGGCTTTACCTTCTTTGCTGCAACAAATATGTGCTGTAATGTTTTAGCAAATAACCATTATTGTTTATACACTGTAATTCAGTGGGATGTAGTAAATGGCATATTTTAAGGAGCCTATTTCTTTGCATATAAAATACCTGTAAAGCTTACTGAAGGTGAAGAGTGGCTACTACTTAGCTCTCAATTGTTGGCTACATTACTGAAACAATGAAGATATATCACCCACTATAATAGGGAAATAGCAGCCATTTAACATAGTTGAGCATTAACTCTGTCATTTAGGCTGCTGAAGCAATCTTATTATTATAGTTAATGTAGCTGCTTTTGTTTCTCCATATGTGTAGATGTTCTGGTGTATAAAATGCATTGCTGTTTGTAACAGTAAATTACATGTGCTTGAAGGCTACTGTTGCTGTTTAAATGAAGTGATATCCGGACCCTTCAACAGAATAAGCAAAGGTAAAGTAAATAATGACTGGTTTTGAAATCGCTTTCACTGTAGTGGTTTCAACAACGAAAATGCTCTGTGCCATCCTGCAAAATTTTGTTCTAAGAAAAAAAAATAGTGCTTTTGTATGTAAGCCTTCACTGTGAAAACAGCTTCTTGAAACATGACTTTGCAATGCTTATTACCAAAGAGGTGCATGTTACCCATTTCAAAGCTAGGACCCTGTAAATGAAAGCTGGTGATGGCTAGTCCTTCACCTGGGATGTCTCAAATGTCATCACCTCTTTAATATTATGTTTGCAGTTTATATTTGTGTGTCTGGGGTAGATGCGTTGAGAATGTCATGTTGTGCTCTGGTTTCTTTTTTCTTCAGCCTTCCACATACGTATATACCACCCTCAGTATAATGAACCCTGACGCAGATATCACTAGTGCTGTAGCTAGTCAGGTACAATTCAATCAAGGGTCTATAAATTATGAAAGGGAAATGGTAGTTATTAGGGGAAACCTCCCAAAATAGCTTTAGAACTTTTAAAAATTGTAACGTATCTACATTTAAAAAAAAATGCTTTATTGAGACACTGTTCATAATATACAAGATAATACATAAGGAAGCATGATGCTGACCTCTCTGTAGAGTGGATTGACATCTGGTAAACTACAGTAAGAGCTAGACCTGAATATTGCTTGTGAAGGTCCTTCATGTGTAAAAGTTACCTGCATTTAAATTAGTTGGAGTAGGAAGAAGAGAAGAAAAAAACCTGATGCCACAAAATGAAGTGAAAGCTCGAATGTAGCCCAGCCCTCCCTGGTCCTTTTCTGCCCCTTGTCCGACACCATCACCACCAGACTGCAGCAGGGCCTGTAAACCGAGAGATGTGGGGAGGAGTGGACCCTTCGCTCATGTGAGACTACCATTAAGTGAAAAAAGATGGGGCCCACAGGTGTCCTTCCCATTAGCTCTACAGCAATTACTACTTGAATATTCCAGTAATGATAGCTCATCAAGACCCAAATCCTGAAAACGGGCTTTTGTCTTTAGAAGCCCCTCTTTGGCCAGCCAAAGCGTTAGAGCTCCAAGAATGGTGTTTCTCATGCAAGACTGATGTCCTACTATTCTGGCTAAACCGCGCTAGGGTTGTCTGTGTGTTTGACTTGTTGGATAGTCAACCACCACAGGGGGGAGGATAGAGAGGGTGGTCTTTAAACAAATTCTCCTGTTGGAGAGCTGTAAGGATACTCAAGTCTGGCCTTCACCTGTGTGCTGTGTGCCCACATCTAAAAAGCTTTGTTCTTAAATGCCACCGGTGAACATTTTGTGTGTCTCCTTGAGAATGGGAACACCCAAACCCAAAGCGTCCCACTGAATCCTGAGCCGCGAGCCAGCTCTCTGGGCCGTGGGGGCCTGTGAAAGGCTTCCTCAGGGAGCAACCTCCTCGCTTAGCCAAATGGAGCGGCAGCAAAAGCTGTAGCTAAAGCACTTCTGGGGCTTACGGCAGCTGCTGAGTGATGATTTGGGGATCACCTAAATGGACGATAACAAGTACCCAGCAAACTTTCAAAATGTGGTCCCGGCGACTACAGCCCATCTCAAACACCCACCTACTCCTAGACTGAAACGGCAGCTGGCATCAGCTACTCAACCAATCCAATTTACTTTCAATCACACCATTACTACAACCTCCCTCCTCCATCTGTGTAAACATATGTCTTTGTTAAACACCACCATTTGTACAGGATAAAAATTGTCAATGCTGACAAAAATGCCCCCACATAATGCTGTTGTGATTGCAATGTTGTCCTTAAGCTGATTTTAAAGAAGAAGTCTGCGAGCTGATCAACATCTTCCACTGCTATTAGTGGGAAACTTTCTTCGATAGAAATAAATCTGGTAAAAATGGTTTTATTTTGTCCATGGGTAATGCAGCCTCCTTTTTCTAAGATTCAACTCTTATAAGCCATATATTAATTGTTAGTAGCGGTTTGTAGTGCCACAGTAATACCCCAAAGCAATCGCTGTTTCATGAGTAGTCTTTTCTAATATTAGTGTGTAACCTTGGCAAGAGCATACTTCCCTCATACCTTTGTGGAGCTGGCCCTTAAATCTGGAAAGGGAAAGCGTTACAACTCTGAAGAAACCATTTGGTTATTAGTGATTGCTCCTTGCACCAGCTTTTCTTCAGAAATGATCGCTACTGGCCTCTGTGCAGGAGTTTTCCCTCTTCTTTTTCCTGTAGTAGAGTGCAGGACAGCTAGGATGGTCCTACAAGATAACTGAATCCCAGCATAACCAGGGGCCTCCACTCTCTAAACCTGAGCATTGTAAAAGGATATGAAGTGGATGAAGGTAGCTGTTTATACAAAGAAAGCACTAAATTGCTGTGCGAGACATCAGAATGAAAAACTGAGAAACAAACCTCTCCCCTGCCAAGGGGAGAGCTGTTCAGCAAAATGGGCACCCACCAAAATTGTGCAGCGCTTCTTGCTGGGCCATCCTGTAAACACTGGCTTGATCAGCACTAAGGCAGGGAAACCGGTTTTGGTTTCTGGACCTGAGCTGCTCACTGTTTGGGACTTTATCTCCAGACACTCAAGATTAACAGTCCCCTTCATAGAGCTAAATAAATCCAGCACTGTTATGTCGGGACTTCTCATCTTGGTCCAGCATCGATCAGCGCAGAGCGTGAGATCCTTAAGCAACTAAGTAGGCATCTTCTTTTGGGCAAACCTGCTTCCTCTACTGCACACTTTGCTCCTTTCTTTTGCTCTTATTACAATACTCGTGTTGTCATCATCATTGTACTCTTCCATCTGTTCAGTCCTCGTAATACTAAATATGAAATTGTAGTTAACAAAGTCCCACCATGAACTGGACTTAGATTCCCTGAGGATTTAAAAAAAATCATTTTGTTTCTTGCTCATTTTCTCCAGCCATTTGTGTATGCTAGAGTGCAGTTCCAAGCTTTTTTCCCACCTTCTCTGCAGCTGTGAGGATTAGGGATGTTTGGTTTTTTAATGAAAATTGAGGCTTTGTAGAATTGCTTCCCTTACAAATCAGGGCTTTGCAAAAACAAGCATCAGAAAAACAACACAAAGCAAAACAACCAAACCCTGTAACAAGATTAAAACAGCTTTCCACCCTTCTTTCTTCACTAATTCACCAACTTCCTCACTGGCCCCTGTTTTATTCTGGCGATCTTTCTGCTCTTCCGCGCTACCTTTTCCTGTTTCCCTGGCTCAGTGGTTTTGTGAAGCATTCAGGGTCTTCTGTATCCCCCCGCCCCGGCTTTGCTTACCATAACTCTGCATCTCACCTTTCAACCAGGCAAAGCAGAATAACAGGCAAAGAGTTTCCCTCTGCTCTTTTGGGATTCGGTCAAGTGAAGTGCTTGCATCGAGTCAGAGGTACTTGACTGAGCAGCACTGATGTAAAGGCCCAGATGCGGAGGGGTCTTGTAGCAAATCTTACCCCACGCATCCTATGAAACTGCAAAAAGTTGTTTCTGAGATGTGAAGATTATGAAGAGAGGCTGTGTCACCTCCCCTCCTGGATGATTCTTGTATAAACTAAAATGTGGGATGTCAGGAACCTCCTTTATTCTGTGTTTCAAAGTATTGGTATCTCCCCCTGCTAGGGACCTGGGTGGCTGTTAGTGCAACCCACCAGCGCCGACAGTAAGGACTCCTGCCTTGTACTACTACCAATCCAGCTATTTTTGGTCGTTGCTGATCTGGCCTTATTCCCCAGGCTGCTACTTAGTGGTTTATGATTGTTTTTGTTTCTAAGGAGGTGCTTTTTTATGGGCTAATCCTGCAGTTCTGATGAAAAGGGGAAAGTCCCACCCTGGTTGTGCGGTGGAGGAAGGGTGGTTTCCTCCTCTGCCGGGCCTCTGAACGCGCAGCGCTGCCTGGACTTGAGGCTCAGTCTCCACTTCGGCGACCGTGCTTCCACCACCTGCGTGAAGGAGCAAAGGGAAGGTGAAACACACAACCAGGTGCTCGCAGCAACACCTTCCCCTGACGTGATTTCACTCCGAGTCTCTGCTTCAGCCTTTGGAGTCCTAACGTGTCTTTTTTGCCCTTATTTTAAAAGGACTTTTAATTGCCTGCGTGGCCACGCAGATCTCCTGCTGTACGGGAAGAAACTCCGCTTGTACCGTACCTCAGGTCTTTGCACTTCTCTCGGCTGCCGCGGTCTGCGCTCATTCCCACCGCTGTTTGTTTGGTCCTGTGTCAAACACAGGAACTGTAGGCCCAGGCCTTGGCAATGCTATCAAACGCGGTTATTCCCTCCTAGCCAGCGGCTGATACTGCCCGCTTAAAGAAGATATTTCATCATTCTGTCGAAAATCACTCTGCAAATTAAGCATGAAGGAATGCTAATTAATTCCTCTCAAATAAGCTCCTATCGTCGTTATTGCCCAGACGGGGGTAGAGAGCGTCCGTGGCAGGGTAGAGCCGCCGTGCGGGGCTGGGCCGGGCGGGAGGAGGGCGCGGGGGAGCCGCGGCGGCGGCGGCGGCCTGTGCGGCGGCGGCGGCGGCGGCGGCGGCGGCGGCCTGTGCGGCGGGGCGGGCGCGCTAGATGGCAGCATGGACGTGCCGTTGGGAGGGCGGGAGCCGGGGGGGAGCCGCGCCGCCGGGGGGATGCTGCCGCCGGAGCCCCGGGCCGCCTTCCCCGGCTTGGGTGCAAGGCGGTAGATGACTCCCCGTCTTTAGCTCCTATTTTTTCTTTTTCTTTTATTTATTTTTTTTTTTTTTAAATGCGTTCTTTCACCTGGCTGCTGAATTTTGTGTGGTTGTGAGAGACGGAGTAGTATACTTTCTTTGTTCTCACATGGCTCTCGCTGTTGTTTTTTTAAAAACTTTTTTTTTTTTTTAAAGATAAACTTCCTATGGAAGTGAGTTTTTGTCTCTAACTAAAGATCACTGTTTATTTTTTTACAATTAATTTATTCATAACTGCATATACAGTGCTACAGACAATCCTAATGACCCATGAAATGGAATTGATAGTGGGGTTTGTATGTTCATGTGTAAATATCTGCATATTTATGCTCCACGTACCACCTGCTTGAGTGGCAGAAGTCCTGATCTGATCTACCTAACAGCAGTGCAAGCACAGGCTAACTTAATCTTAGTTTTATCCCGAATGCGGAGGATCCTGCTGTAACTGAAATCAGAATTTATCCCAGGCTCTTTGCAAATAAGTGCCCCCTTCTAGGTCACGCTTTGGTTACAGAGCAAGGGACATTCCTTTTGTTCCAACCTCCAGAGCAGCGTTTGTGCACAGACCCCAGGTATTGCCCAGGAGATTGCGGGTTTAGTTTGTATAAGCAGCGACTGAGGCTGGTGCTCTGCTCTCAGACCTGCACGGCTCACAGACCTGCTAAGTCTTCTGCAACAGGTCTTCACCCGATACTCCTGGAATTCCCTTGCCACTAGTTGCCTTCAAAATACAGGAATGTGAGCAATGCCCCTCTTCTTCACTTATTCTGCTGTTTCTCATGGCAATACGTATTGGCAGAGCATCCACATAAGTGATGAATTAGTATCCTGAAAAGCGGTCAAGGCTTAGTCTGTGTGTGTTTACTCTTATTTTGGACCGCGTTGTGCCTCGTCCCACACTGGGAGCAGGGAGGGCAGCCTGGCTCCTGCCCCTTCCCAGGGAGAGCTGATTCCCCTGCCACGATGGCGCCGGCACTACAAGTGCCTCCCTGCTGCTGCGGCTGTGGGGCTGGTCCATGGGTGAGTGGAAGGGCGAGTGGGGCAAAGGAGAGGCCTAGGTAAACGTCTGCACCCTTTAACTATGCTGGTATAAATAAAGTTAGGTCCCAGGTTAATGGAGCCAAAATTTGAGATCCAAGTTGCTTCTTCAGAAAGTGCTGCCCTTCCACACCGTTGGTCTTAGCCTCCAAAAAATAGAGGAATTAATTGTGAAATTAGAGGAAATCATGGAGACAATGAATGTAGAAGAGGTCCAAAAAGATATTTTGATTTAAAACCCAGAAGAGATGCACTGATCTTTTTCACAGTGCCCTGTATGCATTTTATTCCAAAAGACAGCAAACAGAAACAAATATTTTTTCCTCTTGTAGGCCCCATTTAAAATGGTTTGCTGAAAGATCAGTTGACTTGGTGGATGTGGATGAATTTGTGTGTAGGAGAGAGAAATGCTATGGGTGTTATTTCAAAGAGCCCTTCTTGTTACCTGGACTTTCCCGAATAGACAACAATCTGTTCATAGACTTCCCCCCGCCCCCCCAGTGCCTATTCAACGACCGTATCCTATGCAATACATAGAAAAGTTAAATTTCATCAAACTGCTACAGCAGTAAATGCTTTAATATTCTAGCAGCATGTAGTACACAAGGCACACGATCATGGTTAGCGTTATTTCCCTCATGGGACTCTTCCAACAGAAGTCAGCTTGGTGTGTGGGCAGAGCTGCTGACCAAGAAGACCGACCTACAGTAATTTCAGGAATGCCTTTGTCTTATGGTCCTGTCTGGCCTCATGCCAGACTCGCTGACCCTGGTTGTAAGTGCAACTGGAGATGTTGGTGTAAAGCCTACTGATGCGTGTAGCGGGATTAAATACCCTTCTCACGTCTCTAGACGCTTCCCCAGAAAGGGTCTGACACATATTACTAGAATGGACTGCTCAAAACTAGGATTCCCATCACTGAAGTAAAAAATAGGGATAGAATAATGCCATGTAAAAGTGGATGACGATACCAATATTCCATAGAGAGAGAAGCAATAAATGAAAGTTGTGGGTGTTACTGACTATGCTACCAAATATTTTGATACCAATTAAAGTGTAGTGCCACTAGAGATGTTTTCATCACAATATGAGACAGAAGTACAAATACTGACTCAGAGAATGACAGTGGGGATATGAGCTTGTGCCACAACAGATGTATAACAGCAGAGAGGCATGTATAGCAGAGTGATTCAGAAAAAACAGGCACAGGATTGCCTGTTATGGAGATGACAGAAGTTGAGGTTTCTCATGTGGGGACAGAAAAGAGATCTTCTCCCGGCAGTCAGGCAGAAAAGAGAATTCAGTCTCAGCCTTTAGAAATGTCCCAGGTGGCAAGGACTCACGGCAAGTCTAGATGGTTGCGAACCAGTGACTTGGATTGAGTTTCATAGAGCAATACTTGGTTTTTTTTTTTAATTTTTCCATAGTAAGTCAAACATAGTCATCATATGAAAACCTCCAAGATGCCATACCCAAAGAAATACACTTTTGGGTATTTTGTTCAAAATGAGATTTGCGGTCTGGAGCTCAAGACTTGGAAAGTCCCCTCTGACTTCTGTCCATCTTATATGGGCATAATCAAAAGGAAATTTAAGGGGTCTGAATTCAGTTTGGCTTCAAAGGGACAGGCTTCCAGGGTACACTGGTAGAGGAAAAAATATGTTCACATCAGCCTCTATGTTGTCCTCTTCACAGTACACATCTAACAGTTCAATGCACAAAGACTACTAGTTCTTCGTTTATGCCTATTGCTATCTTACTAGTAAGATGAAGAAGCAACAGTGGGAACTGAAAACAGGAACAAACTATTGAACACAGGCATTCAGTGAATCCAGAAGCAAAATGAGCATTTTTTCATTAATATTTTAGCAAAACTGAATTCTTTTCCCAAGTAAAACAATGCTATAAAATACCACAGATTCAACATCTGCTGGATCTTCATTAGTTTAAGTGTTATGGTTTGATTTCATGAAATCAGCAACACTTAAAACTGAAGTAAAGAGAGTGCTTTTTCTACAAATATCAACACCTTTGTGCAATAGAAACTTGGGCCTGTTTGCTGATGGTCTTTGTGGTACTACTTCAGGATTAATTCTTACTGCTTCTTCTCTCTCCAGGTAGAAAAGTTGGTTGTGGTGAGCAGTGACTTTCAGTTGGTGATCCCAGGGCTCTGTTCCCTGCTGTACCTGGGTGACTTGAGGAAGTCATCAAACCTTTCACACTTCAGCTCCCGCCTGGGCAAATGAAGGCATCGTTGTGTTTTCCTCCTGGATGTGGAGGTTAATGACACTGTTCAAGACTGGATGCAGCTGCAGTGGGAGTTGGATTGCTTGGTGGATCCTGTGCCGTGTGAACTGATGTACGCACACCAAACAGGGAAAAGTTAGGAGAACAAAGCCCTTTGCAGCAGTGTGCCCACTAAGATCACACATAATAAAATACACACATACTTGTACAGCTATGCAGAATCTGTATAAATTCCTCAGACTTGTGTCTGAGAACTTGTTAAAGGTTAATCTACAGCTTTTTTTGTTTCCTCCTCAAATCCCCCCTAATTGGATCAGACCAGCCTTAATCTTCTTTCCAATTGACCCTAGAGATGATTAGAGACACTAGAGACTTCCAGAGACTAGTCTCTTCAAGAGACTGCAACACTAGAGACTTCTTCTATAGCAAATATCCTTCCATTTATTACCCTAAATAGCTATTTAGCGTCTAACAGGGACAAGCAAGTGATGATCTTTGCACTGAGAAACACCAATTCCACTGGTGTGACTGTGTACCCTTCATGTTACGAGCAGAGGAAAAGGAAGATGGTCAGTCACATAGCTCTTCACTTCAGGTCAGTCAGACATGTAACAACCTCTCCCTCCTTTTTTGTCACAGGTATCTTCCTAGCACCAGAAGTTCCAGAAATAGGGTTTTTAAGGAAGTTTTGTGAGTTGAGGTAAAACAGATGGGCTGAGATCTGGGGAGGTCAGACCAAACAAAGGTGCCACGGGAGGGCAGGGAGAGAGGGGGACAAGTAGCTACCACTGGGTTGCTGAAGGTGGCAAAGTCAGTGGAGCAGGGTACCCCAAATAATGCCAAAGATGACAGGATGAGGTGGCATATCTGTCAAATCCCAGCTTTATTAGGTTCAGAAAGGTTTGGTTCACTTAATATACAGGCAGTTGTAACTTGGAGAAATGGGGGTCATTAGTTGCAGGCAGTTCTCTCTAAACACTCTTAATTTCAGTAAGCAGGATCAACTCTTTTGCCATGGTTTCCTCTTAGAATATCCCATGAGGTTCATGGGTGCTACCTATGGAGTACCAAAGTAAATACGTGGGAAAGAACATCAAACATTACCGAAAATAGGGACAGAAGTTCAACTTTATTGAGCTGTGCAGCAGTGGTATATAAAGAAAAGTCAGAAAGGAAAAAAAGATGGTGCTTTAATGCATTTCGACTCTGCACCACAACCTGCTTGCAAATCTGCAACCACTAAAACACACAAATACCTTAAAATAACGCGGAATCAAAAGAAACTTGAACTGACCTTGGCACCTGGGAGACAAGGAGGTGGCTGAAATGGAGAATGGGACAGCACCATACAATTATTACTCCTTTTGCTAACTTTGTGCCTGGATGAAATAAATTCTCAGAATACTAGAGTTTCATTAACCATTTACTGATAAGCTGTCTGACTGCTTGCTTCTCATTCGGCTGGGAAACAATTTGTTTTTCACTGCCTGGCTTGAAACGCTGAACAGGTGAGCTTACTATTTTTTAACAATATACCACCAGGGGCCTGAAGACCCTTTTCCTCGATTCCTTCTCTTCTCAGAGTCGTGACAAATGCTGCTGCGCTGACTGTACACAGCCAGACATCTCAGGATCAGAGCTCATGGGCTCACATAGGGACAGGATTTTAAGAAACACTTGATACAGAAAGCAACGCTGGGCTGTCAGTAGGTGGTGTGTCAGCATGAAGTTGAGTAAGGCGTAACACACATGAGTGAAGCCCTTTAGGTAAAGTACAGAGTAAAAATGATCCTGTCTATGAGACTCTAGAAACTCTTCAGTACCCCTTGCAAAAGCAGAAATAGAATTAATGTCCTGGTTGACAAGGTAGCCCATGGAAGTACGTTGTGTGCACATGCATGCGTGGTTTCTAGTGTCATAATCCAGACCTGATCTGCACGTTAAAGGCTTTCATGCAGCACTCGCAGATCTCATAGGCATGCCTCTAATAGGTAGAGCGTTGGACCACTTGGTTGAAGAGTCCTGTGTATGTGTCATAATCACATAAGTTAAATTCAGCTTGCTGCTTGCAGAGCTGTCAGCCCGAATGCTCTTGAAATTAAGCTTTCACAGTTTGCCATCTGGGTCCTGTATGAAGGCAAAAATGTTTCCCATCTCTAGTACCACATATTAAGAGACAAAAATTGAAGTTTTCTATACACCTGCCAAACCCACATCTTGGTACCAATTATGGTTGAGAGTTTTCTTGGAAAAACATCCATATAACAAAACGAATCTTTCTGATAGAGTATTGGATGCATTTAGTTTAGAGTTTCAAGTTATGCGTGACTAGAATTGCATGCTTGTCTTCATAATTGTAGTTCAAAGTCTTGATCTCTTTACTCAGTTCTTGTTCAGGCAAGAATCCTGCTCACCTGAGTGGTCTGAAAGGCTACTCTCTTCAGTACTTAACCCTCCAACATTAGGATACGTTTGTCACTGAGGTTTAATTCAGGCCGGCTTGGCCCACAGGGGTGATTTTGAGCAACCTTAAGGAAAAATGTAAGGTGACTTTTGTGAGTTTTTGACAGGAATGGCCTGCACCTGGTAAAATAATAGCATTTTGCATTTTTTAAAGAGATGAGATGATTGGTATAAGTTTTGTACAAATTGTAAATGTTTTCCTGCTTTTAATTTCCATTTCTATCTACAATTGACAGTCTTTAGAAGGTCCCTTTCTCCTTCTGTATTTGTGCAATAATGAACAGGCCTTCTTTATTTGAAAAATAATCAAACACAGGCCTGTGTTTGATTTGGTTGTGTGACCAGATCTAACTTCATGAGACTGCAGGGAGATAAAATCTCTTCACAGCCATCCAACAATTCACCTCTAAGGTATGCACATGAAGGACGTGGCTGAAATGGAGCATGGGATAGCACAATGCAATTGCTACTCCTTTTGCTAACTTTGTGCCTGGATGAAAGAAATTCTCAGAATATTAGTGTTTCATTAACATGACTACAAAAGGTAGCTAGATAGGAGGGTGAACATAGTCATTGGAGAGCATTGTTGTAATACATTCCTGTTTCTACATTAATAACAGATTTAGCTCAGAGGCGTGAGGTGAAGTATGTGCCTTGCTTCACTGCAAGCTATCTCAGTCCCTCCATGCAGACCTTGCAAGCTGGAAATCCCATAGCCTTGGTACAGGTAGATGGGAGCCAGCTAACAGGTGGTTAAAACCACTTTGAATTCCTGATTTTTGTTGTCTTATGGATGTGATGTTTTGTCTTATGTAGAAGAAGTCACTTTTCTGGGTGGCAGTACGCACCACTGACACCTCCCTCCTTCTCTAACAGTGGTCCCATATCCCCTGCGTGGCATCGGGGCCCTTCTAATGGCTGGTATCCCTCTGCTTCAAGTGTCTAAAGATACTGAAAACATGGTGATTGCTGGGATGTTATACACTTTATGATTGTATATAGGAGATATTTTGATAATTCTGCAATGGACCTCTCAGCTGTGGGTTTTTTTTTTTTATAATTAAAGCTTGATATTGTATACCTGAACTGTAGCCCTAATAATTGGTAATATCAGCAAGTGTAGTTTCATGAGAAGAGCTACAGCTCTAGAGGTCTCCAACACATCAGTGATGGTTCTCACAGATACATTTGCATCTGGTGGGAGCTGCATAAGTATTTAGTTGCATATTTGTGTCTTTGCTGGTGACAGCATATTAATAAGCACTTGTCCACTTATTAACAGGATCCCGTTTTAATTCAAAAGGAGAGAAAAAGCAACGAAGGTTTATGCGCTTAAACTGTAGCAGCAAAGAAACATATAATCAGAAAGAGGAATCGGCTTGTGAATGAATCCTTAATTTAAAAAAGGCAACATCGTTACATGATTATATTTTTAATTGTTTGACTAATTATTGACTAATTGGCTATAACATGTGAAGGCAGTGCTAACAAATCATGGCTTTGGGAAGTGTTTACTTTCAGGATCAGTATAACACGTATTTGCACAAACAGTAATGCCAAATTGAAACATCTAGACTGCCTTAAAGCTGGGTATCATTGGCGAAAATAGGATGTGAATCTCAGTTGATTTCTTTAATTCTTTCTTCTGCAGCACATTCTTAAAATCAAAGTGTAAATATTGGGAGAAAGAGCAATTTTGATTTGCAAATGAGTATGTTTTTTCAGAAATGATTAGGATTTATTTTTTTCCATCCATTTCTGTATTTCTTCTAGAATCCTTGCTGGAGATAATATAAACCACTATAACACTATATTCTCTCTCTTTTCTCTAGTGGAATATTTCACTGGGGTTATTATCACAACTATTTTGCTACGTTCAATGAAATTAACATTGATTCCATTTGTTGAAATCATATGGAGACTGCAACTGCACTCTGCCTTATTACCAAATGAGTACAGTGTGCCCTTCAATAATTCTCTAAACTCTCAAATGCCTTGGAAATAATATGCTGGAGTGTTACCGAACTGTGACTGAAGCACCATTTGTGCGAAGTGTGACAGTGCACGAATGATATTCCACAATAAAAGTTCAAACTACATTAATCTTTCACAGAGGTTCATTGACTGGGAAGATGCCTCAAATACAAAGTAAAGACACTGTGGCCCCACTTCAAATTATGTTGGAGCGGTTCCTCTGTATGAGTCCTTTAGAAATGTGTACATTAATTTCTCTGTTATATACTTAAACATAACTAGTGAGGAATTAAAAAATGTAATAAATTATATTATTTCTGCAACCACAAACTTTACATCTGCATTGACTGTAGAGAAATCCCTCTTGGCAGTGGTACCATTAAGTACGTAATGATAGGCAGAGTAATACACTTATTTTCATTCCTCGTGGATGATGGTGCGTAACTCATTTTGTGGTTTTGCTTCCTTCTGCCATCTTGAATTACAGCCATTCCTCAGTCAAAAAAGGGTCAGACTCTGACCACAGATCACCGTTATTTTCTCTCTCTTCATAAGATCCCAGTACAGGGAAGAGGAAACAGTGCTATCTAAAGGGAGATTTAAATTGTTGGAAATTTAAGTTGTATTAGTTTTCGAAATAGAAGGAGTGACCTCTGAGGGACCGTGAAATTTGGTGGTAAGAATATGGGACAGGGAGCTGGGTTATTCCACTTTCATGCCCTTCTCTTTTGCTTACTTGTTCTTGGCCCTTGGGCATGTCCTCTCACATTTCACTTCCCTCCCTGGTGAACTGGAGACAAGAAAGGCATTGCCCCTGGTGTCACACAGGCATTTGATAATTAATTACCCAATATCTGCACAATTCTTGTAGTAAAACTTCCTGAAACCTGGCAGTCAGTGTCCAATCTTGACTTGAAGAATTAAATTAATGGGGAAAATGTAGACCAAAGTGATGTGGCCGAGATCGGTCAGTAAGATTGTGCCACCACTGTTTATCAAAGGTGCAGTTCTCCCAACTCGTGATCCTGCAATGTAAATATCAGCCCATTTTTTCCTCCCCTGATTTCCATCATTTATTTAGCTGCACAGCACTGAGGATTCTGTACTCCTTTGAAAGCCAAGACCTCATCTAAACTTATCAGTGTCTTCAGAGGCCAGAATTCACCTTTTGTGGCTGTGATTTTGCTAGGAACAGGGAGAATAAATGCAGGTCCCGGCAAGAGCACATGCTGTTTGGTGCAGCAGTCCCTTGCTCAGCTGCTCGGTGCCTGAAGATGAAAACAGCCCCCGGGGACCGGTGGAATCCCATCCTCATCTTGGAGTAAAAATTGATTTACTTTTTCATTTATCAGCAAGGAAATTGCCTTCTTTGGCCGTGATGACCCAACCTTCTGACATCATGTCAGAGATTAATTGCTTAAGACCAGAAGGGACTGCTATGACCATCTAATCTTCCTTCTTGCATAACATAGATCTTTGGACGTTCACTAAATAACTCGCACTTGAAGGCCAGTGCATCCCCAAGGAAAACAGCCAGACCTGATTTTATTGCCAGCACCCACTGCAACTCTTAGCACATTTTCCAGTGGAGCTATCTGTTAACTATTTTGTGGTCTTTTCAATGTGTGCTGTGTTAATTGTTTTTTTTTCTTTGAATTTTTTGATCAAGAGCTAATCAAAAAGCTTCCTCTACAGCACTGGCGAGGAGGAGACTTTTTCAAGGTAATCTGGTTCCTGTTCCAGAAGGCTTCATAGTTTTCTTTTGAATTGATGAGGACCTCTGAGTGACAGAAACTATGAACCAGACCTCTTCCCCTTCTTCTGGATGGCACAGGCAGGTTCCCTGTTTGTTCTCTGGTGCTACGATTCTTGCACAGAAGCATGTAGTGGGACAAGAAGGCATGGTTTCAACAAAGGCAGGGAACATCCCCTCCTGGTGTGTAACCTGCACAGTGGGGTACTCCCAGGGAAACAGGAGCCGTGGGGTTGATTCCCCTCAGTCTGAAGTAGAGTTCAGATTTTAGGTCTTCTCTTCCAGGGTTTGGGAACCTGCCACCATGTTGTCATGCAAAGGCAGGTCATCACTGCCACCACCACCTCCATCAGAAGAATATTTAGACTGCTGAGTCCTCTCTGAGCAGGTGGTGTTGTGAAACTGCCCTAAGCTCCTGTGCAGACCCGCTAGGAACCAGCATTTCCTACCAGCTGGAGGTAGGCAGCTCCGTGTTCGGCATTCAGGAAGCCTAGAGGACCAAGGGGAGAATAAGACATTTGATAAGCTGAATCACATTCCCCACGGACTAGCTGGTGAGCCTTTGCTCTTATATAGGCAGCTTGAATCATCAGGCTGGGACCAGGCTTTTATTTTTCAGGTGTTGTAACCCTTAAAATTAAGTGCCTATAAGAGGTGGTCAGAACATAGTTCATATTGCTCTTCAAATCCCAGCCCTCTGCTGTTGTTAAAAATGGTGCTGGAGTGGTGCTGGAGTAATAATTATGGGATGTCTGGTAGTGCAAGAAGACTCTGGCAGCCAGATGAAGGAAATCACAGGGGGGGGGGAAAAAAGGCAGGAGAATGCAACAATTATGGATGCTTGCAGCCAGGTTTGCCGGTGCAGCTGCTCTTCATGCAGCTGAGTCGCTGTTCTTGTCAGGGATTTTGCTTACCTATGAGTCTCAGTCATGGTATTTTATTGGTAAGGACCATCTCTGCCCACACTCTATAGAGTCAGCTGTATTTGCTGCGACAAAGATTAATAAGCTACTTGGTGATGAATAAATATTTAACAATATTTTTCTTTGCTTTGCTTTACATGTAAAATAAATATATTTGCAGAATATTCATTTTCCCTAGGTCTGGCAGCTTCCTAGAGTCTTTCACTTTTGACTTTTAGCAGATATGTTCATATGCTGTATCTAAAAGGATGGTGAGGCAATCTTTATGTTTTGCATATAGCAAACATTATGTTTCATCCCCCTTTGAGAAAATCCCTTTCTGAGGTTTAAACTAAATGTGTCTCATCTTCATATTCAGTATGGCTCTACTTATGCTGTAGCTTCCAAATTATTCTAACCCTTGCGTGCCTTTTTTTAGTGGGATTTTTCAAGGATTTTCAAGTTCCATTTTGTTCATAGTAAAATTTCTTGATGAGACAAAAGGGCTTCCTTTTAAGGACTGAAATAATGATACTTTTATCTTAATCAGTTTTCCTTATGCTATAGTCCACGAAGTATATTACGCTGCTGAAATCTTTGTTCTCTTAGATGAACCTTGTTTCCTCTACTGTACCTGATTGTCTTCAGGAAGAAGCACACCAAACAAACTATTCTGAACAAGGCTTAAAAAAGGCCTTGTAAGAGGGATTTGTTCCAACTTCTGTGGAAATTATTCCCCAGGACTATATTTGTCCTTGCCACTGATAATTGGACTTTAATCTTCAACTTTTAAATTTGCTGCATCTCTTCTTCTGAGTGTTCTTCAGCAAAATCCCATTGGTGACAGTCTACTGATTCCCCATGGATGTGCTGGTATTTGCTGAGATTGCAAGTACCAAGAGGTCAAAGACTTACTTACGCTGCACCAAAAAACATTATAAGGGGTTGTAAAGAAATTTCATCATCATGGAGAAGTGGTGAAAGACATTGCAAATGAACTCCATTCATGGAATAACCTGAACAGTCTGAAAAAACTAACAAATGGTTAATCAAGGAGAATTCACCCCTGATGGTCTCTCTTCCATGCCTACAAATACTTGAATTTCTATCTAACTTTGACAGCAAGGGGCCCAGCCTGTGGAAGTGGTAGAGACAGAGCTCCTTTCTCTCACAGAGGAAACTAAGAGAAGCTCAAATTTAAGAAATAATTACATTACAGTTTTCTGGCATTATTGAGGGAATTAAACACTTCCTCATCACAATGAGGAAAAGATTATATGGGAAGGGTTGCTGTACTGAGACCAGGGCTACATAGACTCTAATGTTTGAATAAAAGATTTAATAGTCCCAGTGCTGAAGAAGGTTGTACTGATGTTGTTATACCTTAGGAGGGAACTGCCCACAATTTTATGAGTGGTGGTGGTGGGATTCTCCCCCAAAAGTGTAATCAAATAAGAAGATCCTTGACAGCAGTCTGATTGGAAAATCTAACTAAGAAATCTTTGAATTCGTGTATGTTCTTCTTTCTTTCCATTCAAATATAACAGACCTGGACCTGTATCTATATCCTTGAGTGGACCACAAATTTAAAATTATGTCCATTGTAACTTTGTTAACTACCTAACTTTTATAAAAAGCAGTTTGAAAGTGTAACATTGAACATCCCTCTGACAATAATAAATAGGATGCCAATAAATCATATTCTGTGCTTGACCTGTACTAACGATATGTCCATTGTAGAAGAGAGGCTTCTTATTTTTCAGAAAGAAAACAGTAGTTTTGGGGGCTTGATGATTCACTCTAGAATACCGTTTTTTCACCAGATAACCTTTTATCCATAATCTTTCTTAACTCCATCATCAACAGATGAAACCAGCCTCTGTCCCCTGCAGTTTAATAGTATGGTGTAACTAGTTAATAAGAGCTACTCAACCGCACCGCAACTTTTATTACATGGCAGAGTCATCCTGTTAGGTTCTACCATTCTTACCAGTTACTTCTAGCTCTTTGTTTTCTAAATCCTTCAATTATCATATATAATCTTGTCAAGGTCACATCAGTAGGGAAGGGGTGGATATGTGGCTCTTTGTTCCTTTCCTTTCTCCTCTCCTCACACTCTACTCAGTAAATATGAGCAGTGTGTGGTTACTCCTGAGCAAAGCTCATGGACTTAACACAGAAAATCTTCGAGCTGCTCAGAGGGAAGGCATGGCAATGCATCAGGTACCTAAGTAGCTTGAAGGACTTCTCTGGTCTGAGTGCTGGTTAGCAGACAGCGGTACAATTTACAAAACACAGAATTGCCCCCAAGTTGCTCACAACACTCCTGCTGCCTCTCGAAGCATCCCCTGTACGTGCATAGGGCCAATAAAACCAGCTCCCAATAAAAATAATACAGTTCACCTGATAAAAATCATATTCTTGGAAAATAATATATATTGAGATTGGCTTGTAAGTTCTTTGTAAGTACATTACCACAATAAATGATTTCTCCTGTGGTCTGCTGGATCAGGTTTTCTCCCAGAACAAAATCAATTCAAATGTTTCAGTGAACAACGATTAGAAATACCACGAAAGACTCCAATTCTCACTCTGTTTTTGTTTAAGGTTGTATGAGTTTTGGATTTGTGATCAAAACACTACTGGTCCCAAAATTGTCTGTACCAGTATTTCTGTACCACATCAAAAGTACAAAGGGAGGAAGGGGAATGTTACAAACATGGATGTAGCCCCACTTAAATAATTCAAGGACTAGGACAGTACTCGGTGCAGTAGCCAGGAAACCTTAAGGTAACTCTGCACGCTCTTCAAAGTTTTGAGGTCAAATTCTACTCTGAGTTACAAACACATAGCCTTCATTGAGGAATGTATGAGAATAATATGGGCACAGGGAAGGCTCAAACTCTAGTTAGAGGAAACGTTTCCAGAGTGTTATATTCTGAGTTGCACCCTATGCTTTTTTTCTAAAACAGTTTAATTGCAGAAAATTCCAGACTAAGGGGGAAAGTACAGTTTAATGGGAATGAAGGGACCCTGCTCTCTTAATTTTCTTCTTTCACCTCCTTTGCTAGTTTTTATACTTCACATCCCTTAAGAGTTACATTTGGTGCAATGATTTTTGTTCCAATTTTCTTTTTAAGTGTCATACTGAATCCAGGGCTAAAAGATAACCATTGGAAATGTGACTATATTTGAAGTTCTTATAAGACAATCATAGTTTAATGTGAAAAAATGGGGTTTCCCATTCCTGATCATTTATCACAAGTTTTATTTGATCAAATTATACACTTTCAAATGGTCATTTATCACAAACTGTATTTGATTTAATTGTACACTTTCAAATTTGAAAGGATACTGTCCAGACATGCTGGGTCTTGTTTCTGTTGACCTAAGCTTTTTGTTAATGACCTATCTTTATGAAGTAAGTGTTTTCCTTCTCTATTTTTGGCTTTTTTTAAAATTTTTTTTTTCCCCCAAGGAGAACAAAGCAAAATGATTGGTGCTTCATGTCTCCTGGAAAGAAAGCAATATATCACAGGGAAATTCTTTACACTAAAGAAGGAGGAGAACAAAGCCTTTGAACAAAAGACTTGAATTCCATCTGTCATTTCCACCCACTACTAAATCTACCAAAGACTGAACATTTATCCCACTGAGCTGAATACGCTGGTATCTAACTGTGGTGCTATTGATCACTGCAGAGCATAGGCCTGGCTTTTTAGTTTTTTGAAACTGTTAACATAGATTTAAGTGTAACAGAGGAGGCATGAAGCCATGAATGTTTTACTGGAGTGTTCCAGATCATCTCTCAGCAGGTGAGTTCAGTGCTGTCACTTAAAAGATTAACCTCCTATCCCTACAACAGCAATTACGACAGGAACTGCCTTATTAGGTAAAGCATATTAGAGAAATTGAAACTCTAACTCTGTTGATAAATTCATTCGGTAAAGCTGACCTCATGGCTCCCAGGCTACACGGGAAAATCTGTAGTCTTTGTCCTTTCATGCATAGGAATCAGCAGGCTAATGAAGAATTAGTGAGTATCCATGTGTCTTAAAGAGCATATTAAGAATGTGTCTGTTTTGCAAATATCTCACCTTTCCGGGTACCATACAATCTTTGGGGTCTCACTTCAACAGTCAGGCTCAATAAGACAAAGCACATGTCCATTCCCTTTCCTAGGAGGAATTTGCTAAGCAATCATTCTTCTAAGGCAGCTTCTTCCAAGAGTCTTATATTATTTCTAAGCTTTGATTTCAGCTTCATAATGCCCTGGTGTGTTGAGCAGGTACAGCATTTTTTCTCTAGAGGGGAAAACTCAGAGGAAGGGTTGTTAATATCCAAGTTTTCAAAAGCAGTGGTGGATTTTCATGCGTGGCTCTTTTGTTCTTTGATCCACTTGAGTCTCCTCACAACCAGTTCTCAGGGAAGTGTGATTTGGCTGTACCTCCAGTTAAAACAGCATGAATCTGGAAGTGCTCAGTGCACCCAAGCCTACGGTGTCTGAGGATGTACAATAAGATATCACCATGGAAAACACAGACCAGTGTGACTAGTCTTAGGAAACATGAAAAGTCTTTGCTAAAGCTGAGAACCTAACTGCCCAGTTCCTATTCTACAGATAGCCCTGTAAGATTACATTTTCTTATTGACGTCAGAGAGAAAAAGGCAACTAATTTTTCTCTCATTTCTTCTTAGCAGGATAGAGCATCTTATTTCCCAGACAAGAAATATTGATGAGTTATCAGCAGTTGTCTTTTTAGAGCATTGAAAGTTAACGTGATGGTTTAGAAGCAGGTGAGCAAGGTGACTGTTTTGAGGGTTTCCTAGTTTAAATGAGGCATACGCTAAATATTTGATTGTGGTGCAGTACCTTTAAGAGGAAGGAGAGAGGATGAGGGGACAATTTCTCCAAAGTAAAAACAAAGTAAAGCAACTTCAGTTCTAAAGGATAGTTGATGCATTGGAGGGATTGGCTTAATTTTTAAATTCTCTAACTTCAATGGCAGAACAGCCAACTAAGGGACAAGGAAACCCCAGAAAAAAATAATTACTTAATGTCCAAACCTTTGTTTTGTTGTCATGTCATGCTATTCACTGTATTTACCATACATGAGAATTGTGAAAATTGAAAATCCTTTATATAGGCTAAGGAAATCATTACTGGACTGTGGAATTGAAATATTAGTTCCTGTCAGAGCTGCATATCAGCTGAAATTTTGGCAGTAATGATCTTGGGGCACGGGCCCACTCTGATGGGGAAGCTGGTGCTGCAGCTGGTCTAGAGTGCAAAGGTTGGAGGGAAGCGGGTGGGTCTCCATACAGACCGAGAAGGTACCTACACGGCTTACAGTGTTCCTGATTGCGAATTTGGAGCATGCCGTTTCCTCCCCCCACAGTCTCCTTTGCTCTCTCCCCCAGGAAGAGAGGGAGTGGGAATATCCCCTGCCCCAGGTGCCACATCTGTGGCTCTGAGGACTTGGGATCTGGAAAGTGCTGGGTATGGGAACAGGCAGATATGCCACTAACAACAGATGGCTCTTGTACTTCTCCCACCAACGTTTTTCAGATGCACTCAGAGTGTGCATGTGTGTGTGTGTGCATATGCGTGTGTAACATTTGTGGACACCCCCCCCCCCCCCAGCTTATTGGAAAAGTCAGAGTGATGGAGTAAAACTTTTGGAAATAATATTGTCTTGGAAGGTCAAATGAGGGATCTGACTGACCACACAGATGCAAGATATTAATGAAGTGCAAGAGTCAAAAGTGGGAAATATTTTATTTAACTATGCTTTTCAGTGACAAACCTGCACCATCCACACATAATAAGTGATTTTAAAATAAATGCCTTCTCCCCAAGGCGTGTTGCTTTCAAAGGAAAATATAAAAGTTGTTACTGTCACACCACCCCCCCCCATTCAATTTTTTGCGTGTGAGTATCCTTTATCTTATGCCTTCAAGGAGATTTAAATTTGAATGGGTCACATGAATACACGTGAAGTGCACATTACACCTAGGTCACACCTAAGTGGTTTATCATGAGAGAAAACTTCAGATGATAAGATTTCTTGGGAAAAAATGTGTTTAGATGATCCATATGGGATTGTGAGGCTCCTTGGCAGAGGTGGCAGGAGTAGCAAGGCTGGGACAGTGATCAGCGTCATGGCTGGGAGAAGGTGCATGTGGGAATGGGGGCAGGAGGACCTGGAGTGAACAATTAGGTGGTGCAATGAGTCTTTTCTTTTCATATAACTGATCCATCTCCCCTTAAAAGGGCCAGTCTAACAGCAGGAAGAGGGTCTACGTGTGAAGCTGTAGACCAGGTATCTGTGCATCTGATGAAAGGACTCATATGTGCTTGCCCTCCTGTGGGCTTGCTGGCTCCAGCTTTGCTCCATCAGCTCTGGTGGGACTGATGTATAAGCAGGTTCCTATAAACTTTAAAGGAACTTTAAAAATCTCTTTCTGGGTCTGACAGTGTCTCGCTCTGCCTGTAGTGGCAGTAAGTCTTAAAATTCTGACAACTCTCTCTAATTGTGGCATTGGGTTATTTGTCTCTTGACTGATGTGACATCGAAAATGTTAGGCAGATGTTATGGCTCTAGTGCTGTGTGTTATTACAGGAAACTTTCAATAGCTTCATTTACTATTACCGAGTGCTAACATTCCAACTTTATAGGGAAAGATTTGAGGTACACAATCTTTAAATGGCTTCCTGAAGGCCAAGCGTAAAACTTGTGTTTATGGAGGTATTTAGGTATTTAAGTTCCGTTGAACTTAGTGGCACAGGATACCTAAATATGAATGTGGATATGGCCCATGAGTTTTAGTAGAAGTGAAAACCAAACTCAATGCTACCTGATTGGAGTTTCTGCTGTGACTAGACTACTGTGACTGCGGTAATCTTGTCCACCTCTTTAGCACCTTGGATTGCCAGAGTCCAAAATATAGTGACTTAAGTTCTGCACGTAACAGCAGAAAGGTTTGGAGGACCTTCACAAATGTTCCTCCTCCTCTCAGAAAACACCACGTATGTCTCTGGTTTATGGGTTGAAGCTGTTCCCCTAGTGTCTTGCTGGATTTGTGCTAGCATAAATGCCTTTTATAGGGCAGTGAACTGAAAAACTAGAGACATAACAAGTTATAGACCAGTCAAGCACTAGACTTCTCCCTGTAATTAATTTGCGAGGTGTGAGAATTGCTGTTTGTGTAGGAAGGTGCGTGACAGCCTCCATGTACCATGTGTCTAGTCAAACTTGTCCATGGTTGGTTTGTCTGGCTCTCAGAACATCTGAAAGTTTTTCTTGGTATGCAGTCCCATTGCATGAATGTATCTCTCTGCCTCATCAACTCTCTCTCTTTTCAAACCTCATCTTAAAACATATCTTTTTGCTTTGCCAATGTCTTTTAATTTCTCTTTCCCTCGGTCATTGCCCTTATGACTGAATGGTTTAATTTATTCACCGTGCAATATCTTTATGACACTGTTTTTTGTAATTTATATCAGATACAAGACAGTGGACAGTGTTATTTAATTCCATAAAGGGCTTTAGGATGTCATTTGTACAAAAGATACTTATGAAATAAAGTCGTGAGTCTGCAAAAGACTTATTCATGCAAATAGTTACATTAAAATCGATGGTGCTGCTTATGTGAAGAAGTTGTTTCCAGGTTGGACCCTAATATTTTGTACCTGGATACCTAAGCATCCAAAGTGGATTGTCTTCTGAAATTCTTCTCGGGAAGTTAAATTTTCTGGCAGCTGATTGACTTACAGCTGGTTGATTTATAGCATACTGTGAGTCCAGCAAGGTGCTATTTTATGCTCATGTTGGGTGATATTTACTCTAGCCAACTTTAGGTGTTCTGGAAAGTTGCGTAGGTTGGAGGTTGGTCACTGTACAGTCAGCTGCCTTCAGGAGGCAAGCCAGAGCATGGACGTTCGAAGCCTGCTTTCCCCCATGTACTTTATAGGAAGATTACCCTAAAGTCTGATCTCCTTGCTGGCCACAAGTAGATGCTTTCTGGAGGCTTACTAAGTCTTAGGCAGGTCTGGCTTAGCTTGGGAGGATTTTCCTGTTACCTCATTAAAAAAAAAGCCGCATGCTTTAAATTTAATTTAGAGCCAATGCTTTTAAAATTTGTGGTAATTTTGTTTAACGTTAGATAAATCTTTTTTTGGAGAGTGGCTTCACCTCCTGTTAGGTGTCCAGTGGGTATTTAGCAGACCAGAATTACAGGAGGAAAAAAAAAACAACTCAGAATTAAAGAGGAATAGAAAGCCCCAAGACTCTGTTTTTTTCTCTGAGTGTCCTTTCCATGTTACACCAGTCTCAGCTGTGTTAAAATATTCCCTGTTGGCATGTTTCTTCTCCCAGAATATCTCCACTTCACTAGTCTCGAATTATGACATGTATCCCTGAATATGAAAGCTTTTGGCTGAGCGTGAATAAGCTTTCTGGTAAGACAGATGTTCACTCTTTGGATATGTAATAGAAAACTCATCCAGTGTCTCATCAGTACAAAACTGATGATGTGATCCAACTTCAGGTGCTTTGTCTCCTACAGAAACTTTTATATCTATTACCTGGAAAATGACATGATGATTTCAAATTGGATTCTAGACGCTGATGGAGGCTGGGCCCTGATTCACTGACATCACCAAGTCTTTCCATTTATTATCTCTCTGTTGCAGGTGAGGGGGGCAGGAAAGCAAAAGGAAGAAGGAAACCCATCAGTTGCATTTTTTTTCCCTTTTTTTTTTTAACCTTTCTTTTTCTTAATGTTTCCCTTGTCCTAAAGCAGACACCTGATTTTTGACTCTGCTGCGTGATGGAGGAGCAAGCCCCAAAGCAGCTCCTTATCCTGACCCTTGCTTTCATGTGTCTGTTGTCTCACAGGTGACTTCCACTGTCTCAGGACATCTTCTTAATCACACTGATTATGCTAACTAAAATCCATCAGTGTGCTTCATGGATTCAGGGCTGGAGAGGTAGGAAGAAAAATTTAGCAGCTCAGAATAATAGATCAGGCACTGTACAGACTTCCCATTTCCCTGACCAATGAGCCAGAGATTTTGTGAACCAGCTTTTGGGGGTGGCATCGAGTAGTCCATTCAGTAACTGGTCTGTTGTCTGAATTTTTTTTTCCCCCCATAGCTTCCTATTTTAAGATAACCAGGAAAAATAAAAAATAATTCTCTACATTTTGAAGTAAAAATGTTGAGCAAAATGTGGTTTGCTGAGGGTTAAGGAATGTTATAATGTCCCTTAAAAATGAGACCTCTTCTGCAAGCAACAGTGACATCATGGGGCTCAGAAGGATGCTTTAGATGGGTGGACATTTTTGTAGCCTGTGTTAGGCCTCACACAAGGATTATATCCAGCCATGACATATAGGTGGTTTTAGATAACTTTTCATGAATTCTTCTTTCATAAACACTTGGCTATGGAAGTGGGGGAAAAGCCAATTTTTAACAATCTAGGTACCTGTCAGGTGATTAATTGTAAACTTATTTTGGAAGTGGTATATTTTGCTCCTCTGGAAAAAAAAATCTTTGTTTTGAGCAATTCTGTGTGTGTGTCTTCCAACACAATCATCTCATTCAACTATTCCTTAAAATAGCTCACTGAGGCAAGGAAAATAAGAAGTATTTCAATTAGGAGATAAAAATTGCAGTCATGGAACAGACTAATGCTTATGGTAAATATTGTATTATCTTTTACATTCAAACTTGGTTTCAGGGGATAAAGAGATTGGCTGGAATGTAAGCTTGTAGTTTGAATTAAACAACGAGGCATTCAAATGCACAAAGGAGGCAGAAAGCAGCTCTTCTTTCCTGGGGCAGACGAAGGCAGCCTGCGACAGAAGGGGTCCCAATCCCTTGTGCAGGCGTTCCCAGGTGGAGCAGGGAACGTGTGTGCCCTGGCAGTAGGGATGCCGAGCAGCATGGCTTCAGGAAGAGTGGACCTATGTGGCTCGTTGTAAATGAGTGCTAATAAGACTAATATACCACATGTTACCCACACCATTTTACCTCTGTCTGCCGTTCCAAGGAGAAAAGCGAAGTGGAGGAGAACAAAAGGTGGGAGTGACAGGGAGAAGAAAAGAGGGTTGCTGCTGTAATCAGCATTTCACTGAACTGTGAATTTTAACAGATTCTCTGTAGTTCAGACTGTTATTTTGTCCACTAGGTACCTGTACAAGATAATGATGATGGCTGACAGAATATTGCAGTACAGCCGAATTCTCATGGACTTTGCAAACGGGTCTCTTGTCCAATATGCTTCAACCTATATGATCGCAGCTTAGTCATATTGCCACATTGGTTTTGATGCTACATTTAATTTTATGAATAAACTGGTTTCTAAATTGCTAACCAGTTGTCTGATTAGCTGCCACAGATACCATTTAATCTAAGTGCTCAAGTAAAGCGTAACTGTTGCTTTTATGATATTATCAATGCCCCTGTCATGTCCGTCTAACTGGCATTTGTGCAACCTATGGTCATATGATAAAATTCGTTTAGAAATCATTAAAGAAAAGTATGGGCATTTGTGAGTAAACCCGATGGTTATATTTAGTTTTTTGTAAATAGTACATGCTATCCTATGACTTAATGGCTGGTTGAATTTCAGTGCAAAATGTGGCAAACTGTGAAGTATAGGAATGGATCAGACATCTTTTGTTCTTTCTCTTCAAATATCTACTCTTGATTCCCTGAGAAATGAAGGGTATATTTTTTCAGGGTTTATTTTCCAGCCCCCAAGAAGTGCTTATTTTAGTATTTGTGGGGTACAATCTGAAAACACAGGATTTAGCTTGCATTCAAAATGAGCTACTGGAACAAATTTAGATGCTGATTTTCTTGAGATCTTCAATTTGTTCCATGAAAGCAAACATTATGACCACCAGTCATGCCTGTAAACGGAAAGCTGATCATCTGATAACATGCTGGAATACTTGCAGCTGGTGAAGTAGTTCTTGTCATCCCCATTTCGTAACTAGAGACACAGAAAAATGAAGTTGCATTGTGCACTGGGAATGTGGACGAAGCACAGTAACACAAAGATGATGAGCAGGTGCTCATACTGCCCAGACTAGATGCCTGTGATGTGAGTTGTTTACAGTTAACAAAAAGAGAGAGAAGCTCCTCAGAGGACCATTCAGAGTTAGCCCTGTGAAGCTTGGTAGAATAAATGCTTTCTGACCTCATACTCTGGTGGCAGCTCTTCCATAGTTTAGGGTTAAGGAACATTGGAACAAGACACAAGAACCGAACAGAAGCTGTGAACTATAATAAATACTACAGGCTGGTCAAGGTGGATACAACCTTGACGGATGTTGGGCAGCATCGCAGGAGGGCAGCTGCTCCCCTTCACAGGAGCGTGTTGTGAACCGGCAAGAGTTAATGTGAAGAACATCCCCTCCCCTGTCCCTGTGTTAAATCTGCGCCTACCAGCTATTGCATTTCTCAGTTTCTCATATGTACCTCTAATCTTGCTTGCTCAAGGTCAAAATATTGTCAACACATGGTAGTGAACAATGTGTGTTAGCTTGTATGGTTGTTTGTTGCAGGGGTGTTTGCTTTTTGCACAGCATAAAAAGGTTAAACGTGGTGTTTTGCCTACTTAACGGCTAGAGCTTTTGTACTTGCTTTATATGGTTACCTGAGTTGTTTTTCATCTGTTTCCTCGCATCACTTTCAACTGGCTTAATCCTACTGCCTGATTGTGGCACCTTCCACAATGCAGTGTAATTAACCACAGGCAACTATTCAACATATTAGAGATGAAAGCAACATAGCGTGTTTTTTTCTGGCTGTGTGACATGTGAAGGCCAAAAGAACAGCTTTATTCTCTCTAGAGATTCCCCACCATTCCTTGGTGTGTGATCAGAATATTTTTAGATGGCCTTGCAGGTATACAGATATACCTAGGACACCTTACAATAATATTGCTTTGGCCCCATAACCAGCCTCTCCACACTGAAAAGAGGGGAATGTTGGCAACCGGTTAATATGTAGCAGAAGAAATGAAATGCCTCTGACAGTAATTGCCTGAAGAAAATTCAGAAGATGAGATAGCAACAACACAGCAGGCACAAAATAACTAGATTAAGAGCACAATAGCCATATGTCAACATTATATTAAGAAAACAGTGCTTAAAATGGTGAGGTCAGAACCTTTGCCAAGAGCCTGACGTAGTTGCCAAACTAGTTTTGTTGGAGAAAGTAGTGTATGGAAAAAGTGCAAAAACCAGCCTCCCCCTCCAGACCCTACGATTTGAAATCTCAGTGTGGCCAACTGAGATTGATTACTGCAATTGATGAGGAGTACGAATGGGGGAGGGAAATGTTAAAAATGAAAAACAATTCTTTTTCCATTTCTCAGTCTACTTAGAACTAAATGATGCTAATAAAGCAAGCCATAGTTGGCTAACAAAGTAATTTTTTCCCCATGTAAATCTTGACTCTTAAAACATTTGTATTGCATTATGATCTCCCCCTCTCTACAACTAACGTGAGTAATAAACTGGTAGCTTGCATTAAAAATGAAGCTCATTTTGGGTTATGCGTCTCTGACAAGATTGAGGTTGCTGATATCTAGGGAGGGGGTTTAGTTTCAGGCCTCCTTACGCTGCAGTTAAACATGGTGACTTCCCCTACTCAGTCAAAAATATCCGTCTCTAGGAAGTGTGAATATAGAGACCACTACCATAATACCATTTTTGGAACAAAGATGCAGACTCTTATTTTTGTTATCATAGGGTGTTATATACCTCAGTTAACTTCTCTAAAATTTTGGTATATCGGTACATTTTATTGAATATCTGTACCCAACAAGTTTATTCTTCCTGTAAAGGTTCAGTCTGAACATCAGGAAACACTTTTTCACTCTGAGGGTGACTGAGCAGTGGCACAGGTTGCCCAGGGAGGTTGTGGAGCCTCTCTCCTTGGAGATATTCAAAAGCCGTCTGGACATGGTCCTGGGCAACCGGCTCTGGGTGGCCCTGCTTGAGCAGGGGGGTTGGACCAGATGACCTCCAGAAATCGCTTCCCACCTCAGCCATTCTGTGATTCTGTAAAGAGATGACTGATGCAAAGGGCCTATTAATGATCCTCTCTTTTTTGGGGAACCTCTGGGATATGCCTAGCCTTACATGTCATCTGTATTATTTTGATAAGAACAGATAACTAGGCAGCCTGCTGTAAGGTGCCATAGTTAAATAGTTTAGCCTGTTTATTCTAGCTGAAAACCAGAAAAAAACCCTCCTCAGTAAGAATAAGGTATCTGGGTACAGATTTAACCAGAGCTACTTCAGGTCTTTTAAAGGTAAATCTGTCGGCAAAATATCACACCCCAAACTGACACAGTTATACCAGTGTGAATTTTTATATGTAGGCCAACTCTTGCTCTACTATATGTAAAATGAATCATAGGCTGCAGTCCAATTTCCTTAACAAAAAATAATTGGCAGAAACCTCTGCTGCCAGATTTGGCAGTGCAGGAGCTGTACGGGCACACAGGCTGATTTAGTCCCGTTTTCAGAGGCGCTTCTTCAGAACAAGGTTACCCTATGCGAGTGAGGCATCATTAGGAAGTTTACCCTGCTGTTGCTCATTTTGTATCCTCACTGTTGACAGGGTATTTAACTCCGTGTGCCACTTGACCACTCTTGTGAGGACTCTATACCCTGGCGCTGGATATTACTCTGGATATTAGTCCACGAGCAGCTCAGTAGCACAAGTGATATTCCCTGTCTGACCCATCTTCTTTGCAGGTCCTGCTGCGGTGGTACCACCTGGACTCCCAGCAGCTACATCTTGTTGTGGATACCTTGAATATGTTTGTAATCTTAAGTTTTGCCCACCGTACAACACAAAAAAAGCGTAATTTTGAACCCAGCACATTGTGTTCTTTTTTCCTTTGCTGTCTGTTTTCTAAGGCGTTTGCTTCATATCAGCCTTTTGTAAATACAACACCTAGAATTGTACCTTTTTGCACACACCCCTGAAAGAAAAGAGAAATTACTGCCTAATTAACTGACTATAAGATCTGGGGCTTTATGAGAAAAACAGAGGATTCGTTAGAATTCAAAGTTTGGCATTATTGCAATGTATGAAAAAGCATTTTTGTCATTGGTTAAATTATCACTTACTCGATTTCATCTATCTTATTAAAAGCTACGTCGGAACAGCCTGTTGCTTAAATGAACATACTTCCCCATGAATATGTTGTTTTGATTCCATGGTTCTTTTTTTGTTAAATCTGTTTATGAGCTGAAGGAAGTGAAAGACAAGTGGAAAAAATTAGCAGTTGATATCTCTAGTTCTGACTAGATACTGCTACATGTTTAATATTTAGTTGATTTTAGATTTACAAATAATCTTGATATGTATGCAGTACTGAAATGGTAAATATTCCCTTGCTGGGTAAGGCTCAATAAAAATAACAGCGAATGTAATGTTTAATGGTGGCTATTTTTTTAAAAGGTTTTCTTGTCTTTGAAATACATAGGTGACTGCTTGGCTTAATAAAGGCTCACTGTAATTAGCGATACACACTTATAAGGAGTGGAAGTGTTCAAATTCAAGCCATGTTAAGGCTTTCTCATGTTTAAAATCCATCCATTAGATTAGGTGGAAGGGTCGTAAAGCATTCTGTGAAATCAGGCGCTGATATATCACTCTTGAAGGGTGTTAATTTGGTTCTCCAGTTCTGATTTGTTTGGAAGAACATATTAATTGCTTGTTAGACAGAATTAAACCATTTTGTACTACCAAAAAAAAAAAGAAAAAAGAAAAAAGATAAAATGGAATTGCTGAGAATAAAAAGCTGGATCTTTGCAGAGCATTAATTCTGATTACAGCAGCTTGTTTTGCAAAAGGCAGAACAGGATGATTCTGTCTTTTTGGATCTTTGAACAGCTCTGAGAAACAAAGGCTGATACTGCTGAGGGATGAGAAACAGAGAGAATTTTATTCCCTGCCAAAAAAATATTCTTAAGGTCATAGTATTATGTGGTCTGCCTCAGCATCTCTCCTGGCTCACAACTCAAGCAGTCAGGAAAATGATTGCAGAAAAGCTATTTCACTTGAAAGCAAAACTGCTTGGTTCTGTTGCAGCTGCAGAGGTATGATTGTACCTGGGGCCTGATCCTGCATATCCTGAGACAGGGCAGAGTCCCGTTAAAGTTAATGGAGCCTAACTTGGGCATCAGGACATACATGGATTAAGTCAAGAACAAAGTCATAACCATCAGGAATCCAGACAGAGGAGTCTCTTAAAAATGAGATTCTGCCATGACAGTGTCCATTTTAAAATACCAGCCATTTCCAGCAGATACGTAGGTTCATGCTCTGCGTGTGGCATGACTGTAGAGAAGACAGTGACTGGACAGGCAACAAAGTGAAGGGTAAATGTCCTCATGCTCTCATAAAGTTCTTTTTATTAGAAAAAACATGTTGCTGGATGAATTTTCTAGAAACACACAGAATTCATGCAAAACCACATAGAACATAACAGACCCATATTCCCACAGCAGAATTGTAAACGTTGATTTAAAAATGACAGGGCAAGGCTGTCCCTCTCTATTAAATTGCCTGACATGTTCTCATGAGGGATACCACTTCTGCCATGTATTACTCAAGTTTATATATGCGTAAGAGGTGTATGCTGGAGGAAGGACCTACCTGTTCACATGATCCTGTCCTGGTGCCTCGTGTTTGAACAGAAGTTCCCAGTGTGATTAGTGCAGTGAGGGGCAGCAAGAGTCACAAGAAATCTTAGGGAATATGGTGCTGCTTTGAGGTGGACGACGTGAAGCTGAGAAGTGACTTTGATTATTTTCTACAATAGTTGATTTCTAGTGTATTGCGTCAACATTGCACCTATCTCTTTAACAGCAGGTAGATGAAAAGAAAGCAGGTGTGTACATCTACCTGCAAATCTACCAAATACCTAGCCATTTCTTTTGCCTTGGTTGTTGAATTAGCTGTGAGACCCAAACTTCACCATTCCATTTTTTGGAAAGTTTTCTATTTGCTTGGTGATTATTCTGTGTAGTATCAAGTTTTCATTTTCCTTTTGTTTAGTTCGAATCTCTGGCTTCTTAAAACATGCTATGTTTAAAGCTGAAAGGACGCTAATCAGCTTTTCTTGATAATGTCAGTTCGCAGTGTTGCTTTCAAATGGGTGTGAAGAATCCACTTGGGAATTTTATGGATTCAGCATTTGTATTCAATAGACTCTACAGAGTTTGAATATGACAGGGTTCCCTTCCAAATCTGAAATATATGTGCATAGATTAAAAACTTACTTTTTGTAGTGGTCTTACCATATCTTGGCTCTCTGCCTTGCCTGATTCAATTCTTATGTCTCCAGCACAGAGCAAGCTTTGATATCTTAGAAACACCAACGGGAGACTTCCTTTATGTAATTTCCTTTTGTATGCCTTAAAACTAGTGATCCAAACCTTGTGCTTTGTTGCTAACAAGTGTATGTTTTGCTCTTTCCCCCTTAACTCTTTAACAGCGTACCAAACCTCTTGTTTTGTCTGCCTGCTGTATTTCTGCCTTATCCTCACCCCTGAGCTCTCTGAGCCAGGAGCTGTCGCCTAAACTTGACATTGTCACTGCCAGCCACTCAATCTTGGCTGTGAGTCCATGCATGCTACCAAATGCAAAAAAACCCACCCCAAAACCACACATCTCCTTTATTAGGCCTGATCTTACCCTTAGGTAAGACAATGCTAATTTTTTTGGGGTGTGTTTTTTTTTTTTTTTAAGGCATTTGAGATATTTGTGCTTTAGGAATGCTATGTATTGGCTGTAAGGGATTGCTGCTAACTTACATCACCAGGATTAAATTAAAGTGGTTAGCTCAAGCACAAATGCTGGAATTTCTTCATTGAAGGAAATAAAACAACTTTTGGCTTTTTTTAATTTCTGTAACTTTGTTTGTGAGATAAAGGTCATCCAATTTTTCAGATTCACTTGTCTAAACTTGTTTTGTCCATCTGTTTTTGTCCTGGCATGCACACCAGTAAATCCTTCATGTAAGTGCTGTTTCATTGTTCTTCCAGAACAGTGAGGATGAACACTCAGGAATATTATTGGTCTCTAAATAAAACAGAATTGTTCTCATTTTCTCTAAACAGGAAAATATCCATTAGCAAGACAGATAGGGATGTGAAGTCCATAGCAAAATAATGATACTATATTTGTTAGTAATCAAGATAAAATATGGCTTCATTTTTAAAATGATACCTAAGATACAATAAAACAACAGAGATGTAAATAATTAAAAATATTTTAACATCAATGTTTGTTCTTTTTAGCTTTTTTTTTTTTAATTTCTGAGGGACTCATTCATAGCCATCTTCAGATTTGGCCACAATTTAGTGGGCATGTATTTCAGCACTTTGCAGTGAAGTAAATTGCTTAAGCTTTTATATATTTATAAAATATATATGAATTATAAATATTGTATACTTTTACACTATAAAAAACTAATAGTCCGTGCTATTGTCACCCCAATGGGTAGGTGGAAATAGTGTAAAATTTATAAAGTGTCTGTTGATTCAAGGTTTTGGAGTCAGATTCTGATCCGTATTTAGATTTGCTAAATTACAGAAGAGTATCAGTGAGATGTGACTGTCAGAGGCTTACATGTTGTTTCAGAGAAAACTGAAAACAGGAATGCCTTAAATTGTTAGAAACTATTGACAGAGTCAGTGTGGGTGAGCACTGAACAAAGAAAGAGATAAGGCAGAACCAAACGCTTCAGAAATGTTGCTGTTTTCTGGCACTAATGCTTTTTGTACCTATGATGGGGAAAGACGGTGACCCTGTTGTCACATGAAGTTGTCACCACAGGAGCAGTGAATATGACTTTCAAGCAGGATGGGCTAGGTCGGGGTTTTACCTGAGGTGGCACATGAGGATGATGATGACAGGCAAAAATAGTTCAGCAGGGCATGGCACAGCTGCCACGAAGGACTGACTTACCTTCACCTGGCAGCAGCCCTGCTCCACTGCAGCGCTTCAGCTCACGCCATGGTACAAGGCATAGCAGAGCCTGGCTGGAGCTAGTATTGTCAATTCCTTCGGAGAAATGCTAGTTGACTTGAAAAGGTACTGCTCTTTTTAAAATAAAGAATTGTATTGTTGAATAACTGCTGTTGCATATCAGCATTTGGAGTGAGATGAAGGAAACTCTTTCTGTCTAGGATGCCTCCGTGAATTGTTGTTCTCTGGAAAGCGGTCAACTAAGAAGCAAAAAGGGGCACACCAAAAACATAGTATTTGGGTGAGGTTGAGGTAAAGACAAGCAAAAGACAAGTTAATGCATCAAAATTATTTGTGTAATGCAGCAGCAACATTTTTACATAATTTCCACAGGAGAAAACATGGCCTGCGAATTTTCCTTTTCCATGTCAATTAGCTTTCCTCATGCTTCACAAATGCCTCTAGCAGCACTGAGAATTATTGTGATAATGGAAGTTTAACTTGGCAAGAGGCAGAGGAACTCAGTCAAGGCCAGAATAATGAAACAAACCCTTCATATTGACAGGGGAGAAAACACCCCTCTCCCTCTGACTCCTGGGCTGTGGCACACGAGTGTTCATGCCACCTCCTCATGCAGTACACTGGCTTGAAGTTGTAGATTGTTTTTTTACAGGCTGCACTGGCCTGAACAGATTGTCCTGCAGTCAGACTGAGACAAAATGGTCTGGATTCTCAACTATATGGACATTGCTACTACATGTCTGGTTTTCCTTGAACATCTTTCCTTTTTTCACCTCGTTGGTAGGAAAATAGCACTTTGCCATTTGCTCAGTTTTTCGGGGTGGCTGAAGCCTGCCCAAGCTATTGGGTCTGCCCAGGCTTGTGAGTGCCCTGGATGGCGGCTGGGCACGCACAGATGAGCTCTAAAGGTACAGTGAGCCTCAAGTGCCAGGATACACTGGTATGCCTGTATTTGCGTAGCAGATTTGATATAATCCGTATGCATCGTCTCTCTTGTACCTGCATTATAGAATCAGGAGCAGAAATATGGCAGTCTTAGATATGGGCACCAGTTCACACACTGTTATCTTTCCATTGCTACTCTAAGTGGGAAAATTTCACCATATGCTGCTCTTAAGACTACCTTCAAACAGTGGCCACAAGAAAATTTTGTCTAGGTAGACCTTTTTGGTTTGCCATATTCAGGCCTTGCCATGCCAATGGATTGTTACGTACCAGGATAAGTTTTATGGATATTGCACTGGCGAGAATCCCCAAAGAAAAATAAACCAAAAGTGATACTGCCTCTCATTTTGCTTATACTGGAACACAACACTCAAGCCTCATCTTGTAAGTACTTTGAATTGAATCCTCAGCTGGTGCAAATTGTCTCCACTCCACAGAGGAACAGCGTTTCTGTGTGCCAGTGCTCCCAGTGGCTTCAATGGGAGCTCTTCATACTGCGCATCCGCAAAAGCAAACCTGCAGCAAATGAGCCTGACTTGAATGTGTTTGTGAGCATACATAGATCTTGCCACGAACCAGAGAACAAATTTTATTTGAACTCTGTCCCCCTTGTAACTTTTTCTTTGCAATCCTCAATATGTTTTTGCATTTAGGGACTGAAGAGACCTTCTGTAGCTGTGCTAACACATGCCAGTTCCCCTGGGTTAGACTATAAAGCTGTTTAGCCTAGTAAAATTCCTCACAGCTGTTAACCAAAGATTGTGTTGAATGAGGGGCATGCCCCATATGTCAGAGGGTGCTGAGTTCACATGTTGATAGGGTTTCACATTTTAATTTTGCTTTCTAGAACCACAAATAACAAAGACAAAACTGCAAGCCTCCCATGGTAGAACGATTGCAAATAAAGCAAATTACGATTGATTTTATTTTGACAGCTGAGTATTATTTTGCCTACCTAACCCAGGAGCACATAAGTATTCACCAGAGAAATGAGTGACCTGCCTCATCTTTCGCCTTGTAAAGTCATTTTGGCCACAGTTCTGCAAAGACAAGTACATGCTCAGCTTTCAATATGAGGGATGTGATTAAAAGTAGCTTTATCTCTTCCTGAACAAAGCTGGCTATGTACACTCGGGTATGAACACACGTCTGAACACACCATCAAGTTACAACACCTCTACAAGCAATGGCCCATCCTCTGCATATTGTAATCGATCGTGTGTGAGTTCTCTCGTTCCACAACTACTTACAAAGTAAAATGCATTATTAAAACTGTTTTTATTAGGATTTAAGTTGAGTTGCATTACCTCTCAATGCTGTTTCAAACTTTGATTGCATGGTCTTACAAAAATTTAAACAGTCTTTTCCCAGGATGCCAATATATGTTATAAAATGGTTTTGATTTAATTGAAGAGATTTTCTCCCCTTTTTGGGGCAGTTCCTTTTACAAGAAATTCAGAGGGTTACTTACTATGGAATGACAACAGCAAATCTGAACTACTGGTTTATACCAACCAAGGTTCATAAAACCCAAAGGGTTTTTAATTATTAACAAGAAACATATTGTTCAGGGTAAAACACAATAACGAATGTGTCTTCGTAGCAGTGTATGAGTTAATTCAGACTGACTTGGAAATGAGAACTATCTTGGGTGAATGAGGAAGGCAAAAGCAAGCCTAAATCTCTCTATAAGGTTGACAGCGGTTATACCGAACAAGCCCTCTTTCAAAAGCCGGTGGCCTCTCCCTCCAGTGTGGTAACTTAACAATGTACCAACAGCACAGGTAGGTTGTACAATTGTCTTAGGTTTAAAAGAAAAGTGTGAACACACCCAGTATATTGGAAGCAAATATTCTGAAGGTTGCTCACAGGCTTTGTTGGAACATGTCTTGCTCTCTGCAGCACGTAAACACCAACACAGGGCTTGATTTTAAACTTATCAAACTTTCAACCAAGTGTGGGTTTTCTGAGGGAAGTCACATATATTATTACCCTACACTGACGTACATCTTGGGACCCTTCCCTTAGCTCTACTGATAAATGAGGATGGTGGAGTCACTCCACTGGTCAGGGTATCAAGCAAGTTTTCAAGATGGTCTTGTAAAATTTTACATGCAATGTTTAAAATTAAGTAAGTTGTTGTAAATGCAGCAGAGTGCTATACATCCTTTCTCTTAATTGCCTTAAACTGTAGCATGAATGGTAGTGGTGGCTACCATTTCTGCACAAGGAAGGATGATTAAAAATGCCTCAGACAGAAAGGCGAAAAACCAGTCATTTTGTCCTTCCCTAACTTTCTTTCCAAGCTTAAGAACACTTATTTGTGTAGTTTAATTTAATTTATGTATCTAACTGTGATCTCATGGAGTCATCTGAATGAATCCTGTGAGCAAAATTAAGAGGTTTTATCTCCATTCTTCTTTTTCCTAATCACAAAATTATGTCCAATAAAAAAGAAACAAGATTTTAAATATTTAGGAGCTGAGTTTAGACTGGCAATACACACAAAGTTTATAGGCCAAAGTTTGCAAATATTCTGCCTAATTTTACATTCCAGATTTGCTTCTTCCATAAAAAAACCACGATACCTTTTGGCGTTAATGAGAAATAACAGGCACTCAGTGGTTTTAAGTCAAACCATTTGTGTGCAAATAGCAGATCCAAATATGAGTCTGGTCACTTAATTATTTCTGAGTCTTGCTTTAAATGTCCAAGACTATACCCCTAAAGATTCCTGCTGAGGACGTTACTCCAGAGCACCTAGCTTTAGGGGTTTAATGACTCCCCAAAGCCTGCAGTTCTTCCCTGGATGCTGAGAGCAATCTCCTTCCTGGCACAGCCGGCGGAGCTGCTCCGTTCCCAGCCCGTACCTTGGCACAACAAGGATCCAGCAAGATCGTTTTTCGCAATGCTTGGCTCCTTCTCTGTGGTAACAGCAGGTGCCTACTGAAATGCTGTAAGGCTCCTCTGCACAGGGCTTAACCCCCTTTTTTGGATGAAAGCTGCAAGACTAACGTGGGCTTGGGAGCCTGCCACCAGGCACTGCATTTGAAAACTTTGGTCCAACCTTTATTAGGTCATACTGGAATTGCAGATTTCTGGTACTGCTTTTAAAACGAATGCTCAAGTCTGTGTGATACACGAGCTACGAAATCTTTCTCTAAATTTGTTTTATTATTTTTATATATGGTATAAACTGCAGAATATTTTACAGTCTCCGTATTAAATTCACCAAAGGCGGAAGCAGTTGGAATTTAAGCAGGTTGTATTACATTCCCCACATGGCCATGAAGTTGTGTGCAAGTAAAAACTGCTCTTACTGCTGTACACTCTGCATCCTTAACCTTTTAGCATGGTAAGAATAAAAGATACAATACATTATAGGAGGGCAAAGGGGGAAAGAAAAAGATTTTACATGAGTTACAATGAAGAATGAAGTAATGGCTTAAGCTTAAACATGAGAGCTATGAATTGTTGAATTCCTACCCAGAATTTAAGGGTATGGCTTTTGACAGGTTGCTGACAGCCAGATTTTTACAAATTCCTCCAGTTTTTCCACTTAATTATTGTTGAATCACTTAGATGCCTAAATGCACCTATAAGCTGAGAAGGTAAATGCTGACGCACCGTATTTTGTGCCCGTAATGTTGCACTGCGGCTAATCATCAGGATTCAGATGGAAGTCATGTTCTCTGCTTTAAGAAGTATTGTAAAGAATCTGTCACGCTTGATTTCTTAAAAAAGAAAAGGCTAAGTCTGTACACATGCTAATGTTAATGAAGTACTCTGTGTTTATTTTAGTACAAATCTGTTGTACTGCCGTGAAAAAAACTGTAATTCTGTTGTTATAAACTAGAACATTCTTTAGACTGTAATATAAAGGGCTTGGCTCAAACTCTCTACAGGTGAATAAAACAAGCTAAGGTGTTACTAAAGCAACATAATATGTAGTAAATAAGAAATAAGAACCACTACAGGATTTAAACAACATGCTAATATATGCTGAAAGCCCTGGAAAATATAAGGAATCTGATCTGGGTCAGATCAGTTAACAACGTTGTTCCACTTTGGTAGATGTTGCTAAATTTGGCCCAAGATGATTTTGAAAATTCTGGGACTGATTCTTTGGAAACGTTATGGGGATCTAATTAACTGATGACAGTCTGTTGTGTTACTTGCTCATAGTCAGGTACTGTTCTGTAAAACAAAAATCCACCACTTACAAACCAAAAGACACTAGAAATACAGGTGGTTTTGATATTATCATTGCACATTATTGCATTGACATTATCATTGCATATTGACTTATGAATTTTTTAATCACAATAATGTAGAATTCAAAAGTATCTTAAAGAAGGCACCATATGAAATCTGTAACCCTATATGTGTATGTATGTATATATAACCCTACTGAAGACCTTCTCGCTAACCTGAAGAATGGCAAGTTTAGTGTTTCTTTTCTTACTGTGTTGCATTTTTAATTCCTTACTGACACACATGCAAGAATTATAACTTTTCAAGGGCTGAAAGGATTTTTCCTCAAGTCTAGCTAGATAAACCCATGATAAGGAGGTGATAGTAGTTTTCTGCTGAGTTTCAAAAGGGATATCACAGTCACTTAGGAAAACAAACATTTGGCCCAAAGAGAATAAAAATGGTTATAAAATAAATAAAATAAGGGGCATTGAAGGCAGTGGTAGGTTGTAGGGTGAGAGTGGGGGAGCTAAGGTGCCTGGGTTCTCATTTAAACTTTTTTAATTAATTAGTAATTTTCTCCTTTTTTTTTTTTGTTTCTTTTACATTAAAACTTTACAATAATTTGAAGTAAATTTTGTGCCTTCCCACCCATCCTCAAACAGGAGCAGCCTGGCACAGCCAGCGCGCCCCCCGGCCTCAGGCCAGCTGCTCACCGGTCCTTGGCCGTGGTGGAGAAAAATGTAGAGCTTGCATTCAATGTACAGCAGGACCCAGCCCGTACACTAGGCACGTCTTGTGATCCTCAGCAGAACAACGCCAGAATGGTGCCACTTGGCCTCCTGCCTTCTTCACTGGCCACAGAGGGCTTGTGGAGCAGGTAGCCATGAAGGACCTGGCACGGGTTTTCCTCCCACCAGCGACACCTTCCATGGGAGCTCAGAAAAAGCTGTGAATGTCCAGAAAATTCCAGCCTGCCTTGGAGCTGAGCTGTCTTGCTTTGTTTTTATGCTAAACCTGTTCCTTGCGATAGCCACAGTCAATGTAAAGCTTGTGTTAAAGTGCAGTGACTTTAATAAGCTGTTTTCTGAAGTCTACAGTGGAAACTGTAATTGAAGAGAAGAGGAAGGGGAGGACACTTGCCATTTTAAGCTCTTAGCCAGTGGTTACTGGTCTTGACCCACAACGTTGAGACTTTAGCTCCAAGTCAGCCATGTGCCATCCCTTTCAGAGCAGGGAGCACCATGATCCTCAGGCAATAAAACAACCTGCACTGTCTTCATGTCAGTGCCTTAAACTGATGCTGTTCTGTGTTAACCAGCGTTAACCAGCCTCGGGATGTGATCCAGCTCTCTTAATCCATAGCTGCGTACCACAAGCACTGATTGGCAGAGTAAGTCCCTCAGAACTTTGAATGACTGTCTTACTAGCCAAAGAGAGGCTGAAACGGTTCATGAGATATGAGAAAGTATCTTCCAGTTTGTTTAGTGCTGAGTGGATTTAGCTTCTCCTTCAAGTCAATCGCAATCGAAGGTTTCAACAGCCGTGAGGACCAGCCTTGATCCTGCTAAGCCTTACTTAAAAGAGAAATCTTAATTCATGCACGTCCCAGTGACTTTGACGGAACTGCTCACATGTGTAAGAGTCTGCAGGATCAGCAACCCTTAACTAACAAGGGAGTTGTGTAAAACTGAATGGCATCTGTAAATAAACACAACACTACAGACCCTGGTGTGCTGCTCTGCTCCTTTTTGGACACACTATCCTATCTTTGCTGAGGCAAAGTCTTCCTGCTCTCTTTGCATCACACAGATGGGATCAAAAAGCTGAAGAACTGCTTTTACATGACGGGAGTCCATCACAGGAGCATTGCTATTAGTCTTTGCTAGCCATCAATGTCTGGAAATTTCACAGTCAAGTTGCTAGTGATTGTATTGAAAGGGTTTGTGTGTGGGTGGTTGAAAATATGGTGCCTGGCCTCTGGTGCCAAACTCTCAGGCAATATCAGCTGTCTTTACACAAGTGATGAGGCAGAATATGTTACTTTAAGTTTAATATTCAGAACTTTGTCTGTCTTGCTGTCAAAAAGCTATACATGTGGAGGGGATTGCTGACTGCGGAAAGCACATAATTAAATACCTCAGCACAGAAGACGACTTCATGTAGTTTTCATGGGGGAAGATGGTGTGAAGTGGTTTTTTCATTGTTTATATTTAAATTAGTCTCCTCAAATGCTTTTTTAAAAATATATAATAGCAATTTGTTGTTATATCAGTAGTACCTTAACTTTAGACTCTCTGGATGTGACTTTCCTGTATTTTATTATGTGTACACAGACAGTCAGATGCTTGGCTTTTCCCCCCATACTTAGTAGAAACTTTCCTATTTGTTTTTTACTCATCGTATTACATAGCATTACTAAAAACATGGGAGAATTGAAACCGCCGGATTCTATCCCTGTTTCTGCTGGTGCTTCTTTTTCTGTTATGAAATTAAGTCATTTGTAGCTTAAATGTTGAGAAAAAGGGGAGCAGGTTTGAAAGGGAGAAAGGGAACCAAGGGAGAAGGGAAATCCTGAAGAGAAAGAGAGTGGAAAAGGCCTTGAAATCAACTGAGTGTAGCAAAAGAAGGCTAAGGATGAAAATATGGTATTATGTACGTGTAAGCACATGGACACTGGTCACAGTAAAAGTGAATGTCAAGGAGGGATGGAGAACAGGGGGAGGAAGTGTTGGGTATTTTGCAAAACATCACCTTTGCACCAATGTACATCTTTAACGATGTGCATTTTGTTATCTTCTTTTCTTTTATAATGCTTGTGAAAGCTGGCAATACTCTCCAAAGGACATTCAACACACGGCTGGCAGGACAACCTCTTTTGGGCCACCATTTATCCTTGGACGTAGGAAAGAGGTAAAATGGTGATTACTGGTCACCAGGAAGGGCTTGTGGCGTATTCTACCCGTGAATATCCATCTTTGAATGTTTATCAGTACTGATTTTTAGTTGAGAGTGCTCCTCTCCCCTTTCTCTCCAACATGCTTATTTGCATACCCAAGCTTTGCAATAATGGCCCCTAAGCTGCTTAAGCAAACAAAACAGGCATTTTTCTTCAACTTTTCTTAACTATTTTAGTTTACTTTTATGAAGTGGCAGAAAAAATTCAGTAACAACCATAGACCTGTCCCTTCAGGATTTAGTGTTAGCCTACAAAAAAGTTTAGCAGTGGGTAGTTTGGAAAAAGGATATTATATATATATATTTAAAGATAAACTGGTCTTTATTTCTCTCTGCAGCAAACCATATTGCTGATTAACCACTGCTTTCATAAACTACAAGTGGGCCATTTAAGCTGTTTCACTGCTGGTTAATGTACTGTATTGTGCTCCCTCCTTCTACAGTACCTAGCTAGTGTTTTGTTTTTATTAGAAATTCACCTATCCTTGTCTACTGAGGAGAAAAGAAATTACACTACAGAGCCCTACAGCCCATAAAATGGCAGAGATTCCTAAATAAGACTGGCCCGAAACTGAAACCTCTGTCTGCCTGCACTGTAATGAAATGCATGACTACAGGAGATAATAATAATTGCAGCAATAGCTCGTTACAGCTCCCAGATGATTTGGTGCTGTCAGGAGTGCACTGTCCTCTGACATCCCAGGAGGCGAGCAGCATCACTGACTGCAGGCCCTGATTGGTGTAGTGAAATATTGCTGGCAAAAATTAAAAGGTCTTGGTGTCAAAATAATTCATGATATGCATATCTTCCATTCTGATGAAACGGCTGATATCCGGATTAGCAAGATAATAAAACTGATCAGGCTACAGTTAAACAATTTAAGCTGGAGAGCTGTTCATTTTGTAGGTGTCACTTGTCAGATCAAGGGGTCAGAGCGGGATGAAAGGCTCTCCCCAGTAACCTTCTGATGATTTGGGTCTGGAATGTTCTTCATGATTTGTCCAAAGTTTTCATCACTGTGCTGCCGGGTAGCATTACCGCGGCAGGCTCTGTTCTGACATTCAAATCCTGGGAATGACAGGTTATTAGGAGAAGAGAACTGGCTGTACATACATTAAGTCCCGTATCTTTGACCTGTAATTTGAACTGATAGTGATATTGTAATTGAGTGAGTAAAAAAAGGAATTTTTTATTAAAACACAGGAAGATGAAGAAAACGTTTATTTTCAGAGATTTATGGGTTCATAAAATAAGCTTTTTTGATGACGATTTATTTTACGGCTCTTGAAATGCTGAGCTGTGTGCTTACTATTTATTTTATGGAACAGTTATTTAAAATAAGGCAGGTTCCCATATATTTCCAGCCTGTTCGTCAGTACCCAAGCCTGTGCAGATGGAGGGATATCCGTTTCATATGGGAGTTCATGTATTTGAATAGTTCAAGGATTATCCCAATAAAATAGACCTAGGAAAATATTGCACCCAGTTAATGCTCATTGCTTCAGAGACCCCTAATGTCCTTTCTTGACACCTTATTGCAGGCTATTATTACAGAATGGATCTTCAGTCATATGGTTATAGGGAGTGGGGCAGAGCCGCGCTATCAGGGTAATTGACTCCCGTGTGTGGCGGTGTTACACACTTGAGTAACTAATTTAATGGAATGTGTTTTTGTGTTCTCCCACACAGCCCTGCCCTGGCATAATTCTCCTCTTGGGGCGCCCAGCAATTTGGGACAGGTGAAGAGTGGCACAAGGGCTCTTGATTTCTCAAAGATGGGGCCAGAGGCTCAAAAAGAGCCAGCTCCTGCGGTAAATTTGCTGCCAGTGAAACAACTGCCTCTGAACCCAGTAAATTAATTGGGGTTACAAAGAATTCACTGCCCCTGATGAAATTGGACCTCCAATGCTTGTATGACAATTATTGTTGTTGCTGATTATTATTGTTTGTGTCTGCTGCTTTCTGTTAAACAGTACAGTGATAACGGTTTGGCATAGGTAAAGCACTTAAATGAGCCATCGATAGCAGGAATCAGGCTGTACAGCTGTTTGGTGCAGAGCTCTGCACCTGTGTGAAAAATCCCACTCCCTTGAAACTCAAAGGAGTCTTCCTCTATTTCAGTGTGAGCTGGTCCTCGCATAGATTCAGGTAGAGGCTTTCATTTTTTTCCTGGCATTTGGGAAAATGCAGAGAAGAAGAAATGGCCAGCTCTCTAAGCAAGGCAGCTGGACTCTTCAAACTCAGTCACAAAGGACAGTGATGGTTTGCTGATGCCACGTTTTGCTTCTGAACTGTTCCTAGAGGTGCAGTGAAGTGAGGATTAAAAATCACTGTCAACAAGTGTTTTTGTTTCCCATTTACTATGGTACCTTTGTTATCTAAATGCTTGGTCATATCATAGACGTTAATAGAGTATACTTGATTGTTGTGGGTTTATTCTCTGTTAATTTTCACAAGCAAGATTACTGATCACTGAGGAGTTACGGATTCACTGCATTTACATGATGGCTCCTTCTACATAAAGGTTACCAGGTCTGGTATTCACATACCAATCTTATTTTAACTCAGAAGCCAAATCCTGCAGACTTGTACAGTATTTTTGTCTGAGAATCATTCTCCTGACTTCATTTAATATTCAGACATTTGAGTAGATTCAAAAGAAAATACTTCACAGAAGACTTTTACTTAATTAGCCCCCCCAAGCATAACTACCGTTTCTTTTGCTTGTAATTACGTCACAGTTGTCAAGTGAATATTGATGCTTATATAATTAAAGAATGGATCCTTAAAGCATAATATCATTATAGTAATATTTGCATAATTGCATTAAAAAAGGTTTCCAGAATGTAAATTTTATGGCCCACCTTTCAGAAGGATTTGTATATGCTTGCCCTTACAGTTGGGTCAAGTACAACAGAAATTTGTGGGCTTACTCTCATGAGTAAAGTTAAATAAGTAAGTATATATTTTCCGGACTAAACCTATAGACTCTCTCCGATGCAGTCTCCCTGGACCACAGTGGATGATATAATGGTCTTTAGCCATAAACCCTTTTGTAGTTTTGAAAGGACATAGAGTTTAGACCTTGTAAGTAGTTTTGCTTTGCTCTGTGCCATTAAGATATATGCACAGTTTGCTTTTATGATGTTTGCTGTCATTTAATTACTGATTCATCAAGATGATCATCCCAATTCAATTAAGTTAAAATTAATGGTTATTTTGGGTTTTTTTCAAGTCAGCTGAAGATTTCGGGATGTTGCTTTCTCCACGCACCAAGTATGCTCATCATCTAAACTGAAGGACCGTGTGCTTGATGACTGTTTGATGGACTGCTAGATGTAGCCTTTCTTGTTAGCGTAAAAATTGGAACTGGCGGAAATTAGCGCAGAGTTTGGTTATATCTGCCATATAAACCAGAATGGTTTAGGAAGGTCTTTAATGAAGCTCGGGGGCAGTTTCACCTGCTCTTTCTCTCAGGTGCAGAAAGTCATCATTGGATAGGTCATCACTGGTAGGCCATTTACTTTCATGGGAGGTTTTGGTGGAGATAGTCAGAGTTAACTATTGTGAATATCTTTCTAATTGTGGTATAGAAGCAATATCAGCCTTTCTTTCTCCTATTTTTTTCTCCCTGTTAAGAATCAGGACATAAAGAACTCAAATTTTTCATTATGTAATACAGTTATGTTTAAAAATATATGGCAAGTCATACTCTGATTTTTTGCACTTTCGTAGGGATAGCCTGGTGGCTGGCTTTCCATAACTTTAAACATAATCAGTAAAAGAGAAAGGCAAACTGCTTTTGAGGAAAGGCTGTTGAAAATCTTCAGATTTGTGCAACAATCGATGGGATATTTTCCCTGTTAGCTTATCACAAATTTGCACAGAAGTTCAAGTGTATTCCTGATGGAGGCCAGATGAAAGGAGAGGCTAGGAAAGGCCTGGACTTTGTAGTATTTCCATTTTAAAATACAGTACAAACTGGATTTCATCTCTTAGATTCCAATTAAATCCAAGCTGCTTGATTTCAATAAGCACATGTTTGATTCAAATTTATTTCTCATACACAGTATGTAAACATAGGTCTCAACCTAGTTAGAAAACGGTAGATACTCAGTGAATTTTATATATCATATATATTGGTTGGGAATAGATGTTTGTATTTGACTCTACTTTGATACGTAATACAACCGGCTTGTAATGAGGACAGATCATTTTTTTTGCCCTTCCATTATCTTTCCTGTGTCACAGGCATGTTATGTGAGTATACACATACTGGCTATAAAGATGCAAGAAGATATGAAAAACAGAGGGAGATTGGTTGATTACATACGCAAAAAGATACGAATTTTTTGTTTCCACATCAGCTGTACATTTTGGGGGTACCTAAGAAATGACTCAGTAGCTTAGCTTATTTAATTCCCTTACAGGTTTTATGTCTTTACCCCATTTTAATTTTTCATTAGAATATAATAATAGCCACAGGAAAAAATGATTTGGTCTGTGATCTATTTCATTATGTTCTCATCATAAGGGGAGAATCTAAAGTGGGAGAGCATCACTAATTTTTCGGCACAGTAATTTATTCTACAGTATTTAAATGTTGTAATTTTCACACTGAGGCACATGCTGCCACATCTATCGTCCCCTGGACCAGTCTCTGTCTTGCTCTTTCCTTTTCATCTGTTTTGTTTTTGCATTTTTTTTCATAAATTCGACAGATGGCCTCTTGATGAATCCTTGATAATACTGTCATGTAAAGCAGCTAAGACTAGAAATCATCTCACAACAATTTTTCATTGCAAAGAGAAAATTGAAGGCAGACAAACATCGCTAAGTCCATAACAACAGCAACAAAATATCCACTTCATGTAAATAAAGAGGACAAGCTTTCCTTATAATGCTCAAACACTAATGCCAGTATCCTTTAAAGCCTCTGGATTTTTTTATGCTACATTTAATTAATCTTTCAAGCCTTGGGTTTGTTTAGTATTTTGTTGGTTGCATATTCAGAAACATTTTCCTGGCTCTTAATGTGTTCTCCCTCCTCCTTAGTCCCCCTCCTTTTAGGTCTTTATAATTGTGGATCAGGTGAAGTTTGCTTCCCCTCATTTCAAGGTCATGCACCACTAGGACCATTTTCCTGACTCAGAGGGCACGTAATTTCACAGCCGTGTACTCCTCATTAATCCACCCTGAGTGGGTGCTCAGGAAGTTCCAGATCACAGGTTTGTTTTTGTCTTGTTCTCTGACTCAGTGCTTCACAAAAGGATTAGATTAACCCCTTTTGATTGTATTTATATCTTACTGCATCGTGGTAGAAATAAAGTGATTTCTTCTTCTCCCCAAGTAACCTTCCCGCCCCTTCCACCTCTGCACTGGGGACCCACAGCATTTCTTTTCAAATAGGTTTCGGTTAGTTAAAGTGAAGCTTGTGGCAGACAGGGATAATTATTTGTTTTCTCTTTCCTCTCTTCATGCAGCTTTAATGCATGAATCGCTCTCTTCCCATTTTGCAGAGACTTGTTTATTAACTTTGAACGGTTTCTGTTTAACTGGAAACTGCTCTGAACCTGGTCTCATCTGGACCTGAATTGTCCTGGATCCAAACAAACAAGAAAACAAAAAAAAAGACAACACACGGACTACTGGAGGGGATCCATCCTTTTGCCCTTGGTATAGTGCCCCAGCCAGCTGCATCAGCCAGACCCCTTCACCCGGGAGTTCTCTTCTGCCTCCATTTGTTGGCCAACTTCTCCTTGGTACCTGCTGGTGGAAGGGATCCCCCACTCACTGCTCCAGGTCGGGGCTGACCTCCCAGGTGGGGTCTGCGTTCACTGGTGTGCCCTCAGGAGCAGGGAACCTGGCCTGCTGGGGGGGTCTGGAGGGTCTTGCATCCCTGTGCCTCAGTTGTCCTATGGCAAAATGCAAAGTATGTGGGAGCTGTGAGAAGTATTTTAAAATGGAGTTGAGCTGCTGTATTCAGCATCTTAAGGCAGCAAGGTTTGGTGTTCAGAGCAACCCATGGGGAGACCCTGAGCTGGCACAAACCTTAGTGTAATTACTTAATATTTGTCCTTTCCTCTCTCTGTAGTAGGAAATGAAGTTTGTAAGTTATGTAAAGCCATTTTTGAATCCTCCAGGTAGGGTTCGATTTGAGATTATAATACATAAATGTAGGTGTCTACATACAAGCTTTGTGTCTCAGATGCCGTTACAGTCAGTGGAGCCTGCAGGGTTATTAAGCGGACCGGCTGTAGGTGGGCAGCTCACAATCTTAACTACACCTCCATTTTTTGTAATGGGAGTTTAGGTCAGTGGTGCACTTGTAAACACCTAAATTCAGGCACCTTAATCTCAATATGAGTCCATCCTTGGTGTCCTTGTACGGAACCTATCTTAAAAATATGACCTATATTAGGAATACATACACTTAGTTTGTGATGGCTCTTGTTATTATTCCTAATAATTGTGTTTCCTATGGAGATGGCCATCAGCCAAACAGGAATGGAGCCCCCTAACTCTAGCTATTTGTCAAAATTAAAGTGGTAAGTGGTCCCAGATCCACCAGGACTATCACTGAAATGGATTAGATTCAAACTGTGTGTTGAGGTAAGGGGATGCTGACAATTACCACGGGAATTACCACAGGAACACCAGAGTTTCAGGATGGAGGATGGGAGAGGAAAGGTAAAGAAAAAGTTAGGCCAACTGGGAAAGAATAGAGAAGGGAAGGAAGTAGTAGGGCTCAAACTGAAAGGCAATGGAGAAAAGGGTAAAAGAAGACAGGGAGAGAAAATCAAAATTGATTTGCGTTCGTTGGTCAGATAAACAAAATTGAGTAGCTTCGAGGTTAATGCGCTCTACCCACCAGCTAGCTGGTGGGAACTGCTGTGGACATGTTCCTAGCTGGCCACAACTAGAGCACACTGGGGAGGGTTGAATCATTATCCTTCATTTTGCATTTGTGACGTTAGGTGTGTACATACCATAGGTCATTGTGAAGAGAGGCTGAGGGGACTGGGCATATTCAGCCTTGAGAGGAGACAGCTTCGGGGGGACCTAGCAACAGCCTGCCAGTACCAATGAGGAGGTTATCAAGAAGATGGAGCCAGGCTTTTACAACGGTGTGTGGTGGAAAGACAAGAGGCAACGGACAGAAACTGAAACAAGGAGGGTTGTATCCAAGCGCATACAAGGAAAAACTGTTTCACCATGAGGACAGTGAAGCAGTGGAAGAGGGTGCACAGAGAGGATGTGCCACCTCATCACTTGAATGTTTACAGGATCCCTCTGCTTAAAGCTTTGAGCAACATCATCTGATCTCATAGCTGAGCTTGCTTTAAGCAGGATGACCTATCCAACCTGAATTGCCCTCTGACTCACGCTGGATGGAGGGGAATCCCTACCTTGTTCTGATCTCCCTAAAGCAGTGGAGAGAAGCTTTCCTTTTCTGCAGCTCTGAGTCCAAGTTGGCACAGATAGGAGGCACGACCCCAGCTGAACCTCCTTTTTCCTTTTACCCTTGGGAGAGTCTCTCTCAGTACTGGTCCTGCAGGATGATGTTGTGAGGAATGACAGCAGAGTTTGTCCCTGTGGGCTGCAGCCAAAAGTGGCTGCACATCTGGAGACACCTACCCCCAAAGGGATGTACCCCCAGATGCTGCAAGCTGTTCTGCACAGAGAGCACAAAAGAAGCTTTATCTGGATATAAAGCTATGGAAATTTCAGAATATTTTTTTATGGCTTCTCTGGGTTTTGTCGAGGGAAGAGGGAAAGTCTCAGATGATATTGAGAGGAAGACTTGCTCCCAACTGGGACCTGTATCATGCTGAGTGCCATTCACTGTGGTGCAGATGGCTGTTGACTTCTTTCCATGAGGCAGGATAATTTTGGACTACCTGTGGGGTATGCAAGCTTACGAAAAATTAACAACATAGAGTCACTTGTTTTGCATAGGAGGGGACACTACACTGCAGTTAGTCTGCAGCTGAGCTGACTGCAGTGCACCCAGATACATCCTAGCTAGATTTAAACTAGCTCGCCTGGATGCTCCCAGTGGCATAAAAGAGAGAGCTCTGTGCAGACTGTAAAGCCTTTCTGAGGAACTCAGCAAACACTGGGGCATTTAGTCCCACTGATTTCTGTGCCACAAGAGCAATCATGTCCCAAGGACCCATACAGTGAACACAGTTCTCTCTGCCCAAACCGCAGCAAATGCAGTATAGGTATACCCTAAAATACTGTTTCTTTTAAAATGTGATTTGACAGGATTCCCTTTGTTGTAGGAACGTTTTTTGCTTTCTGCTTCTCCATCCCGATCAGAAGCCCCAGTTTCTTTCTTTGGAATCAGAGAGGGAAAAAGCCATGACAAGAACATGTCCGGCATTTAAATGATGTAATGAGAGAAAGGAGCAGAGCTGTGTGAAGCAACCAGCCTTCTCCCTTCCATGAGGCAGCTGCTCAGAACACTGAAATTCACTTGGAGATACTGAAATTGGGATTGTTGCTTACATTGCCACTTCTGGGTGCTTTTAGTGCTACAACATTTGATAAGGTTTTTCCCTCCGAACAGAGTTTGTTTTTCTGATGGTATGAAATACCAGGATTGTACGTAGATAGTGCCCTGTGGAGGGTAACATCTGTGACTCACAGGTGTTTTTTTCCTTAGTCATCATGCCAGTATTTTAGAGATAAGAGGAAGGTACAAGGTTTCCTAGGGAAGTTTTTCTATTACGTTGGCCCAACCACCAAGGGCATGAAAAGATTTGCAGAAATGTTGGTGTGAAGGAACAAAGCAAGAAAAAATCCAAAGTATTCATTAGGCATAGTGCAAAACTAACCATTTAAATGTGACTTAGGTTCTGTTTCCATAGTAAATATGATCAAAGTTAATCGCAGTTTCTCTGAGTTTCATGGAACGTACAAACTTCCAGGAGATAGGATTCATACTGGACTAGGCAATGCACAAACAGAAGGCCAAACTCATAGAGATTGGCACCACCTTCCACCACAGAACCTACGCCCAAACTTGGGACTCCAGGTCCTTGCTCACTTGCCACCCATCTTTCCAATGCCCTTAGCTATCTGCTGTATCCTCTGATCGTATGGCATAAACAAAATCGTATGGCATATACATTTTGTATATGGCATATACAAAATTCCTTATATAATAACTTTCTGTTAGACTAGACCTGGATTCAAATCTCTAGTCCAAACCAAGCAGTGAAGGGACCTGTCCCAGCTCAGGGGGGCACTTGCACTAGGTCAGTGCTCCAATGGACCTGGGGTGTAAGAGAGGCATTAGCATCATTTCAGTGTGCTGATACTTGTGAATTCCCTTCAGAAGTGCCAGACTCTTCTCATGCATTGCAAGAGACACATAGCCATCTCTCCTAGGGTTCTGGATTTGTAATAGAGCAGACAGGCTAGTGTTAAGTCTCCTTCGGTGGATTTGGTCCATGAAACTTAAATCCATCCACTGTACTTGCTCAGTGAAACTGTGATTAAAGGTGGAGGTGTGGTTACCATCTAGCTGAAGTTGAGAGGTTAATAATTGGGTAAGAATAGGATGCTTGTTAATAACTGGGGATCAATAACGGAGGCAGAATGGGTGTTTCTGGTGTGGACTTTGTAAATGGTACATCTATATAGATGGTCACTGAGTGTGAATAGATTATAACCATACCACTATTGAGTTTGAAGTTCTTGTACTAATTGAGCTTTAGAGAGTTTTTTATAGTATGATGTGGCCAAATACTAGATAAATCCAAGCAGACATTAATCAGTCAGAGCTCCCAGCTCACAAAAAAATTGTATTGAAGATGCATGAAGAGAGTCCTCCAGTCAGTGGTGAAGTTGTCTCAGCTTGATTTCTTGCTGTGCGGAGCACTAGGGAGCTCGGCAGAGGGTGATGGGGGTTGGCAGAACGCAGCCCACTTGGAGAAAGGGAGATGGGAGCATCTCATGTCTCAGCCTGTTAATACTAGTGGCTTTAGGCTCCTGTCTTGTGATGCACCTGAGAGCTGTGAGTAGCCTGATACAACATCAGCACTTGCTGCTTGCTTATCACCTCTCGTACAAGACCTTGATTAAGAGGAAAGATAAAAGAGTGCAGTGCCCCAAAATGTAATTTCTGTTAATTTTCATGGCAAACCCCCTGCATATAGAAAGATGAAGTTAGTTCGTATTTTCTTCCTCATGGTCCTTTTCAGTTTTCTGCTATATTTTTTCATGCAGGCATCTTCTTTATATGGCATTTGCTCCCAGGCTTTTATGCTACAAACAGGGAGGAATGGACATCATCATAGGCATTAGTTGCACTTTGGAAAAAAAAGAAAGTTTTGGGAAAATCCTTTCTCCCCATTGAACAGAAGCAAAGTAGGTAGTATTGCTTGAAGCAGTTTGGGAGGTGAAATGGATTTCTGCTTTGCAGGCTCTCTGGGGGTCACACTCTTTCTTCTGTGGGAATGAATGAGCTGCAGGCATTGCTGCAGTGCAAATCTCAGCTACTACTTGGATCTAGTGCTTCTTCACCAGTGCTCGGTGCTCAGCCAGGGAGCACACGGAGCAGAGTGCTCCCAGACCCTGTTCTGTGGTCGCAGCCATACACAAGGGGTGGCACAGTCGCCTTCTGGCACCCTGAAAAGTTCTCTTCCTTCCTTTTTTTTTTTTTAAGCACTTAAGCCCAACTGCTAATGGAATTTCATGATTTTAAATAATTTACATTTCCATCTGGTTTGAAAAACACCAGGTGGAGATTGCAGATTAGGATGAGTCTAAGTGGAAGGAAATGTTTGTTTAAAATATTAAAGCTAAAAACAAACATTTATGTGAACCACATTTTTGCTGTCCATTGTGCTGTGTTCTCATATCTTCTCTACCATCACTTCAAATGTGCAAATAGTATTTTGCTTTTAATCGGATGTTTTGCACACGTTGCTTATCATTATGATCGGGGGAGAGGAGGCCAGAGCGGGGTACAGGAGGGAAGGAGAGCCCATACCAAATGGTGACAGAATCAGGGATTGAAGGGTTTCTTCAGCGTGCTCCTTTGATCATTACATTTGTTCCTTTCTGCTTTTCTACTGGCCTTGCTAACTTGCTTGCTTGGAGGTGGAAATAAATTTGAAGCTAGGTTACACAAGGGTGATTTTAAGGGAAAACATGCAACTCCCAAAGACTGATGAGAGTTTTGTTAAGGTAAAGACTGAAGGTTTGCTGGTGCACAGTCCAAACCACCCACAAGGACAAGAACTTTCCTTCTCTCCCACTTGCCAGCTGGCAAGCTTTTATTTAAAATGGGGGATACTGAGCTGTGGTTTGTAAAACTGCTTCTAATACTTGATCTTTGGCTGCCAGTTCCTTGATGCACTTTCCCAAGTACAGCATGCAAACACGAACTCACAGTGAGGAGCTATTCTAACAGCACTGTTCCCAAAGCTGCTCTTCCACCTTTCCCCCTGTACTTTGAAATATTTCATTTTATGAAACCACATCTGATAGTCATCTTAAACCCTGCCCTTCTCCCCTAGCTAAGATCCTTGTATTTCAGTTCTCTGGAAATGGGATGTTTTTAATTTTGAGTAGAAGCTGCAAAGACATTCTGGTGGGTGCATGCCTTAGTATGACATGATTCAAAATCACACCTGCATTGTAATGGTAGCATGTAAGGCTAAAGCTTGCCTTTGCTGTACAAAAATCCAGGCACAATATTACGGAAACAATCAGTGAAAAGCATCAGTGACACAGAGTTAAGGTTGCGTGAGGAAAGCTGTATTTAAATCAAATAAATTAAATGTAGACCAATGTTGATCACACTTGCAAATTCCTGATTCAGAGACGCCAATGGTTCAGAGATAACTACCTCTACCAGCCTGTAATATGAGCCTGATTTACTTACCACGAGTAAAGCAACTACTCTAGCTGCTCCGAGCTCTGTCCAAAGATGGTAATACTGCTTTTTACCATATGTAGATGTCCTGGTTTCAGCTGGGATAGAGTTAATTTTCTTCCTAGTAGCTGGTACAGTGCTGTGTTTTGGATTTAGGATGAGAATAATGTTGATAACGCATGGATGTTTTAGTTGTTGCTAAGCAGTGCTTACACTAGTCACGGACTTTTCAGCTTCCCATGCTCTACCGACTGAGAAGGCTGGGGGTGCACAAGAAGCTGGGAGGGGCCACAGCCAGGACAGCTGACCCAAACTGGCCAAAAGGGTATTCCATACCATGTGACGTCATGCTCAGTATATAAACTGGGGGGAGTTGGCTGGGGGGTGGTGACCGCTGCTTGGGAACTGGCTGGGCATTGGTTGGCGGGTGGTGACGCAACTGTGCGTCACTTATTTTGTATACTCTTTATTATTATTATTATTATTATTATTATTATTATTATTATTATTATTATTATTATTTCCCCTTCCTTTTCTGACCTGTTAAACTGTCTTTATCTCAACCCATGAATTTTACTTGTTTTTTCCCAATTCTCTCCCCCATCCCACTGTGGGGGCAGGGAGTGAGTGAACGGCTGTGTGGTGTTTAGCTGCCTGCCGGGTTAAACCACAACAGTACGTAGTCCACATTTTCCCCATTGAGAGTTCTGTAAGGACATGTAAACTCTTTGCTACTTTGATCATATTTGAAAAAATTAGAAACAAAACATTGGCTCTTTGTCTGTGTACTGTGAACCCCATTGCCCTAAGACACTACCAGACAGCTGAAGAGTGAGTCAGACATTGAAAGTTATCATATCCCTTGGTAAATCTGAGTGTAATTTGTGGTGGCTATAAGTTGAACTATGATGCAAAAGACCGGAGTATGTTTTTTATTATATATGAAATACCAGAACTTACTTAATTTTTTTTGTGAGGATTTGGCTCTAAAACCAGCTAGTCTGAAAGTTTCTTAAACAATAAAATTGGTTTGTACTAGGATAGATGAATATTAGAATAGATCAAAATTGTCTGCAGAAAATTTACACGAATTTACCAAAGGAGAGGATGTATACTGTGAGCAGATTTTAATTTTGTTGAGTTCGTTACAGAGCAAGCTGACAAGTATAAAGCAGTGGATGTAATTT